>NC_091284.1:327941703-328639203 GCF_032444005.1 Ranitomeya imitator
GCCACGTAGTATATTGCCCAGTGACGTAGTATATTGCCCAGCCACGTAGTATTTTGGCCAGTCACGTAGTATACAGCACAGCCACGTAGTATTTTGGCCAGTCACGTAGCATATTGCCCAGCCACGTAGTATATTGCCCAGTCACGTAGTATATTGCCCAGCCACGTAGTATATTGCCCAGCCACGTAGTATATTGCCCAGCCACGTAGTATATTGCCCAGCCACGTAGTATATTGCCCAGTCACGTAGTATATTGCCCAGCCACGTAGTATATTGCCCAGCCACGTAGTATATTGCCCAGCCACGTAGTATATTGCCCAGCCACGTAGTATATTGCCCAGCCACGTAGTATATTGCCCAGCCACGTAGTATATTGCCCAGTGACGTAGTATAGAGCACAGAGCCACGTAGTATATTGCCCAGCCACGTAGTATATTGCCCAGTGACGTAGTATAGAGCACAGAGCCACGTAGTATATTGCCCAGCCACGTAGTATTTTGGCCAGTCACGTAGTATATTGCCCAGCCACGTAGTATATTGCCCAGCCACGTAGTATATTGCCCAGCCACGTAGTATATTGCCCAGTCACGTAGTATATTGGCCAGTCACGTAGTATATTGGTCAGTCACGTAGTATATTGGCCAGTCACGTAGTATATTGCCCAGCCACGTAGTATATTGCCCAGTCACGTAGTATATTGCCCAGTCACATAGTATATTGCCCAGTCACGTAGTATATTGCCCAGCCACGTAGTATATTGCCCAGCCACGTAGTATATTGGCCAGTCATGTAGTATATTGCCCAGCCACGTATGTCACAGGTTAAAAAATAAACATATACTCACCTTCCGAGGGCCCCTTGTAGTTCGGTCACATGACCGTGACGTCATGGCAGGTCCTTCTCACGCAGGCGCGCAGGACATGTGATGACATCGCAGTCACATGACCGTGACGTCATGGCAGGTCGTTCTCGCGCAGGGCCTGTGATGACGTCGCGGTCATATGACCATGACGTCATGGCAGGTCATTCTCCTATACTATCCTTGGCACCGGAACCTGCCGCTTGCATGGAGCGGTCACCGGTGCGTCGCGAAAGGTGAGTATATAATGATTTTTTATCATTTTTAACAGATGTTTTTACTATTGACGCTGCATAGGCAGCATCAATAGTAAAAACTTGGTCACACAGGGTTCATAGCGGCGGTAATGGAGTGAGTTAGGCTACTTTCACACTAGCGTTTTCTGCAATCCGTCACAATGCGTCGTTTTGCAGAAAAAACGCATCCTGCAAAAGTGCTTGCAGGATGCGTTTTTTCCCCATAGACTTGTATTGACGACGCATTTGCGACGGATTGCCACACGTCGCATCCGTCGAGCGACAGATGCGTCATGCTTCTGCGGACCGTCGGGAGCAAAAAACGCTACATGTAACGTTTTTTGCTCCTGACGGACCGCTTTTTCCGACCGCGCATGCGCGGCCGGAACTCCGCCCCCACCTCCCCGCACCTTACAATGGGGCAGCGGATGCGCCGGAGAAATGCATCCGCTGCCTCCATTGTGCAATGCGCTAAACGCTAGCGTCGGAATCTCTCCCCGACGCATTGCGACGGGGAGATTCCGACGCTAGTGTGAAAGCCTTACCCGCAGCATAACGCGGTCCGTTACCGCTGGCATTAACCCTGTGTGAGCAGTGACTGCGGGGAGTATGGAACTGGCGCCGGGCGCTGACTGCAGGGGAGTAGGGAGGGACTAATCGGACTGTGGCCGTCGCTGATTGGTCGCGGCAGTCATGACAGGCAACTGGCGAGACCAATCAGCGACTTGGATTCCATGATAGACAGAGGTTGCGACCAATGAATATCCATGACAGGCAGAAAGACAGACAGAAAGACGGAAGTGACCCTAAGGCTAGGTTCACATTGCGTTAGGGCAATCCGTTAAGCGCATAGCGCTAGTGGATTGCGCTAACGCAATGTTTCTTTTTGGTCTGCGTTTGCCGTCCCCGCTAGCGCAGATCCCCGATCTGCGCTAATGAGGACCAGACCTCGGACAAAAGAACGGCACATCGCTAGCGCATGCCGAAAATGGCGCGTGCTAGCGATGCGCTACAGGCAGAAATAACATTGCTGTCAATGGGTGTGCTAACGGACCCGTTGCACGGCATTAATTGCGACATTTTCGCTGTGCAACGCTGTCCGTTAGCGTTAACCCAATGTGAACCTAGCCTTAGACAACAAATATATTAGATATGGCCGGTTGTAGTCCTGCAGGATCAGTAGTAATAATGTAACAGCTTAATTGAGTTTGCTAGTGTATAGAACACATTATATACCGACATACAGAAAGAGGGCTTTACTAGGAGAAACATGGAGGGGGGGGGGGGTTGCTTTTGTATCATTTATATACATAGGAATTGGCATTACCACTTATTGTGGCACCAGTATATTCCTTCATGTGAGAACGCCTGGTTACTCTCCCTTATTGTGGAGCCACTGGTCCATGAATAGGCTACTTGCCTCTTGTGGGCCTATGGAGAACCCGCTGCTGCCGAGATGAAACGGATGGCATCTTTTAGCCATTGCAAGGTTATATTGCATGACCTGCACGACACAAGGACCCCACAGATTAGTGTTCAGTATAGGTCTGGTAAGCTGTGAGCTGGATTGTCAGTGCCCCTCATACACAAGGATGGCATAGAAATATTGACTATCCCCCATGTATGGCGTTACTGGTACTCATGTACTATGTGCCCCCTGTATGAGACAGTGCCAGACCTACCAGGGCTTCCCACACAAGGACCCTATAGAATCCACTCATACACACCACACACTCAAACAGAAAAATGAAACAAAAATAAAAATAATATTCTGTTTATTATTTACAAACAACAAATAACTTTTATAAAAAGTTTCCTTATCTAAAATCTGAAACTGTGCAGTTCCAACATGTAATTCTCTACTTTAGAGAGAGGGATATTCTGGGGTCAGCGCCGCAGATTAAGGCTTCTTCTATGTCCTTACAAAGTAGACGAAGGCATAAAAAGGAACATTGTACAAAAAATACAGCTCTTAATGCAACGGGTACAAGTCAATGTCATCTTCGGTACTGGAAATTCAAGCTGGTAATGACAACCGGGAGAATGGAGGAGCAATGGCTTTTTGGTCCACATTCGGTAGGAATGTAAAGGTAGAAGGTTCTACGCAAATACGGAGAATACTTGGACATTTGGTCTATGGGGAGCCGCACTTAGCTGTGGAATAAACCAGTATTGGAAGTTTGGTCTTAACAGAAGTCGGAGAGAGCAGTCTTTTTTGTGGAATAAAAGAATGACTTCTTGATTGATGTTCTCAAAGAGTTAAATTCTTCCATCTTCAAATCTGTTGCTTCATGGTAAGAAGATTTTTTTTTTCTTCTCATGAATTTCCCACACCTGCAGAAAGAAATATGCATGTATATGAATGTGAGTCACACAAGGGAGGGGGCGCAGACAGTGTGGCGCCTGAGAGGAAGCGGCGCCTCCCATAGGCCCGATAACATCTAGCAGATACCCAGTGACAGCCAGAGCTGGCTTCCTACTCCCTGCTGCCAGTCACCCCACAGGCAACATCCAGTGTGAGGAGGCCTTACTGTCCCTACACACTACTGACAGGCTACATCCAGTGCAAGGAAGCCTTATAGTCCCTACACACTACTGACAGGCTACATCCAGTGTGAGGAGGCCTTATAGTCCCTACACACTACTGACAGGCTACATCCAGTGTGAGGAGGCCTTATAGTCCCTACACACTAGTGACAGGCTACATCCAGTGCACGGAAGCCTTATAGTCCCTACACACTAGTGACAGGCTACATCCAGTGTGAGGAGGCCTTATAGTCCCTACACACTAGTGACAGGCTACATCCAGTGCACGGAAGCCTTATAGTCCCTACACACTAGTGACAGGCTACATCCAGTGTGAGGAGGCCTTATAGTCCCTACACACTAGTGACAGGCTACATCCAGTGCACGGAAGCCTTATAGTCCCTACACACTAGTGACAGGCTACATCCAGTGTGAGGAGGCCTTATAGTCCCTACACACTAGTGACAGGCTACATCCAGTGCACGGAAGCCTTATAGTCCCTACACACTAGTGACAGGCTACATCCAGTGTGAGGAGGCCTTATAGTCCCTACACACTAGTGACAGGCTACATCCAGTGCAAGGAAGCCTTATTGTCCCTACACACTAGTGACAGGCTACATCCAGTGTGAGGAGGCCTTATTGTCCCTACACACTAGTGACAGGCAACATCCAGTGTGAGGAGGCCTTACTGTCCCTACACACTACTGACAGGCTACATCCAGTGCAAGGAAGCCTTATAGTCCCTACACACTACTGACAGGCTACATCCAGTGCACGGAAGCCTTATAGTCCCTACACACTACTGACAGGCTACATCCAGTGTGAGGAGGCCTTATAGTCCCTACACACTACTGACAGGCTACATCCAGTGCACGGAAGCCTTATAGTCCCTACACACTAGTGACAGGCTACATCCAGTGTGAGGAGGCCTTATAGTCCCTACACACTAGTGACAGGCTACATCCAGTGCACGGAAGCCTTATAGTCCCTACACACTAGTGACAGGCTACATCCAGTGCAAGGAAGCCTTATTGTCCCTACACACTAGTGACAGGCTACATCCAGTGTGAGGAGGCCTTATTGTCCCTACACACTAGTGACAAGCTACATCCAGTGTGAGGAGGCCTTACTGTCCCTACACACTAGTGACAGGCTACATCCAGTGCAAGGAAGCCTTATAGTCCCTACACAGTAGTGACAGGCTACATCCAGTGTGAGGAGGCCTTATTGTACCTACACACTAGTGACAGGCTACATCCAGTGTGAGGCCTTAAAGTCACTACACACTAGTGACAGGCTACATCCAGTGTGAGGAGGCCTTATAGTCCCTACACACTAGTGACAGGCTACATCCAGTGTGAGGAGGCCTTATTGTCCCTACACACTAGTGACCGGCTACATTCAGTGTGAGGAGGCCTTACTGTCCCTACACACTAGTGACAGGCTATATCCAGTGCGAGGAGGCCTTATAGTCCCTACACACTAGTGACAGGCTACATCCAGTGCAAGGAGGCCTTATAGTCCCTACACACTAGTGACAGGCTACATCCAGTGTGAGGAGGCCTTATTGTCCCTACACATTAGTGACAGGCTACATCCAGTGCAAGGAGGCCTTATAGTCCCTACACACTAGTGACAGGCTACATCCAGTGCAAGGAGGCCTTATAGTACCTACACACTAGTGAAAGGCTACATCCAGTGTGAGGAGGCCTTAGCTACACCCAGTGCAAGGAGGCCTTACTGTCCCTACACACTAGTGACAGGCCACATCCAGTGTGAGGCCTTATAGTCCCTACATACTAGCGATAGGCTACATCCAGTGTGAGGAGGCCTTATTGTCCCTACACATTAGTGACAGGCTACATCCAGTGCAAGGAGGCCTTATAGTCCCTACATACTAGTGACAGGCTACATCCAGTGTGAGGCCTTATTGTCCCTACACATTAGTGACAGGCTACATCCAGTGCAAGGAGGCCTTATAGTCCCTACATACTAGTGACAGGCTACATCCAGTGCAAGGAAGCCTTATAGTCCCTACATACTAGTGACAGGCTACATCCAATGTGAGGAGGCCTTATAGTCCCTACACACTAGTAACAGGCTACATACAGTACGAGGAGGCCTTATTGTCCCTACACACTAGTAACAGGCTACATACAGTACGAGAAGGTGTTATAGTCCCTACACACTAGTGACACAATAGGGGGGATCCTTACCATGGCTGGTGGCAGGTCAGTGGCAAATACTGTTGGCATCTCCTTTTGTTGACAATTCTGAGAAGTCTGATTTCTGCAGAAGAAAATAACAGATTATCATTAGCATCATCCATATTGCATCCATTCATAGTACAGTGCAGGAGACAATGAGGTATTCACTACATCATGGTGGATCATGGACTCAAGCAATACTGAGAGCAGAAGTCTAGGAGGACTCACCTGAAAGGAGAGGATGGAGTTGTGCTCCTGCTCTTCACCCAACACTATCTGCAGGTCGAAGATGTAGTCAATGACGTGTTGTAGGATCTCCACTTGGCTGAGCTTGCTTCCTTGTGGGATCCCAGGGACCAGCTCACGGAGCTTGGAGTAGCAGTCATTCATGTCATACAGTAGACCCATGGGCTCCTCTGATCCCTTGTGGCTGCTGCTTCTAGCAATGCTCAGGCTCTGCTCAGACAAGCAGCACACAGCCTGGTAGCAGCTGGCCATAGATCTCACTGGGCTGATGGCTTTCATGGTGGTAGTAGTAGCAGCAGCTTCTGGATCTTCTGCTCAGGTGCTTCAGAGACCTCCAAAGTAGGGCGCTGCTCCAGGGACTGAGAAGTTCCAGCTGACAAGGTGATGCCTGAAGCGGGGACTGACTGTCAGACACATGCCCTGGTGCCTATATACCGGCACAGCCCCCTCCCTCCCAATGCAGGCCAGCCCCCTCTCTCCCAATGCAGGCCAGCCCCCTCTCTCCACCCCACTGCTCCAGAATAGTGAGGGAACAGCTGGCTGAGCACTTCCAACATCCTGGTCCTGGGGACTGAGGCAGGGTCACAATGTAGCAGGGGGGCTCCTGCACTCATCTCTGTGTTACCCAAAATGCCAATGACTAGATTACATGTGCATGAAGAGTATACTAAATACAGAGTGCAGCATTAACAAGTCACAGTATATATGTATACACTTATAAACAAACACTAATGTGTTAATTATACTAAAGCCAATGACTAGATTACATGTGCATGAAGAGTATGCACCCTTAACAAGTCACAGTATATATGTATAATTAATCTATTATACTAAATCCAATGACTCCATTACATGTGTATACAGTATATAGCATGTAAAGTGATGCACCCTTAACAGGTCACAGTATATACATTTAATATATAGAATTATAAACAGATACCTACAACATAAATGTATAGCTCGCTATATCTGACACCTCTGATCTATGGCTGCCCCATAGACTGTGGCCATGTGTGCTTGCTTGTACTAATCCCCTCTTTAGAGCAGGCTGTGCCCCCCTCCCTCCCTCCCTCCCTCTCTGACCTCCAGACTTTCTGGCGTCAGGAATATTATCCTGTGACCAGGGAGGGAAGAGGCTGGGAACTGAATGAGCAAAACAGACAGGGGGCAACGTGACTGTGCTGCTATTTGTTTCTGTGTTCTGGAATGTGGGGTTAGAATGGACTTGGCACATTTCACTCGGCGGGACCCCCATAGTGGATCCCCCCATACTTCTTTATTATACCGTCTTGTCACATGTACAAATGGGAAACCATGAGCCCTGCTGTATATGAGCTGCGCATGCTACATCTGGCCAGCCTGCACGATGTGTGTGTATATATAATCACTTTATAAATATTCCGCATCAGGGGTGGACACAGACAGCTTGGGGCCCCTGTGCAGGAAATGTATCTGAGCCCCCCTCATTTTAAGGCGACAAAGCTATATATATATATTATATATATATATATATATATACATACATACACACATCTACTATATATATATAGTAGATGGTGGCCTGATTCTAACGCATTGGGTATTCTAGAATATGCATGTCTTCGTAGTATATTGCCCAGCCTCGTAGTATATTGCCCAGCCACGTAGTATATTGCCCAACCACGTAGTATATTGCCCAGCCACGTAATATATATCACAGCCACGTAGTATATAGCACAGCCCATATAGTATATAGCACAGAAACGTAGTATATAACATAGCCCACGTAGTATATAGCAATGTGGGCACCATATCCCTGTTAAAAAAAATTAAAATAAAATAGTTATATACTCACCTTCCATCTTCCCCCGGATCCAGCCGAGGCGTTTACCGATGCTCCTCGCGACGCTCCGGTCCCAAGAGTGCATTGCAGTCTCGCGAGATGATGACGTAGCGGTCTCGCGAGACCACTACGTCATCATCTCACGAGACCGCAATGCATGGACCGGTCACCGGAGAGTCGCGAGGAGCGGGAAAGGCCTCGGCTGGATCCGGGGGCCCACGGAAGGTGAGTATATAATGATTTTTTTTTTTAATTATTATTTTAACATTAGATCTTTTTACTATTGATGCCGCATAGGCAGCATCAATAGTAAAAAGTTGGTCACACAGGGTTAATAGCAGCGTTAACAGACTGCGTTACACCGCGGCATAATGCGGTCCGTTAACGCTGCCATTAACCCTGTGTGAGCGCTGACTGGAGGGGAGTATGGAGCAGGCACTGACGGCAGGGGAGTAGGGAGCGGCCATTTTGCCGCCGGACTGTGCCCATCGCTGATTGGTCATGGCTGTTTTGCCACGACCAATCAGCGACTTGGGATTTCCATGACAGAAAGACAGACACAAGGACAGACAGAAAGAGGGCTCTGTGAATAAAAAAAATAACAAGAACACACTATGTACAAGACAGCACTGTACATAACAGCAGAGGAAGCTTTATAATAAGGGATGATATCATATATAACTAGAGAGGATGGTACGTAATAAGGGACGGTGTTGTACATAACAAAAGAGGAAACTATGTAGCTAAGGATGGTGTTATACATAATAAGTGAGTACACTATACACTAAGGAACTGTGCTATACATAAGTGAGTGCATTATATACTAAGGGACTGTGCAAACATAATAAGTGAGTACACATACTAAGGGGACTGTGTTAGACATAATAATCAATAATATCTTCCTCCACCTCCCCCTGTTCCTAAATCCATTATAAATCCCGCTTCCCCCTGTCCTAATCCCCCACTCCCCACATTGTCCTCCTCCCCCGCATCCCATCATTGCCCTCTCCCCCACACCCATGAGCCCTCTTCACCACCTCCATCACTGCCTCCTCCCCACCACCCCATCATTGTCATTTCCACTGCCACCATCATTGCCTTCTCCCCCACCACCCCATTATTACCCATTCCACCACCTCCATCATTTCCAATCATTGTCGTTTCCATCACCATCATCATTGTCTTCTCCCCATCATTACCCATTCCAAGACCTCCATCATTTCTTCCTCCCCCACCATCCCCATCATTGTCTTTTCCCCACCACCCCATTATTATTCCATGACCTCCATCATTTCCTCCTCCCCACCACCCCATCATTACCCATTCCACCACCTCCATCATTGCCTCCTCCCCAGCACTCCATCATTGTCCTTTCCACTGCCATCATCATTGTCTTCTCCCCCATTATTGCCCATTCCACGATCTTCATCATTGCCCTTTCCACCACCACCGTCTTTTCCCCACCACCCCATCATTGCCCATTACACCGCCTTCATCATTTGCTCCTTCCCACCAACCCCATTATTCCCCTTTCCACCACCCGATCATTGCTTTCTCCCCCACCCCTATTATAGCCGTCTCCGTCAACCCAATCATTGCCTTCTGCCCCATCACCCCAAACATTGCTCTCTGTCAGCCCAATCATTGCCTTCTGCCCCATCATTGCCCTCTCCATCAATCCATTCATTGCCTTCTGCCCTATCATTGCCCTCTCCGTCAATCCATTCATTGCCTTCTGCCCCATCACCCCCATCATTGCCCTCTCCTCCATCTACACACACACTCAGACACACACAGCACCATTCACTTCTTTGCATGCACACACATGCCTCACCTCTGCGCACGGTATCCTGAAGCGCAACATTGCCGGCAGCTTCCTGTCTCGCACACCCGCGGCACTGAATAATGATGTCATTCAGCCGCTGCTGTGTGAGAAAGGAAGCTGCCGGCAGGAAGCAGTTCGGATCCATTCCCTATAGCTCCACTCCACTGCCATTTTCTGTTGCAGGTAGCGGAGCTGCAGGGATTGCTCCCTGCCCGTCGCACATGAGGGCAATCTGGCCAGGGGCCCCCAGAGCCTCGGGGCCGCATAAACTGGCCAGATTGCCCTCATTATTAGCTGCCCTGCAGGGGCCCCCTGGAGCCTACGGGCCCCGGTAAAGGCGCACCGGTTGAACCGGCGGTATGTCCGCCCATGTTCCACATCACACATAGTTCACCAATTACGGGAGGAGTGAGGGTCTTTCTCACAAGCTTACAATCTATGATATATGTAGGAGAGAGGGGGGAGAGGGAAAAGTTGGAGCTTGACACGTTGATACATATATAATATACTGTTGCAATTGAATATAGCTGGTGGGTGCAGTACCTGTTGGTGATTTCAGCCGAAGTGAGGAAGAAGGAAGGGAGTTTCCAGCACGCCCATCCAGTTTGAATAAAATTTCAATTTTGTTTGAAAAATATTTAGAATTGACAGTCCTCAGTGGTTGATACCTTTTAATGGCTAACTGAAAAGATGGTAACAAATTTGTACCAAGATATATTTCTTTCCTGTATCAATTTTGTTTGAACATTTTAAAAAACAATTTTGAGGCCATGTTCACACAGTGCGTTTTTTACTGCGGAACCGCAGTGGTTTTGCCGCTGCGGTTCCGCAGCTGTTTTCCATGCAGGGTACAGTACACTGTACCCTATGGAAAACAGGAACCACTGTGCACACGATCCTGAAATTCTAAAAAAAAAAACGCACTGAATTGCTGCGGTAAAAAAGAAGTACCATGTCACTTCTTTTTGCGAAACTGCAGCGGTTCTGCACCCATAGACCTCCATTGTGAGGTCAAACCCGCAGTGAAACCCGCAGATGAAAAAAATATCTGCGGGTTTTACTGCGGTTTGTGGTGCAGAACCGCTGCAGTGTGGCTGCCCCCCCGTGCCCCGATCCCACCCCCCCATGCTCCGATGCCACCCCCCGTGCTCCGACGCCCCCCCCCGTGCCCCCATCTCCCCCCCTATACTTATCCGGCCTCCCGGTGTCCGTCCGTCTTCTCCCTGGGCGCCGCCATCTTCCAAAATGGCGGGCGCATGCGCAGTGCGCCCGCCGAATCTGCCGGCCGGCAGATTCGTTCCAAAGTGAATTTTGATGACTGAGATATAATCTATCTCAGTGATCAAAATAAAAAAAAATAGCAAATGACACCCCCCCCCCCTTTTGTCACCCCCATAGGTAGGGACAATAAAAAAATAAAGAATTTTTTTTTTTTTCCACTAAGGCTAGAATAGGGTTAGGGTTAGGGGTAGGGTTAGGGTTAGGGGTAGGGTTAGGGTTAGGGGTAGGGTTAGGGGTAGGGTTAGGGTATTTTCAGCCATTAACCCTAAACTTCCTAGAAAACACACAGAGACTCTGCATAGAAAACTGCACTAAAAAAACGCACTAAAAAACGCATCAAAAAACGCACCAAAAACGCACCAAAAAAGCACCAAAAAACGCACCTGTGTTTTCTGCCAAGAGCTGCGGTTTTTAGTGCAGAAAAAAAGGATGGAAATCAGGAACGTGTGAACATACCCTAAAAAAGAGAGAAAAGAGGCTCTCTGCCTGACGCGTTTCTGGGGCACCACTGCACCCTTAGTCATACGATCTGGATATATATATCATGTATAAACAATATATGTTTATGAACGAGCGGCCTATCATGTTCCCTAATCAGTTATTTTGTTTGTGTGTAGCCCATTCACTACTTCCATCTATCCCCCACTCCCTGAAGATGGCTGGACCATCATTGTAAATACATCATTGTAAATACACACCTGTACTTTGTATCTCCCCACCTCATTGTAGATTGTAAGCTGTCACGAGAAGGGTCATCTTGTGTTGCTTTAATTATTGTATTGTTAACATTGTTACTTATGACTGTTGTGATTGAAACTGTTAAACTGTAAAGCGCTGCGGAATATGTTCGCGCTATATAAAGATTATTATTATTATATTATTATATATATGTGTGTATAGATACACAGACACACATATACAGTACAGACACACACACTTTACTACAGCGGGATATATATATACACTCACACAAATATACAGACTATATATCCTACTATATAATTGTCTAAGGGGTACTTCCGTCTTTCTGTCACGGATATTCATTGGTCGCGGCCTCTGTCATGGAATCCAAGTTGCTGATTGGTGGTGGCAAAACGCCCACGACCATTGCCACGACCAATCAGTGACGGCCACAGTCCGGCGGCAATATGGCCGCTCTTTCCTCCCCGCAGTCAGTGGCCGCTCCATACTCCCCTCCAGTCAGCCCTCACACAGGGTTAATGCCAGCGTTACCGGAGCACGGTGTAACGCACTCCGGTTACGCAGCTATTAACCCTGTGTGACCAACTTTTTACTATTGATGATGCGTACGCAACATCAATAGTAAAATGATCTAATGTTACAAATAATAATAATAAAAAAAACACGTTATTCTCACCCTCCGACGTCACGTCCTGTCCGGTTCCGGTGCTAAGGATGCTATGGGAGAAGGACCTGCCATGATGTCACGGTCCTGTGACCGCAATGTCATCGCAGGTCCTGCGCCCATAGTCATACCAACCCTGGAACTGGAAGCTGCTGCATGCACCGTACACAGGAGCCAGGAGTAAGGTGAGTATATGTTTATTTTTTATTTTATGTCACTGGCCAATATACTACATACTACGTGGCTGAGCAATATACTACGTGGACATGCATATTCTAGAATACCCGATGCATTAGAATCGGGCCACAATCTAGTATATAATATATATATATACACACACACACATATGCAGACTATATATATATATATGTGTGTGTGAAGGTACAGATGAATGACCTCGGGGAGACCAAAACATCCAACACCGCGGAGACACCATCACGTGTTTCTCAACGCAGTGATCCAGAACATATATATATATATATATAGACACACATTACTAGAGCGGTATATATATACACACACACAGACATACTGTACTGAAGCTCATCAAGAGAATGCCAAGAGTGTGCAAGTGGATAGAAGAGTGTGCAAAGCAGTCATCAAAGCAAAAGGTGGCTACTTTGAAGAACCTAGAATATAAGACATAATTTCAGTTTTCACACTTTTTGTTAAGTATATAATTCCACATGTCTTAATTCATAGTTTTGATGCCTTCAGTGTGAATGTACAATTTTCATAGTCATGAAAATACAGAAAAATCTTTAAATGAGAAGGTGTGTCCAAACTTTTGCTCTGTACTGTGTATAGACACACACGCACCTATATATATACATATATATCTATCTATCTCCCCAGCTGAGGTGAACAGTTGCTAATCCTGCTCCCATGGCCCTGTAATCTGCGCTGAGTGACAGCCCACACACTGTATCCGCACAGCCGCCTCTGTGTACACAGGTTTGTATGGGAACATGGCTCCCTCCCCCCTCTTCCCTTCTCGCAGACAGCCTGGCGCCAGGCCGTGACGTCACCACCCAGTCCCCCTCCCGCTGGGCACGCGTCTCCAATGGCAACCACAGACCGAGCAGCTAGAGGCGAGAAGTGGGCGGGGCTCCTGTCAAACAGCTGCAGCTTAAAGGCGCCATCTCACCTAGAGCCGTTCCCAGGCAGGATTGCCCACACCTCTGTGTGCATAGCTGCATAGACTCAGGGCGGGTATAGGGAGAGACCAAGGTGTTAGAAAGTCAATACAGCTGTGTGTTACCTCTCTACATGGTAGTAATCATTTCTAATGCGCCTAGAAACTGCCTGACTGCAGGCTTAACCCGTTCGTGCTCAGGGAGTGACTAGCATTGACTGTGCAGACATTGGCAGTTTTGTATTCATTCTGATTTTTAAATATCTCTATGTCATGAGGTCACTGATCTGGCCCCTGTACAAATGATAGTTGGTCACTAAAACTCAGGTAGGCTTTGCCAAGCTTCTCACTGACAGGTGATGGGCAGCCCACCGGGCAAGTCTGCTTATCTCCATGTCCCCATGGTGTCAGTGCCCACATAACATTCATTAGCCTGTGAATAATGGCTGTCATACGCAAAGGGATTTCCTTTTCCAAACTGATTCACTCCTTTGGCCTGCCCTATGTACAAATATTAAATTCAGCTGTATTCGCCTTCTCCTACTCCAGAGCTGTGACATCTCATGGACAGCACATGTTACCGCTGCAGCCAATCACTTCTGAGACAAGGGATTAGCTGCAGCAGCCATGCTGCAGCCTGTAAGGCTGGTTTCACATTTGCGTTTTTTTGGGTGCGTTTTTGCGGTTAAAAAAACGCAAAAAAAACGCATGCAAACGCTGCGTTTTTTTTGACGCATGCGTTTTTGCATGTGGTGAAAAAAACGCGGCGTTTTAACGCGTTTACATGCGTTTTTTCATTGGTTTGCGTTTTTTAAGCGCATGCTGAGAAATGTGTGACAGCTGCCAATCATCAAAATAAAGTAAAAAACCCACTATAAACAGAAATCGTTAGGGGTAGGGTTAGGGATCTTTAGGGGTAGGGGTAGGGTTAGGGTCCCTTTATCACTTTTATGTTGGGGGGTGGCATATTAGTGTATTTGTAAAGCGCTGCAGAATATATTGGCGCTATATAAATAAAAATTATTATTATTATTACTTTCTGGTTTTTTTAATATAAAAACGCATGCGTTTTTAACGCAAAAAAACGCATGCACAAAAAAAACGCATGCGTCCCCATTGACTCCAATTTATTTTTTGACAAAAAAAAAAAAAACGCATGAAAATGCATGCGTTTTTTTTTGGTCCAAAAAACGCCTCTCAAAAATACTACAGGTTGCATTTCTGAAAATGAACGCATGCAGTAAAAAAACGCATGCGTTTCAAAACGCGACCAAACGCGTACAACAAAAAACGCATGCGTTTTCAATGTTAAATATAGGGGGAAAAAACGCTGCAGACAAAAACGCAAGTGTGAAACCACCCTAAACCGTCACCAGGCACAGCGGTGGAGAGCCAGCACTGGAGCTGAATTTGTTAATTTTTGCATAAGGCAAAGCAATGGAGTAAAAAAAAGTGAAGATGGAGACCCCTTTAAAAAGGCTAGCTTTATTCATTGTTAACGATGGCAAAGACAAACGTTAGGTGTTTCAGTATACTAGAAATACTATTATCACCAAGCAAAAGCAGTCTAAGGCTTCTTTCACATTTCCGTCTGCAGGCGCCAGTCGATAATGCGTCGATGCGACGTATCGACGGATATTTCCAAAATAGTGAAAAACAGATGTAACGCATCCAGTTTTTTGACGGATGCACCGAATGAGGCTCTGCCTGAATTTGAATGTATAAACTTCTAGAGGGAGAGAGAGAGAAAAACGGGATATGTCGCTGGATTCCTGCTTTTGACAGTCAGCGACGGATCCTGCATCCATGGGCTTCCATTATAGCCAATGACGGACAGAGCAGGACCCGTCGCTGCGCGATTTTCCGATGTACAGAAAAAACGTTCCTCTGTGCGTTTTCTCCGCCTGACGGACAGTAATTTTCCGACGGATCCAATGCACGACAGATGAAACAGAAGGCCATCCGTCACTAATACAAGTCTATGGGAAAAAAACAGGATCCAGCAGAAAAATTAGCAGGATCCTGTTTTCTCAAAAATCAACGGAATTCGATGGGAGCTCAAATACGGAAGTGTGAAAGAGGCCTAAGGGTATGTGCACATGCTACGGAAAGGTGTGTGGATTTTTCCGCACTGACTTTGGTAAATCCTGTGGAATTACCATGGAATTCCTGCGGTTTTTGTGCGGATTCCACCTGCAGTTTTACACCTGCGGATTCCTATTGAGGAGCAGGTGTAAAACGCTGCGGAATCCGCACAAAGAATTGACATGATGCGGAATAAACAACGCAGCGTTTCTGCACGTTTTTTTCCGCAGCATGTGCACTGCGGATTTTGTTTTCCAAACATTTACATGGTACTGTACAACGCATGGAAAAGTGCAGATCCGCAGCGTCAAAACCGCTGCAGATCCGCAGCAAAATCCACAATGTGTGCACATAGCCTTAAGGGTACAAGATTATCTCCAAGGCCTTGGCATCTCAACATCAATGGTTTGGAATATTACCAAGAAGCTTTCTATCCATGAGTTAGGAACTTTCCAGGATGTGATGGAAGAGGAAAATAAATGAAAGAACCTTACAAAAGCTTCTCGGAAATGTGAGAAAGAAGTTCAGTCTGAACTGGAGACATACGTAGCAATAGCTTCAACCTGTACCATACACCACACAATGTACAAGACAGAGTTCTCTGGTCAAAGAGCAAGAAGCTAACTACTGAAAGAAAGACATAAAAACGGGAGACTGAACTTTGCGAAAATTTACAGCTAAAACTACAATCCTTTAGGGAAAATGTTCTATGAACATATAAAATCAAACTATCACTCTTTAGCAATGCAGTCCAGGTTTGATTATTGACAACAGAAAAGAGCCTATAAAGAAAAGTATACCCAGCCTTCAGTGAAACACGGTGGAGGATCCATAATTTTGTAGGGTGCTTTGCTGCCTCTGTGACTGGAGGCCTTAAGAATGCTACAGGGACAATAAAAGCAGAGGATTTTCAGAATATCTTAACGTGTAAATGTGCTCCCTAGTGTAAGAAAACTGGGATTGAGGCAAATAAAATTAGTCCTTCAGCAGGACAATAACCAAAGCAAACTTCCAAAAGTACACAGAAATGGTTAAAGAGGTTGTCTAGTCTTAAGCTACAAGTCTTCAGTCACTTCACAATTCAATGTGACTGCAGACTTGTGAATCTCCATATCGCACATTGCACCCTGTGATGATTCTCTGGTGCCTATGAAGGGAGTGGCGGATCCATGACCGTAAGTATCTGATTTGCATACATGTGGTGACGTGATAACTACATGGGCTCGGCCTCACTCAATGCAAGTGTATTAAGCAAGGCCGGATACAGTCTAGTCGGAATGTGGCCAGAAGTATACAAATACAATTCCTTTAAATAGCAAAACATGTCATGATATAAACTGGCCAGCCATGAGTCCTGATCTTGATCCAATTAAAAATCTTTGAAGAGATCAGAAATCTGCTATGGGGAAAAGGAACCGTGCAAACCTTCAGAAGCCTGAGTGTTATGTCTCATGAATGAGACATTTTACAGGCTGTCCTGTGTTGTGAATTCTGCTCTTGGGTTCCCTCCAGTGGTTGTTGGTGGGAATGCAGTTGTCTCTGACTCGCAGTCCTGGCCAGGTGTATCGGATAATTACAATTCTGACTGGGATATTTAGGTGTGCTGGATTCATTAGCCCTTGCCAGTTGTCAATGTTTCTTTGGAAGTATTGGTTCTCTGCCTGGCCTCACCTGCTTAGCTGCCAATTTCAGCAAAGATAAGTGTTTTGTTTTTGTATCTGTGGCACCCTGCTGTGTGCTTGTTTCAGTTTATTCCTGCTCTGTTTGTAGGATTCACTGGAGTTGCAGATATACGCTCCTACATCTTTAATTAGATGTAGGAAGTTTTTGTATATCCTGCTGTGGATTTGTTGAAGGGTTTTAATACTGACCGCACAGAACTCTGTCCTATCCTGTCCTATCTAGCTAGAGCGGCCTCCTGTGCTAAATCCTGTTTTTTCTGCCTGTGTATGTTTTTTCTTCTCCGACTCACTGCCAATATTTGTGGGGGGCTGTCTATCCTTTGGGGATTTTCTCTGAGGCAAGATAGTATTCCGATTTCCATCTTTAGGGGAACTTAGTCCTCCGGCTGTGACGAGGTGTCTAGGTGTGTTAGGTACACTCCACGGCTACTTCTAGTTGCAGTGTTAAGTTCAGGGTTGCGATCAGTATAGTGGCCACTTTCTCCAGTGAAAGTTCTCATGCAGCTCCAAGGTCACCGGATCATAACAGTACAACTGGCCAACAATGAGTTAATTGCATCTCAGAAGAAGGGAGGAAAGATCTTGAGCCATTTTTTTTTCTCCAGTCTGTTTTGTCTTCTCCTCCCTCTTTATCTCTGGGTGGCTGAAGAGCCTTGTGCTAGCATGAATGTTCAGGAATTAGCTTCTCGTATAGACCAGCTTGCTGCTAGAGTACAGGGTATTTCTGATTACATTGTTCAGACTCCTGCTTTAGAACAGAAGATACCTACTCCTGATTTGTTTTTTGGTGACAGGTCCAAATTTTTGAGTTTTAAAAACAACTGTAAACTGTTTATTGCATTGAAACCTCGATCCTCCGGTGATTCCATTCAACAAGTTAAAATCATCATTTCCCTGCTGCGTGGTGATCCACAGGATTGGGCATTTTCCCTGGAATCTGGGGATCCTGCTTTGCTTAATGTAGACTCCTTCTTTCAGGCGTTAGGATTACTGTATGATTAACCTAATTCGGTGGATCAAGCTGAGAAGACCTTGTTGGCCCTGTCTCAGGGTCAAGATGCGGAAGAATTATATTGTCAGAAATTCAGAAAATGGTCTGTATTGACTAAATGGAATAATGATGCTTTGGCGGCAATTTTCAGAAAGGGTCTTTCTGACTCCGTTAAAGATGTTATGGTGGGGTTTCCGACACCCTCCAATCTGAGTGATTCTATGTCTCTAGCCATTCAGATTGACCGGCGCTTGCGGGAGCGCAGAACTGTGCGCGCTATGGCGTTATCCTCAGAGCAAATTCCTGAGCCTATGCAGTGTGATAGGATTCTGTCTAAAACAGAACGACAAGGTTTCAGACTTCTTAATAGGTTGTGTTATTATTGTGGCGATGCTTCCCATGTCATTTCTGTCTGCCCTAAGCGGACCAAGAGGATCGTCAGTTCATTTACCATCAGTACTGTACAACCTAAATTTCTGTTATCTGTGTCCTTGATCTGTTCATTGTCATCATTTTCTGTCATGGCGTTTGTGGATTCAGGCGCCGCCTTGAACTTAATGGACTTTGAGTTTGCCAGGCGTTGTGGTTTTCCCTTGCAGCCTTTGCAGAACCCTATTCCTTTAAGGGGCATTGATGCTACACCCTTGGCTAAAAATAAGCCCCAGTTTTGGACACAGGTGACCATGCGCATGGCGCCAGCCCATCAGGAAGATTGTCGATTTCTGGTGTTGCATAATTTGCATGATGCTATCGTGCTGGGTTTTCCATGGTTGCAGGTACATAATCCTGTTTTGGATTGGAAGTCCATGTCTGTGACTAGTTGGGGTTGTCAGGGGGTTCATAATGATGTTCCTCTGATGCCTATCGCCCCTTCTCCCTCTTCTGAAATTCCGGAGTTTTTGTCTGATTTTCAGGATGTATTCGATGAGCCCAAGTCCAGTTTCCTTCCACCGCACAGGGACTGCGATTGTGCTATTGACTTGATTCCAGGCCGTAAGTTTCCTAAGGGCCGACTTTTCAACCTGTCTGTACCTGAACATGCCGCCATACGGAGCTATATTAAGGAGTCTTTGGAGAAAGGGCATATTCGGCCATCTTCTCCACCATTGGGAGCGGAGTTCTTTTTTGTTGCTAAAAAAGATGGTTCCTTAAGACCCTGTATTGATTATCGCCTCTTGAATAAGATCACGGTCAAGTTTCAATATCCTTTACCTTTGCTTTCCGATTTGTTTGCTAGGATTAAGGGAGCTAGTTGGTTTACTAAGATTGACCTTCGGGGGGGCTTATAATCTTGTTCGTATTAAGCAGGGTGATGAATGGAAAACTGCGTTTAACATGCCCGAGGGCCATTTTGAATACCTTGTGATGCCATTCGGACTCTCTAATGCTCCATCTGTTTTTCAGTCCTTCATGCATGATATCTTCCGGACTCATCTTGATAAATTCTTGATTGTATATTTGGACGATATTTTGATTTTTTCCGATGATTGGGAGTCTCATGTGCAGCAGGTCAGGATGGTATTTCAGATCCTTCGTGACAATGCCTTGTTTGTGAAAGGGTCTAAGTGTCTTTTTGGGGTGCAGAAGGTTTCCTTTTTGGGCTTTATTTTTTCTCCCTCGTCTATAGAGATGGATCCGGTTAAGGTTCAGGCCATTCATGATTGGATTCAGCCCACATCCGTGAAGAGCCTTCAGAAATGTTTGGGTTTTGCTAATTTTTATCGCCGTTTCATTGCTAATTTTTCCAGCGTGGTTAAACCCTTGACTGATTTGACGAAGAAGGGCGCTGATGTGGTGAATTGGTCCCCTGCGGCTGTCTCTGCCTTTCAGGAATTTAAATGTCGTTTTACTTCTGCTCCTGTGTTGCGTCAACCGGATGTTTCTCTTCCGTTTCAGGTTGAGGTTGACGCTTCTGAGATTGGGGTAGGGGCTGTTTTGTCTCAGAGGGATCCTGTTGGTTCCTTAATGAAACCGTGTGCCTTCTTTTCCCGTAAGTTTTCGCCTGCTGAACGCAATTATGATGTCGGCAATCGGGAGTTGTTGGCTATGAAGTGGGCGTTTGAGGAGTGGCGACATTGGCTTGAGGGAGCTAAGCACCATATTGTGGTCTTGACCGATCATAAGAATCTGATTTACCTCGAGTCTGCCAAACGGTTGAATCCTAGACAGGCTCGATGGTCCTTGTTTTTTTCTCGTTTTGATTTCGTGGTCTCGTACCTTCCGGGTTCTAAGAATATTAAGGCTGATGCCCTCTCTAGGAGTTTTTTGCCTGATTCTCCTGAGATCTTGGAACCGGTCTGTATTCTGAAAGAAGGGGTGGTCCTTTCTGCCATTTCTCCTGATTTATGACGGGTTCTTCAGGAATTTCAGGCTGACAAACCTGACCGTTGTCCTGTGGGGAAACAGTTTGTTCCTGACAGATGGACTAGAAGAGTGATTTCTGAGGTTCACTGTTCCGTGTTGGCTGGTCATCCTGGCATTTTTGGTACCAGATACTTGGTTGGTAGCTCCTTTTGGTGGCCTTCTTTGTCGCGTGATGTGCGTTCTTTTGTGCAGTCCTGTGGGACTTGTGCACGGGCCAAGCCTTGTTGCTCCCGTGCAAGTGGGTTGCTTTTGCCATTGCCGGTCCCTGAGAGGCCCTGGACGCATATTTCTATGGATTTTATTTCCGATCTTCCTGTTTCCCAGAGGATGTCGGTTATCTGGGTTGTTTGTGACCGATTCTCTAAGATGGTTCATTTGGTGCCTTTGCCTAAATTGCCTTCTTCTTCTGATTTGGTTCCGTTGATTTTTCAGCATGTGGTCCGTTTGCATGGTATTCCGGAGAATATTGTGTCCGACAGAGGTTCTCAGTTTGTTTCTAGGTTTTGGCGGGCCTTTTGTGCCAAGCTGGGCATTGATTTGTCTTTTTCTTCTGCATTTCATCCTCAGGCAAACGGCCAGACCGAGCGAACTAATCAGACTTTGGAGACTTATTTGAGATGCTTTGTGTCTGCTGATCAGGATGATTTGGTGGCTTTTTTGCCATTGGCCGAGTTTGCCCTTAAAAATCGGGCTTGTTCTGCTACTTTGGTTTCGCCTTTCTTTTGTAATTTTCGTTTTCATCCTCGGTTTTCTTCTGGGCAGATTGAGCCTTCTGACGGTCCTGGTGTGGATTCTGTGGTTGACAGGTTGCAACAGATTTGGGCTCATTTGGTGGACAATTTGGTGTTGTCTCAGGAGGAGGCTCAGCGTTTTGCTAATCGTCGTCGGTGTGTTGGTTCCCGGCTTCGGGTTGGGGATCTGGTTTGGTTGTCTTCCCGTCATGTTCCTATGAAGGTTTCTTCTCCTAAGTTTAAGCCTCGGTTTATTGGTCCTTATAGGATTTCTGAGATTATTAGTCCGGTGTCTTTTCGTCTGGCGCTTCCGGCCTCTTTTGCTATCCATAATGTCTTCCATAGATTTTTATTCCGGAAATATGTGGAGCCCGTTGTTCCCTCTATTGATCCTCCGGCCCCTGTTTTGGTTGATGGGGAGTTGGAATATGTTGTTGAGAAGATTTTGGATTCCCGTTTTTCGAGGCGGAAGCTTCAGTACATGGTCAAATGGAAGGGTTATGGCCAGGAGGATAATTCTTGGGTTTTTGCCTCTGATGTCCATGCTGCTGATTTGGTCCGTGCCTTTCATCTGGCTCGTCCTGATCATCCTGGGGGCCCTGGTGAGGGTTCGGTGACCCCTCATCAAGGGGGGGGTACTGTTGTGAATTCTGCTCTTGGGTTCCCTCCAGTGGTTGTTGGTGCGAATGCAGTTTTCTCTGACTCGCAGTCCTGGCCAGGTGTATCGGATAATTACAATTCTGACTGGGATATTTAGGTGTGCTGGATTCATTAGCCCTTGCCAGTTGTCAATGTTTCTTTGGAAGTATTGGTTCTCTGCCTGGCCTCACCTGCTTAGCTGCCAATTTCAGCAAAGATAAGTGTTTTGTTTTTGTATCTGTGGCACCCTGCTGTGTGCTTGTTTCACTTTATTCCTGCTCTGTTTGTAGGATTCACTGGAGTTGCAGATATACGTTCCTACATCTTTAATTAGATGTAGGAAGTTTTTGTATATCCTGCTGTGGATTTTTTGAAGGGTTTTAATACTGACCGCACAGAACTCTGACCTATCCTGTCCTATCTAGCTAGAGTGGCCTCCTGTGCTAATTCCTGTTTTTTCTGCCTGTGTATGTTTTTTCCTCTCCGACTCACCGCCAATATTTGTGGGGGGCTGTCTATCCTTTGGGGATTTTCTCTGAGGCAAGATAGTATTCCGATTTCCATCTTTAGGGGAATTTAGTCCTCCGGCTGTGACGAGGTGTCTAGGTGTGTTAGGTACACTCCACGGCTACTTCTAGTTGCGGTGTTAAGTTCAGGGTTGCGATCAGTATAGTGGCCACTTTCTCCAGTGAAAGTTCTCATGCAGCTCCAAGGTCACCGGATCATAACAGTCCTGTACATTTTCATGCTGTATTGCAGTCTCTCATATTTTTTATTGTTGCTATGTGTTCCTGTGTTTTGCATAGCTGAAATCTTCCCTTTCCGTGAAGTTTGTCCCTTCTGTCTCCCTGTCTCCCTCTGCTGGATGTCATGTCACTTCCTTTTTCTCCCTGTGTCTCAGTCTCCATCTTGGCTTCATTAGAGGCACATGTGCTTTCAGCTTGTCTGAATAAAGTCTTTTTTACCTGCTGCTGTTTATGCATTCAACAAGAATTCTTAAAGAAATCAAAGTCTTTTCTGGATTCTTCATAACATGTGTGCCTGCAGCTGAGTTAAGCAATCTGCGAACGTTGCCAATTGAAAGAAAGGTGAAGAGATTCAGCATCTCACAGAGCCATATTTGGAGCCACAGGCCCTGGGACAGAATACTGAAAGTAAACTACAGGTGCAAGAAGCTCACAGATGACTACAAAAACTGTTGGAGGATCTCATTGTTGGGTACGGTTGTGCAACCAAGGATTACAGAGGGTGCCTTCAACCCTGCCCGTCTGATATACTATGCTTATTCTGTATTTCTTTTTATTTAAGGAATTGTACGTTTGGTGATAGGTCCCCTTTTTTATTCAATGTATTTGGGCATGTTATTAAAATATTCTAATTATATAATCATATTGTTTATGATGATACTGACTTTTAATAATAATAATAATAATAATAATAATAATAATAATAATAATAATAAATCAAGAGTGCCAATAATGTTGACTCTATTTGGATACAGATTACATTGGAGTAGACAGAAAAATATTTAGAATTGAGAGTCCTCAGTGGTTGATACCTTTTAATGGCTAACTGAAAAGATGGTAACAAATTGCAAGCTTTCGAGACTACACAGGTCTCTTCATCAGGCAAAGACTAAACGAAATTCTGAAGAATCACATATTTATGCACAACATAGCACAGAAAAAAAAAGGAAAAACCATGGATAAGACAGGTGACATGAAGCTGAATTACCATGAGTGATAAACAGTTATATCCATAAATATTAGGCCAGTTCTTAGATAAGGATTGTTTTATTGTCCTCTGATTAGGGTCTCTGCTGTGATGACCCCTCATAGTCTGAGGGGCAAGTTCCTTATTTGATGTAAAAAGACATAAATTCGTGCAACACATTCATTCCTGCATTAAGGCTGTCAAAGGTCCATCATCATAGATACTAACAGGAGACAGAAAAATATTTAGAATTGAGAGTCCTCAGTGGTTGATACCTTTTAATGGCTAACTGAAAAGATGGTAACAAATTGCAAGCTTTCGATCAATTTGTTACCATCTTTTCAGTTAGCCATTAAAAGGTATCAACCACTGAGGACTCTTAATTCTAAATATTTTTCTATCTACTGGCTAACACGGTACCAAGATATATTTCTTTCCTGTAACAGGAGACAAGCATCCAACATCAGTGCCCAGGAGAGAAAGGCCATACAGTCTCTGAAAACCAACAAAGAAATCATCATCAAACCTGCTGACAAGGGAGGTGCAATAGTCATGATGAACACATCAGACTATATGAGGGAAGTAAACAGACAACTTATGGACACATGCTACTACAAAAAATTGGAGTCGGATCCTACACAGGACTATTACAAGGAACTAAACAAGCTGGTATCTTGTCTGCCCCACGAATTCATAAGAGCCAATGACTTGATACCAGAAAGTCCAAGAACAGGGACATTCTACATGCTTCCCAAAATCTACAAATCTGGAAATCCAGGAAGAACAATTATTTCATGTGTGGGCACCCTTCCTGAGCAGGTATCTGGATGGGTAGAGGGTATTCTTAAACCCCTGGTAAAGGATACACCCAGCTTCATTCAGGACACAACTGACCTATTGAATAAACTATCAGCAATAGGTCCTCTACCAGAAGGAGCCGTCCTGGCCACCATGGATGTAGAATCTTTGTACTCTAATATCCCACACCAGGATGGATTAAATGCCTGCAAATTCTACCTGGAAAACGCAGGGACTGATGCTGATTCTGTGGTGAAACTTATAAAATTCATCCTCACCCACAATTACTTTGAATTTGGCAAGAACATTTATCTACAGGAGACTGGCACAGCAATGGGAAGTAAAATGGCCCCACAGTATGCAAATCTTTTCATGGCCAAGCTTGAAAGCGACTTTTTGTCCTCATGTCCCATCAGGCCTCTGGCGTACTACCGCTACATTGATGACATTTTAATCATCTGGACGGAGTCGGAGCCACAGCTAAAGATGTTCCATGAACAGTTTAATCAATTACATCCTACCATCAACTTGACACTCAACTACTCCTGCACTGAAATTAACTTTTTGGACACCATCATTAAGCTGCAGAACAATAAAATAGAGACATCCCTTTATCCGAAGCCAATTGACCGTCCAACATACCTTAAATGGGACAGTTTCCACCCAAAACACATAAAAAACTCTATTGTCTACAGCCAAGCCATCAGATACAATCGTATATGTTCCAACCCAATGGATAGGGATGAACACCTTGGTCGCCTCAGAAAGACCTTTTTGAATCAGGGCTACCATCCAAGAACAATTGAAAACCAGATTACAAGAGCCACCAGAATATCAAGGAATCATCTGCTACATTACAAACCTAAAGAAGAAAATAACCGGGTACCTCTAGTAGTTACCTACAATCCAAATCTGGAGGTGTTAAGGGGAGCTGCACGGAAATTACAACCTTTACTACAAAAAGATGCCCGCTTACAATCCATTTTTCCAGACCCCCCACTATTGTGTTTTAGGCAGCCCCCAAATCTAAGAAGCATTATTGTTAAAAGCTCCCTGTCCTCTCCAACAGCTGCAGATACCTTTCCTTGCAATCAGAAAAAATGTAAAACCTGTCTATTTATAATGACCACGGACAAGATAAAGATCCCCAATTCACATCAGGACTACAAGATCCCAGGTACTTTCAGCTGCGTCACTTCTAATGTGGTGTACCTAATTATTTGTACTAAATGTCCAACTGGGGGTCTGTATGTGGAGGAAGACAGGGCAGAAACTGAGAACAAGGATGAACTCTCACCGCCATACAATAAGAGAAAAAAGAATGGATCTACCTGTGGCAATACATTTTTGTCTCCCAAATCATAACGTTATGGACATGAAATCACTTGTGTTAAAAGGTAGCTTCAAATCTCAGAGAGACAGAAGAGTCTGGGAATATAAACTGATGACGACCTTTGACAGTCTTAATGCAGGAATGTGTCGCACGGATTTATGTCTTTTTACATCAACTTAGGAACTTGCCCCTCAGACTATGAGGGGTCATCACAACAGAGACCCTAATCAGAGGACAATAAAACAATCCTTATCTAAGAATTGGCCCAATATTTATGGACATAAATGTTTATCACTCATGGTAATTCTGCTTCATGTCACCTGTCTTATCCATGGTTTTTCCTTTTTTTTTTTTTTCTGTGCTATGTTGGGCATAAATATGTGACTCTTCAGAACTTCTTTTAGTCTTTGCCTGATGAAGAGACCTGTGTAGTCTCGAAAGCTTGCAATTTGTTACCATCTTTTCAGTTAGCTATTAAAAGGTATCAACCACTGAGGACTCTCAATTCTAAATATTTTTCTACCTACTGGCTAACACGGTACCAAGATATATATCTTTCCTGTATTGTAGTAGACAGAGATTCATAGTTATAAGATTATAGCCCTGATACATTAAGTCCGTTGCTGTACACATATGGCCCTGATACATTAAGGCCGTTGCTGTACACGTATGGCCCTCATACATTAAGGCCGCTGCTGTACACGCATGGCCCCAATACCTTTGACCACGTGCACACATTCAGTATTTGGTCAGTAATTTACCTCAGTATTTGTGAGCCAAAACCAGGTAAGGAACAATCAGAGAAAAAGTCTAATAGAAACATGTCACCACTTCTGTAGTTATCACCCACTCCTGGTTTTAGCTAACAGATACCGACCACATTCTGAACGTGTGAACGTGGCCTAAGACTGGTGCAGTACATGGCAGTCTTAATGAAGGAGTGTAGTGGAGTAGTTAGAGGCCCTGATTCATTCTACCACTTAATGAATCAGGCCCACCTTAGAAGTGATGTGCGCCTTACCAGAAACCTTACTCCTGTTAGGAGCAAGGTACGCCACTTCTAGTCATGAATTACATGGGTGGGTGTTACCTCATCCCCATCCTGCACATGCGTCTCCCATTTTGACCAAACTGGCTGTGACTGTCATGAAGATGGCAAAAATTGGAAACTTTTTTCCACAGCTTCACGCTGCACAAAAATTTTGCCACTTTACAAATTGTTTTATGTTAGTTTTCTGAGCTAAACATTTAGATGTATTGGCTCCTATTGGTTAATTGCAGATTCGATAAAAAGTAACTAAATAATATTCTTTTAATAGAGTGTACCAAACCACCTATTACATGGCCAACAAACCATTAGAATACCACATGAGGCCTCATTCAGACTTCTGTGTTTCACATACATGTTCTAATCATGTTTTTCACGGATAGAACATGTATCCATTATAGTTTATGGTGCTAGGAACTCATGGTAACATGTCCGTCTTTTACCGGCATCAGTAATGAAAAGTAGCAATAAAAGTCTATGGGTTCATGAAAATCACGGACAGTACACGGATGGCATTAGTCTGCGCCTAACATTGCAGAGGAGAGGAGACGCTTTGTAATTTATACCTTTTATCCATATGTGAAAATCACTGAGGAAACACTGATGGCCAGAGCCTACACACAGACCCAACACTGATAACACACAGACCCCAACACTGATGACACACAGACCCAACACTGATGACACACAGACCGCAACACTGATGACACACAGACCCAATACTGATGACACACAGACCCAACACTGATGAAACACAGACCCCAACACTGGTGACACACAGACCCCACACTGATGACACACAGACCCCAACACTGATGACACACAGACCCAAAACTGATGACACACAGACCTAACACTGATGAAACACAGACCCCAACACTGGTGACACACAGACCCAAAACTGATGACACACAGACCCCAACACTGATAACACACAGACCCGACACTGATAACACACAGACCCGACACTGATGACACACAGACCCAACACTGATGACACATAGACCCAACACTGATGAAACTTGTGAATTCCGCTCTTGGGCTCCCTCCGGTGGTTGTAAGTAGCATTTTTGTCAGTTCTGCTCTTGGGCTCCCTCCTGTGGTTTTGAGTGGTATAGCTGCTTCTTGGATTTAGCTTCAGCAGCTGTTTTCACTGATCGTCTTTCTGGCTCGGCTATATTAGTCTGGCCTTATCCCTCATTCAATGCCAGTTGTCAATTGTTCCTGCCTGGAGTCATTGCTCTTAGGATTTTCCTGACACTCTGACCAGTTCAGCAAAAGCTAAGTCCTTGCTTGTCCTTTTGCAGTTCACTTGTTGTGGACTTTGTTGTTCAGCACTTTCTATGTTTTGTTCATTTGCCCAGCTTATCAGTATGGATCTATTCAGCTAGGCTGGAAGCTCTGGGCAGCAGAGTTTGCCCTCCACACCTTTAGTCAGGTGTGGAGATTTTTGCATTCCTCTGCGGTGGACTTTTTCTAGTTTTATTACTGACCGCACAGCGTTCTGTCCTGTACTATTTCTATCTAGCTAGAAGTGGCCTCCTGTGCTTAATCTTGTTTCATACTACGTATGTCATTTCCTTCTCCTCTCACAGTCATTACTTGTGGGGGGCTAATCTATCCTTTGGGGATTTTCTCTGAGGCAAGATAGCTTTCCTGCTTCTATCTTTAGGGGTAGTTAGCTCTTAGGCTGTGACGAGATGCCTAGGTAGAGTTAGGAGCATTCCACGGCTACTTCTAGTGTTGTGTCGAGCTTAGGGACTGCGGTCAGTATAGTTGCCACCTGCTCAGAGCTAGTCGCATGTCGCTCCTTAATCACCAGACCATAACAGTACAACTGGCCAAAAATGAGCTGAATGCATCTCAAAAGAAGGAAAAGAAAAAGAGTTCTGAGCCATTTTTTATTTTTTTCTTTAGTTTGTTTTGTCTTTTTCCTTCCTCTTATCTCTGGGTGATTCAGGATTTGGATGCAGGCATGGATGTTCAGGGGTTGTTTTCTCGTGTGGATCAGCTTGCTGCAAGAGTACGGAGTATTCAAGATTATGTTGTTCAGACTCCGGCCTTAGAGCCTAGAATTCCTACTCCGGATTTGTTTTACGGGGATAGGTCTAAGTTTTTGAACTTTAAAAATAACTGCAAATTGTTTTTTGCTCTGATACCCCGTTCCTCTGGTGACCCCATTCAGCAAGTAAAGATAGTTATTTCTCTGCTGCGTGGCGACCCTCAGGACTGGGCATTCTCTCTTGAGTCAGGGGATCCGGCATTGCTCAATATAGATGCATTCTTTCAATCGCTCGGATTATTGTATGACGAACCTAACTCTGTAGAGCATGCTGAGAAAACACTATTGGCCCTGTGTCAGGGTCAGGAAGCGGCAGAATTATACTGCCAGAAATTTAGAAAATGGTCTGTGCTCACTAAATGGAATGAGGACGCTTTGGCAGCAATTTTCAGAAAGGGTCTTTCTGAAGCCCTTAAAGATGTTATGGTGGGTTTTCCCACGCCTGTTGGTTTGAGCGAATCTATGTCTCTGGCCATTCAGATTGATCGGCGCCTGCGCGAACGCAAAGTGGTGCACCATATGGCAGTGTCCTCTGAGCAGAGTCCTGAGGCCATGCAATGTAATGGGATTTTGACTAGAGCGGAACAGAGGGGATACAGACGTCAAAATGGGCTGTTTTTACTGTGGTGATTCTGCTCATGCTATTTCTGATTGCCCTAGGCGTATTAAGAGGGTCGCTAGATCTGTTACCATTGGTACTGTGCAGCCTAAGTTTCTCCTGTCTGTGACCCTGATTTGCTCATTGTCATCTTTTTCTGTCATGGCATTTGTGGATTCGGGCGCTGCTCTGAACTTAATGGACTTAGAATTCGCTAGGCACTGTGGTTTTTCTTTGCAGCCTTTGCAGAGTCCCATACCCTTGAGGGGTATTGATGCTACACCATTGGCCAAGAATAAACCTCAGTATTGGACTCAGCTGACTATGTGCATAGCTCCTGCACATCAGGAAGATTGCCGTTTTCTAGTGTTGCATAATTTACATGATGTTGTTGTACTGGGTTTTCCATGGTTACAAGTACACAATCCAGTGCTGGATTGGAAATCAATGTCTGTGACTAGTTGGGGTTGTCAAGGGGTACATAGTGACGTTCCTTTAATGTCAATTTCCTCTTCCCCCTCTTCTGATGTTCCTGAATTTTTGTCAGATTTCCAGGATGTATTCGATGAGCCCAAGTCCAGTTCCCTTCCTCCACATAGGGACTGTGATTGTGCTATTGACTTGATTCCTGGCTGTAAGTTCCCTAAGGGCCAACTTTTCAATCTGTCTGTGCCAGAGCATGCCGCCATGCGGAGCTATGTTAAGGAGTCTTTAGAGAAGGGGCATATTCGGACGTCTTCGTCACCATTGGGAGCGGGATTCTTTTTTGTTGCCAAGAAGGATGGCTCCTTAAGACCCTGTATTGATTATCGCCTTCTTAATAAGATCACGGTCAAATTCCAATACCCTTTACCTTTGCTCTCTGATTTGTTTGCTAGGATTAAGGGGGCTAGTTGGTTTACCAAGATTGACCTTCGAGGGGCATATAATCTTGTTCGTATTAAACAGGAAATGGAAAACTGCGTTTAACATGCCCGAGGGCCATTTTGAATACCTTGTGATGCCTTTCGGGCTTTCTAATGCTCCTTCTGTATTTCAGTCCTTTATGCATGATATTTTCCGCAATTATCTTGACAAATTCTTGATTGTGTATTTGGATGATATTTTGATTTTTTCCAATGATTGGGAGTCTCATGTGAAGCAGGTCAGGATGGTATTCCAGATTCTTCGTGATAATGCTCTATTTGTGAAGGGGTCTAAGTGCCTATTTGGAGTTCAGAAGGTCTCTTTTTGGGGGTTTATTTTTCCCCCTTCGTCTATAGAAATGGATCCTGTTAAGGTCCAAGCCATTCATGACTGGATTCAACCCACATCTGTGAAGAGCCTTCAGAAATTTTTGGGCTTTGCTAATTTTTATCGCCGTTTCATTGCCAACTTCTCTAGTGTGGTTAAACCCCTGACCGATTTGACGAAGAAAGGCGCTGATGTGACTAATTGGTCCTCTGAGGCTGTTGAGGCCTTTCAGGAGCTTAAACGCCGATTTACTTCTGCCCCTGTCTTGCGTGAGCCGGATGTTTCTCTTCCCTTTCAGGTTGAGGTTGACGCTTCTGAGATTGGGGCAGGGGCCGTTTTGTCAGAGGAATTATGATGGTTCCTTGATGAAGCCATGTGCCTTCTTTTCCCGAAAGTTTTCGCCTGCGGAACGCAATTATGATGTTGGCAATCGGGAGTTGTTGGCTATGAAGGGGGCATTTGAGGAGTGGCGACATTGGCTTGAGGGAGCCAAGCATCGCATTGTGGTCTTGACTGATCATAAGAATCTGATTTACCTTGAGTTGGCCAAGCGGCTGAACCCTAGACAGGCTCGGTGGTCCCTATTTTTCTCCCGTTTTGATTTTGTGGTCTCATATCTTCCAGGATCTAAGAATGTTAAAGCGGATGCCCTCTCTAGGAGTTTTTTGCCAGATTCTCCTGGAGTCCTTGAGCCAGTTGGCATTCTTAGGGAAGGGGTGATTCTGTCTGCCATCTCCCCTGATTTGCGGCAGGCGCTTCGGGAGTTTCAGGCTGATAAACCTGACCGCTGTCCTGTGGGGAAGCTGTTTGTTCCTGATAGATGGACAAGTAAGGTAATTTCTGAGGTCCATTGTTCTGTGTTGGCCGGTCATCCTGGGATTTTTGGTACCAGAGATTTGGGTGCTAGGTCCTTTTGGTGGCCTTCCTTGTCGCGGGATGTGCGTTCTTTTGTGCAGTCCTGTGGGACTTGTGCCCGGACTAAGCCTTGCTGTTCCCGCGCTAGTGGGTTGCTTTTGCCTTTGCCCGTCCCGGAGAGGCCTTGGACGCATATTTCCATGGATTTTATTTCGAATCTTCCTGTGTCCCAGAGGATGTCTGTTATCTGGGTGGTTTGTGACCGGTTCTCTAAAATGGTCCATTTGGTACCTTTGCCTAAATTGTCTTCCTCCTCTGATTTGGTTCCATTGTTTTTTCAACATGTGGTTCGTTTGCATGGCATTCCGGAGAATATTGTGTTTGACAGAGGTTACCAGTTTGTTTCCAGGTTTTGGCGGGCCTTTTGTGCTAGGATGGGTATTGATTTGTCTTTTTCTTCGGCGTTCCATCCTCAGACAAATGGTCAAGCTGAGCGAACTAATCAAACCTTGGAGACCTATTTGAGATGCTTTGTGTCTGCTGATCAGGATGATTGGGTGACTTTCTTGCCGTTGGCCGAGTTTGCCCTTAATAATCGGGCCAGTTCGGCTACTTTGGTTTCGCCTTTCTTTTGTAATTTTGGTTTCCATCCTCGTTTTTCTTCAGGGCAGGTTGAGCCTTCTGATTGTCCTGGTGTAGATTCTGTGATGGACAGGTTGCAGCAGATTTGGACTCATGTGGTGGACAATTTGACGTTGTCCCAAGAAAAGGCTCAGTGTTTTGCTAACCGCCGTCGGTGTGTTGGTCCTCGGCTTCGTGTGGGGGATTTGGTCTGGTTGTCCTCTCGTCATGTTCCTATAAAGGTTTCTTCCCCTAAGTTCAAGCCTCGGTTTATTGGTCCTTATAAGATTTCTGAGATTATCAATCCTGTGTCTTTTCGTTTGGCCCTTCCAGCCGCTTTTGCCATCCACAATGTTTTCCATAGATCTTTGTTGCGGAGATATGTGGTGCCCGTTGTTCCATCTGTTGATCCTCCTGCCCCGGTGTTGGTTGAGGGGGAGTTGGAATATGTGGTTGAGAAAATTTTGGATTCTCGTTTTTCGAGGCAGAAGCTTCAGTATCTTGTCAAGTGGAAGGGTTATGGCCAGGAGGATAATTCTTGGGTTGTTGCCTCCGATGTTCACGCCGCCGATTTGGTTCGTGCTTTTCATTTGGTTCGTCCTGATCGGCCTGGGGGCTCTGGTGAGGGTTCTGTGACCCCTCCTCAAGGGGGGGGTACTGTTGTGAATTCCGCTCTTGGGCTCCCTCCGGTGGTTGTAAGTAGCATTTTTGTGAGTTCTGCTCTTGGCTCCCTCCTGTGATTTTGAGTGGTATGGCTGCTTCTTGGATTTAGCTTCAGCAGCTGTTTTCACTGATCGTCTTTCTAGCTCGGCTATATTAGTCTGGCCTTATCCCTCATTCAATGCCAGTTGTCAATTGTTCTTGCCTGGAGTCATTGCTCTTAGGATTTTCCTGACACTCTGACCAGTTCAGCAAAAGCTAAGTCCTTGCTTGTCCTTTTGCAGTTCACTTGTTGTGGACTTTGTTGTTCAGCACTTTCTATGTTTCTTTCATTTGTCCAGCTTATCAGTATGGATCTATTCAGCTAGGCTGGAAGCTCTGGGCAGCAGAGTTTGCCCTCCACACCTTTAGTCAGGTGTGGAGATTTTTGCATTCCTCTGCGGTGGACTTTTTCTAGTTTTATTACTGACCGCACAGCGTTCTGTCCTGTACTATTTCTATCTAGCTAGAAGTGGCCTCCTGTGCTTAATCTTGTTTCATACTACGTATGTCATTTCCTTCTCCTCTCACAGTCATTACTTGTGGGGGGCTAATCTATCCTTTGGGGATTTTCTCTGAGGCAAGATAGTTTTTCTGCTTCTATCTTTAGGGGTAGTTAGCTCTTAGGCTGTGACGAGATGCCTAGGCAGAGTTTGGAGCATTCCACGGCTACTTCTAGTGTTGTGTCGAGCTTAGGGACTGCGGTCAGTATAGTTACCACCTGCTCAGAGCTAGTCGCATGTCGCTCCTTAATCACCAGACCATAACATGAAACACAGACCCAACACTGATAACACACAAAGACCCCAACACTGATGACACACAGACCCAACACTGATGACACACAGACCCGACACTGATGACACACAGACCCGACACTGATGACACACAGATCCAACACTGATAACACACAGACCCCAACACTGATGACACGCAGACCCCAACACTGATGACACACAGACCCAACACTGATAACACACAGACCCGACACTGATAACACACAGACCCAACACTGATGACACACAGACCCCCACACTGATGACACACAGACCCCCACACTGATGACGCACAGACCCCAACATTGATGACACACAGACCCAACACTGATGACACACAGACCCAACACTGATAACACACAGACCCAACACTGATGACACACAGACCCCCACACTGATGACACACAGACCCCAACACTGATGACACATAGATCCCAACACTGATGACACACACACCCAACATTGATGACACACACACCCAACACTGATGACACACAGACCGAACACTGATAACACACAGCCCCGACACTGATAACACACAGACCCCCACACTGATGACACACAGACCCCAACAATGATGACACATAGATCCCAACACTGATGACACACACACCCAACATTGATGACACACACACCCAACAATGATGACACACAGACCCAACACTGATAACACACAGACCCAACACTGATAACACACAGACCCCCACACTGATGACACACAGACCCCAACACTGATGACACACACACCCAACATTGATGACACACACACCCAACACTGATGACACACAGACCGAACACTGATAACACACAGACCCAACACTGATGACACACAGACCCGACACTGATGACACACAGACCGAACACTGATGCCACTCAGACCATTTGTTTAGTACATGAACAAATATGGACGTCTGATTGAGGCATTTCAGAATAAAAAAAAATTGGGGCCTGCCTGATAGTAATTAACATCCAACAAGTAGTAGTGCCATCAATTCTCTTTACTGGTGTTTTACGCCTAAGTTTGTGAGCCTGAGCTGCTCTAAGTGACATGGACTCTGACTACCCAAACCATATATTGTCCATTGAGTGGCCCTGAAGTCAGTGTCTCTATGCATGCCCATGTAGTTCCATAAGCGCTGTAATAGGAATGCACAGGGTGACTGAATTCCGCTCCACACAGTTGGACATGTACTTTGCTAACAACCAAGTGATGTTTTGTCATTGAGGAGAGGGGAAATAACCATTGACAGACAACTATGGTAGCTGTTTATGTCCCTTGAGAACAAAAGCTCAGACGTTAAAATTCACTATGTTCGAAATAGGTCAAAGCCGCTAGAATATTTCATACACGTTAGATGGCTGGCCAGACAATCTAAGTTTCACGTGTATGGCCACCATCAGATAAAGGGATTTTGCTGATATACAATACTTTTATGATTCATATGAAAAAAATAATCACAGCTCTGCAGGGGTGGACACAGGCGGGAGAGGACCCCTGTGCAGAAATGGCAGATGGGTCCTTTTCAGTCCAGTTGGAAGTGACCCCCTCATCTATTGGGCCCCTGCTGCACAGACTCAACCAATAGTATGTCCACCCTCGAAGCTCTGGCCATCTACACACAGATAATGACAAGTTGGGCTTCTTTCATATACTGTACAGTGTTTTCTGCAGCATTTTTTCTGGCAAATAGCTGAAGGTCAACACTGAAAAGTTAATTGTACTTTTTTGCATTTGCTGTTTTGGGGGGATTATATGTATTTTGTCAGAAAGCAGCATGCTCTATGGCATTTTTCCAGAGGATTCTCTGTAGGGGAAAATGGCCAAAACAGGAGTAAAAAAATTAGATTAAGAAAAGTCTGAAAAATGCATGAAATGTATGCCTAAAATTGCTAAAAACGAGTGAAAGGTAGCTGAAATGGTCATTTATCTGTCTGTGAGAGGTGGTTGCCACAGGAGGTGCACAGGCATCAGAGAATAACAGCGCTGTATAGATGTAGAGACCAACAATGGTGTCCCCAAAGCATCAAAGCAGATAATTGCCCCCATTGTCGCAGCTATATAACATCTGACTACTCACTATTGGTAATACTATTGTGTCCATTTACACTGCGCTGAAAAAAAAAGAGGCAGACAACGCTGCAGTCTGTTGTAAGGTTTTTAGTATTGTGGTCTATGGGTGGCAAATCCCACAATGAGAAATGCCTTCATAATATTGAACTGTTTCCCATGGTGGGAGATTCATTCATTCACCTAGTGGAGGAAGACCTGGATTTAAAACGTGGTTAAGGTGATTTGAATATGCTATATGTCAGATGTGAATGTAGAATTAATACCAGTATATCATAAAATACAGGAATGAATGAATGAATGAATGAATGAATGAATGAATGAAAATGCAGTTCTTTCACAATAAATGTTGGCTTCGATGGGTTGCTTAGCAAATCAGTACAGTAAAATAGCCTGATCATCCCAATAACTGTCTGTCACTTTAATTTTCCTTAATAAAATTGCAGCTTAGTACCTGAAATGTGACTACCATTAAAGAATATCTGATATACCATGTGCGGTATCTCATGGTAATGTGCGGTTTTACATGATCATAGCCATTTTTAACCCTCCGCATGTTACCATGAGATACCGCACATTTAAACAGTCTCCACAATGATCTCTCACCAGCACTTATAGTCTTATATTGTAGGCAAGGTTAGGAAACAGCCATCAGTGTAGTGGCCAGCTGTACCAAAGATGAGGCTTCTTCACCACTCATTGTTTATACATGAAAGGCTCCTTCCTAGCATCATATGGTCGGGGATGGCCTGCAGTGAGGACTGTGGGGGCCTTTTGCTATGCTGGATGCCAAAAAGCCTTTACTCGTTGGATGCATTTGGCTCAGAGGTCAATAGCTCAGAGGCATTGCCTTGTATAATTCCATATTGTTCTAGTAGCCACATCACTAACCAGGGCAGCTGAAGAACATCTTCTTTCAGGACACTCTCACAAATATGAAGTATCCCTTGAAGAAGTTTTAGTCTTTCTGACTCATATACTCTCTCGTCATTTGTCATTTACTCCCACTATACAATACTAAATGAATAATGAATGCTGCTTCATTTCACACAACAGTGAGGGTCCTGGGAACGGAAATCCCGCCAGACGTAAACGATGTATAATCCGTTATATACATACACTTTTACTAAGAAGAAATTGTAGTAAAATTCAAAAAGCTGTGTGGCAGGTAATACCCATTACATCTCCCATCATCTGTCCTAGATTCCTGAGTGACTGCCTGGAAATGCGGCCGTACTTTCCATCATTGTAGCATTGAAGGGCCAGACAGAATTGGCATTGGGAGACAACCCTAGTAAGTTTGTCACCCAAAGCATACACTATATATATTTCCATACTGTATATATACACACGTAGATAGATTTGTAAATATATATCTAAATGCATATATCTGTGTATTTATATAGATACATGCACCCATACTCTCCCTCACAATGTATGAATATGTGTGCATATATAGATTTTTTTTCTTTCTCTCTCAAAACAATATACGTATAGCTTACATTGAGCATATATATGTGTATATATATATAGCTGGGATACAGAGTAGTAATGGGGGGGTAAACACCAACCTAATGTTCGTGTGTATATATACACGGACTGATGCCCGATTTCTGGTTACACTGGTGGTGCTACATGCTTTTTTTCTACATATATATATATATCTATAATATAACGCTGGGAGCGTCACTCTGTCCGAAGCCTCTATAGACTGTGCAAGCGCAAGCGCCGGCGCAGTCTGGGCCTCACAGAGCGACGCTCCCGGGAGATCGCGGTGTGCGTTCACACTGAACGCACACCGCGATCTCCACCGCAGAAGCAGGGACCGCCAGGAGGGTGAGTATCGGCCTATATTCACCTGTCCCCGTTCCATCGCTGAGCGGCGCCATCTTCCCGGTCTTCGGCCTGTGGCCTTCAGTTCAGAGGGCGCGATGACGCGCTTAATGCGCGCCGGCGCCGCCCTCTGACTGAACAGTCACAGCCAGGAGACCGGGAAGATGGCGGCGCTCAGCGATGGAACGCCGGACAGGTGAGTATAGTAAGTGCTGGGGGGCCTGAGCTGGCGGCGATACCGGCACCTGACCCCCACAGCGCGCCGGTGTCCCCGCCTGCTCAGGCCCCCCAGCACTCGGCGCCGAGCGGGTCAGAGGCAGTATGGGGACGCAGGATGGAGCAGCACATAAGGATGGGGACGCAGGATGGAGCAGCACATAAGGATGGGGACGCAGGATGCAGCAGCACATAAGGATGGGGACGCAGGATGCAGCAGCACATAACAGTATGGGGACGCAGGATGGAGCAGCACATAAGGATGGGGACGCAGGATGGAGCAGCACATAAGGATGGGGACGCAGGATGCAGCAGCACATAAGGATGGGGACGCAGGATGGAGCAGCAGATAAGGATGGGGACGCAGGATGGAGCAGCACATAAGGATGGGGACGCAGGATGGAGCAGCACATAAGGATGGGGACGCAGGATGCAGCATGAACATAAGGATGGGGACGCAGGATGGGAGCAGCACATAAGGATGGGGACGCAGGATGCAGCAGCACATAAGGATGGGGACGCAGGATGCAGCATGAACATAAGGATGGGGACGCAGGATGGGAGCAGCACATAAGGATGGGGACGCAGGATGGAGCATGAACATAAGGATGGGGACGCAGGATGGAGCAGCACATAAGGATGGGGACGCAGGATGGAGCAGCACATAAGGATGGGGACGCAGGATGGAGCAGCACATAAGGATGGGGACGCAGGATGGAGCAGCACATAAGGATGGGGACGCAGGATGGAGCAGCACATAAGGATGGGGACGCAGGATGCAGCAGCACATAAGGATGGGGACGCAGGATGCAGCAGCACATAAGGATGGGGACGCAGGATGCAGCAGCACATAAGGATGGGGACGCAGGATGCAGCATGAACATAAGGATGGGGACGCAGGATACAGCAGCACATAAGGATGGGGACGCAGGATGCAGCAGCACATAAGGATGGGGACGCAGGATGCAGCATGAAGATAAGGATGGGGACGCAGGATGCAGCAGCACATAAGGATGGGGACGCAGGATGCAGCAGCACATAAGGATGGGGACGCAGGATGCAGCAGCACATAAGGATGGGGACGCAGGATGCAGCAGCACATAAGGATGGGGACGCATGATGCAGCAGCACATAAGGATGGGGACGCAGGATGCAGCAGCACATAAGGATGGGGACGCAGGATGCAGCAGCACATAAGGATGGGGACGCAGGATGCAGCAGCACATAAGGATGGGGACGCAGGATGCAGCATGAACATAAGGATGGGGACGCAGGATGCAGCAGCACATAAGGATGGGGACGCAGGATGCAGCAGCACATAAGGATGGGGACGCAGGATGGAGCAGCACATAAGGATGGGGACGCAGGATGCAGCAGCACATAAGGATGGGGACGCAGGATGCAGCAGCACATAAGGATGGGGACGCATGATGGAGCAGCGCATGACAGGATGGGGACGCATGTTGGAGCAGCGCATGACAGGATGGGGACGCAGGATGGAGCAGCACATGACAGGATGGGGACGCAGGATGGGAGCAGCGCATCACAGGATGGGAGCAGCGCATCACAGGATGGGGACGCAGGATGGGAGCAGCGCATGACAGGATGGGGACGCAGGATGGGAGCAGCGCATGACAGGAAGGGGAACGATGGATGGAGCAGCACATGACAGGATGGGGACGCAGGATGGAGCAGCGCATGACAGGATGGGGACGCAGGATGGAGCAGCACATGACAGGATGGGGACGCAGGATGGAGCAGCGCATGACAGGATGGGGACGCAGGATGGAGCAGCACATACCAGGATGGAGACAATATACCAATATAAATGCTCGCCACCCGGGCGTAGAACGGGTTCAATAGCTAGTATATATATAAGAGGCATCGTGATTACTCGCTAATCCTGCCCCCTGCATAGTAGCTCCGCCTCCCACCACATCACCACACACAATCCCGCCCCCCAACACATGACCACACACAATCCCGCCCCCCAAACCATCACCACACACAATCACGCCCCCCACCCCATCACCACACACAATCCCGCCGCCCACCACATCACCACACACAATCTCGCCCCCCAACCCATCACCACACACAATCCCGCCCCCCAACACATCACCACACACAATCCCGCCCCCCAACCCATCACCATATACAATCTTGCCCCCAACCCATCACCACATATAATCCCGCCCCCCAACACATGACCACACACAATCACGCCCCCAACCCATCACCACACACAATCACGCCTCCCACCCCATCACCACACACAATCCCGCCCCCCAACACATCACCACACACAATGCTGACCCCAACACATCACCACACACAATCTCGCCCCCAACCCATCACCACACACAATCACGTCCCCAACCCATCACCACACACAATCACGCCCCCCACCCCATCACCACACACAATCACACCGCCCCACCCAATCACCACCCATAATACCGTCCCCCCACCCCTTCACCACCCATAAATCCCGCCCCCACCCCATCACCGCCCATAATCCCGCCCCCCACCCCATCACCACCCATAATCCGGCCCCCCACCCCATCATTACCCATAAACCCGCCCACCCACCCCATCACCACCCATAATCCTGCCCCCCCACCACCCATAATCCCGCCCCCCACCTTATGACCACCCATAATCCCGCCCCCCACCACCGCTAATCCCGCCCCCACCCCTTCACCACCCATAATAACGCCCCCCACCCCATCACTACCCATAATCCCGCCCCCCACCCCATCACCACCCATAATCCCACCCCCTCACCACACATAATCCCGCCCCCCACCACATCACCACATAATCCCGCCCCCCACCACATCACTACACATAATCCCGCCCCATCACCACACATAATCTCGCCCGTCCACCACATCACCACCCATAATCCCACCCCCACCATATTACCACATAATCCCGCCCCCACCACATTACCACACACAATCCTGCCCCATCACCACACATATCCCGGCCCCCCACCACATCACCACACACAATCCCGCCCCCCCACCACATCACCACCCATAATCCCGCCCCCCACCCCATCACCACACATAATCCCGCCCCTGACCACATTACCACACATAATCCCGCCCCCCACCACATTACCACACATAATCCCACCCCCCACATTACCACAGATAATCACGCCCCCCCACCACATTACCACACATAATCCCACCCTTCACATAATCCCGCCCTTCACATTACCACACGAGGCTGCGTCCCCACACATTACCACATGAGGCTTCATCCTCACACATTACCACACGAGGCTGCGTCTCCACACATTACCACACGAGGCTGCGTCCCCACACATTACCACACGAGGCTCTGTCCCCACACATTACCACACGAGGCTGCATCCCCACACATTACCACACGAGGCTCTGTCCCCACACATTACCACACAAGGCTCTGTCCCCACACATTACCATACGAGGCTCCATCCCCACACATTACCACAGGAGGCTTCATCCTCACACATTACCACACGAGGCTGCGTCCCCACACATTACCACACGAGGCTTCGTCCTCACACATTACCACACGAGGCTGCGTCCCCACACATTACCACACGAGGCTCTGTCCCCACACATTACCATACGAGGCTCCGCCCCCACACATTACCACACGAGGCTCCGTCCCCACACATTCCCACGAGGCTCCGCCCCCCACATTACCACAAGCAGCACTTCCTTTCTATGTAATTCTACCACTTCAGCCAAGGTAAACGTACATTTAATTGCATACGCATTCTCCCAAACAAAATGAGCCAAGAAAAGTCGCCAGGTCCATCTCACAGGCAGCAGGAAAATCCGGACAACGATGCAGTAGATGATCGACAACAACAATATCGACAAAATTGTAGGATTGGTTATCAACAACGAACACCTGAGCAGATTGATAAGGACAGAGAGAGATATCACAAGGTTTATATTAGATAGCAATGAGCGTGCCGAGCGTTAGCTGGCTGGAAACAGCTTATGTATATATATATATATATATATATATATATATATATGTATATATATATATATATATACATATATATATATATATATATATATATATATATATATATATATATACACAGCTCTGGCAAAAATTAAGAGACCATTGCAAAGTGTTCAGTTTGTCTGATTTTTCTCTTTATAGGTATATTTTTGAGTAAAATGTAAATTGTTCATTTATTCTATAAACTACTGACAACATTTCTCCGAATTTCCAAGCAATAAATTTTGTATTGATTTTTAAAAAAAATGAGAAATGATCAAAATAACAAAAAATGCATTGCTTGCAGACCACAAATAATGAAAAGAAAACAAGTTCATAAGCATTTAGAAACAACAATACTAATGTTTTAACTCAGGAAGAGTTCAGAAATCAATATATTGGTGAATAACCATGATTTTTAATCACCGCTTTCATACGTCTCGGCATGTTTTCCACCTGTCTTTCATACTGCTCCTGGTACAAAAATGTAAGCAGTTCTTCTTTGTTTGATGGCTTGTGACTATCCATCATCCTCTTGATTACATTCCAGAGGTTTTCAATGGGGTTCAGGTCAGGAGATTGGGCTGGGCATGACAAGGATTTGATGTGGTGGTCGTTCATCCACACCTTGATGTTGACCTAGCTGTGCGGCATGGCGCTTTGTCCTGTTGGAAAAACCAGTCCTCACAGTTGGGGAACATTGCCTGAGTAGCGGCTTGATTCATACATCCTTCGCAAAGATTAACCTGCTGAAGCATCCCCAGATCATCACCGATCCTCCACCAAATTTTACAGTGGGTGCGAGACAATGTCACTTGTAAGCCTCTCTAGGTCTCCATCTACCCATTAGATGACCAGGTGTTGATCTGAGGATAGTTATTCCACAAAATATTGATTTCTGAACTCTTCCTGAGTTAAAACATTAGTATTGTTTTTTATATATATATATATATATATATATATATATATATATATATACACTGCTAAAAAAAAATAAAGGGAATACTAAAATCCCACATCCTAGATATCACTGAATGAAATATTCCAGTTATAAATCTTTATTCATTATACAGTGAAATGTGTTGAGAACAGTAAAACCTAAAAATGATCAATGTAAATCACAACCAATATCCTATGGAGGTCTGGACTTGGAATGATGCTCAAAATCAAAGTGGAAAATCAAATTACAGGCTGATCCAACTTCAGTGGAAATGCCTCAAGACAAGGAAATGATGCTCAGTAGTGTGTGTGGCCTCCACGTCCCTGTATGACCTCCCTACAACACCTGAGCATGCTCATGATGAGGTGGCGGATGGTCTCCTTAGGGATCTCCTCCCAGTCCTGGACTAAAGCATCCGCTAACTCCTGGACAGTCTGTGATGCAATGTGACATTGGTGGATGGAGCGAGACATGATGTCCCATATGTGTTCAATCGGATTCAGGTCTGGGGAACGGGCGGGCCAGTCCATAGCTTCAATGCCTTCATCTTGCAGGAACTGCTGACACACTCCAGCCACATGAGGTCTGGCATTGTCCTGCATTAGGAGGAACCCAGGGCCAACCGTACCAGCATATGGTCTCACAAGGGGTCGGAGGATCTCATCTCGTTACCTAATGGCAGTCAGGCTACCTCTGGCGAGCACATGGAGGGCTGTGCGGCCCTCCAAAGAAATGCCACACCACACTATTACTGACACACTGCCAAACTGGTCATGCAGAAGGATGTTATAGGCAACAGATCGCTCTCCATGGCGTCTCCAGACTCTATCACATCTGTCACCTGTGCTCAGTGTGAACCTGCTTTCATCTGTGAAGAGCACAGGGCACCAGTGGCGAATTTGCCAATCCTGGTGTTCTGTGGCAAATGCCAAGCGTCCTGCACGGTGTTGCGCTGGGAGCACAACCCTATCTGTGGACGTCGGGCTCTCAGACCATCCTCATGGAGTCAGTTTCTAACCGTTTGTGCAGACACATGCACATTTGTGGCCTGCTGGAGGTCATTTTGCAGGGCTCTGGCAGTGCTCCTCCTGTTCCTCCTTGCACAAAGGCTGAGGTAGCGGTTGTTGCTCTCCTACGGCCCCATCCACATCTCCTGGTGTACTGGCCTGTCTCCTGGTAGCGCCTCCAGCCTCTGGAAACTATACACTGACAGACACAGCAAACCTTCTTGCCACAGCTCGCATTGATGTGCCATCCTGGAAAAAAGCAGTACCTGAGCCACTTGTGTGGGTTGTAGAGTCCGTCTCATGCTACCACGAGTGTGAAAGCACAACCAACATTTAAAAGTGACCAAAACATCAGCCAGAAAGCATTGGTACTGAGATGTGGTCTGTGGTCCTCACCTGCAGAACCACTCCTTTATTGAGTGTGTCTTGATATTTGCCAATAATTTCCATCTGTTGTCTACTCCATTTGCACAACAGCATGTGAAATTGATTGTGAAACAGCGTTGCTTCCTAAGTAGACAGTTTGATTTCACAGAAGTTTGATTTACTAGGAGTTATATTCTGTTGTTTAAGTGTTCCCTTTATTTTTTGAGCAGTGTGTGTGTGTGTGTGTGTGTGTATATATATATATATATATATATATATATATATATATATATATATATATATATGTACGTATATACAGTTATATGAAAAAGTTTGGGCACCCCTATTAATCTTAAGCTTAAAATGTTTTATAAAAATAGTTTTTTTTTGCAACAGCTATTTCACTTTCATATATCTAATAACTGTTGGACACAGTAATGTTTCTGCCTTGAAATGAGGTTTATTGTACTAACAGAAAATGTGCAATCTGCATTCAAACAAAATTTGACAGGTGCATAAGTATGGGCACTGCACCAGAAAAGTGACATTAATATTTAGTAGATCCTCCTTTTGCAAAAATAACAGCCTCTAGTCACTTCCTGTAGCTTTTAATGAGTTCCTGGATCCTGGATGAAGGTATTTTGACCATTCCTCTTTACAAAACAATTCCAGTTCAGTTAAGTTTGATGGTCGCCGAGCATGGACAGCCCTCTTCAAATGATCCCACAGATGTTCAATGATATTCAGGTCTGGGGACTGGGATGGCCATTCCAGAACAGTGTAATTGTTCCTCTGCATGAATGCCTGAGTAGATTTGGAGCAGTGTTTTGGATCATTGTCTTGCTGAAAGATCCATCCCCTGCGTAACTTCAACTTTGTCACTGATTCATGAACATTATTGTCAAGAATCTGCTGATACTGAGAGGAATCCATGCGTCCCTCAATTTTAACAAGATTCCGGGTTCTGGCATTGGCCACACAGCCGCAAAGCATGATGGAACCTCCACCAAATTTTACTGTGTTTTTTGGCCGCCATGCATAATGCCTTTTTGTATGACCAAACAACTCAATCTTGGTTTCATCAGTCCACAGGACCTTCTTCCAAAAAGAAATTGGCTTCTCCAAATGTGCTTTTGCATACCTCAGCCGACTCTGTTTGTGGCGTGCTTGCAGAAACGGCTTCTTTCGCATCACTCTCCCATACAGCTTCTCCTTGTGCAAAGTGCGTTGTATAGTTGACCGATGCACAGTGGCACCATCTGCAGAAAGTTGATGCTGCAGCTCTCTTGAGGTGGTCTGAGGATTGTCCTTGACTGATCTCACCATTCTTCTCTGCCTTTCTGATGTTCTGATGTTTTTCTTGGCCTGCCACTTCTGGCCTTAACAAGAACTGTACCTGTGTTCTTCCATTTCCTTACTGTTCCTCACAGTGGAGATTGACAGGTTAAATCTCTGAGACAGCTTTTTGTATCCTTCCCCTGAACAACTATGTTGAATAATCTTTGTTTTCAGATCATTAGACAGTGGTTTTGAGGAGCCCATGATGCCACTCTTCAGAGGAGATTCAAACAGGAGAACAACTTGCAAGTGGCCACTTTAAGCAGCTTTTCTCATGATTGCATACACCTGTCTATGAAGTTCAAAGCTCAATGAGGTTAGAAAACAAAAAAACTGCTTTAGTAAGTCAGTAAAAAGTAGGTATGAGTATTTAAAACAAGAAAATGATAAGGGTGCCCATACTTATGCACCTGTCAAATTTTGTTTGAATGCAGATTGCACATTTTCTGTTAGTACAATAAACCTCATTTCAAGGCAGAAACATTACTGTGTCCAACAGTTATTAGATATATGAAACTGAAATAGCTGTTGCCAAAAAACAATTTTTATAAAACATTAAGCTTAAGATTAATAGGGATGCCCAAACTTTTTCATATAACTGTATACACACACACACACACACACACACACACACACACCTGCAGAGGTGTAATGGGAGGTTGATGCACATACAGTTGAAACCAGAAGTGAACTGCAGAAGTGTAATGGGAGTATCTTGCCCATACAGTTGAAACCAGAGGTTTACATAAACTATATAAAAAGACACATCTGCATGTTTTTCTCAATATCTGACATGAGATCAGAATAAAAAATTCCAGTTTTAGGTCAGTTAGAATTACCATAATTATTAATATTTGCCAAATGCCAGAATAATGAAAGAAAGAAAATGTCATTATTCAGGCATTTGGCAAATATTAACCCCTTTACCCCCAAGGGTGGTTTGCACGTTAATGACCGGGCCAATTTTTACAATTCTGAGCACTGTCCCTTTTTGAGGGTATAATTCTGGAACGCTTCAACGAATAGAGATGTTTCTGACAATCTTTTCTCGTGACATATTGTACTTCATGATAGTAGTAACATTTCTTTGATATTACCTGCGTTTATTTGTGAAAAAAATGGAAATTTGGCGAAAATTTTGAAAATTTCTCAATTTTCCAACTTTGAATTTTTATGCCCTTAAATCACAGAGATATGTCACACAAAATACTTAATAAGTAACATTTCCCACATGTCTACTTTACATCAGCACAATTTTGGAACCAAAATTTTTTGTGGTTGTTTTTTTATTGTTAGGGAGTTATAAGGGTTAAAATTTGACCAGCAATTTTTCATTTTTACACCATTTTTATTTAGGAACCACATCACATTTGAAGTCACTTTAAGGGGTCTATGTGATAGAAAACACCCAAGTGTGACACCATTATAAAAACTGCACATCTCAAGGTGCTCAAAACCACATTCAAGAAGTTTATTAAACCTTCAGGTGTTTCACAGGAATTTTTGGAATGTTTAAAAAATGAACATTTAACTTTCTTTCACAAAAAATTTACTTCAGCTCCAATTTGTTTTATTCTACCAAGGGTAATTGAAGAAATTGGACCCCTAAAGTTGTTGTGCAATTTGTCCTGAGTACGCTGATAGCCCATATGTGGGGGTAAACCATTGTTTGGGCGCATGGCAGAGCTCGGAAGGGAAGGAGCGTCGTTTGACTTTTCAATGCAAAATTGACTGGAATTGAGATAGGACATCATGTTGCGTTTGGATAGCCCCTGATGTGCCTAAACATTGAAACCCCCAACAAGTGACACCAATTTGGAAAGTAAACTCCCTAAGGAACTTATCTAGATGTGTGGTGAGCACTTTGACCCACCGAGTGCTTCACAGAAGTTTATAATGCAGAAACGTAAAAATAAAAAATTATATTTTTTCACAAAAATGATATTTCGCCCCCAATTTTTTATTTTCCTAAGGGTACCAGAAGAAATTGGACCCCAAAAGTTGTTGTGCAATTTGTCCTGAGTATGCTGATACCCCATATGTGGGGGTAAACCACTGTTTGGACGCATGGCAGAGCTCGGAAGGGAAGGAGCGCCGTTTGACTTTTCAATGCAAAATTGACTGGAATTGAGATGGGACTCCATGTTGCGTTTGGAGAGCCCCTGATGTGCCTAAACATTGAAACCCCCTCAAATGACACCATTTTGGAATGAAGACCCCCGAAGGAACTTATCTAGATGTGTTGTGAGAACTTTGAACCTCCAAGTGTTTCACTACAGTTTATAGCGCAGAGCTGTGAAAATAACAATTCTTTTTTTTCCACAAAAATTATTTTTTAGCCCCCAGTTTTGTATTTTCCCAAGGGTAACAAAAGAAATTGGACCCCAAAAGTTGTTGTCCAATTTGTCCCTAGTACGCTGATACCCCATATGTGGGGGAACCACCGTTTGGGCGCATGGCAGAGCTCAGAAGGGAAGGAGTGCCATTTGGAATGCAGACTTAGATGGATTGGTCTGCAGGTGTCACGTTGCATTTGCAGAGCCCCTGATGTACCTAAACAGTAGAAACCCCCCACAAGTGATCCCATATTGGAAACTAGACTCTCCGGTGAACTTATCTAGATGTGTTGGGACAGCTTTGAACCCCCAAAGTGTTTGACTACATTTTATAACGCAGAGCCGTGAAAATAAAAAATCTTTTTTTTTCCACAAAAATTTATTTTTTAGCCCCCAGCTTTGTATTTCCCCAAAAGTAACAGGAGAAATTGGACCCCAAAAGTTGTTTTTCAATTTGTCCTGAGTACGCTGATACCCCATATGTTGGGGTAAACCCCTGTTTGGGCGCACGGGAGAGCTCGGAAGAGAAGGAGCACTGTTTTACTTTTTCAACACAGAATTGTCTGGAATTGAGATCGGACGCCATGTCACGTTTGGAGAGCCCCTGATGTGCCTAGACATTGAAACCCCCCAATTCTACCTGAAACCCTAACCCAAACACACCCCTAACCCTAATCCCAACCCTAACCATAACCCTAACCACACCCTAACCTGAACATGCCCCTAACTTAATACCCAAATAAATAAGGCAGCACACTGCGGCGCCAAAACATGTAAACATGAAAATTGAACTGCATGATTGCACTAGAAATATGAAAAATGAGTGTTTAGTGCATAAATTGGCCAATTCATGTGTACCTGGTAGCCACATTAAGGCATCTCTCGTATTCCAGGTCCTAGACTTTCCATTCCGCGCTGAGAATAAATGTCTTCATCTGAATGGGTACCTACTGTGAATCCTCTTCTTAGACTAAATTTCTCTCTCTCTGTGGAGGGGTAACGGACCTGCTGCGATTAAAACACCTGGTATCCGAGAGATGCTTTAATGTGGCTACCAGGTACACATGAATTGGCCAAATTATGCACTAAACACTCTCATTTTTTCATATTACTAGTGCAGTAATGCAGTTCAATTTTCATGTTTGCATGTTTTGGCGCAGCAGTGTGCTGCCTTATTTATTTGACTGTATACGAGTTGGTGACTCTAGGTTCAGCACCTGTTTACACTTAAGGTACCGTCACACTAGACGATATCGCTAGCGATCCGTGACGTTGCAGCGTCCTCGCTAGCGATATCGTCCAGTGTGACAGGCAGCAGCGATCAGGCCCCTGCTGTGCTGTCGCTGGTCGGGGAAGAAAGTCCAGAACTTTATTTCGTCGCTGGACTCCCCGTAGACATCGCTGAATCGGCGTGTGTGACACCGATCCAGCGATGTCTTCACTGGTAACCAGGGTAAACATCGGGTAACTAAGCGCAGGGTCGCGCTTAGTAACCCGATGTTTACCCTGGTTACCATCCTAAAAGTAAAAAAAAACAAACAGTACATACTTACCTACAGCCGTCTGTCCTCCAGCGCTGTGCTCTGCACTCCTCCTGTACTGGCTGTGAGCGTCGGTCAGCCGGAAAGCAGAGCGGTGACGTCACCGCTCTGCTTTCCGACCGCTGTGCTCACAGCCAGTACAGGAGGAGTGCAGAGCACAGCGCTGGAGGATAGATGGCTGTAGGTAAGTATGTACTGTTTGTTTTTTTTTACTTTTAGGATGGTAACCAGGGTAAACATCGGGTTACTAAGCGCGGCCCTGCGCTTAGTTACCCGATGTTTACCCTGGTTACCGGCATCGTTGGTCGCTGGAGAGCGGTCTGTGTGACAGCTCTCCAGCGACCAAACAGCGACGCTGCAGCGATCCGGATCGTTGTCGGTATCGCTGCAGCGTCGCTTAGAGTGACGGTACCTTAAGTCTATGTTTGGATGTGACTGTCAGTTTTTTGAAATTTACATACCTCTTAGCCACAGGTGTTTTAATCTTAGCAGGTCCGTTACCCCTCCAGCCCCGCGGTCATTTTGGATCTGGGGCCTGCAGGAAGGAGACGCTCGGAGCAACACGCACGTATATAACCTAGCTTGTATACAGCGCACATGAGGGGCATATCCTCCACTCCTCTGCACCTATATAACCTAGCTTGTATACAGCGCACATGAGGGGCATATCCTCCACTCCTCTGCACCTATATAACCTAGCTTGTATACAGCGCACATGAGGGGCATATCCCCCTCACTCCTCTGCACCTATATAACTTAGCTTGTATACAGCGCACATGAGGGGCATATCCCCCTCACTCCTCTGCACCTATATAACTTAGCTTGTATACAGCGCACATAGGGGGCATATCCCCCATTACTCCCCTGCACCTATATAACATAGCCTGTATATAGCTCAAATAGGGGGCATATCCCCCATTACTCCTCTGCACCTATATAACCTAGCTTTTATACAGCGCACATGAGGGGCATATCCCCCTCACTCCTCTGCACCTATATAACTTAGCTTGTATACAGCGCACATGAGGGGCATATCCCTCATTACTCCTCTGCACCTATATAACCTAGCTTGTATACAGTGCACATAGGGGGCATATCCCCCATTACTCCCCTGCACCTATATAACCTAGCTTGTATACTGCGCACATGAGGGGCATATCCCCCATTACTCCTCTGCACCTATATAACCTAGCCTGTATACAGCGCACATAGGGGGCATATCCCCCATTACTCCCCTGCACCTATATAACCTAGCTTGTATACAGCACACATAGGGGGCATATCCCCCATTACTCCTCTGCACCTATATAACCTAGCTTGTATACAGCTCACATGGGGGTCATATCTCCCTCACTCATCTGCACCTATATAACCTAGCCTGTATACAGCGCACATAGGGGGCATATCCCCCATTACTCCCCTGCACCTATATAACCTAGCTTGTATACAGCACACATAGGGGCATATCCCCCATTACTCCTCTGCACCTATATAACCTAGCTTGTATACAGCGCACATGAGGGGCATATCCCCCATTACTCCCCTGCACCTATATAACCTAGCTTGTATACAGCGCACATGAGGGGCATATCCCCCATTACTCCTCTGCACCTATATAACCTAGCTTGTATACAGTGCACATAGGGGGCATATCCCCCCATTACTCCTCTGCACCTATATAACCTAGCTTGTATACAGCTCACATAGGGGGCATATCCCCCATTACTCCTCTGCACCTATATAACCTAGCTTGTATACAGCACACATAGGGGGCATATCCCCCATTACTCCTCTGCACCTATATAACCTAGCCTGTATACAGGGCACATAGGGGGCATATCCCCCATTACTCCCCTGCACCTATATAACCTAGCTTGTATACAGCGCACATAGGGGGCATATCCCCCATTACTCCTCTGCACCTATATAACCTAGCTTGTATACAGCACACATAGGGGGCATATCCCCCATTACTCCTCTGCACCTATATAACCTAGCTTGTATACAGCTCACATAGCGGACATATCCCCCATTACTCCTCTGCACCTATATAACCTAGCCTGTATACAGCACACATAGGTGGCATATCCCCCATTACTCCTCTGCACCTGTATAACCTAGCCTGTATATAGCTCAAATAGGGGGCATATCCCCCATTACTCCTCTGCACCTATATAACCTAGCCTGTATACAGCGCACATAGGGGGCATATCCCCCATTACTCCTCTGCACCTATATAACCTAGCTTGTATATAGCTCACATAGGGGGCATATCCCCCATTACTCCCCTGCACCTATATAGCTTTGCTTGTATATAGCTCACATAGGGGGCATATCCCCCATTACTTCTCTGCACCTATATAACCTAGCTTGTATACAGCTCACATAGGGGGCATATCCCCCTCACTCCTCTGCACCTATATAACCTAGCCTGTATACAGCTCACATAGGGGGCATATCCCCCATTACTCCCCTGCACCTATATAACCTAGCCTGTATACAGCACACATAGGGGGCATATCCCCCATTACTCCCCTGCACCTATATAACCTAGCCTGTATACAGCACACATAGGGGGCATATCCCCCATTACTCCTCTGCACCTATATAACCTAGCTTGTATACAGCACACATAGGGGGCATATCCCCCATTACTCCTCTGCACCTATATAACCTAGCTTGTATATAGCTCACATAGGGGGCATATCCCCCATTACTCCTCTGCACCTATATAACCTAGCTTGTATACAGCACACATAGGGGGCATATCCCCCATTACTCCTCTGCACCTATATAACCTAGCTTGTATACAGCACACATAGGGGGCATATCCCCCATTACTCCTCTGCACCTATATAACCTAGCTTGTATACAGCACACATAGGGGGCATATCCCCCATTACTCCTCTGCACCTATATAACCTAGCTTGTATACAGCACACATAGGAGGCATAACCCCCATTACTCCTCTGCACCTATATAACCTAGCTTGTATACAGCGCACATAGGGGGCATATCCCCCATTACTCCCCTGCACCTATATAACCTAGCCTGTATACAGCGCACATAGGGGGCATATCCACCTCACTCCTCTGCACCTATATAACCTAGCTTGTATACAGCGCACATAGGGGGCATATCCCCCATTACTCCCCTGCACCTATATAACCTAGCTTGTATACAGCGCACATGAGGGGCATATCCCCCAATACTCCTCTGCACCAATATAACCTAGCTTGTATACAGCTCACATAGGGGGCATATCCCCCATTACTCCTCTGCACCTATATAACCTAGCCTGTATACAGCTCACATAGGGGGCATATCCCCCATAACTCCTCTGCACCTATATAACCTAGCTTGTATACAGTACACATAGGGGGCATATCCCCCATTACTCCTCTGCACCTATATAACCTAGCTTGTATACAGCGCACATAGGGGGCATATCCCCCATTACTCCCCTGCACCTATATAACCTAGCCTGTATACAGCGCACATAGGGGGCATATCCACCTCACTCCTCTGCACCTATATAACCTAGCTTGTATACAGCGCACAAAGGGGGCATATCCCCCATTACTCCCCTGCACCTATATAACCTAGCTTGTATACAGCGCACATGAGGGGCATATCCCCCAATACTCCTCTGCACCAATATAACCTAGCTTGTATACAGCTCACATAGGGGGCATATCCCCCATTACTCCTCTGCACCTATATAACCTAGCCTGTATACAGCTCACATAGGGGGCATATCCCCCATTACTCCTCTGCACCTATATAACCTAGCTTGTATACAGCACACATAGGGGGCATATCCCCCATTACTCCTCTGCACCTATATAACCTAGCTTGTATACAGCACACATAGGAGGCATATCCCCCATTACTCCTCTGCACCTATATAACCTAGCTTGTATACAGCGCACATAGGGGGCATATCCCCCATTACTCCCCTGCACCTATATAACCTAGCTTGTATACAGCGCACATGAGGGGCATATCCCCCAATACTCCTCTGCACCAATATAACCTAGCTTGTATACAGCTCACATAGGGGGCATATCCCCCATTACTCCTCTGCACCTATATAAACTAGCCTGTATACAGCTCACATAGGGGGCATATCCCCCATTACTCCTCTGCACCTATATACCCTAGCTTGTATACAGTACACATAGGGGGCATATCCCCCATTACTCCTCTGCACCTATATAACCTAGCCTGTATACAGCTCACATAGGGGGCATATCCCCCATTACTCCTCTGCACGTATATAACCTAGCTTGTATACAGCGCACATAGGTGGCATATCCCCCATTACTCCTCTGCACCTATATAACCTAGCCTGTATACAGCTCACATAGGGGGCATATCCCCCATTACTCCTCTGCACCTATATAACCTAGCCTGTATACAGCACACATAGGGGGCATATCCCCCATTACTCCTCTGCACCAATATAATTTAGCTTGTATACAGCGCACATGAGGGGCATATCCCCCATTACTCCTCTGCACCTATATAACCTAGCCTGTATACAGCTCACATAGGGGGCATATCCCCCATTACTCCTCTGCACCTATATAACCTAGCTTGTATACAGCACACATAGGGGACATATCCCCCATTACTCCCTGCACCTATATAACCTAGCCTGTATACAGCACACATAGGGGGCATATCCCCCATTACTCCTCTGCACCTATATAACCTAGCCTGTATACAGCGCACATAGGGGGCATATCCCCCATTACTCCCCTGCACCTATATAACCTAGCTTGTATACAGCTCACATAGGGGGCATATCCCCCATTACTCCTCTGCACCTATATAACCTAGCTTGTATACAGCGCACATAGGGGGCATATCCCCCATTACTCCCCTGCACCTATATAACCTAGCTTGTATACAGCGCACATGAGGGGCATATCCCCCATTACTCCTCTGCACCAATATAACCTAGCTTGTATACAGTGCACATAGGGGGCATATCCCCCATTACTCCTCTGCACCTATATAACCTAGCCTGTATACAGCTCACATAGGGGGCATATCCCCCATTACTCCTCTGCACCTATATACCCTAGCTGGAATACAGTGCACATAGGGGGCATATCCCCCATTACTCCTCTGCACCTATATAACCTAGCCTGTATACAGCTCACATAGGGGGCATATCCCCCATTACTCCTCTGCACCTATATAACCTAGCTTGTATACAGCGCACGTAGGTGGCATATCCCCCATTACTCCTCTGCACCTATATAACCTAGCCTGTATACAGCTCACATAGGGGGCATATCCCCCATTACTCCTCTGCACCTATATAACCTAGCCTGTATACAGCACACATAGGGGGCATATCCCCCATTACTCCTCTGCACCAATATAACTTAGCTTGTATACAGCGCACATGAGGGGCATATCCCCCATTACTCCTCTGCACCTATATAACCTAGCCTGTATACAGCTCACATAGGGGGCATATCCCCCATTACTCCTCTGCACCTATATACCCTAGCTTGTATACAGTACACATAGGGGGCATATCCCCCATTACTCCTCTGCACCTATATAACCTAGCCTGTATACAGCTCACATAGGGGGCATATCCCCCATTACTCCTCTGCACGTATATAACCTAGCTTGTATACAGCGCACATAGGTGGCATATCCCCCATTACTCCTCTGCACCTATATAACCTAGCCTGTATACAGCTCACATAGGGGGCATATCCCCCATTACTCCTCTGCACCTATATAACCTAGCCTGTATACAGCACACATAGGGGGCATATCCCCCATTACTCCTCTGCACCAATATAATTTAGCTTGTATACAGCGCACATGAGGGGCATATCCCCCATTACTCCTCTGCACCTATATAACCTAGCCTGTATACAGCTCACATAGGGGGCATATCCCCCATTACTCCTCTGCACCTATATAACCTAGATTGTATACAGCACACATAGGGGACATATCCCCCATTACTCCCTGCACCTATATAACCTAGCCTGTATACAGCACACATAGGGGGCATATCCCCCATTACTCCTCTGCACCTATATAACCTAGCCTGTATACAGCGCACATAGGGGGCATATCCCCCATTACTCCCCTGCACCTATATAACCTAGCTTGTATACAGCTCACATAGGGGGCATATCCCCCATTACTCCTCTGCACCTATATAACCTAGCTTGTATACAGCGCACATAGGGGGCATATCCCCCATTACTCCCCTGCACCTATATAACCTAGCTTGTATACAGCGCACATGAGGGGCATATCCCCCATTACTCCTCTGCACCAATATAACCTAGCTTGTATACAGTGCACATAGGGGGCATATCCCCCATTACTCCTCTGCACCTATATAACCTAGCCTGTATACAGCTAACATAGGGGGCATATCCCCCATTACTCCTCTGCACCTATATACCCTAGCTGGAATACAGTGCACATAGGGGGCATATCCCCCATTACTCCTCTGCACCTATATAACCTAGCCTGTATACAGCTCACATAGGGGGCATATCCCCCATTACTCCTCTGCACCTATATAACCTAGCTTGTATACAGCGCACATAGGTGGCATATCCCCCATTACTCCTCTGCACCTATATAACCTAGCCTGTATACAGCTCACATAGGGGGCATATCCCCCATTACTCCTCTGCACCTATATAACCTAGCCTGTATACAGCACACATAGGGGGCATATCCCCCATTACTCCTCACATAGGGGGCATATCCCCCATTACTCCTCTATACCTATATAACCTAGCTTGTATACAGCACACATAGGGGGCATATCCCCCATTACTCCTCTGCACCTATATAACCTAGCCTGTATACAGCACACATAGGGGGCATATCCCCCATTACTCCTCTGCAACTATATAACCTAGCCTGTATACAGCGCACATAGGGGGCATATCCCCCATTACTCCCCTGCACCTATATAACCTAGCTTGTATACAGCTCACATAGGGGGCATATCCCCCATTACTCCTCTGCACCTATATAACCTAGCTTGTATACAGCGCACATAGGGGGCATATCCCCCATTACTCCCCTGCACCTATATAACCTAGCTTGTATACAGCGCACATGAGGGGCATATCCCCCATTACTCCTCTGCACCAATATAACCTAGCTTGTATACAGTGCACATAGGGGGCATATCCCCCATTACTCCTCTGCACCTATATAACCTAGCCTGTATACAGCTAACATAGGGGGCATATCCCCCATTACTCCTCTGCACCTATATACCCTAGCTGGAATACAGTGCACATAGGGGGCATATCCCCCATTACTCCTCTGCACCTATATAACCTAGCCTGTATACAGCTCACATAGGGGGCATATCCCCCATTACTCCTCTGCACCTATATAACCTAGCTTGTATACAGCGCACATAGGTGGCATATCCCCCATTACTCCTCTGCACCTATATAACCTAGCCTGTATACAGCTCACATAGGGGGCATATCCCCCATTACTCCTCTGCACCTATATAACCTAGCCTGTATACAGCACACATAGGGGGCATATCCCCCATTACTCCTCTGCACCAATATAACTTAGCTTGTATACAGCGCACATGAGGGGCATATCCTCCATTACTCCTCTGCACCTATATAACCTAGCCTGTATACAGCTCACATAGGGGGCATATCCCCCATTACTCCTCTATACCTATATAACCTAGCTTGTATACAGCACACATAGGGGGCATATCCCCCATTACTCCTCTGCACCTATATAACCTAGCCTGTATACAGCACACATAGGGGGCATATCCCCCATTACTCCTCTGCACCTATATAACCTAGCCTGTATACAGCGCACATAGGGGGCATATCCCCCATTACTCCCCTGCACCTATATAACCTAGCTTGTATACAGCTCACATAGGGGGCATATCCCCCATTACTCCTCTGCACCTATATAACCTAGCTTGTATACAGCGTACATAGGGGGCATATCCCCCATTACTCCTCTGCACCTATATAACCTAGCTTGTACACAGCGCACATAGGGGGCATATCCCCCATTACTCCTCTGCACCTATATAACCTAGCCTGTATACAGTGCACATAGGGGGAATATCCCCCATTACTCCTCTGCACCTATATACCCTAGCTTGTATACAGTGCACATAGGGGGCAAATCCCCCATTACTCCTCTGCACCTATATAACCTAGCCTGTATACAGTGCACATAGGGGAAGACACAAAAGAGAACAGTAAAACCAAAAACACTCAGTTTGAAAAAATGTTGCAGTAATCCGCAAGTGCTAGTAAAAGATGTAAAAAACAGGGTATTTGGTTGATACGTTTTTTGCAAAAAATGTATACTGAGCTGCTCTACCAATCTTCACGGTATACCCTTATCAGAGCAGTCCTAACTAATGTATGCAATCCCTATCTGATGTATTTAAAAACCTGATCATCTGTATATAACCTGTGTGAACAGGGTTCAGAGAGGAAAAATCCATGTGTGCATACTGGGTAGAACAGCTTTTGTGCAGATAGCCCAAGAGGAGTGGTGGAACTCCCCAGTCTTGTAGACACAAGAGAACAATTATGGAAACAGGAACACATGGGCCACTTGCACAGCGAACAAGTCTGTATAAACATGTTCACACACCACCAAGAAACCTGAAGACACAAAAGAGAACAGTAAAACCAAAAACACTCAGTTTGAAAAAATGTTGCAGTAATCCGCAAGTGCTAGTAAAAGATGTAAAAAACAGGGTATTTGGTTGATACGTTTTTTGCAAAAAATGTATACTAAGCTGCTCTACCAATCTTCACGGTATACCCTTATCAGAGCAGTCCTAACTAATGTATGCAATCCCTATCTGATGTATTTAAAAACCTGATCATCTGTATATAACCTGTGTGAACAGGGTTCAGAGAGGAAAAATCCATGTGTGCATACAGGGTAGAACAGCTTTTGTGCAGATAGCCCAAGAGGAGTGGTGGAACTCCCCAGTCTTGTAGACACAAGAGAACAATTATGGAAACAGGAACACATGGGCCACTTGCACAGCGAACAAGTCTGTATAAACATGTTCACACACCACCAAGAAACCTGAAGACACAAAAGAGAACAGTAAAACCAAAAACACTCAGTTTGAAAAAATGTTGCAGTAATCCGCAAGTGCTAGTAAAAGATGTAAAAAACAGGGTATTTGGTTGATACGTTTTTTGCAAAAAATGTATACTAAGCTGCTCTACCAATCTTCACGGTATACCCTTATCAGAGCAGTCCTAACTAATGTATGCAATCCCTATCTGATGTATTTAAAAACCTGATCATCTGTATATAACCTGTGTGAACAGGGTTCAGAGAGGAAAAATCCATGTGTGCATACAGGGTAGAACAGCTTTTGTGCAGATAGCCCAAGAGGAGTGGTGGAACTCCCCAGTCTTGTAGACACAAGAGAACAATTATGGAAACAGGAACACATGGGCCACTTGCACAGCGAACAAGTCTGTATGATCATGTTCACACACCACCAAGAAACCTGAAGACACAAAAGAGAACAGTAAAACCAAAAACACTCAGTTTGAAAAAATGTTGCAGTAATCCGCAAGTGCTAGTAAAAGATGTAAAAAACAGGGTATTTGGTTGATACGTTTTTTGCAAAAAATGTATACTAAGCTGCTCTACCAATCTTCACGGTATACCCTTATCAGAGCAGTCCTAACTAATGTATGCAATCCCTGTCTGATGTATTTAAAAACCTGATCATCTGTATATAACCTGTGTGAACAGGGTTCAGAGAGGAAAAATCCATGTGTGCATACAGGGTAGAACAGCTTTTGTGCAGATAGCCCAAGAGGAGTGGTGGAACTCCCCAGTCTTGTAGACACAAGAGAACAATTATGGAAACAGGAACACATGGGCCACTTGCACAGCGAATAAGTCTGTATGATCATGTTCACACACCACCAAGAAACCTGAAGACACAAAAGAGAACAGTAAAACCAAAAACACTCAGTTTGAAAAAATGTTGCAGTAATCCGCATGTGCTAGTAAAAGATGTAAAAAACAGGGTATTTGGTTGATACGTTTTTTGCAAAAAATGTATACTAAGCTGCTCTACCAATCTTCACGGTATACCCTTATCAGAGCAGTCCTAACTAATGTATGCAATCCCTATCTGATGTATTTAAAAACCTGATCATCTGTATATAACCTGTGTGAACAGGGTTCAGAGAGGAAAAATCCATGTGTGCATACAGGGTAGAACAGCTTTTGTGCAGATAGCCCAAGAGGAGTGGTGGAACTCCCCAGTCTTGTAGACACAAGAGAACAATTATGGAAACAGGAACACATGGGCCACTTGCACAGCGAACAAGTCTGTATGATCATGTTCACACACCACCAAGAAACCTGAAGACACAAAAGAGAACAGTAAAACCAAAAACACTCAGTTTGAAAAAATGTTGCAGTAATCCGCAAGTGCTAGTAAAAGATGTAAAAAACAGGGTATTTGGTTGATACGTTTTTTGCAAAAAATGTATACTAAGCTGCTCTACCAATCTTCACGGTATACCCTTATCAGAGCAGTCCTAACTAATGTATGCAATCCCTATCTGATGTATTTAAAAACCTGATCATCTGTATATAACCTGTGTGAACAGGGTTCAGAGAGGAAAAATCCATGTGTGCATACAGGGTAGAACAGCTTTTGTGCAGATAGCCCAAGAGGAGTGGTGGAACTCCCCAGTCTTGTAGACACAAGAGAACAATTATGGAAACAGGAACACATGGGCCACTTGCACAGCGAACAAGTCTGTATGATCATGTTCACACACCACCAAGAAACCTGAAGACACAAAAGAGAACAGTAAAACCAAAAACACTCAGTTTGAAAAAATGTTGCAGTAATCCGCAAGTGCTAGTAAAAGATGTAAAAAACAGGGTATTTGGTTGATACGTTTTTTGCAAAAAATGTATACTAAGCTGCTCTACCAATCTTCACGGTATACCCTTATCAGAGCAGTCCTAACTAATGTATGCAATCCCTATCTGATGTATTTAAAAACCTGATCATCTGTATATAACCTGTGTGAACAGGGTTCAGAGAGGAAAAATCCATGTGTGCATACAGGGTAGAACAGCTTTTGTGCAGATAGCCCACTCCTCTTGGGCTATCTGCACAAAAGCTGTTCTACCCTGTATGCACACATGGATTTTTCCTCTCTGAACCCTGTTCACACAGGTTATATACAGATGATCAGGTTTTTAAATACATCAGATAGGGATTGCATACATTAGTTAGGACTGCTCTGATAAGGGTATACCGTGAAGATTGGTAGAGCAGCTTAGTATACATTTTTTGCAAAAAACGTATCAACCAAATACCCTGTTTTTTACATCTTTTACTAGCACTTGCGGATTACTGCAACATTTTTTCAAACTGAGTGTTTTTGGTTTTACTGTTCTCTTTTGTGTCTTCAGGTTTCTTGGTGGTGTGTGAACATGATTATACAGACTTGTTCGCTGTGCAAGTGGCCCATGTGTTCCTGTTTCCATAATTGTTCTCTTGTGTCTACAAGACTGGGGAGTTCCACCACTCCTCTTGGGCTATCTGCACAAAAGCTGTTCTACCCTGTATGCACACATGGATTTTTCCTCTCTGAACCCTGTTCACACAGGTTATATACAGATGATCAGGTTTTTAAATACATCAGATAGGGATTGCATACATTAGTTAGGACTGCTCTGATAAGGGTATACCGTGAAGATTGGTAGAGCAGCTTAGTATACATTTTTTGCAAAAAACGTATCAACCAAATACCCTGTTTTTTACATCTTTTACTAGCACTTGCGGATTACTGCAACATTTTTTCAAACTGAGTGTTTTTGGTTTTACTGTTCTCTTTTGTGTCTTCAGGTTTCTTGGTGGTGTGTGAACATGATCATACAGACTTGTTCGCTGTGCAAGTGGCCCATGTGTTCCTGTTTCCATAATTGTTCTCTTGTGTCTACAAGACTGGGGAGTTCCACCACTCCTCTTGGGCTATCTGCACAAAAGCTGTTCTACCCTGTATGCACACATGGATTTTTCCTCTCTGAACCCTGTTCACACAGGTTATATACAGATGATCAGGTTTTTAAATACATCAGATAGGGATTGCATACATTAGTTAGGACTGCTCTGATAAGGGTATACCGTGAAGATTGGTAGAGCAGCTTAGTATACATTTTTTGCAAAAAACGTATCAACCAAATACCCTGTTTTTTACATCTTTTACTAGCACTTGCGGATTACTGCAACATTTTTTCAAACTGAGTGTTTTTGGTTTTACTGTTCTCTTTTGTGTCTTCAGGTTTCTTGGTGGTGTGTGAACATGATCATACAGACTTGTTCGCTGTGCAAGTGGCCCATGTGTTCCTGTTTCCATAATTGTTCTCTTGTGTCTACAAGACTGGGGAGTTCCACCACTCCTCTTGGGCTATCTGCACAAAAGCTGTTCTACCCTGTATGCACACATGGATTTTTCCTCTCTGAACCCTGTTCACACAGGTTATATACAGATGATCAGGTTTTTAAATACATCAGATAGGGATTGCATACATTAGTTAGGACTGCTCTGATAAGGGTATACCGTGAAGATTGGTAGAGCAGCTTAGTATACATTTTTTGCAAAAAACGTATCAACCAAATACCCTGTTTTTTACATCTTTTACTAGCACTTGCGGATTACTGCAACATTTTTTCAAACTGAGTGTTTTTGGTTTTACTGTTCTCTTTTGTGTCTTCAGGTTTCTTGGTGGTGTGTGAACATGATCATACAGACTTGTTCGCTGTGCAAGTGGCCCATGTGTTCCTGTTTCCATAATTGTTCTCTTGTGTCTACAAGACTGGGGAGTTCCACCACTCCTCTTGGGCTATCTGCACAAAAGCTGTTCTACCCTGTATGCACACATGGATTTTTCCTCTCTGAACCCTGTTCACACAGGTTATATACAGATGATCAGGTTTTTAAATACATCAGATAGGGATTGCATACATTAGTTAGGACTGCTCTGATAAGGGTATACCGTGAAGATTGGTAGAGCAGCTTAGTATACATTTTTTGCAAAAAACGTATCAACCAAATACCCTGTTTTTTACATCTTTTACTAGCACTTGCGGATTACTGCAACATTTTTTCAAACTGAGTGTTTTTGGTTTTACTGTTCTCTTTTGTGTCTTCAGGTTTCTTGGTGGTGTGTGAACATGATCATACAGACTTGTTCGCTGTGCAAGTGGCCCATGTGTTCCTGTTTCCATAATTGTTCTCTTGTGTCTACAAGACTGGGGAGTTCCACCACTCCTCTTGGGCTATCTGCACAAAAGCTGTTCTACCCTGTATGCACACATGGATTTTTCCTCTCTGAACCCTGTTCACACAGGTTATATACAGATGATCAGGTTTTTAAATACATCAGATAGGGATTGCATACATTAGTTAGGACTGCTCTGATAAGGGTATACCGTGAAGATTGGTAGAGCAGCTTAGTATACATTTTTTGCAAAAAACGTATCAACCAAATACCCTGTTTTTTACATCTTTTACTAGCACTTGCGGATTACTGCAACATTTTTTCAAACTGAGTGTTTTTGGTTTTACTGTTCTCTTTTGTGTCTTCAGGTTTCTTGGTGGTGTGTGAACATGATCATACAGACTTGTTCGCTGTGCAAGTGGCCCATGTGTTCCTGTTTCCATAATTGTTCTCTTGTGTCTACAAGACTGGGGAGTTCCACCACTCCTCTTGGGCTATCTGCACAAAAGCTGTTCTACCCTGTATGCACACATGGATTTTTCCTCTCTGAACCCTGTTCACACAGGTTATATACAGATGATCAGGTTTTTAAATACATCAGATAGGGATTGCATACATTAGTTAGGACTGCTCTGATAAGGGTATACCGTGAAGATTGGTAGAGCAGCTTAGTATACATTTTTTGCAAAAAACGTATCAACCAAATACCCTGTTTTTTACATCTTTTACTAGCACTTGCGGATTACTGCAACATTTTTTCAAACTGAGTGTTTTTGGTTTTACTGTTCTCTTTTGTGTCTTCAGGTTTCTTGGTGGTGTGTGAACATGATCATACAGACTTGTTCGCTGTGCAAGTGGCCCATGTGTTCCTGTTTCCATAATTGTTCTCTTGTGTCTACAAGACTGGGGAGTTCCACCACTCCTCTTGGGCTATCTGCACAAAAGCTGTTCTACCCTGTATGCACACATGGATTTTTCCTCTCTGAACCCTGTTCACACAGGTTATATACAGATGATCAGGTTTTTAAATACATCAGATAGGGATTGCATACATTAGTTAGGACTGCTCTGATAAGGGTATACCGTGAAGATTGGTAGAGCAGCTTAGTATACATTTTTTGCAAAAAACGTATCAACCAAATACCCTGTTTTTTACATCTTTTACTAGCACTTGCGGATTACTGCAACATTTTTTCAAACTGAGTGTTTTTGGTTTTACTGTTCTCTTTTGTGTCTTCAGGTTTCTTGGTGGTGTGTGAACATGATCATACAGACTTGTTCGCTGTGCAAGTGGCCCATGTGTTCCTGTTTCCATAATTGTTCTCTTGTGTCTACAAGACTGGGGAGTTCCACCACTCCTCTTGGGCTATCTGCACAAAAGCTGTTCTACCCTGTATGCACACATGGATTTTTCCTCTCTGAACCCTGTTCACACAGGTTATATACAGATGATCAGGTTTTTAAATACATCAGATAGGGATTGCATACATTAGTTAGGACTGCTCTGATAAGGGTATACCGTGAAGATTGGTAGAGCAGCTTAGTATACATTTTTTGCAAAAAACGTATCAACCAAATACCCTGTTTTTTACATCTTTTACTAGCACTTGCGGATTACTGCAACATTTTTTCAAACTGAGTGTTTTTGGTTTTACTGTTCTCTTTTGTGTCTTCAGGTTTCTTGGTGGTGTGTGAACATGATCATACAGACTTGTTCGCTGTGCAAGTGGCCCATGTGTTCCTGTTTCCATAATTGTTCTCTTGTGTCTACAAGACTGGGGAGTTCCACCACTCCTCTTGGGCTATCTGCACAAAAGCTGTTCTACCCTGTATGCACACATGGATTTTTCCTCTCTGAACCCTGTTCACACAGGTTATATACAGATGATCAGGTTTTTAAATACATCAGATAGGGATTGCATACATTAGTTAGGACTGCTCTGATAAGGGTATACCGTGAAGATTGGTAGAGCAGCTTAGTATAAATTTTTTGCAAAAAACGTATCAACCAAATACCCTGTTTTTTACATCTTTTACTAGCACTTGCGGATTACTGCAACATTTTTTCAAACTGAGTGTTTTTGGTTTTACTGTTCTCTTTTGTGTCTTCAGGTTTCTTGGTGGTGTGTGAACATGATCATACAGACTTGTTCGCTGTGCAAGTGGCCCATGTGTTCCTGTTTCCATAATTGTTCTCTTGTGTCTACAAGACTGGGGAGTTCCACCACTCCTCTTGGGCTATCTGCACAAAAGCTGTTCTACCCTGTATGCACACATGGATTTTTCCTCTCTGAACCCTGTTCACACAGGTTATATACAGATGATCAGGTTTTTAAATACATCAGATAGGGATTGCATACATTAGTTAGGACTGCTCTGATAAGGGTATACCGTGAAGATTGGTAGAGCAGCTTAGTATACATTTTTTGCAAAAAACGTATCAACCAAATACCCTGTTTTTTACATCTTTTACTAGCACTTGCGGATTACTGCAACATTTTTTCAAACTGAGTGTTTTTGGTTTTACTGTTCTCTTTTGTGTCTTCAGGTTTCTTGGTGGTGTGTGAACATGATCATACAGACTTGTTCGCTGTGCAAGTGGCCCATGTGTTCCTGTTTCCATAATTGTTCTCTTGTGTCTACAAGACTGGGGAGTTCCACCACTCCTCTTGGGCTATCTGCACAAAAGCTGTTCTACCCTGTATGCACACATGGATTTTTCCTCTCTGAACCCTGTTCACACAGGTTATATACAGATGATCAGGTTTTTAAATACATCAGATAGGGATTGCATACATTAGTTAGGACTGCTCTGATAAGGGTATACCGTGAAGATTGGTAGAGCAGCTTAGTATACATTTTTTGCAAAAAACGTATCAACCAAATACCCTGTTTTTTACATCTTTTACTAGCACTTGCGGATTACTGCAACATTTTTTCAAACTGAGTGTTTTTGGTTTTACTGTTCTCTTTTGTGTCTTCAGGTTTCTTGGTGGTGTGTGAACATGATCATACAGACTTGTTCGCTGTGCAAGTGGCCCATGTGTTCCTGTTTCCATAATTGTTCTCTTGTGTCTACAAGACTGGGGAGTTCCACCACTCCTCTTGGGCTATCTGCACAAAAGCTGTTCTACCCTGTATGCACACATGGATTTTTCCTCTCTGAACCCTGTTCACACAGGTTATATACAGATGATCAGGTTTTTAAATACATCAGATAGGGATTGCATACATTAGTTAGGACTGCTCTGATAAGGGTATACCGTGAAGATTGGTAGAGCAGCTTAGTATACATTTTTTGCAAAAAACGTATCAACCAAATACCCTGTTTTTTACATCTTTTACTAGCACTTGCGGATTACTGCAACATTTTTTCAAACTGAGTGTTTTTGGTTTTACTGTTCTCTTTTGTGTCTTCAGGTTTCTTGGTGGTGTGTGAACATGATCATACAGACTTGTTCGCTGTGCAAGTGGCCCATGTGTTCCTGTTTCCATAATTGTTCTCTTGTGTCTACAAGACTGGGGAGTTCCACCACTCCTCTTGGGCTATCTGCACAAAAGCTGTTCTACCCTGTATGCACACATGGATTTTTCCTCTCTGAACCCTGTTCACACAGGTTATATACAGATGATCAGGTTTTTAAATACATCAGATAGGGATTGCATACATTAGTTAGGACTGCTCTGATAAGGGTATACCGTGAAGATTGGTAGAGCAGCTTAGTATAAATTTTTTGCAAAAAACGTATCAACCAAATACCCTGTTTTTTACATCTTTTACTAGCACTTGCGGATTACTGCAACATTTTTTCAAACTGAGTGTTTTTGGTTTTACTGTTCTCTTTTGTGTCTTCAGGTTTCTTGGTGGTGTGTGAACATGATCATACAGACTTGTTCGCTGTGCAAGTGGCCCATGTGTTCCTGTTTCCATAATTGTTCTCTTGTGTCTACAAGACTGGGGAGTTCCACCACTCCTCTTGGGCTATCTGCACAAAAGCTGTTCTACCCTGTATGCACACATGGATTTTTCCTCTCTGAACCCTGTTCACACAGGTTATATACAGATGATCAGGTTTTTAAATACATCAGATAGGGATTGCATACATTAGTTAGGACTGCTCTGATAAGGGTATACCGTGAAGATTGGTAGAGCAGCTTAGTATACATTTTTTGCAAAAAACGTATCAACCAAATACCCTGTTTTTTACATCTTTTACTAGCACTTGCGGATTACTGCAACATTTTTTCAAACTGAGTGTTTTTGGTTTTACTGTTCTCTTTTGTGTCTTCAGGTTTCTTGGTGGTGTGTGAACATGATCATACAGACTTGTTCGCTGTGCAAGTGGCCCATGTGTTCCTGTTTCCATAATTGTTCTCTTGTGTCTACAAGACTGGGGAGTTCCACCACTCCTCTTGGGCTATCTGCACAAAAGCTGTTCTACCCTGTATGCACACATGGATTTTTCCTCTCTGAACCCTGTTCACACAGGTTATATACAGATGATCAGGTTTTTAAATACATCAGATAGGGATTGCATACATTAGTTAGGACTGCTCTGATAAGGGTATACCGTGAAGATTGGTAGGGCAGCTTAGTATACATTTTTTGCAAAAAATGTATCAACCAAATACCCTGTTTTTTACATCTTTTACTAGCACTTGCGGATTACTGCAACATTTTTTCAAACTGAGTGTTTTTGGTTTTACTGTTCTCTTTTGTGTCTTCAGGTTTCTTGGTGGTGTGTGAACATGATCATACAGACTTGTTCGCTGTGCAAGTGGCCCATGTGTTCCTGTTTCCATAATTGTTCTCTTGTGTCTACAAGACTGGGGAGTTCCACCACTCCTCTTGGGCTATCTGCACAAAAGCTGTTCTACCCTGTATGCACACATGGATTTTTCCTCTCTGAACCCTGTTCACACAGGTTATATACAGATGATCAGGTTTTTAAATACATCAGATAGGGATTGCATACATTAGTTAGGACTGCTCTGATAAGGGTATACCGTGAAGATTGGTAGAGCAGCTTAGTATACATTTTTTGCAAAAAACGTATCAACCAAATACCCTGTTTTTTACATCTTTTACTAGCACTTGCGGATTACTGCAACATTTTTTCAAACTGAGTGTTTTTGGTTTTACTGTTCTCTTTTGTGTCTTCAGGTTTCTTGGTGGTGTGTGAACATGATCATACAGACTTGTTCGCTGTGCAAGTGGCCCATGTGTTCCTGTTTCCATAATTGTTCTCTTGTGTCTACAAGACTGGGGAGTTCCACCACTCCTCTTGGGCTATCTGCACAAAAGCTGTTCTACCCTGTATGCACACATGGATTTTTCCTCTCTGAACCCTGTTCACACAGGTTATATACAGATGATCAGGTTTTTAAATACATCAGATAGGGATTGCATACATTAGTTAGGACTGCTCTGATAAGGGTATACCGTGAAGATTGGTAGGGCAGCTTAGTATACATTTTTTGCAAAAAACGTATCAACCAAATACCCTGTTTTTTACATCTTTTACTAGCACTTGCGGATTACTGCAACATTTTTTCAAACTGAGTGTTTTTGGTTTTACTGTTCTCTTTTGTGTCTTCAGGTTTCTTGGTGGTGTGTGAACATGATCATACAGACTTGTTCGCTGTGCAAGTGGCCCATGTGTTCCTGTTTCCATAATTGTTCTCTTGTGTCTACAAGACTGGGGAGTTCCACCACTCCTCTTGGGCTATCTGCACAAAAGCTGTTCTACCCTGTATGCACACATGGATTTTTCCTCTCTGAACCCTGTTCACACAGGTTATATACAGATGATCAGGTTTTTAAATACATCAGATAGGGATTGCATACATTAGTTAGGACTGCTCTGATAAGGGTATACCGTGAAGATTGGTAGAGCAGCTTAGTATACATTTTTTGCAAAAAACGTATCAACCAAATACCCTGTTTTTTACATCTTTTACTAGCACTTGCGGATTACTGCAACATTTTTTCAAACTGAGTGTTTTTGGTTTTACTGTTCTCTTTTGTGTCTTCAGGTTTCTTGGTGGTGTGTGAACATGATCATACAGACTTGTTCGCTGTGCAAGTGGCCCATGTGTTCCTGTTTCCATAATTGTTCTCTTGTGTCTACAAGACTGGGGAGTTCCACCACTCCTCTTGGGCTATCTGCACAAAAGCTGTTCTACCCTGTATGCACACATGGATTTTTCCTCTCTGAACCCTGTTCACACAGGTTATATACAGATGATCAGGTTTTTAAATACATCAGATAGGGATTGCATACATTAGTTAGGACTGCTCTGATAAGGGTATACCGTGAAGATTGGTAGAGCAGCTTAGTATACATTTTTTGCAAAAAACGTATCAACCAAATACCCTGTTTTTTACATCTTTTACTAGCACTTGCGGATTACTACAACATTTTTTCAAACTGAGTGTTTTTGGTTTTACTGTTCTCTTTTGTGTCTTCAGGTTTCTTGGTGGTGTGTGAACATGATCATACAGACTTGTTCGCTGTGCAAGTGGCCCATGTGTTCCTGTTTCCATAATTGTTCTCTTGTGTCTACAAGACTGGGGAGTTCCACCACTCCTCTTGGGCTATCTGCACAAAAGCTGTTCTACCCTGTATGCACACATGGATTTTTCCTCTCTGAACCCTGTTCACACAGGTTATATACAGATGATCAGGTTTTTAAATACATCAGATAGGGATTGCATACATTAGTTAGGACTGCTCTGATAAGGGTATACCGTGAAGATTGGTAGAGCAGCTTAGTATACATTTTTTGCAAAAAACGTATCAACCAAATACCCTGTTTTTTACATCTTTTACTAGCACTTGCGGATTACTGCAACATTTTTTCAAACTGAGTGTTTTTGGTTTTACTGTTCTCTTTTGTGTCTTCAGGTTTCTTGGTGGTGTGTGAACATGATCATACAGACTTGTTCGCTGTGCAAGTGGCCCATGTGTTCCTGTTTCCATAATTGTTCTCTTGTGTCTACAAGACTGGGGAGTTCCACCACTCCTCTTGGGCTATCTGCACAAAAGCTGTTCTACCCTGTATGCACACATGGATTTTTCCTCTCTGAACCCTGTTCACACAGGTTATATACAGATGATCAGGTTTTTAAATACATCAGATAGGGATTGCATACATTAGTTAGGACTGCTCTGATAAGGGTATACCGTGAAGATTGGTAGAGCAGCTTAGTATAAATTTTTTGCAAAAAACGTATCAACCAAATACCCTGTTTTTTACATCTTTTACTAGCACTTGCGGATTACTGCAACATTTTTTCAAACTGAGTGTTTTTGGTTTTACTGTTCTCTTTTGTGTCTTCAGGTTTCTTGGTGGTGTGTGAACATGATCATACAGACTTGTTCGCTGTGCAAGTGGCCCATGTGTTCCTGTTTCCATAATTGTTCTCTTGTGTCTACAAGACTGGGGAGTTCCACCACTCCTCTTGGGCTATCTGCACAAAAGCTGTTCTACCCTGTATGCACACATGGATTTTTCCTCTCTGAACCCTGTTCACACAGGTTATATACAGATGATCAGGTTTTTAAATACATCAGATAGGGATTGCATACATTAGTTAGGACTGCTCTGATAAGGGTATACCGTGAAGATTGGTAGAGCAGCTTAGTATACATTTTTTGCAAAAAACGTATCAACCAAATACCCTGTTTTTTACATCTTTTACTAGCACTTGCGGATTACTGCAACATTTTTTCAAACTGAGTGTTTTTGGTTTTACTGTTCTCTTTTGTGTCTTCAGGTTTCTTGGTGGTGTGTGAACATGATCATACAGACTTGTTCGCTGTGCAAGTGGCCCATGTGTTCCTGTTTCCATAATTGTTCTCTTGTGTCTACAAGACTGGGGAGTTCCACCACTCCTCTTGGGCTATCTGCACAAAAGCTGTTCTACCCTGTATGCACACATGGATTTTTCCTCTCTGAACCCTGTTCACACAGGTTATATACAGATGATCAGGTTTTTAAATACATCAGATAGGGATTGCATACATTAGTTAGGACTGCTCTGATAAGGGTATACCGTGAAGATTGGTAGGGCAGCTTAGTATACATTTTTTGCAAAAAATGTATCAACCAAATACCCTGTTTTTTACATCTTTTACTAGCACTTGCGGATTACTGCAACATTTTTTCAAACTGAGTGTTTTTGGTTTTACTGTTCTCTTTTGTGTCTTCAGGTTTCTTGGTGGTGTGTGAACATGATCATACAGACTTGTTCGCTGTGCAAGTGGCCCATGTGTTCCTGTTTCCATAATTGTTCTCTTGTGTCTACAAGACTGGGGAGTTCCACCACTCCTCTTGGGCTATCTGCACAAAAGCTGTTCTACCCTGTATGCACACATGGATTTTTCCTCTCTGAACCCTGTTCACACAGGTTATATACAGATGATCAGGTTTTTAAATACATCAGATAGGGATTGCATACATTAGTTAGGACTGCTCTGATAAGGGTATACCGTGAAGATTGGTAGAGCAGCTTAGTATACATTTTTTGCAAAAAACGTATCAACCAAATACCCTGTTTTTTACATCTTTTACTAGCACTTGCGGATTACTGCAACATTTTTTCAAACTGAGTGTTTTTGGTTTTACTGTTCTCTTTTGTGTCTTCAGGTTTCTTGGTGGTGTGTGAACATGATCATACAGACTTGTTCGCTGTGCAAGTGGCCCATGTGTTCCTGTTTCCATAATTGTTCTCTTGTGTCTACAAGACTGGGGAGTTCCACCACTCCTCTTGGGCTATCTGCACAAAAGCTGTTCTACCCTGTATGCACACATGGATTTTTCCTCTCTGAACCCTGTTCACACAGGTTATATACAGATGATCAGGTTTTTAAATACATCAGATAGGGATTGCATACATTAGTTAGGACTGCTCTGATAAGGGTATACCGTGAAGATTGGTAGGGCACCTTAGTATACATTTTTTGCAAAAAACGTATCAACCAAATACCCTGTTTTTTACATCTTTTACTAGCACTTGCGGATTACTGCAACATTTTTTCAAACTGAGTGTTTTTGGTTTTACTGTTCTCTTTTGTGTCTTCAGGTTTCTTGGTGGTGTGTGAACATGATCATACAGACTTGTTCGCTGTGCAAGTGGCCCATGTGTTCCTGTTTCCATAATTGTTCTCTTGTGTCTACAAGACTGGGGAGTTCCACCACTCCTCTTGGGCTATCTGCACAAAAGCTGTTCTACCCTGTATGCACACATGGATTTTTCCTCTCTGAACCCTGTTCACACAGGTTATATACAGATGATCAGGTTTTTAAATACATCAGATAGGGATTGCATACATTAGTTAGGACTGCTCTGATAAGGGTATACCGTGAAGATTGGTAGAGCAGCTTAGTATACATTTTTTGCAAAAAACGTATCAACCAAATACCCTGTTTTTTACATCTTTTACTAGCACTTGCGGATTACTGCAACATTTTTTCAAACTGAGTGTTTTTGGTTTTACTGTTCTCTTTTGTGTCTTCAGGTTTCTTGGTGGTGTGTGAACATGATCATACAGACTTGTTCGCTGTGCAAGTGGCCCATGTGTTCCTGTTTCCATAATTGTTCTCTTGTGTCTACAAGACTGGGGAGTTCCACCACTCCTCTTGGGCTATCTGCACAAAAGCTGTTCTACCCTGTATGCACACATGGATTTTTCCTCTCTAAACCCTGTTCACACAGGTTATATACAGATGATCAGGTTTTTAAATACATCAGATAGGGATTGCATACATTAGTTAGGACTGCTCTGATAAGGGTATACCGTGAAGATTGGTAGAGCAGCTTAGTATACATTTTTTGCAAAAAACGTATCAACCAAATACCCTGTTTTTTACATCTTTTACTAGCACTTGCGGATTACTGCAACATTTTTTCAAACTGAGTGTTTTTGGTTTTACTGTTCTCTTTTGTGTCTTCAGGTTTCTTGGTGGTGTGTGAACATGATCATACAGACTTGTTCGCTGTGCAAGTGGCCCATGTGTTCCTGTTTCCATAATTGTTCTCTTGTGTCTACAAGACTGGGGAGTTCCACCACTCCTCTTGGGCTATCTGCACAAAAGCTGTTCTACCCTGTATGCACACATGGATTTTTCCTCTCTGAACCCGGTTCACACAGGTTATATACAGATGATCAGGTTTTTAAATACATCAGATAGGGATTGCATACATTAGTTAGGACTGCTCTGATAAGGGTATACCGTGAAGATTGGTAGAGCAGCTTAGTATACATTTTTTGCAAAAAACGTATCAACCAAATACCCTGTTTTTTACATCTTTTACTAGCACTTGCGGATTACTGCAACATTTTTTCAAACTGAGTGTTTTTGGTTTTACTGTTCTCTTTTGTGTCTTCAGGTTTCTTGGTGGTGTGTGAACATGATCATACAGACTTGTTCGCTGTGCAAGTGGCCCATGTGTTCCTGTTTCCATAATTGTTCTCTTGTGTCTACAAGACTGGGGAGTTCCACCACTCCTCTTGGGCTATCTGCACAAAAGCTGTTCTACCCTGTATGCACACATGGATTTTTCCTCTCTAAACCCTGTTCACACAGGTTATATACAGATGATCAGGTTTTTAAATACATCAGATAGGGATTGCATACATTAGTTAGGACTGCTCTGATAAGGGTATACTGTGAAGATTGGTAGAGCAGCTTAGTATACATTTTTTGCAAAAAACGTATCAACCAAATACCCTGTTTTTTACATCTTTTACTAGCACTTGCGGATTACTGCAACATTTTTTCAAACTGAGTGTTTTTGGTTTTACTGTTCTCTTTCGTGTCTTCAGGTTTCTTGGTGGTGTGTGAACATGATCATACAGACTTGTTCGCTGTGCAAGTGGCCCATGTGTTCCTGTTTCCATAATTGTTCTCTTGCGTCTACAAGACTGGGGAGTTCCACCACTCCTCTTGGGCTATCTGCACAAAAGCTGTTCTACCCTGTATGCACACATGGATTTTTCCTCTCTGAACCCTGTTCACACAGGTTATATACAGATGATCAGGTTTTTAAATACATCAGATAGGGATTGCATACATTAGTTAGGACTGCTCTGATAAGGGTATACCGTGAAGATTGGTAGAGCAGCTTAGTATACATTTTTTGCAAAAAACGTATCAACCAAATACCCTGTTTTTTACATCTTTTACTAGCACTTGCGGATTACTGCAACATTTTTTCAAACTGAGTGTTTTTGGTTTTACTGTTCTCTTTTGTGTCTTCAGGTTTCTTGGTGGTGTGTGAACATGATCATACAGACTTGTTCGCTGTGCAAGTGGCCCATGTGTTCCTGTTTCCATAGTGCACATAGGGGGCATATCCCCCATTACTCCTCTGCACCTATATACCCTAGCTTGTATACAGTGCACATAGGGGGCATATCCCCCATTACTCCTCTGCACCTATATAACCTAGCCTGTATACAGTGCACATAGGGGGCAAATCCCCCATTACTCCCCTGCACCTATATAACCTAGCCTGTATACAGCGCACATAGTGGGCATATCCCCCATTACTCCCCTGCACCTATATAACCTAGCTTGTATACAGCGCACATAGGGGGCATATCCCCCATTACTCCTCTGCACCTATATAACCTAGCTTGTATACAGCTCACATAGGGGGCATATCCCCCATTGCTCCTCTGCACCTATATAACCTAGCCTGTATACAGCTCACATAGGGGGCATATCCCCCATTACTCCTCTGCACCTATATAACCTAGCTTGTATACAGCGCACATAGGGGGCATATCCCCCATTACTCCTCTGCACCTATATAACCTAGCTTGTATACAGCGCACATAGGGGGCATATCCCCCATTACTCCTCTGCACCTATATAACCTAGCTTGTATACAGCGCACATAGGGGGCATATCCCCCATTACTCCTCTGCACCTATATAACCTAGCTTGTATGCAGTACACATAGGGGACATATCCCCCATTACTCCTCTGCACCTATATAACCTAGCCTGTATATAGCTCACATTGGGGGCATATCCCCCATAACTCCTCTGCACCTATATAACCTAGCCTGTATACAGCTCACATAGGGGGCATATCCCCCATTACTCCCCTGCACCTATATAACCTAGCTTGTATACAGCGCACATAGGGGGCATATCCCCCATTACTCCTCTGCACCTATATAACCTAGCTTGTATACAGCACACATAGGGGGCATATCCCCCATTACTCCTCTGCACCTATATAACCTACCCTGTATACAGCGCACATAGGGGGCATATCCCCCATTACTCCTCTGCACCTATATAACCTAGCTTGTATACAGCGCACATAGGGGGCATATCCCCCATTACTCCCCTGCACCTATATAACCTAGCCTGTATACAGCGCACATAGGGGGCATATCCCCCATTACTCCTCTGCACCTATATAACCTAGCCTGTATACAGCGCACATAGGGGGCATATCCCCCATTACTCCTCTGCACCTATATACCCTAGCTTGTATACAGCGCACATAGGGGGCATATCCCCCATTACTCCCCTGCACCTATATAACCTAGCCTGTATACAGCGCACATAGGGGGCATATCCCCCATTACTCCTCTGCACCTATATACCCTAGCTTGTATACAGCGCACATAGGGGGCATATCCCCCATTACTCCTCTGCACCTATATAACCTAGCCTGTATACAGCGCACATAGGGGGCATATCCCCCATTACTCCTCTGCACCTATATAACCTAGCCTGTATACAGCGCACATAGGGGGCATATCCCCCATTACTCCTCTGCACCTATATAACCTAGCCTGTATACAGCGCACATAGGGGGCATATCCCCCATTACTCCTCTGCAACTATATACCCTAGCTTGTATACAGCACACATAGGGGGCATATCCCCCATTACTCCTCTGCACCTATATAACCTAGCCTGTATACAGCGCACATAGGGGGCATATCCCCCATTACTCCTCTGCACCTATATAACCTAGCCTGTATACAGCGCACATAGGGGGCATATCCCCCATTACTCCTCTGCACCTATATAACCTAGCTTGTATACAGCGCACATAGGGGGCATATCCCCCATTACTCCCCTGCACCTATATAACCTAGCTTGTATACATCTCACATAGGGGGCATATCCCCCATTACTCCTCTGCACCTATATAACCTAGCCTGTATACAGCGCACATAGGGGGCATATCCCCCATTACTCCTCTGCACCTATATAACCTAGCCTGTATACAGCGCACATAGGGGGCATATCCCCCATTACTCCCCTGCACCTATATAACCTAGCTTGTATACATCTCACATAGGGGGCATATCCCCCATTACTCCTCTGCACCTATATAACCTAGCCTGTATACAGCGCACATATGGGGCATATCCCCGATTACTCCTCTGCACCTATATAACCTAGCCTGTATACAGCGCACATAGGGGGCATATCCCCCATTACTCCTCTGCACCTATATAACCTAGCTTGTATACAGCGCACATAGGGGGCATATCCCCCATTACTCCCCTGCACCTATATAACCTAGCTTGTATACAGCGCACATAGGGGGCATATCCCCCATTACTCCTCTGCACCTATATACCCTAGCTTGTATACAGAGCACATAGGGGGCATATCCCCCATTACTCCTCTGCACCTATATAACCTAGCCTGTATACAGTGCACATAGGGGGCAAATCCCCCATTACTCCCCTGCACCTATATAACCTAGCCTGTATACAGCGCACATAGTGGGCATATCCCCCATTACTCCCCTGCACCTATGTAACCTAGCTTGTATACAGCGCACATAGGGGGCATATCCCCCATTACTCCTCTGCACCTATATAACCTAGCTTGTATACAGCTCACATAGGGGGCATATCCCCCATTGCTCCTCTGCACCTATATAACCTAGCCTGTATACAGCTCACATAGGGGGCATATCCCCCATTACTCCTCTGCACCTATATAACCTAGCTTGTATACAGCGCACATAGGGGGCATATCCCCCATTACTCCTCTGCACCTATATAACCTAGCTTGTATACAGCGCACATAGGGGGCATATCCCCCATTACTCCTCTGCACCTATATAACCTAGCTTGTATACAGCGCACATAGGGGGCATATCCCCCATTACTCCTCTGCACCTATATAACCTAGCTTGTATGCAGTACACATAGGGGGCATATCCCCCATTACTCCTCTGCACCTATATAACCTAGCCTGTATATAGCTCACATTGGGGGCATATCCCCCATAACTCCTCTGCACCTATATAACCTAGCCTGTATACAGCTCACATAGGGGGCATATCCCCCATTACTCCCCTGCACCTATATAACCTAGCTTGTATACAGCGCACATAGGGGGCATATCCCCCATTACTCCTCTGCACCTATATAACCTAGCTTGTATACAGCACACATAGGGGGCATATCCCCCATTACTCCTCTGCACCTATATAACCTACCCTGTATACAGCGCACATAGGGGGCATATCCCCCATTACTCCTCTGCACCTATATAACCTAGCTTGTATACAGCGCACATAGGGGGCATATCCCCCATTACTCCCCTGCACCTATATAACCTAGCCTGTATACAGCGCACATAGGGGGCATATCCCCCATTACTCCTCTGCACCTATATAACCTAGCCTGTATACAGCGCACATAGGGGGCATATCCCCCATTACTCCTCTGCACCTATATACCCTAGCTTGTATACAGCGCACATAGGGGGCATATCCCCCATTACTCCCCTGCACCTATATAACCTAGCATGTATACAGCGCACATAGGGGGCATATCCCCCATTACTCCTCTGCACCTATATACCCTAGCTTGTATACAGCGCACATAGGGGGCATATCCCCCATTACTCCTCTGCACCTATATAACCTAGCCTGTATACAGCGCACATAGGGGGCATATCCCCCATTACTCCTCTGCACCTATATAACCTAGCCTGTATACAGCGCACATAGGGGGCATATCCCCCATTACTCCTCTGCACCTATATAACCTAGCCTGTATACAGCGCACATAGGGGGCATATCCCCCATTACTCCTCTGCAACTATATACCCTAGCTTGTATACAGCACACATAGGGGGCATATCCCCCATTACTCCTCTGCACCTATATAACCTAGCCTGTATACAGCGCACATAGGGGGCATATCCCCCATTACTCCTCTGCACCTATATAACCTAGCCTGTATACAGCGCACATAGGGGGCATATCCCCCATTACTCCTCTGCACCTATATAACCTAGCTTGTATACAGCGCACATAGGGGGCATATCCCCCATTACTCCCCTGCACCTATATAACCTAGCTTGTATACATCTCACATAGGGGGCATATCCCCCATTACTCCTCTGCACCTATATAACCTAGCCTGTATACAGCGCACATAGGGGGCATATCCCCCATTACTCCTCTGCACCTATATAACCTAGCCTGTATACAGCGCACATAGGGGGCATATCCCCCATTACTCCCCTGCACCTATATAACCTAGCTTGTATACATCTCACATAGGGGGCATATCCCCCATTACTCCTCTGCACCTATATAACCTAGCCTGTATACAGCGCACATATGGGGCATATCCCCCATTACTCCTCTGCACCTATATAACCTAGCCTGTATACAGCGCACATAGGGGGCATATCCCCCATTACTCCTCTGCACCTATATAACCTAGCTTGTATACAGCGCACATAGGGGGCATATCCCCCATTACTCCCCTGCACCTATATAACCTAGCTTGTATACAGCGCACATAGGGGGCATATCCCCCATTACTCCCCTGCAGCTATATAACCTAGCCTGTATACAGCTCACATAGGGGGCATATCCCCCATTACTCCCCTGCACCTATATAACCTAGCTTGTATACAGCGCACATAGGGGGCATATCCCCCATTACTCCTCTGCACCTATATACCCTAGCCTGTATACAGTGCACATAGGGGGCAAATCCCCCATTACTCCCCTGCACCTATATAACCTAGCTTGTATACAGTGCACATAGGGGGCATATCCCCCATTACTCCTCTGCACCTATATAACCTAGCCTGTATACAGCTCACATAAGGGGCATATCCCCCATTACTTCTCTGCACCTATATAACCTAGCCTGTATACAGCACACATGGGGGGCATATCCCCCATTACTCCTCTGCACCTATATAACCTAGCCTGTATACAGCGCACATAGTGGGCATATCCCCCATTACTCCCCTGCACCTATATAACCTAGCTTGTATACAGCGCACATAGGGGGCATATCCCCCATTACTCCTCTGCACCTATATAACCTAGCTTGTATACAGCTCACATAGGGGGCATATCCCCCATTACTCCTCTGCACCTATATAACCTAGCTTGTATACAGCGCACATAGGGGGCATATCCCCCATTACTCCTCTGCACCTATATAACCTAGCTTGTATACAGCGCACATAGGGGGCATATCCCCCATTACTCCTCTGCACCTATATAACCTAGCTTGTATACAGCGCACATAGGGGGCATATCCCCCATTACTCCTCTGCACCTATATAACCTAGCTTGTATACAGTACACATAGGGGGCATATCCCCCATTACTCCTCTGCACCTATATAACCTAGCCTGTATATAGCTCACATAGGGGGCATATCCCCCATTACTCCTCTGCACCTATATAACCTAGCCTGTATACAGCTCACATAGGGGGCATATCCCCCATTACTCCCCTGCACCTATATAACCTAGCTTGTATACAGCGCACATAGGGGGCATATCCCCCATTACTCCTCTGCACCTATATAACCTAGCTTGTATACAGCACACATAGGGGGCATATCCCCCATTACTCCTCTGCACCTATATAACCTAGCCTGTATACAGCGCACATAGGGGGCATATCCCCCATTACTCCTCTGCACCTATATAACCTAGCTTGTATACAGCGCACATAGGGGGCATATCCCCCATTACTCCCCTGCACCTATATAACCTAGCCTGTATACAGCGCACATAGGGGGCATATCCCCCATTACTCCTCTGCACCTGTATAACCTAGCCTGTATACAGCGCACATAGGGGGCATATCCCCCATTACTCCTCTGCACCTATATACCCTAGCTTGTATACAGCGCACATAGGGGGCATATCCCCCATTACTCCCCTGCACCTATATAACCTAGCCTGTATACAGCGCACATAGGGGGCATATCCCCCATTACTCCTCTGCACCTATATACCCTAGCTTGTATACAGCGCACATAGTGGGCATATCCCCCATTACTCCTCTGCACCTATATAACCTAGCCTGTATACAGCGCACATAGGGGGCATATCCCCCATTACTCCTCTGCACCTATATAACCTAGCCTGTATACAGCGCACATAGGGGGCATATCCCCCATTACTCCTCTGCACCTATATAACCTAGCCTGTATACAGCGCACATAGGGGGCATATCCCCCATTACTCCTCTGCACCTATATACCCTAGCTTGTATACTGCACACATAGGGGGCATATCCCCCATTACTCCTCTGCACCTATATAACCTAGCCTGTATACAGCGCACATAGGGGGCATATCCCCCATTACTCCTCTGCACCTACAGTGGGGCAAAAAAGTATTTAGTCAGTCAGCAACAGTGCAAGTTCCACCACTTAAAAAGATGAGAGGCGTCTGTAATTTACATCATAGGTAGACCTCAACTATGGGAGACAAACTGAGAAAAAAAAATCCAGAAAATCACATTGTCTGTTTTTTTATCATTTTTTTTGCATATTATGGTGGAAAATAAGTATTTGGTCAGAAACAAACAATCAAGATTTCTGGCTCTCACAGACCTGTAACTTCTTCTTTAAGAGTCTCCTCTTTCCTCCACTCATTACCTGTAGTAATGGCACCTGTTTAAACTTGTTATCAGTATTAAAAGACACCTGTGCACACCCTCAAACAGTCTGACTCCAAACTCCACTATGGTGAAGACCAAAGAACTGTCAAAGGACACCAGAAACAAAATTGTAGCCCTGCACCAGGCTGGGAAGACTGAATCTGCAATAGCCAACCAGCTTGGAGTGAAGAAATCAACAGTGGGAGCAATAATTAGAAAATGGAAGACATACAAGACCACTGATAATCTCCCTCGATCTGTGGCTCCACGCAAAATCCCACCCCGTGGGGTCAGAATGATCACAAGAACGGTGAGCAAAAATCCCAGAACCACGCGGGGGGACCTAGTGAATGAACTGCAGAGAGCTGGGACCAATGTAACAAGGCCTACCATAAGTAACACACTACGCCACCATGGACTCAGATCCTGCAGTGCCAGACGTGTCCCACTGCTTAAGCCAGTACATGTCCGGGCCCGTCTGAAGTTTGCTAGAGAGCATTTGGATGATCCAGAGGAGTTTTGGGAGAATGTCCTATGGTCTGATGAAACCAAACTGGAACTGTTTGGTAGAAACACAACTTGTCGTGTTTGGAGGAAAAAGAATACTGAGTTGCATCCATCAAACACCATACCTACTGTAAAGCATGGTGGTGGAAACATCATGCTTTGGGGCTGTTTCTCTGCAAAGGGTCCAGGACGACTGATCCGGGTACATGAAAGAATGAATGGGGCCATGTATCGTGAGATTTTGAGTGCAAACCTCCTTCCATCAGCAAAGGCATTGAAGATGAAACGTGGCTGGGTCTTTCAACATGACAATGATCCAAAGCACACCGCCAGGGCAACGAAGGAGTGGCTTCGTAAGAAGCATTTCAAGGTCCCTGAGTGGCCTAGCCAGTCTCCAGATCTCAACCCTATAGAAAACCTTTGGAGGGAGTTGAAAGTCCGTGTTGCCAAGCGAAAAGCCAAAAACATCACTGCTCTAGAGGAGATCTGCATGGAGGAATGGGCCAACATACCAAAAACAGTGTGTGGCAACCTTGTGAAGACTTACAGAAAACGTTTGACCTCTGTCATTGCCAACAAAGGATATATTACAAAGTATTGAGATGAAATTTTGTTTCTGACCAAATACTTATTTTCCACCATAACATGCAAATAAAATGTTAAAAAAACAGACAATGTGATTTTCTGGATTTTTTTTCTCAGTTTGTCTCCCATAGTTGAGGTCTACCTATGATGTAAATTACATACGCCTCTCATCTTTTTAAGTGGTGGAACTTGCACTATTGCTGACTGACTAAATACTTTTTTGCCCCACTGTATATAACCTAGTCTGTATACAGCGCACATAGGGGGCATATCCCCCATTACTCCTCTGCACCTATATAACCTAGCTTGTATACAGCGCACATAGGGGGCATATCCCCCATTACTCCCCTGCACCTATATAACCTAGCTTGTATACATCTCACATAGGGGGCATATCCCCCATTACTCCTCTGCACCTATATAACCTAGCCTGTATACAGCGCACATAGGGGGCATATCCCCCATTACTCCTCTGCACCTATATAACCTAGCCTGTATACAGCGCACATAGGGGGCATATCCCCCATTACTCCTCTGCACCTATATAACCTAGCTTGTATACAGCGCACATAGGGGGCATATCCCCCATTACTCCCCTGCACCTATATAACCTAGCTTGTATACAGCGCACATAGGGGGCATATCCCCCATTACTCCCCTGCACCTATATAACCTAGCCTGTATACAGCGCACATAGGGGGCATATCCCCCATTACTCCTCTGCACCTATATAACCTAGCTTGTATACAGCGCACATAGGGGGCATATCCCCCATTACTCCCCTGCACCTATATAACCTAGCTTGTATACATCTCACATAGGGGGCATATCCCCCATTACTCCTCTGCACCTATATAACCTAGCCTGTATACAGCGCACATAGGGGGCATATCCCCCATTACTCCTCTGCACCTATATAACCTAGCCTGTATACAGCGCACATAGGGGGCATATCCCCCATTACTCCTCTGCACCTATATAACCTAGCTTGTATACAGCGCACATAGGGGGCATATCCCCCATTACTCCCCTGCACCTATATAACCTAGCCTGTATACAGCGCACATAGGGGGCATATCCCCCATTACTCCTCTGCACCTATATAACCTAGCTTGTATACAGCGCACATAGGGGGCATATCCCCCATTACTCCCCTGCACCTATATAACCTAGCTTGTATACAGCGCACATAGGGGGCATATCCCCCATTACTCCTCTGCACCTATATAACCTAGCCTGTATACAGCGCACATAGGGGGCATATCCCCCATTACTCCTCTGCACCTATATAACCTAGCTTGTATACAGCACACATAGGGGGCATATCCCCCATTACTCTTCTGCACCTATATAACGTAGCCTGTATACAGCGCACATAGGGGGCATATCCCCCATTACTCCTCTGCACCTATATAACCTAGCTTGTATACAGCGCACATAGGGGGCATATCCCCCATTACTCCTCTGCACCTATATAACCTAGCCTGTATACAGCGCACATAGGGGGCATATCCCCCATTACTCCTCTGCACCTATATAACCTAGCCTGTATACATCGCACATAGGGGGCATATCCCCCATTACTCCTCTGCACCTATATACCCTAGCTTGTATACAGCGCACATAGAGGGCATATCCCCCATTACTCCCCTGCACCTATATAACCTAGCCTGTATACAGCGCACATAGGGGGCATATCCCCCATTACTCCTCTGCACCTATATACCCTAGCTTGTATACAGCGCACATAGGGGGCATATCCCCCATTACTCCTCTGCACCTATATAACCTAGCCTGTATACAGCGCACATAGGGGGCATATCCCCCATTACTCCTCTGCACCTATATAACCTAGCCTGTATACAGCGCACATAGGGGGCATATCCCCCATTACTCCTCTGCACCTATATACCCTAGCTTGTATACAGCACACATAGGGGGTATATCCCCCATTACTCCTCTGCACCTATATAACCTAGCCTGTATACAGCGCACATAGGGGGCATATCCCCCATTACTCCTCTGCACCTATATAACCTAGCCTGTATACAGCGCACATAGGGGGCATATCCCCCATTACTCCTCTGCACCTATATAACCTAGCTTGTATACAGCGCACATAGGGGGCATATCCCCCATTACTCCCCTGCACCTATATAACCTAGCTTGTATACAGCTCACATAGGGGGCATATCCCCCATTACTCCTCTGCACCTATATAACCTAGCCTGTATACTTTGCACATAGGGGGCATATCCCCCATTACTCCTCTGCACCTATATAACCTAGCCTGTATACAGCGCACATAGGGGGCATATCCCCCATTACTCCTCTGCACCTATATAACCTAGCTTGTATACAGCGCACATAGGGGGCATATCCCCCATTACTCCTCTGCACCTATATAACCTAGCCTGTATACAGCACACATGGGGGGCATATCCCCCATTACTCCCCTGCACCTATATAACGTAGCTTGTATACAGCACACATAGGGGGCAAATCCCCCATTACTCCTCTGCACCTATATAACCTAGCCTGTATACAGCGCACATAGGGGGCATATCCCCCATTACTCCTCTGCACCTATATAACCTAGCTTGTATACAGCTCACATAGGGGGCATATCCCCCATTACTCCTCTGCACCTATATAACCTAGCTTGTATACAGCACACATAGGGGGCATATCCCCCATTACTCCTCTGCACCTATATAACCTAGCTTGTATACAGCACACATAGGGGGCATATCCCCCATTACTTCTCTGCACCTATATAACCTAGCCTGTATACAGCGCACATAGGGGGCATATCCCCCATTACTCCTCTGCACCTATATAACCTAGCCTGTATACAGCTCACATAAGGGGCATATCCCCCATTACTCCTCTGCACCTATATAACCTAGCTTGTATACAGCACACATAGGGGGCATATCCCCCATTACTCCTCTGCACCTATATAACCTAGCTTGTATACAGCACACATAGGGGGCATATCCCCCATTACTTCTCTGCACCTATATAACCTAGCCTGTATACAGCGCACATAGGGGGCATATCCCCCATTACTCCCCTGCACCTATATAACCTAGCCTGTATACAGCGCACATAGGGGGCATATCCCCCATTACTCCTCTGCACCTATATAACCTAGCTTGTATACAGCACACATAGGGGGCATATCCCCCATTACTCCTCTGCACCTATATAACCTAGCTTGTATACAGCGCACATAGGGGGCATATCCCCCATTACTCCCCTGCACCTATATAACCTAGCCTGTATACAGCGCACATAGGGGGCATATCCCCCATTACTCCTCTGCACCTATATAACCTAGCTTGTATACAGCACACATAGGGGGCATATCCCCCATTACTCCTCTGCACCTATATAACCTAGCTTGTATACAGCGCACATAGGGGGCATATCCCCCATTACTCCTCTGCACCTATATAACCTAGCCTGTATACAGCGCACATAGGGGGCATATCCCCCATTACTCCCCTGCACCTATATAACCTAGCCTGTATACAGCGCACATAGGGCATATCCCCCATTACTCCTCTGCACCTATATAACCTAGCTTGTATACAGCACACATAGGGGGCATATCCCCCATTACTCCTCTGCACCTATATAACCTAGCTTGTATACAGCGCACATAGGGGGCATATCCCCCATTACTCCCCTGCACCTATATAACCTAGCTTGTATACAGCACACATAGGGGGCATATCCCCCATTACTCCTCTGCACCTATATAACCTAGCCTGTATACAGCACACATAGGGGGCATATCCCCCATTACTCCTCTGCACCTATATAACCTAGCTTGTATACAGCACACATAGGGGGCATATCCCCCATTACTCCTCTGCACCTATATAACCTAGCCTGTATACAGCGCACATAGGGGGCATATCCCCCATTACTCCCCTGCACCTATATAACCTAGCTTGTTTACAGCACACATAGGGGGCATATCCCCCATTACTCCCCTGCACCTATATAACCTAGCTTGTATACAGCACACATAGGGGGCATATCCCCCATTACTCCTCTGCACCTATATAACCTAGCTTGTATACAGCACACATAGGGGGCATATCCCCCATTACTCCTCTGCACCTATATAACCTAGCTTGTATACAGCACACATAGGGGGCATATCCCCCATTACTCCTCTGTACCTATATAACCTAGCCTGTATACAGCGCACATAGGGGGCATATCCCCCATTACTCCTCTGCACCTATATAACCTAGCTTGTATACAGCGCACATAGGGGGCATATCCCCCATTACTCCTCTGCACCTATATAACCTAGCTTGTATACAGCGCACATGAGGGGCATATCCCCCATTACTCCACTGCACCTATATAACCTAGCCTGTATACAGCACACATAGGGGGCATATCCCCCATTACTCCCCTGCACCTATATAACCTAGCTTGTATACAGCGCACATAGGGGGCATATTCCCCATTACTCCTCTGCACCTATATAACCTAGCCTGTATACAGCACACATGGGGGGCATATCCCCCATTACTCCCCTGCACCTATATAACGTAGCTTGTATACAGCACACATAGGGGGCAAATCCCCCATTACTCCTCTGCACCTATATAACCTAGCCTGTATACAGCGCACATAGGGGGCATATCCCCCATTACTCCTCTGCACCTATATAACCTAGCTTGTATACAGCTCACATAGGGGGCATATCCCCCATTACTCCTCTGCACCTATATAACCTAGCTTGTATACAGCACACATAGGGGGCATATCCCCCATTACTCCTCTGCACCTATATAACCTAGCTTGTATACAGCTCACATAGGGGGCATATCCCCCATTACTCCTCTGCACCTATATAACCTAGCTTGTATACAGCACACATAGGGGGCATATCCACCTCACTCCTCTGCACCTATATAACCTAGCTTGTATACAGCGCACATAGGGGGCATATCCCCCATTACTCCCCTGCACCTATATAACCTAGCTTGTATACAGCACACATAGGGGCATATCCCCATTACTCCTCTGCACCTATATAACCTAGCTTGTATACAGTGCACATAGGGGGCATATCCCCCATTACTCCCCTACACCTATATAACCTAGCTTGTATACAGCGCACATAGGAGGCATATCCCCCATTACTCCCCTGCACCTATATAACCTAGCTTGTTTACAGCTCACATAGGGGGCATATCCCCCATTACTCCCCTGCACCTATATAACCTAGCTTGTATACAGCGCACATAGGGGGCATATCCCCCATTACTCCCCTGCACCTATATAACCTAGCTTGTTTACAGCTCACATAGGGGGCATATCCCCCATTACTCCCCTGCACCTATATAACCTAGCTTGTTTACAGCACACATAGGGGGCATATCCCCCATTACTCCCCTGCACCTATATAACCTAGCTTGTTTACAGCACACATAGGGGGCATATCCCCCATTACTCCCCTGCACCTATATAACCTAGCTTGTATACAGCGCACATAGGGGGCATATCCCCCATTACTCCCCTGCACCTATATAACCTAGCTTGTTTACAGCGCACATAGGGGGCATATCCCCTATTACTCCTCTGCACCTATATAACCTAGCTTGTATACAGCGCACATAGGGGGCATATCCCCCATTACTCCCCTGCACCTATATAACCTAGCTTGTTTACAGCGCACATAGGGGGCATATCCCCCATTACTCCTCTGCACCTATATAACCTAGCTTGTATACAGCGCACATAGGGGGCATATCCCCATTACTCCTCTGCACCTATATAACCTAGCTTGTTTACAGCACACATAGGGGGCATATCCCCCATTACTCCCCTGCACCTATATAACCTAGCTTGTATACAGCGCACATAGGGGGCATATCCCCCATTACTCCTCTGCACCTATATAACCTAGCTTGTATACAGCGCACATAGGGGGCATATCCCCCATTACTCCTCTGCACCTATATAACCTAGCTTGTATACAGCACACATAGGGGGCATATCCCCCATTACTCCCCTGCACCTATATAACCTAGCTTGTATACAGCACACATAGGGGCATATCCCCATTACTCCTCTGCACCTATATAACCTAGCTTGTATACAGTGCACATAGGGGGCATATCCCCCATTACTCCCCTACACCTATATAACCTAGCTTGTATACAGCGCACATAGGAGGCATATCCCCCATTACTCCCCTGCACCTATATAACCTAGCTTGTTTACAGCTCACATAGGGGGCATATCCCCCATTACTCCCCTGCACCTATATAACCTAGCTTGTATACAGCGCACATAGGGGGCATATCCCCCATTACTCCCCTGCACCTATATAACCTAGCTTGTTTACAGCTCACATAGGGGGCATATCCCCCATTACTCCCCTGCACCTATATAACCTAGCTTGTTTACAGCACACATAGGGGGCATATCCCCCATTACTCCCCTGCACCTATATAACCTAGCTTGTTTACAGCACACATAGGGGGCATATCCCCCATCACTCCCCTGCACCTATATAACCTAGCTTGTATACAGCGCACATAGGGGGCATATCCCCCATTACTCCCCTGCACCTATATAACCTAGCTTGTTTACAGCGCACATAGGGGGCATATCCCCCATTACTCCTCTGCACCTATATAACCTAGCTTGTATACAGCGCACATAGGGGGCATATCCCCCATTACTCCCCTGCACCTATATAACCTAGCTTGTTTACAGCGCACATAGGGGGCATATCCCCCATTACTCCTCTGCACCTATATAACCTAGCTTGTATACAGCGCACATAGGGGGCATATCCCCATTACTCCTCTGCACCTATATAACCTAGCTTGTTTACAGCACACATAGGGGGCATATCCCCCATTACTCCCCTGCACCTATATAACCTAGCCTGTATACAGCGCACATAGGGGGCATATCCCCCATTACTCCTCTGCACCTATATAACCTAGCTTGTATACAGCGCACATAGGGGGCATATCCCCCATTACTCCTCTGCACCTATATAACCTAGCTTGTATACAGCGCACATAGGGGGCATATCCCCCATTACTCCTCTGCACCTATATAACCTAGCTTGTATACAGCGCACATAGGGGGCATATCCCCCATTACTCCTCTGCACCTATATAACCTAGCTTGTATACAGCACACATAGGGGGCATATCCCCCATTACTCCCCTGCACCTATATAACCTAGCTTGTATACAGCGCACATAGGGGGCATATCCCCCATTACTCCCCTGCACCTATATAACCTAGCTTGTATACAGCGCACATAGGGGGCATATCCCCCATTACTCCCCTGCACCTATATAACCTAGCTTGTATACAGCGCACATGAGGGGCATATCCCCCATTACTCCACTGCACCTATATAACCTAGCTTGTATACAGCACACATAGGGGGCATATCCCCCATTACTCCCCTGCACCTATATAACCTAGCTTGTATACAGCGCACATAGGGGGCATATCCCCCATTACTCCTCTGCAACTATATACCCTAGCTTGTATACAGCACACATAGGGGGCATATCCCCCATTACTCCTCTGCACCTATATAACCTAGCTTGTATACAGCACACATAGGGGGCATATCCCCCATTACTCCTCTGCACCTATATAACCTAGCTTGTATACAGCACACATAGGGGGCATATCCCCCATTACTCCCCTGCTCCCCGGCTATACAGCTGTATGAGGCTATGACAGCAGCTGTGCTAAGGTTTTCAGCATTCACTTCAGAGCCTAATGATCTACAATTAGTGTGTGTGTGGTGGCATTCCTGCATGCAGGCAGCACAAATGGTTAAAGCTGGCAGGGCTTCTCCCTTGCAGGCTCTGCCCTCCCTGCTGGGCCCAGGTGCTGGGAGGGACAGTGAACAATGCTGAGGCCGGCGTCAGTCTGTCTGCTCCACCGCCCGCCCGGCCGCAGCTGCACTCAGGCCCCGCCCCCGCCCGCTCCGGACCCCACAAAGAGAGCTTTATATACGGGGCAGTGAGGGGTTATATATGGAGTAGAGTGAGAGAGTGGCCACAGCCTCACTGTACCTGGGGGTCGGGGACACTTATCATGGAGGCATCTGCCCACTGGCCTGTATTAATGGGTATGACGTAAGGGGCACAGCTCGTCATCCGCCCTCCAGGCTGGCATTTCATGTCCTCCTGACAAATTATTGTGCCCATGTCATCATATGCCCTGAACTGTAATAACAATGCAGCAAAAAGGTGTACTGGCTGGTCTGTAATACTATAATGTCACAGTCATATGAACTGGTCTGTAATAGTATAATGTCACAGTCATATGGACTGGTCTGTAATACTATAATGTCACAGTCATATGGACTGGTCTGTAATACTATAATGTCACAGTCATATGGACTGGACTGTAATACTATAATGTCACAGTCATATGGACTGGTCTGTAATACTATAATGTCACAGTCATATGGACTGGTCTGTAATACTATAATGTCACAGTCATATGAAGTGGTCTGTAATACTATAATGTCACAGTCATATGGACTGGTCTGTAATACTATAATGTCACAGTCATATGGACTGGTCTGTAATACTATAATGTCACAGTCATATGGACTGGTCTGTAATACTATAATGTCACAGTCATATGGACTGGTCTGTAATACTATAATGTCACAGTCATATGGACTGGTCTGTAATACTATAATGTCACAGTCATATGGACTGGTCTGTAATACTATAATGTCACAGTCATATGGACTGGTCTGTAATACTATAATGTCAGTCATGTGGACTGGTCTGTAATACTATAATGTCACAGTCATATGGACTGGTCTGTAATACTATAATGTCACAGTCATATGGACTGGTCTGTAATACTATAATGTCACAGTCATATGGACTGGTCTGTAATACTATAATGTCACAGTCATATGGACTGGTCTGTAATACTATAATGTCAGTCATGTGGACTGTTCTGTAATACTATAATGTCACAGTCATATGGACTGGTCTGTAATACTATAATGTCACAGTCATATGGACTGGTCTGTAATACTATAATGTCACAGTCATATGAAGTGGTCTGTAATACTATAATGTCACAGTCATATGGACTGGTCTGTAATACTATAATGTCACAGTCATATGGACTGGTCTGTAATACTATAATGTCACAGTCATATGGACTGGTCTGTAATACTATAATGTCAGTCATGTGGACTGGTCTGTAATACTATAATGTCACAGTCATATGGACTGGTCTGTAATACTATAATGTCACAGTCATATGGACTGGTCTGTAATACTATAATGTCACAGTCAAATGGACTGGTCTGTAATAATATAATATCACAGTCATATGGACTGGTCTGTAATACTATAATGTCACAGTCATATGGACTGGTCTGTAATACTATAATATCACAGTCATATGGACTGGTCTGTAATACTATAATGTCACAGTCAAATGGACTGGTCTGTAATACTATAATGTCACAGTCAAATGGACTGGTCTGTAATACTATAATGTCACAGTCAAATGGACTGGTCTGTAATACTATAATATCACAGTCATATGGACTGGTGTGTAATACTATAATGTCACAGTCATATGGACTGGTCTGTAATACTATAATGTCACAGTCAAATGGACTGGTCTGTAATACTATAATATCACAGTCATATGGACTGGTCTGTAATACTATAATGTCACAGTCATATGGACTGGTCTGTAATGCTATAATGTCACAGTAATATGGACTGGTCTGTAATACTATAATGTCACAGTCATATGGACTGGTCTGTAATGCTATAATATCTCCATCATATGTACTGGTCTGTAATACTATAATGTCACAGTCATATGGACTGGTCTGTAATACTATAATGTCACAGTCATATGGACTGGTCTGTAATACTATAATGTCACAGTAATATGGACTGGTCTGTAATACTATAATGTCACAGTCATATGGACTGGTCTGTAATGCTATAATATCTAAATCATATGTACAGGTCTGTAATACTATAATGTCACAGTCATATGGACTGGTCTGTAATACTATAATGTCAGTCATGTGGACTGGTCTGTAATACTATAATGTCACAGTCATATGGACTGGTCTGTAATACTATAATGTCACAGTCATATGGACTGGTCTGTAATGCTATAATGTCACAGTCATGGACTGGTCTGTAGTACTATAATGTCAGTCATGTGGACTGGTCTGTAATACTATAATGTCACAGTCATATGGACTGGTCTGTAATACTATAATGTCACAGTCATATGGACTGGTCTGTAATGCTATAATGTCACAGTCATATGAACTGGTCTGTAATACTATAATGTCAGTCATGTGGACTGGTCTGTAATACTATAATGTCACAGTCATATGGACTGGTCTGTAATACTATAATGTCACAGTCATATGGACTGGTCTGTAATGCTATAATATCTCCATCATATGGACTGGTCTGTAATGCTATAATGTCACAGTCATATGGACTGGTCTGTAATACTATAATGTCACAGTCATATGGACTGGTCTGTAATACTATAATGTCAGTCATGTGGACTGGTCTGTAATACTATAATGTCACAGTCATATGGACTGGTCTGTAATACTATAATGTCACAGTCATATGGACTGGTCTGTAATACTATAATGTCACAGTCATATGGATTGGTCTGTAATACTATAATGTCACAGTCAAATGGACTGGTCTGTAATACTATAATATCACAGTCATATGGACTGGTCTGTAATACTATAATGTCACAGTAATATGGACTGGTCTGTAATACTATAATGTCACAGTCATATGGACTGGTCTGTAATACTATAATGTCACAGTCATATGAACTGGTCTGTAATACTATAATGTCACAGTCATATGGACTGGTCTGTAATACTATAATGTCACAGTCATATGGACTGGTCTGTAATACTATAATGTCACAGTAATATGGACTGGTCTGTAATACTATAATGTCACAGTCATATGGACTGGTCTGTAATACTATAATGTCACAGTAATATGGACTGGTCTGTAATACTATAATGTCACAGTCATATGGACTGGTCTGTAATACTATAATGTCAGTCATGTGGACTGGTCTGTAATACTATAATGTCACAGTCATATGGACTGGTCTGTAATACTATAATGTCACAGTCATATGGACTGGTCTGTAATGCTATAATGTCACAGTCATATGAACTGGTCTGTAATACTATAATGTCACAGTCATATGGACTGGTCTGTAATGCTATAATATCTCCATCATATGGACTGGTCTGTAATGCTATAATGTCACAGTCATATGGACTGGTCTGTAATACTATAATGTCACAGTCATATGAACTGGTCTGTAATACTATAATGTCAGTCATGTGGACTTGTCTGTAATACTATAATGTCACAGTCATATGGACTGGTCTGTAATACTATAATGTCACAGTCATATGGACTGGTCTGTAATACTATAATGTCACAGTCATATGGATTGGTCTGTAATACTATAATGTCACAGTCAAATGGACTGGTCTGTAATACTAAAATATCACAGTCATATGGACTGGTCTGTAATACTATAATGTCACAGTAATATGGACTGGTCTGTAATACTATAATGTCACAGTCATATGGACTGGTCTGTAATACTATAATGTCACAGTCATATGAACTGGTCTGTAATACTGTAATGTCACAGTCATATGGACTGGTCTGTAATACTATAATGTCACAGTCATATGGACTGGTCTGTAATACTATAATGTCACAGTAATATGGACTGGTCTGTAATACTATAATGTCACAGTCATATGGACTGGTCTGTAATACTATTATGTCACGGTAATATGGACTGGTCTGTAATACTATAATGTCACAGTCATATGGACTGGTCTGTAATACTATAATGTCACAGTCATATGAACTGGTCTGTAATACTATAATGTCACAGTCATATGGACTGGTCTGTAATACTATAATGTCACAGTCATATGGACTGGTCTGTAATACTATAATGTCACAGTCATATGGATTGGTCTGTAATACTATAATGTCACAGTCATATGGACTGGTCTGTAATACTATAATGTCACAGTAATATGGACTGGTCTGTAATACTATAATGTCACAGTCATATGGACTGGTCTGTAATACTATAATGTCACAGTCATATGGACTGGTCTGTAATACTATAAGGTCAGTCATGTGGACTGGTCTGTAATACTATAATGTCACAGTCATATGGACTGGTCTGTAATACTATAATGTCACAGTCATATGGACTGGTCTGTAATACTATAAGGTCAGTCATGTGGACTGGTCTGTAATACTATAATGTCAAAGTCATATGGACTGGTCTGTAATACTATAATGTCACAGTCATATGGATTGGTCTGTAATACTATAATGTCACAGTCAAATGGACTGGTCTGTAATACTATAATATCACAGTCATATGGACTGGTCTGTAATACTATAATGTCACAGTCATATGGACTGGTCTGTAATACTATAGTGTCACAGTCATATGGACTGGTCTGTAATACTATAATGTCAGTCATATGGACTGGTCTGTAATACTATAATGTCACAGTCATATGGACTGGTCTGTAATACTATAATGTCACAGTCATATGGATTGGTCTGTAATACTATAATGTCACAGTTATATGGACTGGTCTGTAATACTATAATATCACAGTCATATGGACTGGTCTGTAATACTATAATGTCACAGTCATATGGACTGGTCTGTAATACCATAATGTCACAGTCATATGGACTGGTCTGTAATACTATATCACTGCCATATGGACTGGTCTGTAATGCTATAATATCACCGTCATATGGACTGATTTGTAATGCTATAATGTCACAGTCATATGGACAGGTCTGTAAAACTATAATGTCACAGTCATATGGACTGGTCTGTAATACTATAATGTCACAGTCATATGAACTGGTATGTAATACTATAATGTCACAGTCATATGAACTGGTCTGTAATACTACAATGTCACAGTCATATGGACTGGTCTGTAATACTATAATGTCACAGTCATATGGACTGGTCTGTAATACTATAATGTCACAGTCATATGGACTGGTCTGTAATACTATAATATCACAGTCATATGGACTGGTCTGTAATACTATAATGTCACAGTCAAATGGACTGGTCTGTAATACTATAATGTCACAGTCAAATGGACTGGTCTGTAATACTATAATGTCACAGTCAAATGGACTGGTCTGTAATACTATAATATCACAGTCATATGGACTGGTCTGTAATACTATAATGTCACAGTCATATGGACTGGTCTGTAATACTATAATGTCACAGTCAAATGCACTGGTCTGTAATACTATAATATCACAGTCATATGGACTGGTCTGTAATACTATAGTGTCACAGTTATATGGACTGGTCTGTAATACTATAATGTCACAGTCATATGGACTGGTCTGTAATGCTATAATATCTCCATCATATGTACTGGTCTGTAATACTATAATGTCACAGTCATATGGACTGGTCTGTAATACTATAATGTCAGTCATGTGGACTGGTCTGTAATGCTATAATATCTCCATCATATGTACTGGTCTGTAATACTATAATGTCACAGTCATATGGACTGGTCTGTAATACTATAATGTCAGTCATGTGGACTGGTCTGTAATACTATAATGTCACAGTCATATGGACTGGTCTGTAATACTATAATGTCACAGTCATATGGACTGGTCTGTAATGCTATAATGTCACAGTCATGGACTGGTCTGTAGTACTATAATGTCAGTCATGTGGACTGGTCTGTAATACTATAATGTCACAGTCATATGGACTGGTCTGTAATACTATAATGTCACAGTCATATGGACTGGTCTGTAATGCTATAATGTCACAGTCATATGAACTGGTCTGTAATACTATAATGTCAGTCATGTGGACTGGTCTGTAATACTATAATGTCACAGTCATATGGACTGGTCTGTAATACTATAATGTCACAGTCATATGGACTGGTCTGTAATGCTATAATATCTCCATCATATGGACTGGTCTGTAATGCTATAATGTCACAGTCATATGGACTGGTCTGTAATACTATAATGTCACAGTCATATGGACTGGTCTGTAATACTATAATGTCAGTCATGTGGACTGGTCTGTAATACTATAATGTCACAGTCATATGGACTGGTCTGTAATACTATAATGTCACAGTCATATGGACTGGTCTGTAATACTATAATGTCACAGTCATATGGATTGGTCTGTAATACTATAATGTCACAGTCAAATGGACTGGTCTGTAATACTATAATATCACAGTCATATGGACTGGTCTGTAATACTATAATGTCACAGTAATATGGACTGGTCTGTAATACTATAATGTCACAGTCATATGGACTGGTCTGTAATACTATAATGTCACAGTCATATGAACTGGTCTGTAATACTATAATGTCACAGTCATATGGACTGGTCTGTAATACTATAATGTCACAGTCATATGGACTGGTCTGTAATACTATAATGTCACAGTAATATGGACTGGTCTGTAATACTATAATGTCACAGTCATATGGACTGGTCTGTAATACTATAATGTCACAGTCATATGGACTGGTCTGTAATACTATAATGTCACAGTAATATGGACTGGTCTGTAATACTATAATGTCACAGTCATATGGACTGGTCTGTAATACTATAATGTCACAGTCATATGGACTGGTCTGTAATACTATAATGTCAGTCATGTGGACTGGTCTGTAATACTATAATGTCACAGTCATATGGACTGGTCTGTAATACTATAATGTCACAGTCATATGAATTGGTCTGTAATACTATAATGTCACAGTCATATGGACTGGTCTGTAATGCTATAATATCTCCATCATATGGACTGGTCTGTAATGCTATAATGTCACAGTCATGTGGACTGGTCTGTAATACTATAATGTCACAGTCATATGGACTGGTCTGTAATACTATAATGTCAGTCATGTGGACTGGTCTGTAATACTATAATGTCACAGTCATATGGACTGGTCTGTAATACTATAATGTCACAGTCATATGGACTGGTCTGTAATACTATAATGTCACAGTCATATGGATTGGTCTGTAATACTATAATGTCACAGTCAAATGGACTGGTCTGTAATACTATAATATCACAGTCATATGGACTGGTCTGTAATACTATAATGTCACAGTAATATGGACTGGTCTGTAATACTATAATGTCACAGTCATATGGACTGGTCTGTAATACTATAATGTCACAGTCATATGAACTGGTCTGTAATACTGTAATGTCACAGTCATATGGACTGGTCTGTAATACTATAATGTCACAGTCATATGGACTGGTCTGTAATACTATTATGTCACGGTAATATGGACTGGTCTGTAATACTATAATGTCACAGTCATATGGACTGGTCTGTAATACTATAATGTCACAGTCATATGAACTGGTCTGTAATACTATAATGTCACAGTCATATGGACTGCTCTGTAATACTATAATGTCACAGTCATATGGACTGGTCTGTAATACTATAATGTCACAGTCATATGGACTGGTCTGTAATACTATAATGTCACAGTAATATGGACTGGTCTGTAATACTATAATGTCACAGTCATATGGACTGGTCTGTAATACTATAATGTCACAGTCATATGGACTGGTCTGTAATACTATAAGGTCAGTCATGTGGACTGGTCTGTAATACTATAATGTCAAAGTCATATGGACTGGTCTGTAATACTATAATGTCACAGTCATATGGATTGGTCTGTAATACTATAATGTCACAGTCAAATGGACTGGTCTGTAATACTATAATGTCAAAGTCATATGGACTGGTCTGTAATACTATAATGTCACAGTCATATGGACTGGTCTGTAATACTATAGTGTCACAGTCATATGGACTGGTCTGTAATACTATAATGTCAGTCATATGGACTGGTCTGTAATACTATAATGTCACAGTCATATGGACTGGTCTGTAATACTATAATGTCACAGTCATATGGATTGGTCTGTAATACTATAATGTCACAGTCATATGGACTGGTCTGTAATGCTATAATATCACAGTCATATGGACTGGTCTGTAATACTATAATGTCACAGTCATATGGACTGGTCTGTAATACCATAATGTCACAGTCATATGGACTGGTCTGTAATACTATATCACTGCCATATGGACTGGTCTGTAATGCTATAATATCACCGTCATATGGACTGGTTTGTAATGCTATAATGTCACAGTCATATGGACAGGTCTGTAAAATTATAATGTCACAGTCATATGGACTGGTCTGTAATACTATAATGTCACAGTCATATGAACTGGTCTGTAATACTATAATGTCACAGTCATATGAACTGGTCTGTAATACTACAATGTCACAGTCATATGGACTGGTCTGTAATACTATAATGTCACAGTCATATGGACTGGTCTGTAATACTATAATGTCACAGTCATATGGACTGGTCTGTAATACTATAATGTCACAGTCATATAGACTGGTCTGTAATACTATAATGTCACAGTCATATGGACTGGTCTGTAATACTATAATGTCACAGTCATATGGACTGGTCTGTAATACTATAATGTCACAGTCATATGGACTGGTCTGTAATACCATAATGTCACAGTCATATGGACTGGTCTGTAATACTATATCACTGCCATATGGACTGGTCTGTAATGCTATAATATCACCGTCATATGGACTGGTTTGTAATGCTATAATGTCACAGTCATATGGACAGGTCTGTAAAATTATAATGTCACAGTCATATGGACTGGTCTGTAATACTATAATGTCACAGTCATATGAACTGGTCTGTAATACTATAATGTCACAGTCATATGAACTGGTCTGTAATACTACAATGTCACAGTCATATGGACTGGTCTGTAATACTATAATGTCACAGTCATATGGACTGGTCTGTAATACTATAATGTCACAGTCATATGGACTGGTCTGTAATACTATAATGTCACAGTCATATAGACTGGTCTGTAATACTATAATGTCACAGTCATATGGACTGGTCTGTAATACTATAATGTCACAGTCATATGGACTGGTCTGTAATACTATAATGTCACAGTCAAATGGACTGGTCTGTAATACTATAATGTCACAGTCATATGGACTGGTCTGTAATACTATAATGTCACAGTCATATGGACTGGTCTGTAAAACTATAATGTCACAGTAATATGGACTGGTCTGTAATACTATAATGTCACAGTCATATGGACTGGTCTGTAATACTATAATGTCACAGTCATATGGACTGGTCTGTAATACTATAATGTCAGTCATGTGGACTGGTCTGTAATACTATAATGTCACAGTCATATGGACTGGTCTGTAATACTATAATGTCACAGTCATATGAACTGGTCTGTAATACTATAATGTCACAGTCATATGGACTGGTCTGTAATGCTATAATATCTCCATCATATGGACTGGTCTGTAATGCTATAATGTCACAGTCATGTGGACTGGTCTGTAATACTATAATGTCACAGTCATATGGACTGGTCTGTAATACTATAATGTCAGTCATGTGGACTGGTCTGTAATACTATAATGTCACAGTCATATGGACTGGTCTGTAATACTATAATGTCACAGTCATATGGACTGGTCTGTAATACTATAATGTCACAGTCATATGGATTGGTCTGTAATACTATAATGTCACAGTCAAATGGACTGGTCTGTAATACTATAATATCACAGTCATATGGACTGGTCTGTAATACTATAATGTCACAGTAATATGGACTGGTCTGTAATACTATAATGTCACAGTCATATGGACTGGTCTGTAATACTATAATGTCACAGTCATATGAACTGGTCTGTAATACTGTAATGTCACAGTCATATGGACTGGTCTGTAATACTATAATGTCACAGTCATATGGACTGGTCTGTAATACTATTATGTCACGGTAATATGGACTGGTCTGTAATACTATAATGTCACAGTCATATGGACTGGTCTGTAATACTATAATGTCACAGTCATATGAACTGGTCTGTAATACTATAATGTCACAGTCATATGGACTGATCTGTAATACTATAATGTCACAGTCATATGGACTGGTCTGTAATACTATAATGTCACAGTCATATGGACTGGTCTGTAATACTATAATGTCACAGTAATATGGACTGGTCTGTAATACTATAATGTCACAGTCATATGGACTGGTCTGTAATACTATAATGTCACAGTCATATGGACTGGTCTGTAATACTATAAGGTCAGTCATGTGGACTGGTCTGTAATACTATAATGTCAAAGTCATATGGACTGGTCTGTAATACTATAATGTCACAGTCATATGGATTGGTCTGTAATACTATAATGTCACAGTCAAATGGACTGGTCTGTAATACTATAATGTCAAAGTCATATGGACTGGTCTGTAATACTATAATGTCACAGTCATATGGACTGGTCTGTAATACTATAGTGTCACAGTCATATGGACTGGTCTGTAATACTATAATGTCAGTCATATGGACTGGTCTGTAATACTATAATGTCACAGTCATATGGACTGGTCTGTAATACTATAATGTCACAGTCATATGGATTGGTCTGTAATACTATAATGTCACAGTCATATGGACTGGTCTGTAATGCTATAATATCACAGTCATATGGACTGGTCTGTAATACTATAATGTCACAGTCATATGGACTGGTCTGTAATACCATAATGTCACAGTCATATGGACTGGTCTGTAATACTATATCACTGCCATATGGACTGGTCTGTAATGCTATAATATCACCGTCATATGGACTGGTTTGTAATGCTATAATGTCACAGTCATATGGACAGGTCTGTAAAATTATAATGTCACAGTCATATGGACTGGTCTGTAATACTATAATGTCACAGTCATATGAACTGGTCTGTAATACTATAATGTCACAGTCATATGAACTGGTCTGTAATATTACAATGTCACAGTCATATGGACTGGTCTGTAATACTATAATGTCACAGTCATATGGACTGGTCTGTAATACTATAATGTCACAGTCATATGGACTGGTCTGTAATACTATAATGTCACAGTCATATAGACTGGTCTGTAATACTATAATGTCACAGTCATATGGACTGGTCTGTAATACTATAATGTCACAGTCATATGGACTGGTCTGTAATACTATAATGTCACAGTCAAATGGACTGGTCTGTAATACTATAATGTCACAGTCATATGGACTGGTCTGTAATATTATAATATCACAGTCATATGGACTGGTCTGTAATACTATAATGTCACAGTCTTATGGACTGGTCTGTAATACTATAATGTCACAGTCATATGAACTGGTCTGTAATAGTATAATGTCACAGTCATATGGACTGGTCTGTAATACTATAATGTCACAGTCATATGGACTGGTCTGTAATACTATAATATCACAGTCATATGGACTGGTCAGTAATACTATAATGTCACAGTTATATGGACTGGTCAGGAATACTATCATGTCACAGTCATATGACTGGTCTATAATACTATAATGTCACAGTCATATGGACTAGTCTGTAATACTATAATGTCACAGTCATATGGACTGGTCTGTAATATTATATCACCGCCATATGTACTGGTCTGTAATACTATAATGTCACAGTCATATGAACTGGTTTCTAATGCTATAATATCACCGTCATATGGACTGGTCTGTAATGCTATAATGTTACAGTCATATGGACAGGTCTGCAATACTATAATGTCACAGTCATATGGACTGGTCTGTAATACTATTATGTCACAGTCATATGAACTGGTCTGTAATACTATAATGTCACAGTCATATGGACTGGTCTGTAATACTATAATGTCACAGTCATATAGACTGGTCTGTAATACTATAATGTCACAGTCATATGGACTGGTCTGTAATACTATAATGTCACAGTCATATGGACTGGTCTGTAATACTATAATGTCACAGTCATGTAGACTGGTCTGTAATGATATAATGTCAGTCATATGGATTTGATTGGTCTGTAATGCTATAATATCACCATCATATGTACTGGTCTGTAATACAATAATGTCACAGTAATATGGACTGGTCTGTAATATTATAATGTCACAGTCATATGGACTGGTCTGTAATATTATAATGTTACAGTCATATGGACTGGTCTGTAATACTATAATATCACCGCCATATGGACTGGTCTGTAATGCTATAATATCACCGTCATATGGACTGGTCTGTAATACTATAATGTCACAGTCATATGGACTGGTCTGTAATACTATAATATCACCATCATATGGACTGGTCTGTAATGCTATAATGTCACAGTCATATGGACTGGTCTGTAATACTATAATGTCAGTCATATGGACTGGTCTGGAATACTATAATGTCACAGTCATATGGACTGGTTTGTAATGCTATAATGTTACAGTCATATGGACTGGTCTGTAGTGCTATAATGTCACAGTCATATGGACTGGTCTGTAATACTATAATGTCACAGTCATATGGACTGGTCTGTAATGCTATAATGTCACAGTCTTATGAACTGGTCTGTAATACTATAATGTCACAGTCATATGGACAGGTCTGTAATACTATAATGTGACAGTCATATGGATTGGTCTGTAATACTATAATGTCACAGTCATATGGACTGGTCAGGAATACTATAATGTCAGTCATATGGACTGGTCTGTAATACTATAATGTCACAGTCATATAGACTGGCCTGTAATGCTATAATGTCAGTCATATGGATTGGATTGGTCTGTAATGCTATAATATCACCATCATATGTACTGGTCTGTAATACAATAATGTCACAGTAATATGGACTGGTCTGTAATATTATAATGTCACAGTCATATGGACTGGTCTGTAATACTATAATATCACCTCCATATGGACTGGTCTGTAATGCTATAATATCACCGTCATGGACTGGTCTGTAATGCTATAATGTCACAGTCATATGGACAGGTCTGTAATACTATAATGTCACAGTCATATGGACTGGTCTGTAATACTATAATGTCACAGTCATATGAACTGGTCTGTAATACTATAATGTCACAGTCATATGGACTTGTCTGTAATACTATAATGTCACAGTAATATGGACTGGTCTGTAATACTATAATGTCACAGTCATATGGACTGGTCTGTAATACTATAATATCACAGTCATATGGACTGGTCTGTAATACTATAATGTCACAGTCATATAGACTGGCCTGTAATGCTATAATGTCAGTCATATGGATTGGATTGGTCTGTAATGCTATAATATCACCATCATATGTACTGGTCTGTAATACAATAATGTCACAGTAATATGGACTGGTCTGTAATATTATAATGTCACAGTCATATGAACTGGTCTGTAATACTATAATGTCACAGTCATATTGACAGGTCTGTAATACTATAATGTGACAGTCATATGGATTGGTCTGTAATACTATAATGTCACAGTCATATGGACTGGTCAGGAATACTATAATGTCAGTCATATGGACTGGTCTGTAATACTATAATGTCACAGTCATATAGACTGGCCTGTAATGCTATAATGTCAGTCATATGGATTGGATTGGTCTGTAATGCTATAATATCACCATCATATGTACTGGTCTGTAATACAATAATGTCACAGTAATATGGACTGGTCTGTAATATTATAATGTCACAGTCATATGGACTGGTCTGTAATACTATAATGTCACAATCATATGAACTGGTCTGTAATACTATAATGTCACAATCATATGAACTGGTCTGTAATACTATAATGTCACAGTCATATGGACTGGTCTGTAATACTATAATGTCACAGTCATATGGACTGGTCTGTAATACTATAATGTCACAGTCATGTGGACTGGTCTGTAATACTATAAAGTCACAGTCATATGGACTGGTCTGTAATACTATAATGTCACAGTCATATGGACTGGTCTGTAATACTATAATGTCACAGTCATATGGACTGGTCTGTAATACTATAATGTCACAGTCAAATGGACTGGTCTGTAATACTATAATGTCACAGTCATATGGACTGGTCTGTAATATTATAATATCACAGTCATATGGACTGGTCTGTAATACTATAATGTCAGTCATATGAACTGGTCTGTAATAGTATAATGTTACAGTCATATGGACTGGTCTGTAATGCTATAATGTCAGTCATATGGATTGGATTGGTCTGTAATGCTATAATATCACCATCATATGTACTGGTCTGTAATACAATAATGTCACAGTAATATAGACTGGTCTGTAATATTATAATGTCACAGTCATATGGACTGGTCTGTAATACTATAATATCACCTCCATATGGACTGGTTTTTTTAATGCTATAATATCACCGTCATGGACTGGTCTGTAATGCTATAATGTCACAGTCATATGGACAGGTCTGTAATACTATAATGTCACAGTCATATGGACTGGTCTGTAATACTATAATTTCACAGTCATATGAACTGGTCTGTAATACTATAATGTCACAGTCATATGGACTGGTCTGTAATACTATAATGTCACAGTAATATGGACTGGTCTGTAATACTATAATGTCACAGTCATATGGACTGGTCTGTAATACTATAATGTCACAGTCATATGGACTAGTCTGTAATACTATAATGTCACAGTCATGTGGACTGGTCTGTAATACTATAATGTCACAGTCATATAGACTGGTCTGTAATGCTATAATGTCAGTCATATGGATTGCATTGGTCTGTAATGCTATAATATCACCATCATATGTACTGGTCTCTAACACAATAATGTCACAGTAATATGGACTTGTCTGTAATATTATAATGTCACGGTCATATGGACTGGTCTGTAATACTATAATGTCACAGTCATATGGACTGGTCTGTAATACTATAATATCACCGCCATATGGACTAGTCTGTAATGCTATAATATCACCGTCATATGGACTGGTCTGTAATACTATAATGTCACAGTCATATGGACAGGTCTATAATACTAAAATGTCACAGTTATATGGGCTGGTCTGAAATACTATAATATCACAGTCATATGGATTGGTCTGTAATACTATAATGTCACATTCATATGGACTGGTCTGTAATACTATATCACCGCCATATGGACTGGTCTGTAATGCTATAATAACACCGTCATATGGACTGGTCTGTAATGCTATAATGTCACAGTCATATGGACAGGTCTGTAAAACTATAATGTCACAGTCAGATGGACTGGTCTGTAATACTATAATGTCACAGTCATATGAAATGGTCTGTAATACTATAATATCACAGTCATATGAACTGGTCTGTAATACTATAATGTCACAGTCATATGGACTGGTCTGTAATACTATAATGTCACAGTCATATGGACTGGTCTGTAATACTATAATGTCACAGTCATATGGACTGGTCTGTAATACTATAATGTCACAGTCATATGGACTGGTCTGTAATACTATAATGTCACAGTCATATGGACTGGTCTGTAATACTATAATGTCACAGTCATATGGACTGGTCTGTAATACTATAATGTCACAGTCAAATGGACTGGTCTGTAATACTATAATGTCACAGTCATATGGACTGGTCTGTAATATTATAATATCGCAGTCATATGGACTGGTCTGTAATACTATAATATCAGTCATATGAACTGGTCTGTAATAGTATAATGTCACAGTCATATGGACTGGTCTGTAATACTATAATGTCACAGTCATATGGACTGGTCTGTAATACTATAATGTCACAGTCATATGGACTGGTCTGTAATACTATAATGTCACAGTCATATGGACTGGTCTGTAATACTATAATGTCACAGTCAAATTGACTGGTCTGTAATACTATAATGTCACAGTCACATGGACTGGTCTGTAATATTATAATATCACAGTCGTATGGACTGGTCTGTAATACTATAATATCAGAGTCATATGGACTGGTCTGTAATACTATAATATCACAGTCATATGGACTGGTCAGGAATACTATCATGTCACAGTCATATGACTGGTCTGTAATAATATAATGTCAGTCATATGGACTGGTCTATAATACTATAATGTCACAGTCATATGGACTAGTCTGTAATACTATAATGTCACAGTCATATGGACTGGTCTGTAATACTATATCACCGCCATATGGACTGGTCTGTAATACTATAATGTCACAGTCATATGAATTGGTTTGTAATGCTATAATATCACCGTCATATGGACTGGTCTGTAATGCTATAATGTCACAGTCATATGGACAGGTCTGCAATACTATAATGTCACAGTCATATGGACTGGTCTGTAATACTATAATGTCACAGTCATATGAACTGGTCTGTAATACTATAATGTCACAGTCATATGGACTGGTCTGTAATATTATATCACCGCCATATGTACTGGTCTGTAATACTATAATGTCACAGTCATATGAACTGGTTTCTAATGCTATAATATCACCGTCATATGGACTGGTCTGTAATGCTATAATGTTACAGTCATATGGACAGGTCTGCAATACTATAATGTCACAGTCATATGGACTGGTCTGTAATACTATTATGTCACAGTCATATGAACTGGTCTGTAATACTATAATGTCACAGTCATATGGACTGGTCTGTAATACTATAATGTCACAGTCATATAGACTGGTCTGTAATACTATAATGTCACAGTCATATGGACTGGTCTGTAATACTATAATGTCACAGTCATATGGACTGGTCTGTAATACTATAATGTCACAGTCATGTAGACTGGTCTGTAATGATATAATGTCAGTCATATGGATTTGATTGGTCTGTAATGCTATAATATCACCATCATATGTACTGGTCTGTAATACAATAATGTCACAGTAATATGGACTGGTCTGTAATATTATAATGTCACAGTCATATGGACTGGTCTGTAATATTATAATGTTACAGTCATATGGACTGGTCTGTAATACTATAATATCACCGCCATATGGACTGGTCTGTAATGCTATAATATCACCGTCATATGGACTGGTCTGTAATACTATAATGTCACAGTCATATGGACTGGTCTGTAATACTATAATATCACCATCATATGGACTGGTCTGTAATGCTATAATGTCACAGTCATATGGACTGGTCTGTAATACTATAATGTCAGTCATATGGACTGGTCTGGAATACTATAATGTCACAGTCATATGGACTGGTTTGTAATGCTATAATGTTACAGTCATATGGACTGGTCTGTAGTGCTATAATGTCACAGTCATATGGACTGGTCTGTAATACTATAATGTCACAGTCATATGGACTGGTCTGTAATGCTATAATGTCACAGTCTTATGAACTGGTCTGTAATACTATAATGTCACAGTCATATGGACAGGTCTGTAATACTATAATGTGACAGTCATATGGATTGGTCTGTAATACTATAATGTCACAGTCATATGGACTGGTCAGGAATACTATAATGTCAGTCATATGGACTGGTCTGTAATACTATAATGTCACAGTCATATAGACTGGCCTGTAATGCTATAATGTCAGTCATATGGATTGGATTGGTCTGTAATGCTATAATATCACCATCATATGTACTGGTCTGTAATACAATAATGTCACAGTAATATGGACTGGTCTGTAATATTATAATGTCACAGTCATATGGACTGGTCTGTAATACTATAATATCACCTCCATATGGACTGGTCTGTAATGCTATAATATCACCGTCATGGACTGGTCTGTAATGCTATAATGTCACAGTCATATGGACAGGTCTGTAATACTATAATGTCACAGTCATATGGACTGGTCTGTAATACTATAATGTCACAGTCATATGAACTGGTCTGTAATACTATAATGTCACAGTCATATGGACTTGTCTGTAATACTATAATGTCACAGTAATATGGACTGGTCTGTAATACTATAATGTCACAGTCATATGGACTGGTCTGTAATACTATAATATCACAGTCATATGGACTGGTCTGTAATACTATAATGTCACAGTCATATAGACTGGCCTGTAATGCTATAATGTCAGTCATATGGATTGGATTGGTCTGTAATGCTATAATATCACCATCATATGTACTGGTCTGTAATACAATAATGTCACAGTAATATGGACTGGTCTGTAATATTATAATGTCACAGTCATATGAACTGGTCTGTAATACTATAATGTCACAGTCATATTGACAGGTCTGTAATACTATAATGTGACAGTCATATGGATTGGTCTGTAATACTATAATGTCACAGTCATATGGACTGGTCAGGAATACTATAATGTCAGTCATATGGACTGGTCTGTAATACTGTAATGTCACAGTCATATAGACTGGCCTGTAATGCTATAATGTCAGTCATATGGATTGGATTGGTCTGTAATGCTATAATATCACCATCATATGTACTGGTCTGTAATACAATAATGGCACAGTAATATGGACTGGTCTGTAATATTATAATGTCACAGTCATATGGACTGGTCTGTAATACTATAATGTCACAATCATATGAACTGGTCTGTAATACTATAATGTCACAATCATATGAACTGGTCTGTAATACTATAATGTCACAGTCATATGGACTGGTCTGTAATACTATAATGTCACAGTCATATGGACTGGTCTGTAATACTATAATGTCACAGTCATGTGGACTGGTCTGTAATACTATAAAGTCACAGTCATATGGACTGGTCTGTAATACTATAATGTCACAGTCATATGGACTGGTCTGTAATACTATAATGTCACAGTCATATGGACTGGTCTGTAATACTATAATGTCACAGTCAAATGGACTGGTCTGTAATACTATAATGTCACAGTCATATGGACTGGTCTGTAATATTATAATATCACAGTCATATGGACTGGTCTGTAATACTATAATGTCAGTCATATGAACTGGTCTGTAATAGTATAATGTTACAGTCATATGGACTGGTCTGTAATGCTATAATGTCAGTCATATGGATTGGATTGGTCTGTAATGCTATAATATCACCATCATATGTACTGGTCTGTAATACAATAATGTCACAGTAATATAGACTGGTCTGTAATATTATAATGTCACAGTCATATGGACTGGTCTGTAATACTATAATATCACCTCCATATGGACTGGTTTTTTTAATGCTATAATATCACCGTCATGGACTGGTCTGTAATGCTATAATGTCACAGTCATATGGACAGGTCTGTAATACTATAATGTCACAGTCATATGGACTGGTCTGTAATACTATAATTTCACAGTCATATGAACTGGTCTGTAATACTATAATGTCACAGTCATATGGACTGGTCTGTAATACTATAATGTCACAGTAATATGGACTGGTCTGTAATACTATAATGTCACAGTCATATGGACTGGTCTGTAATACTATAATGTCACAGTCATATGGACTAGTCTGTAATACTATAATGTCACAGTCATGTGGACTGGTCTGTAATACTATAATGTCACAGTCATATAGACTGGTCTGTAATGCTATAATGTCAGTCATATGGATTGCATTGGTCTGTAATGCTATAATATCACCATCATATGTACTGGTCTCTAACACAATAATGTCACAGTAATATGGACTTGTCTGTAATATTATAATGTCACGGTCATATGGACTGGTCTGTAATACTATAATGTCACAGTCATATGGACTGGTCTGTAATACTATAATATCACCGCCATATGGACTAGTCTGTAATGCTATAATATCACCGTCATATGGACTGGTCTGTAATACTATAATGTCACAGTCATATGGACAGGTCTATAATACTAAAATGTCACAGTTATATGGGCTGGTCTGAAATACTATAATATCACAGTCATATGGATTGGTCTGTAATACTATAATGTCACATTCATATGGACTGGTCTGTAATACTATATCACCGCCATATGGACTGGTCTGTAATGCTATAATAACACCGTCATATGGACTGGTCTGTAATGCTATAATGTCACAGTCATATGGACAGGTCTGTAAAACTATAATGTCACAGTCAGATGGACTGGTCTGTAATACTATAATGTCACAGTCATATGAAATGGTCTGTAATACTATAATATCACAGTCATATGAACTGGTCTGTAATACTATAATGTCACAGTCATATGGACTGGTCTGTAATACTATAATGTCACAGTCATATGGACTGGTCTGTAATACTATAATGTCACAGTCATATGGACTGGTCTGTAATACTATAATGTCACAGTCATATGGACTGGTCTGTAATACTATAATGTCACAGTCATATGGACTGGTCTGTAATACTATAATGTCACAGTCATATGGACTGGTCTGTAATACTATAATGTCACAGTCAAATGGACTGGTCTGTAATACTATAATGTCACAGTCATATGGACTGGTCTGTAATATTATAATATCGCAGTCATATGGACTGGTCTGTAATACTATAATATCAGTCATATGAACTGGTCTGTAATAGTATAATGTCACAGTCATATGGACTGGTCTGTAATACTATAATGTCACAGTCATATGGACTGGTCTGTAATACTATAATGTCACAGTCATATGGACTGGTCTGTAATACTATAATGTCACAGTCATATGGACTGGTCTGTAATACTATAATGTCACAGTCAAATTGACTGGTCTGTAATACTATAATGTCACAGTCACATGGACTGGTCTGTAATATTATAATATCACAGTCGTATGGACTGGTCTGTAATACTATAATATCAGAGTCATATGGACTGGTCTGTAATACTATAATATCACAGTCATATGGACTGGTCAGGAATACTATCATGTCACAGTCATATGACTGGTCTGTAATAATATAATGTCAGTCATATGGACTGGTCTATAATACTATAATGTCACAGTCATATGGACTAGTCTGTAATACTATAATGTCACAGTCATATGGACTGGTCTGTAATACTATATCACCGCCATATGGACTGGTCTGTAATACTATAATGTCACAGTCATATGAATTGGTTTGTAATGCTATAATATCACCGTCATATGGACTGGTCTGTAATGCTATAATGTCACAGTCATATGGACAGGTCTGCAATACTATAATGTCACAGTCATATGGACTGGTCTGTAATACTATAATGTCACAGTCATATGAACTGGTCTGTAATACTATAATGTCACAGTCATATGGACTGGTCTGTAATACTATAATGTCACAGTCATATGGACTGGTCTGTAATACTATAATGTCACAGTCATATGGACTGGTCTGTAATACTATAATGTCACAGTCATATGGACTGGTCTGTAATACTATAATGTCACAGTCATGTAGACTGGTCTGTAATGATATAATGTAAGTCATATGGATTGGATTGGTCTGTAATGCTATAATATCACCATCATATGTACTGGTCTGTAATACAATAATGTCACAGTAATATGGACTGGTCTGTAATACTATAATGTCACAGTCATATGGACTGGTCTGTAATACAATAATATCACCGCCATATGGACTGGTCTGTAATGCTATAATATCACCGTCATATGGACTGGTCTGTAATACTATAATGTCACAGTCATATGGACTGGTCTGTAATACTATAATATCACCATCATATGGACTGGTCTGTAATGCTATAATGTCACAGTCATATGGACTGGTCTGTAATACTATAATGTGACAGTCATATGGACTGGTCTGGAATACTATAATGTCACAGTGATATGGACTGGTCTGTAATACTATAATGTCACAGTCATATGGACTGGTCTGTTATACTATAATGTCACAGTCATATGGACTGGTCTGTAATGCTATAATGTCACAGTTATATGGACTGGTCTGTAATGCTATAATGTCACAGGCATATGAACTGGTTTGTAATACTATAATGTCACAGTCATATGGACAGGTCTGTAATACTATAATGTGACAGTCATATGGATTGGTCTGTAATACTATAATGTCACAGTCATATGGACTGGTCTGTAATACTATAATGTCAGTCATACGGAGTGGTCAGGAATACTATAATGTCAGTCATATGGACTGGTCTGGAATACTATAATGTCACAGTCATATGGACTGGTCTGTAATGCTATAATGTCAGTCATATGGATTGGATTGGTCTGTAATGCTATAATATCACCATCATATGTACGGGTCTGTAATACAATAATGTCACAGTCATATGGACAGGTCTGTAATACTATAATGTCACAGTCATATGGACTTGTCTGTAATACTATAATGTCACAGTCATATGGACTGGTTTGTAATACTATAATGTCACAGTCATATGGACTGGTCTGTAATACTATAATGTCACAGTCATATAGACTGGTCTGTAATGCTATAATGTCAGTCATATGGATTGGATTGGTCTGTAATGCTATAATATCACCATCATATGGACTGGTCTGTAATACTATAATGTCACAGTCATATGGACTGGTCTGTAATACTATAATATCACCGCCATATTGACTGGTCTGTAATGCTATAATATCATCGTCATATGGACTGGTCTGTAACACTATAATGTCACAGTCATATGGACTTGTCTGTAATACTATAATGTCACAGTAATATGGACTGGTCTGTAATACTATAATGTCACAGTCATATGGATTGGTCTGTAATGCTATAATATCACCATCATATGTACTGGTCTGTAATACAATAATGTCACAGTAATATGGACTGGTCTGTAATATTATAATGTCACAGTCATATGGACTGGTCTGTAATACTATAATGTCACAATCATATGAACTGGTCTGTAATACTATAATGTCACAATCATATGAACTGGTCTGTAATACTATAATGTCACAGTCATATGGACTGGTCTGTAATACTATAATGTCACAGTCATATAGACTGGTCTGTAATACTATAATGTCACAGTCATGTGGACTGGTCTGTAATACTATAAAGTCACAGTCATATGGACTGGTCTGTAATACTATAATGTCACAGTCATATGGACTGGTCTGTAATACTATAATGTCACAGTCATATGGACTGGTCTGTAATACTATAATGTCACAGTCAAATGGACTGGTCTGTAATACTATAATGTCACAGTCATATGGACTGGTCTGTAATATTATAATATCACAGTCATATGGACTGGTCTGTAATACTATAATGTCAGTCATATGAACTGGTCTGTAATAGTATAATGTTACAGTCATATGGACTGGTCTGTAATGCTATAATGTCAGTCATATGGATTGGATTGGTCTGTAATGCTATAATATCACCATCATATGTACTGGTCTGTAATACAATAATGTCACAGTAATATAGACTGGTCTGTAATATTATAATGTCACAGTCATATGGACTGGTCTGTAATACTATAATATCACCTCCATATGGACTGGTTTTTTTAATGCTATAATATCACCGTCATGGACTGGTCTGTAATGCTATAATGTCACAGTCATATGGACTGGTCTGTAATACTATAATGTCACAGTCATATGGACTAGTCTGTAATACTATAATGTCACAGTCATGTGGACTGGTCTGTAATACTATAATGTCACAGTCATATAGACTGGTCTGTAATGCTATAATGTCAGTCATATGGATTGCATTGGTCTGTAATGCTATAATATCACCATCATATGTACTGGTCTCTAACACAATAATGTCACAGTAATATGGACTTGTCTGTAATATTATAATGTCACGGTCATATGGACTGGTCTGTAATACTATAATGTCACAGTCATATGGACTGGTCTGTAATACTATAATATCACCGCCATATGGACTAGTCTGTAATGCTATAATATCACCGTCATATGGACTGGTCTGTAATACTATAATGTCACAGTCATATGGACAGGTCTATAATACTAAAATGTCACAGTTATATGGGCTGGTCTGTAATACTATAATGTCACAGTCATATGGATTGGTCTGTAATACTATAATGTCACAGTCATATGGACTGGTCTGTAATACTATATCACCGCCATATGGACTGGTCTGTAATGCTATAATAACACCGTCATGTGGACTGGTCTGTAATGCTATAATGTCACAGTCATATGGACAGGTCTGTAAAACTATAATGTCACAGTCAGATGGACTGGTCTGTAATACTATAATGTCACAGTCATATGAAATGGTCTGTAATACTACAATATCACAGTCATATGAACTGGTCTGTAATACTATAATGTCACAGTCATATGGACTGGTCTGTAATACTATAATGTCACAGTCATATGGACTGGTCTGTAATACTATAATGTCACAGTCATATGGACTGGTCTGTAATACTATAATGTCACAGTCATATGGACTGGTCTGTAATACTATAATGTCACAGTCATATGGACTGGTCTGTAATACTATAATGTCACAGTCATATGGACTGGTCTGTAATACTATAATGTCACAGTCAAATGGACTGGTCTGTAATACTATAATGTCACAGTCATATGGACTGGTCTGTAATATTATAATATCACAGTCATATGGACTGGTCTGTAATACTATAATATCAGTCATATGAACTGGTCTGTAATAGTATAATGTCACAGTCATATGGACTGGTCTGTAATACTATAATGTCACAGTCATATGGACTGGTCTGTAATACTATAATGTCACAGTCATATGGACTGGTCTGTAATACTATAATGTCACAGTCATATGGACTGGTCTGTAATACTATAATGTCACAGTCAAATGGACTGGTCTGTAATACTATAATGTCACAGTCATATGGACTGGTCTGTAATATTATAATATCACAGTCGTATGGACTGGTCTGTAATACTATAATATCAGAGTCATATGGACTGGTCTGTAATACTATAATATCACAGTCATATGGACTGGTCAGGAATACTATCATGTCACAGTCATATGACTGGTCTGTAATAATATAATGTCAGTCATATGGACTGGTCTATAATACTATAATGTCACAGTCATATGGACTGGTCTGTAATGCTATAATGTCACAGTCTTATGAACTGGTCTGTAATACTATAATGTCACAGTCATATGGACAGGTCTGTAATACTATAATGTGACAGTCATATGGATTGGTCTGTAATACTATAATGTCACAGTCATATGGACTGGTCAGGAATACTATAATGTCAGTCATATGGACTGGTCTGTAATACTATAATGTCACAGTCATATAGACTGGCCTGTAATGCTATAATGTCAGTCATATGGATTGGATTGGTCTGTAATGCTATAATATCACCATCATATGTACTGGTCTGTAATACAATAATGTCACAGTAATATGGACTGGTCTGTAATATTATAATGTCACAGTCATATGGACTGGTCTGTAATACTATAATATCACCTCCATATGGACTGGTCTGTAATGCTATAATATCACCGTCATGGACTGGTCTGTAATGCTATAATGTCACAGTCATATGGACAGGTCTGTAATACTATAATGTCACAGTCATATGGACTGGTCTGTAATACTATAATGTCACAGTCATATGAACTGGTCTGTAATACTATAATGTCACAGTCATATGGACTTGTCTGTAATACTATAATGTCACAGTAATATGGACTGGTCTGTAATACTATAATGTCACAGTCATATGGACTGGTCTGTAATACTATAATATCACAGTCATATGGACTGGTCTGTAATACTATAATGTCACAGTCATATAGACTGGCCTGTAATGCTATAATGTCAGTCATATGGATTGGATTGGTCTGTAATGCTATAATATCACCATCATATGTACTGGTCTGTAATACAATAATGTCACAGTAATATGGACTGGTCTGTAATATTATAATGTCACAGTCATATGAACTGGTCTGTAATACTATAATGTCACAGTCATATTGACAGGTCTGTAATACTATAATGTGACAGTCATATGGATTGGTCTGTAATACTATAATGTCACAGTCATATGGACTGGTCAGGAATACTATAATGTCAGTCATATGGACTGGTCTGTAATACTATAATGTCACAGTCATATAGACTGGCCTGTAATGCTATAATGTCAGTCATATGGATTGGATTGGTCTGTAATGCTATAATATCACCATCATATGTACTGGTCTGTAATACAATAATGTCACAGTAATATGGACTGGTCTGTAATATTATAATGTCACAGTCATATGGACTGGTCTGTAATACTATAATGTCACAATCATATGAACTGGTCTGTAATACTATAATGTCACAATCATATGAACTGGTCTGTAATACTATAATGTCACAGTCATATGGACTGGTCTGTAATACTATAATGTCACAGTCATATGGACTGGTCTGTAATACTATAATGTCACAGTCATGTGGACTGGTCTGTAATACTATAAAGTCACAGTCATATGGACTGGTCTGTAATACTATAATGTCACAGTCATATGGACTGGTCTGTAATACTATAATGTCACAGTCATATGGACTGGTCTGTAATACTATAATGTCACAGTCAAATGGACTGGTCTGTAATACTATAATGTCACAGTCATATGGACTGGTCTGTAATATTATAATATCACAGTCATATGGACTGGTCTGTAATACTATAATGTCAGTCATATGAACTGGTCTGTAATAGTATAATGTTACAGTCATATGGACTGGTCTGTAATGCTATAATGTCAGTCATATGGATTGGATTGGTCTGTAATGCTATAATATCACCATCATATGTACTGGTCTGTAATACAATAATGTCACAGTAATATAGACTGGTCTGTAATATTATAATGTCACAGTCATATGGACTGGTCTGTAATGCTATAATGTCAGTCATATGGATTGCATTGGTCTGTAATGCTATAATATCACCATCATATGTACTGGTCTCTAACACAATAATGTCACAGTAATATGGACTGGTCTGTAATATTATAATATCACAGTCATATGGACAGGTCTGTAAAACTATAATGTCACAGTCAGATGGACTGGTCTGTAATACTATAATGTCACAGTCATATGAAATGGTCTGTAATACTATAATATCACAGTCATATGAACTGGTCTGTAATACTATAATGTCACAGTCATATGGACTGGTCTGTAATACTATAATGTCACAGTCATATGGACTGGTCTGTAATACTATAATGTCACAGTCATATGGACTGGTCTGTAATACTATAATGTCACAGTCATATGGACTGGTCTGTAATACTATAATGTCACAGTCATATGGACTGGTCTGTAATACTATAATGTCACAGTCATATGGACTGGTCTGTAATACTATAATGTCACAGTCAAATGGACTGGTCTGTAATACTATAATGTCACAGTCATATGGACTGGTCTGTAATATTATAATATCACAGTCATATGGACTGGTCTGTAATACTATAATATCAGTCATATGAACTGGTCTGTAATAGTATAATGTCACAGTCATATGGACTGGTCTGTAATACTATAATGTCACAGTCATATGGACTGGTCTGTAATACTATAATGTCACAGTCATATGGACTGGTCTGTAATACTATAATGTCACAGTCATATGGACTGGTCTGTAATACTATAATGTCACAGTCAAATGGACTGGTCTGTAATACTATAATGTCACAGTCATATGGACTGGTCTGTAATATTATAATATCACAGTCGTATGGACTGGTCTGTAATATTATAATATCACAGTCGTATGGACTGGTCTGTAATACTATAATATCAGAGTCATATGGACTGGTCTGTAATACTATAATATCACAGTCATATGGACTGGTCAGGAATACTATCATGTCACAGTCATATGACTGGTCTGTAATAATATAATGTCAGTCATATGGACTGGTCTATAATACTATAATGTCACAGTCATATGGACTGGTCTGTAATGCTATAATGTCACAGTCTTATGAACTGGTCTGTAATACTATAATGTCACAGTCATATGGACAGGTCTGTAATACTATAATGTGACAGTCATATGGATTGGTCTGTAATACTATAATGTCACAGTCATATGGACTGGTCAGGAATACTATAATGTCAGTCATATGGACTGGTCTGTAATACTATAATGTCACAGTCATATAGACTGGCCTGTAATGCTATAATGTCAGTCATATGGATTGGATTGGTCTGTAATGCTATAATATCACCATCATATGTACTGGTCTGTAATACAATAATGTCACAGTAATATGGACTGGTCTGTAATATTATAATGTCACAGTCATATGGACTGGTCTGTAATACTATAATATCACCTCCATATGGACTGGTCTGTAATGCTATAATATCACCGTCATGGACTGGTCTGTAATGCTATAATGTCACAGTCATATGGACAGGTCTGTAATACTATAATGTCACAGTCATATGGACTGGTCTGTAATACTATAATGTCACAGTCATATGAACTGGTCTGTAATACTATAATGTCACAGTCATATGGACTTGTCTGTAATACTATAATGTCACAGTAATATGGACTGGTCTGTAATACTATAATGTCACAGTCATATGGACTGGTCTGTAATACTATAATATCACAGTCATATGGACTGGTCTGTAATACTATAATGTCACAGTCATATAGACTGGCCTGTAATGCTATAATGTCAGTCATATGGATTGGATTGGTCTGTAATGCTATAATATCACCATCATATGTACTGGTCTGTAATACAATAATGTCACAGTAATATGGACTGGTCTGTAATATTATAATGTCACAGTCATATGAACTGGTCTGTAATACTATAATGTCACAGTCATATTGACAGGTCTGTAATACTATAATGTGACAGTCATATGGATTGGTCTGTAATACTATAATGTCACAGTCATATGGACTGGTCAGGAATACTATAATGTCAGTCATATGGACTGGTCTGTAATACTATAATGTCACAGTCATATAGACTGGCCTGTAATGCTATAATGTCAGTCATATGGATTGGATTGGTCTGTAATGCTATAATATCACCATCATATGTACTGGTCTGTAATACAATAATGTCACAGTAATATGGACTGGTCTGTAATATTATAATGTCACAGTCATATGGACTGGTCTGTAATACTATAATGTCACAATCATATGAACTGGTCTGTAATACTATAATGTCACAATCATATGAACTGGTCTGTAATACTATAATGTCACAGTCATATGGACTGGTCTGTAATACTATAATGTCACAGTCATATGGACTGGTCTGTAATACTATAATGTCACAGTCATGTGGACTGGTCTGTAATACTATAAAGTCACAGTCATATGGACTGGTCTGTAATACTATAATGTCACAGTCATATGGACTGGTCTGTAATACTATAATGTCACAGTCATATGGACTGGTCTGTAATACTATAATGTCACAGTCAAATGGACTGGTCTGTAATACTATAATGTCACAGTCATATGGACTGGTCTGTAATATTATAATATCACAGTCATATGGACTGGTCTGTAATACTATAATGTCAGTCATATGAACTGGTCTGTAATAGTATAATGTTACAGTCATATGGACTGGTCTGTAATGCTATAATGTCAGTCATATGGATTGGATTGGTCTGTAATGCTATAATATCACCATCATATGTACTGGTCTGTAATACAATAATGTCACAGTAATATAGACTGGTCTGTAATATTATAATGTCACAGTCATATGGACTGGTCTGTAATACTATAATATCACCTCCATATGGACTGGTTTTTTTAATGCTATAATATCACCGTCATGGACTGGTCTGTAATGCTATAATGTCACAGTCATATGGACAGGTCTGTAAAACTATAATGTCACAGTCAGATGGACTGGTCTGTAATACTATAATGTCACAGTCATATGAAATGGTCTGTAATACTATAATATCACAGTCATATGAACTGGTCTGTAATACTATAATGTCACAGTCATATGGACTGGTCTGTAATACTATAATGTCACAGTCATATGGACTGGTCTGTAATACTATAATGTCACAGTCATATGGACTGGTCTGTAATACTATAATGTCACAGTCATATGGACTGGTCTGTAATACTATAATGTCACAGTCATATGGACTGGTCTGTAATACTATAATGTCACAGTCATATGGACTGGTCTGTAATACTATAATGTCACAGTCAAATGGACTGGTCTGTAATACTATAATGTCACAGTCATATGGACTGGTCTGTAATATTATAATATCACAGTCATATGGACTGGTCTGTAATACTATAATATCAGTCATATGAACTGGTCTGTAATAGTATAATGTCACAGTCATATGGACTGGTCTGTAATACTATAATGTCACAGTCATATGGACTGGTCTGTAATACTATAATGTCACAGTCATATGGACTGGTCTGTAATACTATAATGTCACAGTCATATGGACTGGTCTGTAATACTATAATGTCACAGTCAAATGGACTGGTCTGTAATACTATAATGTCACAGTCATATGGACTGGTCTGTAATATTATAATATCACAGTCGTATGGACTGGTCTGTAATACTATAATATCAGAGTCATATGGACTGGTCTGTAATACTATAATATCACAGTCATATGGACTGGTCAGGAATACTATCATGTCACAGTCATATGACTGGTCTGTAATAATATAATGTCAGTCATATGGACTGGTCTATAATACTATAATGTCACAGTCATATGGACTGGTCTGTAATGCTATAATGTCACAGTCTTATGAACTGGTCTGTAATACTATAATGTCACAGTCATATGGACAGGTCTGTAATACTATAATGTGACAGTCATATGGATTGGTCTGTAATACTATAATGTCACAGTCATATGGACTGGTCAGGAATACTATAATGTCAGTCATATGGACTGGTCTGTAATACTATAATGTCACAGTCATATAGACTGGCCTGTAATGCTATAATGTCAGTCATATGGATTGGATTGGTCTGTAATGCTATAATATCACCATCATATGTACTGGTCTGTAATACAATAATGTCACAGTAATATGGACTGGTCTGTAATATTATAATGTCACAGTCATATGGACTGGTCTGTAATACTATAATATCACCTCCATATGGACTGGTCTGTAATGCTATAATATCACCGTCATGGACTGGTCTGTAATGCTATAATGTCACAGTCATATGGACAGGTCTGTAATACTATAATGTCACAGTCATATGGACTGGTCTGTAATACTATAATGTCACAGTCATATGAACTGGTCTGTAATACTATAATGTCACAGTCATATGGACTTGTCTGTAATACTATAATGTCACAGTAATATGGACTGGTCTGTAATACTATAATGTCACAGTCATATGGACTGGTCTGTAATACTATAATATCACAGTCATATGGACTGGTCTGTAATACTATAATGTCACAGTCATATAGACTGGCCTGTAATGCTATAATGTCAGTCATATGGATTGGATTGGTCTGTAATGCTATAATATCACCATCATATGTACTGGTCTGTAATACAATAATGTCACAGTAATATGGACTGGTCTGTAATATTATAATGTCACAGTCATATGAACTGGTCTGTAATACTATAATGTCACAGTCATATTGACAGGTCTGTAATACTATAATGTGACAGTCATATGGATTGGTCTGTAATACTATAATGTCACAGTCATATGGACTGGTCAGGAATACTATAATGTCAGTCATATGGACTGGTCTGTAATACTATAATGTCACAGTCATATAGACTGGCCTGTAATGCTATAATGTCAGTCATATGGATTGGATTGGTCTGTAATGCTATAATATCACCATCATATGTACTGGTCTGTAATACAATAATGTCACAGTAATATGGACTGGTCTGTAATATTATAATGTCACAGTCATATGGACTGGTCTGTAATACTATAATGTCACAATCATATGAACTGGTCTGTAATACTATAATGTCACAATCATATGAACTGGTCTGTAATACTATAATGTCACAGTCATATGGACTGGTCTGTAATACTATAATGTCACAGTCATATGGACTGGTCTGTAATACTATAATGTCACAGTCATGTGGACTGGTCTGTAATACTATAAAGTCACAGTCATATGGACTGGTCTGTAATACTATAATGTCACAGTCATATGGACTGGTCTGTAATACTATAATGTCACAGTCATATGGACTGGTCTGTAATACTATAATGTCACAGTCAAATGGACTGGTCTGTAATACTATAATGTCACAGTCATATGGACTGGTCTGTAATATTATAATATCACAGTCATATGGACTGGTCTGTAATACTATAATGTCAGTCATATGAACTGGTCTGTAATAGTATAATGTTACAGTCATATGGACTGGTCTGTAATGCTATAATGTCAGTCATATGGATTGGATTGGTCTGTAATGCTATAATATCACCATCATATGTACTGGTCTGTAATACAATAATGTCACAGTAATATAGACTGGTCTGTAATATTATAATGTCACAGTCATATGGACTGGTCTGTAATACTATAATATCACCTCCATATGGACTGGTTTTTTTAATGCTATAATATCACCGTCATGGACTGGTCTGTAATGCTATAATGTCACAGTCATATGGACAGGTCTGTAATACTATAATGTCACAGTCATATGGACTGGTCTGTAATACTATAATTTCACAGTCATATGAACTGGTCTGTAATACTATAATGTCACAGTCATATGGACTGGTCTGTAATACTATAATGTCACAGTAATATGGACTGGTCTGTAATACTATAATGTCACAGTCATATGGACTGGTCTGTAATACTATAATGTCACAGTCATATGGACTAGTCTGTAATACTATAATGTCACAGTCATGTGGACTGGTCTGTAATACTATAATGTCACAGTCATATAGACTGGTCTGTAATGCTATAATGTCAGTCATATGGATTGCATTGGTCTGTAATGCTATAATATCACCATCATATGTACTGGTCTCTAACACAATAATGTCACAGTAATATGGACTTGTCTGTAATATTATAATGTCACGGTCATATGGACTGGTCTGTAATACTATAATGTCACAGTCATATGGACTGGTCTGTAATACTATAATATCACCGCCATATGGACTAGTCTGTAATGCTATAATATCACCGTCATATGGACTGGTCTGTAATACTATAATGTCACAGTCATATGGACAGGTCTATAATACTAAAATGTCACAGTTATATGGGCTGGTCTGAAATACTATAATATCACAGTCATATGGATTGGTCTGTAATACTATAATGTCACATTCATATGGACTGGTCTGTAATACTATATCACCGCCATATGGACTGGTCTGTAATGCTATAATAACACCGTCATATGGACTGGTCTGTAATGCTATAATGTCACAGTCATATGGACAGGTCTGTAAAACTTTAATGTCACAGTCAGATGGACTGGTCTGTAATACTATAATGTCACAGTCATATGAAATGGTCTGTAATACTATAATATCACAGTCATATGAACTGGTCTGTAATACTATAATGTCACAGTCATATGGACTGGTCTGTAATACTATAATGTCACAGTCATATGGACTGGTCTGTAATACTATAATGTCACAGTCATATGGACTGGTCTGTAATACTATAATGTCACAGTCATATGGACTGGTCTGTAATACTATAATGTCACAGTCATATGGACTGGTCTGTAATACTATAATGTCACAGTCATATGGACTGGTCTGTAATACTATAATGTCACAGTCAAATGGACTGGTCTGTAATACTATAATGTCACAGTCATATGGACTGGTCTGTAATATTATAATATCACAGTCATATGGACTGGTCTGTAATACTATAATATCAGTCATATGAACTGGTCTGTAATAGTATAATGTCACAGTCATATGGACTGGTCTGTAATACTATAATGTCACAGTCATATGGACTGGTCTGTAATACTATAATGTCACAGTCATATGGACTGGTCTGTAATACTATAATGTCACAGTCATATGGACTGGTCTGTAATACTATAATGTCACAGTCAAATTGACTGGTCTGTAATACTATAATGTCACAGTCACATGGACTGGTCTGTAATATTATAATATCACAGTCGTATGGACTGGTCTGTAATACTATAATATCAGAGTCATATGGACTGGTCTGTAATACTATAATATCACAGTCATATGGACTGGTCAGGAATACTATCATGTCACAGTCATATGACTGGTCTGTAATAATATAATGTCAGTCATATGGACTGGTCTATAATACTATAATGTCACAGTCATATGGACTAGTCTGTAATACTATAATGTCACAGTCATATGGACTGGTCTGTAATACTATATCACCGCCATATGGACTGGTCTGTAATACTATAATGTCACAGTCATATGAATTGGTTTGTAATGCTATAATATCACCGTCATATGGACTGGTCTGTAATGCTATAATGTCACAGTCATATGGACAGGTCTGCAATACTATAATGTCACAGTCATATGGACTGGTCTGTAATACTATAATGTCACAGTCATATGAACTGGTCTGTAATACTATAATGTCACAGTCATATGGACTGGTCTGTAATACTATAATGTCACAGTCATATGGACTGGTCTGTAATACTATAATGTCACAGTCATATGGACTGGTCTGTAATACTATAATGTCACAGTCATATGGACTGGTCTGTAATACTATAATGTCACAGTCATGTAGACTGGTCTGTAATGATATAATGTAAGTCATATGGATTGGATTGGTCTGTAATGCTATAATATCACCATCATATGTACTGGTCTGTAATACAATAATGTCACAGTAATATGGACTGGTCTGTAATACTATAATGTCACAGTCATATGGACTGGTCTGTAATACAATAATATCACCGCCATATGGACTGGTCTGTAATGCTATAATATCACCGTCATATGGACTGGTCTGTAATACTATAATGTCACAGTCATATGGACTGGTCTGTAATACTATAATATCACCATCATATGGACTGGTCTGTAATGCTATAATGTCACAGTCATATGGACTGGTCTGTAATACTATAATGTGACAGTCATATGGACTGGTCTGGAATACTATAATGTCACAGTGATATGGACTGGTCTGTAATACTATAATGTCACAGTCATATGGACTGGTCTGTTATACTATAATGTCACAGTCATATGGACTGGTCTGTAATGCTATAATGTCACAGTTATATGGACTGGTCTGTAATGCTATAATGTCACAGGCATATGAACTGGTTTGTAATACTATAATGTCACAGTCATATGGACAGGTCTGTAATACTATAATGTGACAGTCATATGGATTGGTCTGTAATACTATAATGTCACAGTCATATGGACTGGTCTGTAATACTATAATGTCAGTCATACGGAGTGGTCAGGAATACTATAATGTCAGTCATATGGACTGGTCTGGAATACTATAATGTCACAGTCATATGGACTGGTCTGTAATGCTATAATGTCAGTCATATGGATTGGATTGGTCTGTAATGCTATAATATCACCATCATATGTACGGGTCTGTAATACAATAATGTCACAGTCATATGGACAGGTCTGTAATACTATAATGTCACAGTCATATGGACTTGTCTGTAATACTATAATGTCACAGTCATATGGACTGGTCTGTAATACTATAATGTCACAGTCATATGGACTGGTCTGTAATACTATAATGTCACAGTCATATAGACTGGTCTGTAATGCTATAATGTCAGTCATATGGATTGGATTGGTCTGTAATGCTATAATATCACCATCATATGGACTGGTCTGTAATACTATAATGTCACAGTCATATGGACTGGTCTGTAATACTATAATATCACCGCCATATTGACTGGTCTGTAATGCTATAATATCACCGTCATATGGACTGGTCTGTAACACTATAATGTCACAGTCATATGGACTTGTCTGTAATACTATAATGTCACAGTAATATGGACTGGTCTGTAATACTATAATGTCACAGTCATATGGATTGGTCTGTAATGCTATAATATCACCATCATATGTACTGGTCTGTAATACAATAATGTCACAGTAATATGGACTGGTCTGTAATATTATAATGTCACAGTCATATGGACTGGTCTGTAATACTATAATGTCACAATCATATGAACTGGTCTGTAATACTATAATGTCACAATCATATGAACTGGTCTGTAATACTATAATGTCACAGTCATATGGACTGGTCTGTAATACTATAATGTCACAGTCATATAGACTGGTCTGTAATACTATAATGTCACAGTCATGTGGACTGGTCTGTAATACTATAAAGTCACAGTCATATGGACTGGTCTGTAATACTATAATGTCACAGTCATATGGACTGGTCTGTAATACTATAATGTCACAGTCATATGGACTGGTCTGTAATACTATAATGTCACAGTCAAATGGACTGGTCTGTAATACTATAATGTCACAGTCATATGGACTGGTCTGTAATATTATAATATCACAGTCATATGGACTGGTCTGTAATACTATAATGTCAGTCATATGAACTGGTCTGTAATAGTATAATGTTACAGTCATATGGACTGGTCTGTAATGCTATAATGTCAGTCATATGGATTGGATTGGTCTGTAATGCTATAATATCACCATCATATGTACTGGTCTGTAATACAATAATGTCACAGTAATATAGACTGGTCTGTAATATTATAATGTCACAGTCATATGGACTGGTCTGTAATACTATAATATCACCTCCATATGGACTGGTTTTTTTAATGCTATAATATCACCGTCATGGACTGGTCTGTAATGCTATAATGTCACAGTCATATGGACTGGTCTGTAATACTATAATGTCACAGTCATATGGACTGGTCTGTAATACTATAATGTCACAGTCATATGGACTAGTCTGTAATACTATAATGTCACAGTCATGTGGACTGGTCTGTAATACTATAATGTCACAGTCATATAGACTGGTCTGTAATGCTATAATGTCAGTCATATGGATTGCATTGGTCTGTAATGCTATAATATCACCATCATATGTACTGGTCTCTAACACAATAATGTCACAGTAATATGGACTTGTCTGTAATATTATAATGTCACGGTCATATGGACTGGTCTGTAATACTATAATGTCACAGTCATATGGACTGGTCTGTAATACTATAATATCACCGCCATATGGACTAGTCTGTAATGCTATAATATCACCGTCATATGGACTGGTCTGTAATACTATAATGTCACAGTCATATGGACAGGTCTATAATACTAAAATGTCACAGTTATATGGGCTGGTCTGTAATACTATAATGTCACAGTCATATGGATTGGTCTGTAATACTATAATGTCACAGTCATATGGACTGGTCTGTAATACTATATCACCGCCATATGGACTGGTCTGTAATGCTATAATAACACCGTCATATGGACTGGTCTGTAATGCTATAATGTCACAGTCATATGGACAGGTCTGTAAAACTATAATGTCACAGTCAGATGGACTGGTCTGTAATACTATAATGTCACAGTCATATGAAATGGTCTGTAATACTATAATATCACAGTCATATGAACTGGTCTGTAATACTATAATGTCACAGTCATATGGACTGGTCTGTAATACTATAATGTCACAGTCATATGGACTGGTCTGTAATACTATAATGTCACAGTCATATGGACTGGTCTGTAATACTATAATGTCACAGTCATATGGACTGGTCTGTAATACTATAATGTCACAGTCATATGGACTGGTCTGTAATACTATAATGTCACAGTCATATGGACTGGTCTGTAATACTATAATGTCACAGTCAAATGGACTGGTCTGTAATACTATAATGTCACAGTCATATGGACTGGTCTGTAATATTATAATATCACAGTCATATGGACTGGTCTGTAATACTATAATATCAGTCATATGAACTGGTCTGTAATAGTATAATGTCACAGTCATATGGACTGGTCTGTAATACTATAATGTCACAGTCATATGGACTGGTCTGTAATACTATAATGTCACAGTCATATGGACTGGTCTGTAATACTATAATGTCACAGTCATATGGACTGGTCTGTAATACTATAATGTCACAGTCAAATGGACTGGTCTGTAATACTATAATGTCACAGTCATATGGACTGGTCTGTAATATTATAATATCACAGTCGTATGGACTGGTCTGTAATACTATAATATCAGAGTCATATGGACTGGTCTGTAATACTATAATATCACAGTCATATGGACTGGTCAGGAATACTATCATGTCACAGTCATATGACTGGTCTGTAATAATATAATGTCAGTCATATGGACTGGTCTATAATACTATAATGTCACAGTCATATGGACTAGTCTGTAATACTATAATGTCACAGTCATACGGACTGGTCTGTAATACTATATCACCGCCATATGGACTGGTCTGTAATACTATAATTTCACAGTCATATGAATTGGTTTGTAATGCTATAATATCACCGTCATATGGACTGGTCTGTAATGCTATAATGTCACAGTCATATGGACAGGTCTGCAATACTATAATGTCACAGTCATATGGACTGGTCTGTAATACTATAATGTCACAGTCATATGAACTGGTCTGTAATACTATAATGTCACAGTCATATGGACTGGTCTGTAATACTATAATGTCACAGTCATATGGACTGGTCTGTAATACTATAATGTCACAGTCATATGGACTGGTCTGTAATACTATAATGTCACAGTCATATGGACTGGTCTGTAATACTATAATGTCACAGTCATGTAGACTGGTCTGTAATGATATAATGTAAGTCATATGGATTGGATTGGTCTGTAATGCTATAATATCACCATCATATGTACTGGTCTGTAATACAATAATGTCACAGTAATATGGACTGGTCTGTAATACTATAATGTCACAGTCATATGGACTGGTCTGTAATACAATAATATCACCGCCATATGGACTGGTCTGTAATGCTATAATATCACCGTCATATGGACTGGTCTGTAATACTATAATGTCACAGTCATATGGACTGGTCTGTAATACTATAATATCACCATCATATGGACTGGTCTGTAATGCTATAATGTCACAGTCATATGGACTGGTCTGTAATACTATAATGTGACAGTCATATGGACTGGTCTGGAATACTATAATGTCACAGTGATATGGACTGGTCTGTAATACTATAATGTCACAGTCATATGGACTGGTCTGTTATACTATAATGTCACAGTCATATGGACTGGTCTGTAATGCTATAATGTCACAGTTATATGGACTGGTCTGTAATGCTATAATGTCACAGGCATATGAACTGGTTTGTAATACTATAATGTCACAGTCATATGGACAGGTCTGTAATACTATAATGTGACAGTCATATGGATTGGTCTGTAATACTATAATGTCACAGTCATATGGACTGGTCTGTAATACTATAATGTCAGTCATACGGAGTGGTCAGGAATACTATAATGTCAGTCATATGGACTGGTCTGGAATACTATAATGTCACAGTCATATGGACTGGTCTGTAATGCTATAATGTCAGTCATATGGATTGGATTGGTCTGTAATGCTATAATATCACCATCATATGTACGGGTCTGTAATACAATAATGTCACAGTCATATGGACAGGTCTGTAATACTATAATGTCACAGTCATATGGACTTGTCTGTAATACTATAATGTCACAGTCATATGGACTGGTCTGTAATACTATAATGTCACAGTCATATGGACTGGTCTGTAATACTATAATGTCACAGTCATATAGACTGGTCTGTAATGCTATAATGTCAGTCATATGGATTGGATTGGTCTGTAATGCTATAATATCACCATCATATGGACTGGTCTGTAATACTATAATGTCACAGTCATATGGACTGGTCTGTAATACTATAATATCACCGCCATATTGACTGGTCTGTAATGCTATAATATCACCGTCATATGGACTGGTCTGTAACACTATAATGTCACAGTCATATGGACTTGTCTGTAATACTATAATGTCACAGTAATATGGACTGGTCTGTAATACTATAATGTCACAGTCATATGGATTGGTCTGTAATGCTATAATATCACCATCATATGTACTGGTCTGTAATACAATAATGTCACAGTAATATGGACTGGTCTGTAATATTATAATGTCACAGTCATATGGACTGGTCTGTAATACTATAATGTCACAATCATATGAACTGGTCTGTAATACTATAATGTCACAATCATATGAACTGGTCTGTAATACTATAATGTCACAGTCATATGGACTGGTCTGTAATACTATAATGTCACAGTCATATAGACTGGTCTGTAATACTATAATGTCACAGTCATGTGGACTGGTCTGTAATACTATAAAGTCACAGTCATATGGACTGGTCTGTAATACTATAATGTCACAGTCATATGGACTGGTCTGTAATACTATAATGTCACAGTCATATGGACTGGTCTGTAATACTATAATGTCACAGTCAAATGGACTGGTCTGTAATACTATAATGTCACAGTCATATGGACTGGTCTGTAATATTATAATATCACAGTCATATGGACTGGTCTGTAATACTATAATGTCAGTCATATGAACTGGTCTGTAATAGTATAATGTTACAGTCATATGGACTGGTCTGTAATGCTATAATGTCAGTCATATGGATTGGATTGGTCTGTAATGCTATAATATCACCATCATATGTACTGGTCTGTAATACAATAATGTCACAGTAATATAGACTGGTCTGTAATATTATAATGTCACAGTCATATGGACTGGTCTGTAATACTATAATATCACCTCCATATGGACTGGTTTTTTTAATGCTATAATATCACCGTCATGGACTGGTCTGTAATGCTATAATGTCACAGTCATATGGACTGGTCTGTAATACTATAATGTCACAGTCATATGGACTGGTCTGTAATACTATAATGTCACAGTCATATGGACTAGTCTGTAATACTATAATGTCACAGTCATGTGGACTGGTCTGTAATACTATAATGTCACAGTCATATAGACTGGTCTGTAATGCTATAATGTCAGTCATATGGATTGCATTGGTCTGTAATGCTATAATATCACCATCATATGTACTGGTCTCTAACACAATAATGTCACAGTAATATGGACTTGTCTGTAATATTATAATGTCACGGTCATATGGACTGGTCTGTAATACTATAATGTCACAGTCATATGGACTGGTCTGTAATACTATAATATCACCGCCATATGGACTAGTCTGTAATGCTATAATATCACCGTCATATGGACTGGTCTGTAATACTATAATGTCACAGTCATATGGACAGGTCTATAATACTAAAATGTCACAGTTATATGGGCTGGTCTGTAATACTATAATGTCACAGTCATATGGATTGGTCTGTAATACTATAATGTCACAGTCATATGGACTGGTCTGTAATACTATATCACCGCCATATGGACTGGTCTGTAATGCTATAATAACACCGTCATATGGACTGGTCTGTAATGCTATAATGTCACAGTCATATGGACAGGTCTGTAAAACTATAATGTCACAGTCAGATGGACTGGTCTGTAATACTATAATGTCACAGTCATATGAAATGGTCTGTAATACTATAATATCACAGTCATATGAACTGGTCTGTAATACTATAATGTCACAGTCATATGGACTGGTCTGTAATACTATAATGTCACAGTCATATAGACTGGTCTGTAATACTATAATGTCACAGTCATATGGACTGGTCTGTAATACTATAATGTCACAGTCATATGGACTGGTCTGTAATACTATAATGTCACAGTCATATGGACTGGTCTGTAATACTATAATGTCACAGTCATATGGACTGGTCTGTAATACTATAATGTCACAGTCAAATGGACTGGTCTGTAATACTATAATGTCACAGTCATATGGACTGGTCTGTAATATTATAATATCACAGTCATATGGACTGGTCTGTAATACTATAATATCAGTCATATGAACTGGTCTGTAATAGTATAATGTCACAGTCATATGGACTGGTCTGTAATACTATAATGTCACAGTCATATGGACTGGTCTGTAATACTATAATGTCACAGTCATATGGACTGGTCTGTAATACTATAATGTCACAGTCATATGGACTGGTCTGTAATACTATAATGTCACAGTCAAATGGACTGGTCTGTAATACTATAATGTCACAGTCATATGGACTGGTCTGTAATATTATAATATCACAGTCGTATGGACTGGTCTGTAATACTATAATATCAGAGTCATATGGACTGGTCTGTAATACTATAATATCACAGTCATATGGACTGGTCAGGAATACTATCATGTCACAGTCATATGACTGGTCTGTAATAATATAATGTCAGTCATATGGACTGGTCTATAATACTATAATGTCACAGTCATATGGACTAGTCTGTAATACTATAATGTCACAGTCATATGGACTGGTCTGTAATACTATATCACCGCCATATGGACTGGTCTGTAATACTATAATTTCACAGTCATATGAATTGGTTTGTAATGCTATAATATCACCGTCATATGGACTGGTCTGTAATGCTATAATGTCACAGTCATATGGACAGGTCTGCAATACTATAATGTCACAGTCATATGGACTGGTCTGTAATACTATAATGTCACAGTCATATGAACTGGTCTGTAATACTATAATGTCACAGTCATATGGACTGGTCTGTAATACTATAATGTCACAGTCATATGGACTGGTCTGTAATACTATAATGTCACAGTCATATGGACTGGTCTGTAATACTATAATGTCACAGTCATATGGACTGGTCTGTAATACTATAATGTCACAGTCATGTAGACTGGTCTGTAATGATATAATGTAAGTCATATGGATTGGATTGGTCTGTAATGCTATAATATCACCATCATATGTACTGGTCTGTAATACAATAATGTCACAGTAATATGGACTGGTCTATAATACTATAATGTCACAGTCATATGGACTGGTCTGTAATACAATAATATCACCGCCATATGGACTGGTCTGTAATGCTATAATATCACCGTCATATGGACTGGTCTGTAATACTATAATGTCACAGTCATATGGACTGGTCTGTAATACTATAATATCACCATCATATGGACTGGTCTGTAATGCTATAATGTCACAGTCATATGGACTGGTCTGTAATACTATAATGTGACAGTCATATGGACTGGTCTGGAATACTATAATGTCACAGTGATATGGACTGGTCTGTTATACTATAATGTCACAGTCATATGGACTGGTCTGTAATGCTATAATGTCACAGTTATATGGACTGGTCTGTAATGCTATAATGTCACAGGCATATGAACTGGTTTGTAATACTATAATGTCACAGTCATATGGAGTGGTCAGGAATACTATAATGTCAGTCATATGGACTGGTCTGGAATACTATAATGTCACAGTCATATGGACTGGTCTGTAATGCTATAATGTCAGTCATATGGATTGGATTGGTCTGTAATGCTATAATATCACCATCATATGTACGGGTCTGTAATACAATAATGTCACAGTCATATGGACAGGTCTGTAATACTATAATGTCACAGTCATATGGACTGGTCTGTAATACTATAATGTCACAGTCATGTGGACTGGTCTGTAATACTATAATGTCACAGTCATATGGACTGGTCTGTAATACTATAATGTCACAGTCATATAGACTGGTCTGTAATGCTATAATGTCAGTCATATGGATTGGATTGGTCTGTAATGCTATAATATCACCATCATATGGACTGGTCTGTAATACTATAATGTCAGAGTCATATGGACTGGTCTGTAATACTATAATATCACCGCCATATTGACTGGTCTGTAATGCTATAATATCACCGTCATATGGACTGGTCTGTAACACTATAATGTCACAGTCATATGGACTTGTCTGTAATACTATAATGTCACAGTAATATGGACTGGTCTGTAATACTATAATGTCACAGTCATATGGATTGGTCTGTAATGCTATAATATCACCATCATATGTACTGGTCTGTAATACAATAATGTCACAGTAATATGGACTGGTCTGTAATATTATAATGTCACAGTCATATGGACTGGTCTGTAATACTATAATGTCACAATCATATGAACTGGTCTGTAATACTATAATGTCACAATCATATGAACTGGTCTGTAATACTATAATGTCACAGTCATATGGACTGGTCTGTAATACTATAATGTCACAGTCATATGGACTGGTCTGTAATACTATAATGTCACAGTCATGTGGACTGGTCTGTAATACTATAAAGTCACAGTCATATGGACTGGTCTGTAATACTATAATGTCACAGTCATATGGACTGGTCTGTAATACTATAATGTCACAGTCATATGGACTGGTCTGTAATACTATAATGTCACAGTCAAATGGACTGGTCTGTAATACTATAATGTCACAGTCATATGGACTGGTCTGTAATATAATATCACAGTCATATGGACTGGTCTGTAATACTATAATGTCAGTCATATGAACTGGTCTGTAATAGTATAATGTTACAGTCATATGGACTGGTCTGTAATGCTATAATGTCAGTCATATGGATTGGATTGGTCTGTAATGCTATAATATCACCATCATATGTACTGGTCTGTAATACAATAATGTCACAGTAATATAGACTGGTCTGTAATATTATAATGTCACAGTCATATGGACTGGTCTGTAATACTATAATATCACCTCCATATGGACTGGTTTTTTTAATGCTATAATATCACCGTCATGGACTGGTCTGTAATGCTATAATGTCACAGTCATATGGACAGGTCTGTAATACTATAATGTCACAGTCATATGGACTGGTCTGTAATACTATAATTTCACAGTCATATGAACTGGTCTGTAATACTATAATGTCACAGTCATATGGACTGGTCTGTAATACTATAATGTCACAGTAATATGGACTGGTCTGTAATACTATAATGTCACAGTCATATGGACTGGTCTGTAATACTATAATGTCACAGTCATATGGACTAGTCTGTAATACTATAATGTCACAGTCATGTGGACTGGTCTGTAATACTATAATGTCACAGTCATATAGACTGGTCTGTAATGCTATAATGTCAGTCATATGGATTGCATTGGTCTGTAATGCTATAATATCACCATCATATGTACTGGTCTCTAACACAATAATGTCACAGTAATATGGACTTGTCTGTAATATTATAATGTCACGGTCATATGGACTGGTCTGTAATACTATAATGTCACAGTCATATGGACTGGTCTGTAATACTATAATATCACCGCCATATGGACTAGTCTGTAATGCTATAATATCACCGTCATATGGACTGGTCTGTAATACTATAATGTCACAGTCATATGGACAGGTCTATAATACTAAAATGTCACAGTTATATGGGCTGGTCTGTAATACTATAATGTCACAGTCATATGGATTGGTCTGTAATACTATAATGTCACAGTCATATGGACTGGTCTGTAATACTATATCACCGCCATATGGACTGGTCTGTAATGCTATAATAACACCGTCATATGGACTGGTCTGTAATGCTATAATGTCACAGTCATATGGACAGGTCTGTAAAACTATAATGTCACAGTCAGATGGACTGGTCTGTAATACTATAATGTCACAGTCATATGAAATGGTCTGTAATGCTATAATATCACAGTCATATGAACTGGTCTGTAATACTATAATGTCACAGTCATATGGACTGGTCTGTAATACTATAATGTCACAGTCATATGGACTGGTCTGTAATACTATAATGTCACAGTCATATGGACTGGTCTGTAATACTATAATGTCACAGTCATATGGACTGGTCTGTAATACTATAATGTCACAGTCATATGGACTGGTCTGTAATACTATAATGTCACAGTCATATGGACTGGTCTGTAATACTATAATGTCACAGTCAAATGGACTGGTCTGTAATACTATAATGTCACAGTCATATGGACTGGTCTGTAATACTATAATGTCACAGTCAAATGGATTGGTCTGTAATACTATAATGTCACAGTCATATGGACTGGTCTGTAATACTATAATATCAGTCATATGAACTGGTCTGTAATAGTATAATGTCACAGTCATATGGTCTGGTCTGTAATACTATAATGTCACAGTCATATGGACTGGTCTGTAATACTATAATGTCACAGTCATATGGACTGGTCTGTAATACTATAATGTCACAGTCATATGGACTGGTCTGTAATACTATAATGTCACAGTCATATGGACTGGTCTGTAATACTATAATGTCACAGTCATATGGACTGGTCTGTAATACTATAATGTCACAGTCATATGGACTGGTCTGTAATATAATAATATCAGTCGTATGGACTGGTCTGTAATACTATAATATCAGAGTCATATGGACTGGTCTGTAATACTATAATATCACAGTCATATGGACTGGTCAGGAATACTATCATGTCACAGTCATATGACTGGTCTGTAATAATATAATGTCAGTCATATGGACTGGTCTATAATACTATAATGTCACAGTCATATGGACTAGTCTGTAATACTATAATGTCACAGTCATATGGACTGGTCTGTAATACTATATCACCGCCATATGGACTGGTCTGTAATACTATAATGTCACAGTCATATGAATTGGTTTGTAATGCTATAATATCACCGTCATATGGACTGGTCTGTAATGCTATAATGTCACAGTCATATGGACAGGTCTGCAATACTATAATGTCACAGTCATATGGACTGGTCTGTAATACTATAATGTCACAGTCATATGAACTGGTCTGTAATACTATAATGTCACAGTCATATGGACTGGTCTGTAATACTATAATGTCACAGTCATATGGACTGGTCTGTAATACTATAATGTCACAGTCATATGGACTGGTCTGTAATACTATAATGTCACAGTCATATGGACTGGTCTGTAATACTATAATGTCACAGTCATGTAGACTGGTCTGTAATGATATAATGTAAGTCATATGGATTGGATTGGTCTGTAATGCTATAATATCACCATCATATGTACTGGTCTGTAATACAATAATGTCACAGTAATATGGACTGGTCTGTAATACTATAATGTCACAGTCATATGGACTGGTCTGTAATACAATAATATCACCGCCATATGGACTGGTCTGTAATGCTATAATATCACCGTCATATGGACTGGTCTGTAATACTATAATGTCACAGTCATATGGACTGGTCTGTAATACTATAATATCACCATCATATGGACTGGTCTGTAATGCTATAATGTCACAGTCATATGGACGGGTCTGTAATACTATAATGTGACAGTGATATGGACTGGTCTGTAATACTATAATGTCACAGTCATATGGACTGGTCTGTAATGCTATAATGTCACAGTCATATGGACTGGTCTGTAATGCTATAATGTCACAGGCATATGAACTGGTTTGTAATACTATAATGTCACAGTCATATGGACAGGTCTGTAATACTATAATGTGACAGTCATATGGATTGGTCTGTAATACTATAATGTCACAGTCATATGGACTGGTCTGTAATACTATAATGTCTGGCAGACGCGGTACTGATTAAGGTACGCGTCTCTGACTGGGGAGCACACAGAGAGCTGCACGAAAAGAATGTCTGTGCCAGTTCCCCCCTAGCATCACTCCCCCTTAGTGACTAGCATCACTCCCCCTTAGTGATGCACTAATTGGAAGACCCCCAGCCGGCCAGTGGGCACTAGAGGGGAGGGGTCCTACGGCCACTCCTACAGGGGTTAAATCCAGGTGTCCGGCCAGGAACTTTCTCTTTCACTCTCGGCAGGACACCTGGAAGCTTTTGTCTGTGCCCCTGCAGTGATGTCGGACCCCCTGGTTGCGGCCCTGTTGAGGGGAGCGGCACAGAAAGGTGAGCACTGGCTTCAGGCCATTTTTACCGGGGTCAGGGCTCAGCTTTCTGTCCCCTCTCCTCCCCCCTGCTCACAATCCCCTCACCTGGTGGTCCGGCTAGAGTCGTCTCCCCTGGGCCCTCAGGTTGCTCCATGTCCGGCTCTCCTCAGCCGCGGATCGGCACGCCGGCTACGGGTCGTTCTGCGATGGGTGCCGGGGGTACGGAGGGTGGAGCTGCCTGGATACCTGCGCCTGCGCCCCCCTCTGGTCCGCAGCTGTCCGGGGCCCGACCAGCGTCGGGCGGGCATAGGCGGCGGTGTAGGGCCGGGCGACGCACCCGCCATAGAAATGTTTGCAGTCCCCCGTCAGAGGGGGCGGCGGGTCGCGCCGTTCCGCCCGCGGCACCGCCACTTTCCCCGCCTGCAGCTCCGGCTGCAGGCGGTGTGTCGGCGTGCAGCGCCGGGCGGTTAGAGCCCTCGCCCCAATCCCCGGTCGCGCCGTTCTGCCCGCGGCGCCGCCACTTTCCCCTCCTGCAGCTCCGGGGGCAGCAGCGGGGGTGTGCAGCGCCGGGCGGTTAGAGGTATCGCCCCAACCCCCGGCCGCACCAGGGCCGCTGCGGGCGATACAGGGGGAAAGGCGGTCCGCCCGCTTACTCCGCGCCCCAGAGCGGCTCCAGGTCGGGGAGGGGGCGGCCTCACCGCCTCGCAACTGCCGGCATCTTCCGGCTCTCTCCTCGGGCTTAGTCCGGCACCGGGGAAAAGCTCCACCCACCAACTTCCTGTCTCCGCCCACCCACTTCCGGTCATCGGATCCCAGCGAGGAGAACAGCGCTAGCCAGTCCTCCATTACCTTCCCTGATGGCACATATACGCTGCCCGCAGGGGGTAACCTGGAGTCTGGTTTTAACCCCTCACGTTCCCCAGAGCGCGCTGTTCGGTCGAACTCGACCGACCAGCGTTCTGATTTGTCACCGGGCGTGACCTCTAGCCTACCCCCGGCAGGCGCAGCACTGATGCCTGCACGGGGGTATCAGGGGTCAGGCCAGAGAGGTCATAGGGCGGCTGAAGAGCGCGTTGTTCGGTCCCTTAGGACCGAGCAAGGCGCTCAACAGCCGCAAAGCGGGAATCACGGCGACATCTCAGTAAACGCACCAAGCACAGACACATTCTCACCTCCCCCCACTGCCCAAAACCTTAATAAAAATCTTCCGTTAACCACCGCCCCGTCAAATCCCAGCAATAGGGAAGAATACAGTGACCTCCTTACGCCCCCCCCCCCTCTTCTAATTAGCACTGCAGGACCATATACGGCCAATAATCCCCCTCTGTCTACTCATAGAATCCCCCCCATTACACCGCATTATAACGGCGGACGAAGGCGTAGACGCCGCACGTCCTCCCAATCTTCCTCCGATAACTCCCTTCGCCGTTCCCGCTACTCCTCTAAACGCCACTACCGTCGCAGACGCAGCTCCCATAGGAGCCGCCGCAGATCCCGGCCACAGGATGGCTGTCATCAGCAACATCCGAGGGGTCCGATGTATCGCTAAGTCCGGATAGGAGTCATCATGCACGTGGCAAGTCCTCTAAATCACGGTCACCCTCTAAGGCTTTCAGCCGGGGAGAACAATCCCCCGCGGCTTCCAGCCACAACAACCACCACGCAGTCGCGGAAGACAGAGCCATCAATCCACCACCACGTGGTAGTAATCGGGCTCCAACGCACGATAATCAGTGCATCGGCCAATCCCTCGCTGTAGCGGGAGCCAGAGTTTCCCCGTCCTGCGACATCCCCCCGTCAACATCTGCGGGGGTTCCTCCAGGATCGGTGTACACTCGTCCAGAGTCACACAGCGGTGAGTGTTCCAAGGATAGCGAGGAAACGTTACGCTACGGGGTTAATGTCAAGGAAATGGAGCTAACTTCAGCGTTAAAGGAGATAATCCTACAATTAACTCATGCAAGGGGAAATGTGGTGAACAATTCAACACCACAGTCCACTAATCTACACAAAGACGCCTTCTGCTGCGGGATCAACCCGCTAGGCGCTCATATAGACCAGGAAACGAGACAGAAAATCTGGGACAACGATTATATTGATATTTGGTCGCTGTTATCAACGGACCATCAAACGGTTGATAGAGCTAACGAAAGGGGTTTCGATAGAGGGAGATCAAAAATCGGGTTAACCATGAATAATTGGCTCCAGGCCTTCGCAGTATTAGTCCACAACTGCAGGTCAGAACTCAGTGGTCGTGCGAAAACCCGGGGCCTGCTGGCTATATAACGAGGGAAACTGCCGTTTCCACAATTTATGCAAATTCAGACATGACTGTTCCGCTTGCGGGGGGGGACACCCAGCGTCAAGGTGCATTTGTCAGGCATACAAAGGGCCTACAAGGCAGAACCCCAGTGAGCGCAACCGCGATGGCCCCCTGGCTAAATCTCTACCCCAATAAGGAAGCGGCTCAGCAGTTGCAGGCAGGATTCTCTGACGGGTTCTTTCTTCCCTTTAGGTTAACAAGAACGCCAACCCTATCTGATAACCTAAAATCGGCTCGCGAATCCCCCAAAATCTTAGACAAAAAATCATCAAGGAGGTGGAAATGGGTAGGGTAGCAGCCCCCTTTAAGTCGCTCCCCTTCAAAAACATTAAAATATCTACATTAGGCATCATACCAAAAAAGGAACCCGGTAAATACCGCCTAATCCATCATTTATCTCACCCAAAGGGCGATTCGGTTAACAACGCAATTTTCCCAGAAGAAGCTTCCGTCTCATACGCGTCGTTCGATAAAGCGGTAGAATTAGTACGGGCACCGGACCCGGCGCCCTACTAGCCAAATCCGACATAGAATCGGCATTCCGTTTACTACCCATGCACCCCGAATGTTTCCACTTTCTGGGCTGAAAAGTGGACCAATACTATTACTTCGACATGTGCCTCCCAATGGGATGTTCCATCTCATGTCACTATTTCGAGCTATTCAGCACGTAGTTCGGTACGAAACGGGCAGTAAATCCCTTATTCACTACCTCGACGATTTCCTGTTTGTCGGCCCCAGAAATCCTAAACTCTGCACCAATCTACTAGAAAAATTCAAATCTATCTCACTGAAATTCGGCGTGCCCTTGTCACCGGAGAAAATGGAGGGACCATGTAATGTATTGCCCTTTCTGGGCATTGAAATAGATACCAAGATGATGGTTTTCTGATTACCAGAGGATAAAATACAAAAAACCCTGCAAAGGTTGAAAAGCTTCCTCGAAGTTAACAAGGTAACCCTACAGCAAATGCAGGCGTTATTGGGTCTACTGACCTTCGCCTGCCGGGTAATGCCGGTCGGCAGAGCATTCTCGCGCAGAATATCGCTGGCAACAAAAGGTGCTTCTCAGCCCGGCCATAGATCTGCTGGTATGGCAGACGTTCCTACAATCGTACAACGGTCACACGTGCGTCATGGCTAGAGAGATCGCATGTGAGGAATTAGGGCTGACAATAGGGTGGAACAAAAAAGAGGGTTTCGCAGCAATCTATAAAAACCAATGGTGCAAATCTGGTTGGCCAGAGAAATGGACGACAACAATGTGGGGGCAAGACCCGGCCCTATGGGAATTGTTTGTGGTTGTAGTAGCGTTGGAGATATGGGCCGATCAGTTGAGGAACATGAACATTCGTTTCCAAACTAAAAATGTGAAAACAGCGAAGAGTTTAAATCACATGTCTTCTTCATCCTTGCCCATACTCGCTCTCTTGCGACGGCTTGCACTGATATGCCTTGAAAACAATATTTGGTGTAGAGCCACCGTGGTGGCGGAGGTTGACGAGAATATCATTAACCATTGTTATTTTCCAATTGGCAGGCTTTCAGAATCCAGCAGCCCAACGCGCAACCCCCGGGGTATTCGGTGTCCACAGTCCCTGTGGGACACAGTGGCCAATCATTGATGCCCTTAATCCGGGCCTCCGTTTCGCCAGCTACCTGGCACGTGTATGGTAAGGCTTGGGAGGAGTGGTGCTCACTAATTCGGGGTAGACCAGTTGATAAATGCGACCGAGCACGAAGCGCGGTGACAACCGATTTCTTATTACGGATGAGGGAAAGTGGGGCGTCGGGCACCTCGGCACAACGGTAATTATCGGGGCTAGCATTTTTCTTTCAATTATTGGGTTGGGTACACGTAACTATGTCCATTTGCATAAGACAAGCCATAAAAGGTTTGGAAAAGGCTTCAGCCAAGCCAAGCATGTCGCCGCCCATTTCTCTGAGACTATTGCAGGACCTGATTGCGATATCCCCGTCGGTCTGCTTATCGCAATATGAGGCGGCCCTCATATCAGCAACTTTTGCGACCGTCTTTTTCGGAGCGCTGCGTATCAGCGAATTGCTACCGCGGTCAAAAAATGCGTCGGAAGGAGGCCTAATTAATGAGGACATAGTTATATGCAGTGACGCCCTGCGCATCAGGGTTAGAAAATCCAAATGCGATCCCACTGGTAGGGGCACATGGGTACTGGTTAACTCCACAGATGGCCCAGCTTGCCCGCTAAAAATGGTTAGAAGATACGCCGGGATAAGACACGCTGGTAGATTTTTCTTCACTCATACAGACGGGTCCCCTCTGACCAAATACCAATTCCAGGCGATGTTCAAGCTATGCTTGGAAAAAGCCGGCGCAAATCCAAAGGAGTACGGAACACATTCGTTCCGCATAGGGGCAGCCACAGAAGCAGCCAGGGCAGGAGTGTCAGAGGCTGAGGTGCAGAGAATGGGTCGTTGGAAGTCAGCATGCTTCACCAGATACCTTAGACCCGACTTGCTTAATTAACATGTGTTGTCTCTTTCAGGGGTTGATGTTTGGGTTGTAGGAGATTCCTACGTTTTCTGGGCCGAAAAGAGGGCCAAACTGCGGCCAGGAGGAACAAATCTTTACCTCCCGGGCATAAAAGTTAAATGGAGGGGTGTCAGAGGCCTCCAGTGGAAACAGGTGTTCAAGGAGATGGTTGGCATAGCAAGGATGGCGGAACACCCGGTAATAATGGTGGTACACGCGGGTGGCAATGACCTGGGCAAACAAAAGGTGGCCGAATTGTACAAATGGGTGACAACTGATATGGAAAGGTTCAGCTGTCTATTCAGGAACATGATACTGGTGTGGTCGGATATAACACCACGGGCCGTTTGGCGAGGAGTAAGAGATAAAAAAGCCATGGAGCGGACAAGAAGGAAATTCAACGCGCGGATTGGAAAATATGTGAGAGGAAGAGGCGGTATCGTGATCCGTCACCACCCGCTACAAGGGGATAACACGCCACAATTAAGACCAGACAGAGTTCACCTAACGGACATTGGCCTCGATATTTTTCTGTCTGGTTTACAGGATGGGGTTGAACAGGCCCTAACATCGAGGGGTGGGGTCGGAGTCCCGCGTAGTTAATACACGGGATCCTCCGTGGCGGAAAAAGCGGAGGAGGGCAAAGGTCGTAACCGCTCGTTGGGCCAATTCCCCTGTCGATCACTGACAGGAGCTCGGCGCGAGCCGCTCGTTACGATATGTAATTGCCCTTTCTCTGATTATTTAATTAATAAACTGTGACCGACCTGTTCAACCCACCTAGGACTGTGTGTGTTTCATTACGGGATTGATGGGAGGGGGGAAGGCACTGGTTACGACACCCAGGTCTCCACAGTCAGTCATATGGAGTGGTCAGGAATACTATAATGTCAGTCATATGGACTGGTCTGGAATACTATAATGTCACAGTCATATGGACTGGTCTGTAATGCTATAATGTCAGTCATATGGATTGGATTGGTCTGTAATGCTATAATATCACCATCATATGTACGGGTCTGTAATACAATAATGTCACAGTCATATGGACAGGTCTGTAATACTATAATGTCACAGTCATATGGACTGGTCTGTAATACTATAATGTCACAGTCATATGGACTGGTCTGTAATACTATAATGTCACAGTCATATGGACTGGTCTGTAATACTATAATGTCACAGTCATATAGACTGGTCTGTAATGCTATAATGTCAGTCATATGGATTGGATTGGTCTGTAATGCTATAATATCACCATCATATGGACTGGTCTGTAATACTATAATGTCACAGTCATATGGACTGGTCTGTAATACTATAATATCACCGCCATATTGACTGGTCTGTAATGCTATAATATCACCGTCATATGGACTGGTCTGTAACACTATAATGTCACAGTCATATGGACAGGTCTGTAATACTATAATGTGACAGTCATATGGACTGGTCTGTAATACTATAATGTCACAGTCATATGGATTGGTCTGTAATACTATAACGTCACAGTCATATGGACTGGTCTGTAATACTATATCACCGCCATATGGACTGGTCTGTAATGCTATAATATCACCGTCATATGGACTGGTCTGTAATGCTATAATGTCACAGTCATATGGACAGGTCTGTAAAACAATAATGTCACAGTCATATGGACTGGTCTGTAATACTATAATGTCACAGTCATATGGACTGGTCTGTAATACTATAATATCAGAGTCATATGGACTGGTCTGTAATACTATAATGTCACAGTCATATGGACTGGTCAGGAATACTATCATGTCACAGTCATATGACTGGTCTGTAATACTATAATGTCAGTCATATGGACTGGTCTATAATACTATAATGTCACAGTCATATGGACTAGTCTGTAATACTATAATGTCACAGTCATATGGACTGGTCTGTAATACTATATCACCGCCATATGGACTGGTCTGTAATAATATAATGTCACAGTCATATGAACTGGTTTGTAATGCTATAATATCACCGTCATATGGACTGGTCTGTAATGCTATAATGTCACAGTCATATGGACAGGTCTGCAATACTATAATGTCACAGTCATATGGACTGGTCTGTAATACTATAATGTCACAGTCAAATGAACTGGTCTGTAATACTATAATGTCACAGTCATATGGACTGGTCTGTAATACTATAATGTCACAGTCATATGGACTGGTCTGTAATACTATAATGTCACAGTCATATGGACTGGTCTGTAATACTATAATGTCACAGTCATATGGACTGGTCTGTAATACTATAATGTCACAGTCATGTAGACTGGTCTGTAATGATATAATGTAAGCCATATGGATTAAATTGGTCTGTAATGCTATAATATCACCATCATATGTACTGGTCTGTAATACAATAATGTCACAGTAATATGGACTGGTCTGTAATATTATAATGTCACAGTCATATGGACTGGTCTGTAATACTATAATGTCACCTCCATATGGACTGGTCTGTAATGCTATAATATCACCGTCATGGACAGGTCTGTAATGCTATAATGTCACAGTCATATGGACAGGTCTGTAATACTATAATGTCACAGTCATATGGACTGGTCTGTAATACTATAATGTCACAGTCATATGAACTGGTCTGTAATACTATAATGTCACAGTCATATGGACTGGTCTGTAATACTATAATGTCACAGTAATATGGACTGGTCTGTAATACTATAATGTCGCAGTCATATGGACTGGTCTGTAATACTATAATATCAGAGTCATATGGACTGGTCTGTAATACTATAATATCACAGTCATATGGACTGGTCAGGAATACTATCATGTCACAGTCATATGACTGGTCTGTAATAATATAATGTCAGTCATATGGACTGGTCTATAATACTATAATGTCACAGTCATATGGACTAGTCTGTAATACTATAATGTCACAGTCATATGGACTGGTCTGTAATACTATATCACCGCCATATGGACTGGTCTGTAATACTATAATGTCACAGTCATATGAATTGGTTTGTAATGCTATAATATCACCGTCATATGGACTGGTCTGTAATGCTATAATGTCACAGTCATATGGACAGGTCTGCAATACTATAATGTCACAGTCATATGGACTGGTCTGTAATACTATAATGTCACAGTCATATGAACTGGTCTGTAATACTATAATGTCACAGTCATATGGACTGGTCTGTAATACTATAATGTCACAGTCATATGGACTGGTCTGTAATACTATAATGTCACAGTCATATGGACTGGTCTGTAATACTATAATGTCACAGTCATATGGACTGGTCTGTAATACTATAATGTCACAGTCATGTAGACTGGTCTGTAATGATATAATGTAAGTCATATGGATTGGATTGGTCTGTAATGCTATAATATCACCATCATATGTACTGGTCTGTAATACAATAATGTCACAGTAATATGGACTGGTCTGTAATACTATAATGTCACAGTCATATGGACTGGTCTGTAATACAATAATATCACCGCCATATGGACTGGTCTGTAATGCTATAATATCACCGTCATATGGACTGGTCTGTAATACTATAATGTCACAGTCATATGGACTGGTCTGTAATAATATAATATCACCATCATATGGACTGGTCTGTAATGCTATAATGTCACAGTCATATGGACTGGTCTGTAATACTATAATGTGACAGTCATATGGACTGGTCTATAATACTATAATGTCACAGTCATATGGACTGGTCTGTAATACTATAATATCACCATCATATGGACTGGTCTGTAATGCTATAATGTCACAGTCATATGGACAGGTCTGTAATACTATAATGTGACAGTCATATGGACTGGTCTATAATACTATAATGTCACAGTCATATGGACTAGTCTGTAATACTATAATGTCACAGTCATATGGACTGGTCTGTAATACTATATCACCGCCATATGGACTGGTCTGTAATAATATAATGTCACAGTCATATGAACTGGTTTGTAATGCTATAATATCACCGTCATATGGACTGGTCTGTAATGCTATAATGTCACAGTCATATGGACAGGTCAGCAATACTATAATGTCACAGTCATATGGACTGGTCTGTAATACTATAATGTCACAGTCAAATGAACTGGTCTGTAATACTATAATGTCACAGTCATATGGACTGGTCTGTAATACTATAATGTCACAGTCATATGGACTGGTCTGTAATACTATAATGTCACAGTCATATGGACTGGTCTGTAATACTATAATGTCACAGTCATATGGACTGGTCTGTAATACTATAATGTCACAGTCATGTAGACTGGTCTGTAATGATATAATGTAAGCCATATGGATTAAATTGGTCTGTAATGCTATAATATCACCATCATATGTACTGGTCTGTAATACAATAATGTCACAGTAATATGGACTGGTCTGTAATATTATAATGTCACAGTCATATGGACTGGTCTGTAATACTATAATGTCACCTCCATATGGACTGGTCTGTAATGCTATAATATCACCGTCATGGACAGGTCTGTAATGCTATAATGTCACAGTCATATGGACAGGTCTGTAATACTATAATGTCACAGTCATATGGACTGGTCTGTAATACTATAATGTCACAGTCATATGAACTGGTCTGTAATACTATAATGTCACAGTCATATGGACTGGTCTGTAATACTATAATGTCACAGTAATATGGACTGGTCTGTAATACTATAATGTCGCAGTCATATGGACTGGTCTGTAATACTATAATATCAGAGTCATATGGACTGGTCTGTAATACTATAATATCACAGTCATATGGACTGGTCAGGAATACTATCATGTCACAGTCATATGACTGGTCTGTAATAATATAATGTCAGTCATATGGACTGGTCTATAATACTATAATGTCACAGTCATATGGACTAGTCTGTAATACTATAATGTCACAGTCATATGGACTGGTCTGTAATACTATATCACCGCCATATGGACTGGTCTGTAATACTATAATGTCACAGTCATATGAATTGGTTTGTAATGCTATAATATCACCGTCATATGGACTGGTCTGTAATGCTATAATGTCACAGTCATATGGACAGGTCTGCAATACTATAATGTCACAGTCATATGGACTGGTCTGTAATACTATAATGTCACAGTCATATGAACTGGTCTGTAATACTATAATGTCACAGTCATATGGACTGGTCTGTAATACTATAATGTCACAGTCATATGGACTGGTCTGTAATAATATAATGTCACAGTCATATGGACTGGTCTGTAATACTATAATGTCACAGTCATATGGACTGGTCTGTAATACTACAATGTCACAGTCATGTAGACTGGTCTGTAATGATTTAATGTAAGTCATATGGATTGGATTGGTCTGTAATGCTATAATATCACCATCATATGTACTGGTCTGTAATACAATAATGTCACAGTAATATGGACTGGTCTGTAATACTATAATGTCACAGTCATATGGACTGGTCTGTAATACAATAATATCACCGCCATATGGACTGGTCTGTAATGCTATAATATCACCGTCATATGGACTGGTCTGTAATACTATAATGTCACAGTCATATGGACTGGTCTGTAATACTATAATATCACCATCATATGGACTGGTCTGTAATGCTATAATGTCACAGTCATATGGACTGGTCTGTAATACTATAATGTGACAGTCATATGGACTGGTCTGGAATACTATAATGTCACAGTGATATGGACTGGTCTGTAATACTATAATGTCACAGTCATATGGACTGGTCTGTTATACTATAATGTCACAGTCATATGGACTGGTCTGTAATGCTATAATGTCACAGTTATATGGACTGGTCTGTAATGCTATAATGTCACAGGCATATGAACTGGTTTGTAATACTATAATGTCACAGTCATATGGACAGGTCTGTAATACTATAATGTGACAGTCATATGGATTGGTCTGTAATACTATAATGTCACAGTCATATGGACTGGTCTGTAATACTATAATGTCAGTCATATGGAGTGGTCAGGAATACTATAATGTCAGTCATATGGACTGGTCTGGAATACTATAATGTCACAGTCATATGGACTGGTCTGTAATGCTATAATGTCAGTCATATGGATTGGATTGGTCTGTAATGCTATAATATCACCATCATATGTACGGGTCTGTAATTCAATAATGTCACAGTCATATGGACAGGTCTGTAATACTATAATGTCACAGTCATATGGACTGGTCTGTAATACTATAATGTCACAGTCATATGGACTGGTCTGTAATACTATAATGTCACAGTCATATGGACTGGTCTGTAATACTATAATGTCACAGTCATATAGACTGGTCTGTAATGCTATAATGTCAGTCATATGGATTGGATTGGTCTGTAATGCTATAATATCACCATCATATGGACTGGTCTGTAATACTATGATGTCACAGTCATATGGACTGGTCTGTAATACTATAATATCACCGCCATATGGACTGGTCTGTAATGCTATAATATCACCGTCATATGGACTGGTCTGTAACACTATAATGTCACAGTCATATGGACAGGTCTGTAATACTATAATGTGACAGTCATATGGACTGGTCTGTAATACTATAATGTCACAGTCATATGGATTGGTCTGTAATACTATAACGTCACAGTCATATGGACTGGTCTGTAATACTATATCACCGCCATATGGACTGGTCTGTAATGCTATAATATCACCGTCATATGGACTGGTCTGTAATGCTATAATGTCACAGTCATATGGACAGGTCTGTAAAACTATAATGTCACAGTCATATGGACTGGTCTGTAATACTATAATGTCACAGTCATATGGACTGGTCTGTAATACTATAATATCAGAGTCATATGGACTGGTCTGTAATACTATAATGTCACAGTCATATGGAGTGGTCAGGAATACTATCATGTCACAGTCATATGACTGGTCTGTAATACTATAATGTCAGTCATATGGACTGGTCTATAATACTATAATGTCACAGTCATATGGACTAGTCTGTAATACTATAATGTCACAGTCATATGGACTGGTCTGTAATACTATATCACCACCATATGGACTGGTCTGTAATAATATAATGTCACAGTCATATGAACTGGTTTGTAATGCTATAATATCACCGTCATATGGACTGGTCTGTAATGCTATAATGTCACAGTCATATGGACAGGTCTGCAATACTATAATGTCACAGTCATATGGACTGGTCTGTAATACTATAATGTCACAGTCAAATGAACTGGTCTGTAATACTATAATGTCACAGTCATATGGACTGGTCAGTAATACTATAATGTCACAGTCATATGGACTGGTCTGTAATACTATAATGTCACAGTCATATGGACTGGTCTGTAATACTATAATGTCACAGTCATATGGACTGGTCTGTAATACTATAATGTCACAGTCATGTAGACTGTTCTGTAATGATATAATGTAAGCCATATGGATTAAATTGGTCTGTAATGCTATAATATCACCATCATATGTACTGGTCTGTAATACAATAATGTCACAGTAATATGGACTGGTCTGTAATATTATAATGTCACAGTCATATGGACTGGTCTGTAATACTATAATGTCACCTCCATATGGACTGGTCTGTAATGCTATAATATCACCGTCATGGACAGGTCTGTAATGCTATAATGTCACAGTCATATGGACAGGTCTGTAATACTATAATGTCACAGTCATATGGACGGGTCTGTAATACTATAATGTCACAGTCATATGAACTGGTCTGTAATACTATAATGTCACAGTCATATGGACTGGTCTGTAATACTATAATGTCACAGTAATATGGACTGGTCTGTAATACTGTAATGTCGCAGTCATATGGACTGGTCTGTAATACTATAATGTCACAGTCATATGGACTGGTCTGTAATACTATAATGTCACAGTCATATGGACTGGTCTGTAATACTATAATGTCACAGTCATATAGACTGGTCTGTAATGCTATAATGTCAGTCATATGGATTGGATTGGTCTGTAATGCTATAATATCACCATCATATGTACTGGTCTGTAATACAATAATGTCACAGTAATATGGACTGGTCTGTAATATTATAATGTCACGGTCATATGGACTGGTCTGTAATACTATAATGTCAAAGTCATATGGACTGGTCTGTAATACTATAATATCACCGCCATATGGACTGGTCTGTAATGCTATAATATCACCGTCATATAGACTGGTCTGTAATACTATAATTTCACTGTCATGTGGACAGGTCTATAATACTAAAATGTCACAGTTATATGGACTGGTCTGTAATACTATAATGTCACAGTCATATGGACAGGTCTGTAATACTATAATGTGACAGTCATATGGACTGGTCTGTAATACTATAATGTCACAGTCTTATGGATTGGTCTGTAATACTATAAAGTCACAGTCATATGGACTGGTCTGTAATACTATATCACCGCCATATGGACTGGACTGTAATGCTATAATATTACCGTCATATGGACTGGTCTGTAATGCTATAATGTCACAGTCATATGGACAGGTCTGTAAAACTATAATGTCACAGTCATATGGACTGGTCTGTAATACTATAATGTCACAGTCATATGGACAGGTCTGTAATACTATAATGTGACAGTCATATGGACTGGTCTGTAATACTATAATGTCACAGTCATATGGATTGGTCTGTAATACTATAACGTCACAGTCATATGGACTGGTCTGTAATACTATATCACCGCCATATGGACTGGTCTGTAATGCTATAATATCAAAGTCATATGGACTGGTCTGTAATGCTATAATGTCACAGTCATATGGACAGGTCTGTAAAACTATAATGTCACAGTAATATGGACTGGTCTGTAATACTATAATGTCACAGTCGTATGAACTGGTCTGTAATACTATAATGTCACAGTCATATGAACTGGTCTGTAATACTATAATGTCACAGTCATATGGACTGGTCTGTAATACTATAATGTCACAGTCATATGAACTGGTCTGTAATACTATAATGTCACAGTCATATGGACTGGTTTATAATACTATAATGTCACAGTCATATGGACTGGTCTGTTATACTATAATGTCACAGTCATATGGACTGGTCTGTAATACTATAATGTCACAGTCATATGGACTGGTCTGTAATACTATAATGTCACAGTCATAGGAACTGGTCTGTAATACTATAATGTCACAGTCATATGGACTGGTCTGTAATACTATAATGTCACAGTCATGTGGACTGGTCTGTAATACTATAATGTCACAGTCATATGGACTGGTCTGTAATACTATAATGTCACAGTCATATGGACTGGTCTGTAATACTATAATGTCACAGTCATATGGACTGGTCTGTAATACTCTAATGTCACAGTAATATGGACTGGTCTGTAATATTATAATGTCACAGTCATATGGACTGGTCTGTAATACTATAATGTCACAGTCATATGGACTGGTCTGTAATACTATAATATCACTGCCATATGGATTGGTCTGTAATGCTATATCACCGTCATATGGACTGGTCTGTAATACTATAATGTTACAGTCATATGGACAGGTCTGTAATACTAAAATGTCACAGTCATATGGACTGGTCTGTAATACTATAATGTCACAGTCGTATGAACTGGTCTGTAATACTATAATGTCACAGTCATATGAACTGGTCTGTAATACTATAATGTCACAGTCATATGGACTGGTCTGTAATACTATAATGTCACAGTCATATGAACTGGTCTGTAATACTATAATGTCACAGTCATATGGACTGGTTTATAATACTATAATGTCACAGTCATATGGACTGGTCTGTTATACTATAATGTCACAGTCATATGGACTGGTCTGTAATACTATAATGTCACAGTCATATGGACTGGTCTGTAATACTATAATGTCACAGTCATAGGAACTGGTCTGTAATACTATAATGTCACAGTCATATGGACTGGTCTGTAATACTATAATGTCACAGTCATGTGGACTGGTCTGTAATACTATAATGTCACAGTCATATGGACTGGTCTGTAATACTATAATGTCACAGTCATATGGACTGGTCTGTAATACTCTAATGTCACAGTAATATGGACTGGTCTGTAATATTATAATGTCACAGTCATATGGACTGGTCTGTAATACTATAATGTCACAGTCATATGGACTGGTCTGTAATACTATAATATCACTGCCATATGGATTGGTCTGTAATGCTATATCACCGTCATATGGACTGGTCTGTAATACTATAATGTTACAGTCATATGGACAGGTCTGTAATACTAAAATGTCACAGTCATATGGACTGGTCTGTAATACTATAATGTCACAGTCATATGGACTGGTCTGTAATACTATAATGTCACAGTCATATGGACTGGTCTGTAATACTATAATGTCACAGTCAAATGGACTGGTCTGTAATACTATAATCTCACAGTCATATGGACTGGTCTGTAATATTATGTCACAGTCATATGGACTGGTCTGTAATACTATAATGTCACAGTCATATGGACTGGTCTGTAATACTATAATATCACTGCCATATGGATTGGTCTGTAATGCTATATCACCGTCATATGGACTGGTCTGTAATACTATAATGTTACAGTCATATGGACAGGTCTGTAATACTAAAATGTCACAGTCATATGGACTGGTCTGTAATACTATAATGTCACAGTCATATGGACTGGTCTGTAATACTATAATGTCACAGTCATATGGACTGGTCTGTAATACTATAATGTCACAGTCAAATGGACTGGTCTGTAATACTATAATGTCACAGTCATATGGACTGGTCTGTAATACTATAATGTCAGTCATATGAACTGGTCTGTAATAGTATAATGTCACAGTCATATGGACTGGTCAGGAATACTATAATGTCAGTCATATGACTGGTCTGTAATACTATAATGTCACAGTCATATGGACTGGTCTGTAATACTATAATGTCACAGTCATATAGACTGGTCTGTAATGCTATAATGTCAGTCATATGGATTGGATTGGTCTGTAATGCTATAATATCACCATCATATGTACTGGTCTGTAATACAATAATGTCACAGTAATATGGACTGGTCTGTAATATTATAATGTCACAGTCATATGGACTGGTCTGTAATACTATAATATCACCTCCATATGGACTGGTCTGTAATGCTATAATATCACCGTCATGGACTGGTCTTTAATGCTATAATGTCACAGTCGTATGGACAGGTCTGTAATACTATAATGTCACAGTCATATGGACTGGTCTGTAATACTATAATGTCACAGTCATATGAACTGGTCTGTAATACTATAATGTCACAGTCATATGGACTGGTCTGTAATACTATAATGTCACAGTAATATGGACTGGTCTGTAATACTAAAATGTCGCAGTCATATGGACTGGTCTGTAATACTATAATGTCACAGTCATATGGACTGGTCTGTAATACTATAATGTCACAGTCATATGGACTGGTCTGTAATACTATAATGTCACAGTCATATAGACTGGTCTGTAATGCTATAATGTCAGTCATATGGATTGGATTGGTCTGTAATGCTATAATATCACCATCATATGTACTGGTCTGTAATACAATAATGTCACAGTAATATGGACTGGTCTGTAATATTATAATGTGACGGTCATATGGACTGGTCTGTAATACTATAATGTCACAGTCATATGGACTGGTCTGTAATACTATAATATCACCGCCATATGGACTGATCTGTAATGCTATAATATCACCGTCATATGGACTGGTCTGTAATACTATAATGTCACAGTCTTATGGACAGGTCTATAATACTAAAATGTCACAGTTATATGGACTGGTCTGTAATACTATAATGTCACAGTCATATGGACTGGTCTTTAATGCTATAATGTCACAGTCATATGGACAGGTCTGTAATACTATAATGTCACAGTCATATGGACTGGTCTGTAATACTATAATGTCATAGTCATATGAACTGGTCTGTAATACTATAATGTCACAGTCATATGGACTGGTCTGTAATACTATAATGTCACAGTAATATGGACTGGTCTGTAATGCTATAATGTCAGTCATATGGATTGGATTGGTCTGTAATGCTATAATATCACCATCATATGTACTGGTCTGTAATACAATAATGTCACAGTAATATGGACTGGTCTGTAATATTATAATGTCACAGTCATATGGACTGGTCTGTAATACTATAATGTCACAGTCATATGGACTAGTCTGTAATACTATAATATCACTGCCATATGGATTGGTCTGTAATGCTATATCACCGTCATATGGACTGGTCTGTAATACTATAATGTCACAGTCATATGGACAGGTCTGTAATACTAAAATGTCACAGTCATATGGACTGGTCTGTAATACTATAATGTCACAGTCATATGGACTGGTCTGTAATACTATAATGTCACAGTCATATGGACTGGTCTGTAATACTATAATGTCACAGTCAAATGGACTGGTCTGTAATACTATAATGTCACAGTCATATGGACTGGTCTGTAATATTATAATATCACAGTCATATGGACTGGTCTGTAATACTATAATGTCAGTCATATGAACTGGTCTGTAATAGTATAATGTCACAGTCATATGGACTGGTCAGGAATACTATAATGTCAGTCATATGACTGGTCTGTAATACTATAATGTCACAGTCATATGGACTGGTCTGTAATACTATAATGTCACAGTCATATAGACTGGTCTGTAATGCTATAATGTCAGTCATATGGATTGGATTGGTCTGTAATGCTATAATATCACCATCATATGTACTGGTCTGTAATACAATAAGGTCACAGTAATATGGACTAGTCTGTAATATTATAATGTCACAGTAATATGGACTGGTCTGTAATACTATAATGTCACAGTAATATGGACTGGTCTGTAATACTATAATGTCGCAGTCATATGGACTGGTCTGTAATACTATAATGTCGCAGTCATATGGACTGGTCTGTAATACTATAATGTCACAGTCATATGGACTGGTCTGTAATACTATAATGTCACAGTCATATAGACTGGTCTGTAATGCTATAATGTCAGTCATATGGATTGGATTGGTCTGTAATGCTATAATATCACCATCATATGTACTGGTCTGTAATACAATAATGTCACAGTAATATGGACTGGTCTGTAATATTATAATGTCACGGTCATATGGACTGGTCTGTAATACTATAATGTCACAGTCATATGGACTGGTCTGCAATACTATAATATCACCGCCATATGGACTGATCTGTAATGCTATAATATCACCGTCATATGGACTGGTCTGTAATACTATAATGTCACAGTCTTATGGACAGGTCTATAATACTAAAATGTCACAGTTATATGGACTGGTCTGTAATATTATAATGTCACAGTCATATGGATTGGTCTGTAATACTATAATGTCACAGTCATATGCACTGGTCTGTAATACTATATCACCACCATATGGACTGGTCTGTAATGCTATAATATTACCGTCATATGGACTGGTCTGTAATGCTATAATGTCACAGTCATATGGACAGGTCTGTAAAACTATAATGTCACAGTCATATGGACTGGTCTGTAATACTATAATGTCACAGTCATATGAACTGGTCTGTAATACTATAATATCACAGTCATATGAATTGGTCTGTAATACTATAATGTCACAGTAATATGGACTGGTCTGTAATACTATAATGTCACAGTCATATGGACTGGTCTGTAATACTATAATGTCACATTCATAAGGACTGGTCTGTAATACTATAATGTCACAGTCATATGGACTGGTCTGTAATACTATAATGTCACAGTCATATGGACTGGTCTGTAATACTATAATGTCACAGTCATATGGACTGGTCTGTAATACTATAATGTCACAGTCAAATGGACTGGTCTGTAATACTATAATATCACAGTCATATGGACTGGTCTGTAATATTATAATATCACAGTCATATGGACTGGTCTGTAATACTATGTCAGTCATATGGACTGGCCTATAATACTATAATGTCACAGTCATATGGACTAGTCTGTAATACTATAATGTCACAGTCATATGGACTGGTCTGTAATACTATATCACCGCTATATGAACTGGTCTGTAATACTATAATGTCACAGTCATATGAACTGGTTTGTAATGCTATAATATCACCGTCATATGGACTGGTCTGTAATGCTATAATGTCACAGTCATATGGACAGGTCTGCAATACTATAATGTCACAGTCATACGGACTGGTCTGTAATACTATAATGTCACAGTCATATGAACTGGTCTGTAATACTATAATGTCACAGTCATATGGACTGGTCTGTAATATTATAATGTCACAGTCATATGAACTGGTCTGTAATACTATAATGTCACAGTCATATGGACTGGTCTGTAATACTATAATGTCACAGTCATATGGACTAGTCTGTAATACTATAATGTCACAGTCATATGGACTGGTCTGTAATACTATATCACCGCTATATGAACTGGTCTGTAATACTATAATGTCACAGTCATATGAACTGGTTTGTAATGCTATAATATCACCGTCATATGGACTGGTCTGTAATGCTATAATGTCACAGTCATATGGACAGGTCTGCAATACTATAATGTCACAGTCATATGGACTGGTCAGGAATACTATCATGTCACAGTCATATGACTGGTCTGTAATACTATAATGTCAGTCATATGGACTGGTCTATAATACTATAATGTCACAGTCATATGGACTAGTCTGTAATACTATAATGTCACAGTCATATGGACTGGTCTGTAATACTATATCACCGCCATATGGACTGGTCTGTAATAATATAATGTCACAGTCATATGAACTGGTTTGTAATGCTATAATATCACCGTCATATGGACTGGTCTGTAATGCTATAATGTCACAGTCATATGGACAGTTCTGCAATACTATAATGTCACAGTCATATGGACTGGTCTGTAATACTATAATGTCACAGTCAAATGAACTGGTCTGTAATACTATAATGTCACAGTCATATGGACTGGTCTGTAATACTATAATGTCACAGTCATATGGACTGGTCTGTAATACTATAATGTCACAGTCATATGGACTGGTCTGTAATACTATAATGTCACAGTCATATGGACTGGTCTGTAATACTATAATGTCACAGTCATGTAGACTGGTCTGTAATGATATAATGTAAGCCATATGGATTAAATTGGTCTGTAATGCTATAATATCACCATCATATGTACTGGTCTGTAATACAATAATGTCACAGTAATATGGACTGGTCTGTAATATTATAATGTCACAGTCATATGGACTGGTCTGTAATACTATAATGTCACCTCCATATGGACTGGTCTGTAATGCTATAATATCACCGTCATGGACAGGTCTGTAATGCTATAATGTCACAGTCATATGGACAGGTCTGTAATACTATAATGTCACAGTCGTATGGACTGGTCTGTAATACTATAATGTCACAGTCATATGAACTGGTCTGTAATACTATAATGTCACAGTCATATGGACTGGTCTGTAATACTATAATGTCACAGTAATATGGACTGGTCTGTAATACTATAATGTCGCAGTCATATGGACTGGTCTGTAATACTATAATATCAGAGTCATATGGACTGGTCTGTAATACTATAATATCACAGTCATATGGACTGGTCAGGAATACTATCATGTCACAGTCATATGACTGGTCTGTAATAATATAATGTCAGTCATATGGACTGGTCTTTAATACTATAATGTCACAGTCATATGGACTAGTCTGTAATACTATAATGTCACAGTCATATGGACTGGTCTGTAATACTATATCACCGCCATATGGACTGGTCTGTAATACTATAATGTCACAGTCATATGAATTGGTTTGTAATGCTATAATATCACCGTCATATGGACTGGTCTGTAATGCTATAATGTCACAGTCATATGGACAGGTCTGCAATACTATAATGTCACTGTCATATGGACTGGTCTGTAATACTATAATGTCACAGTCATATGAACTGGTCTGTAATACTATAATGTCACAGTCATATGGACTGGTCTGTAATACTATAATGTCACAGTCATATGGACTGGTCTGTAATACTATAATGTCACAGTCATATGGACTGGTCTGTAATACTATAATGTCACAGTCATATGGACTGGTCTGTAATACTATAATGTCACAGTCATGTAGACTGGTCTGTAATGATATAATGTAAGTCATATGGATTGGATTGGTCTGTAATGCTATAATATCACCATCATATGTACTGGTCTGTAATACAATAATGTCACAGTAATATGGACTGGTCTGTAATACTATAATGTCACAGTCATATGGACTGGTCTGTAATACAATAATATCACCGCCATATGGACTGGTCTGTAATGCTATAATATCACCGTCATATGGACTGGTCTGTAATACTATAATGTCACAGTCATATGGACTGGTCTGTAATACTATAATATCACCATCATATGGACTGGTCTGTAATGCTATAATGTCACAGTCATATGGACTGATCTGTAATACTATAATGTGACAATCATATGGACTGGTCTGGAATACTATAATGTCACAGTGATATGGACTGGTCTGTAATACTATAATGTCACAGTCATATGGACTGGTCTGTTATACTATAATGTCACAGTCATATGGACTGGTCTGTAATGCTATAATGTCACAGTTATATTGACTGGTCTGTAATGCTATAATGTCACAGGCATATGAACTGGTTTGTAATACTATAATGTCACAGTCATATGGACAGGTCTGTAATACTATAATGTGACAGTCATATGGATTGGTCTGTAATACTATAATGTCACAGTCATATGGACTGGTCTGTAATACTATAATGTCAGTCATATGGAGTGGTCAGGAATACTATAATGTCAGTCATATGGACTGGTCTGGAATACTATAATATCACAGTCATATGGACTGGTCTGTAATGCTATAATGTCAGTCATATGGATTGGATTGGTCTGTAATGCTATAATATCACCATCATATGTACGGGTCTGTAATACAATAATGTCACAGTCATATGGACAGGTCTGTAATACTATAATGTCACAGTCATATGGACTGGTCTGTAATACTATAATGTCACAGTCATATGGACTGGTCTGTAATACTATAATGTCACAGTCATATGGACTGGTCTGTAATACTATAATGTCACAGTCATATAGACTGGTCTGTAATGCTATAATGTCAGTCATATGGATTGGATTGGTCTGTAATGCTATAATATCACCATCATATGGACTGGTCTGTAATACTATAATGTCACAGTCATATGGACTGGTCTGTAATACTATAATATCACCGCCATATGGACTGGTCTGTAACACTATAATGTCACAGTCATATGGACAGGTCTGTAATACTATAAATTGACAGTCATATGGACTGGTCTGTAATACTATAATGTCACAGTCATATGGATTGGTCTGTAATACTATAACGTCACAGTCATATGGACTGGTCTGTAATACTATATCACCGCCATATGGACTGGTCTGTAATGCTATAATATCACCGTCATATGGACTGTTCTGTAATGCTATAATGTCACAGTCATATGGACAGGTCTGTAATACTATAATGTCACAGTCATATGAACTGGTCTGTAATACTATAATGTCACAGTCATATGGACTGGTCTGTAATACTATAATGTCACAGTAATATGGACTGGTCTGTAATACTATAATGTCGCAGTCATATGGACTGGTCTGTAATACTATAATATCAGAGTCATATGGACAGGTCTGTAATACTATAAATTGACAGTCATATGGACTGGTCTGTAATACTATAATGTCACAGTCATATGGATTGGTCTGTAATACTATAACGTCACAGTCATATGGACTGGTCTGTAATACTATATCACCGCCATGTGGACTGGTCTGTAATGCTATAATATCACCGTCATATGGACTGGTCTGTAATGCTATAATGTCACAGTCATATGGACAGGTCTGTAATACTATAATGTCACAGTCATATGAACTGGTCTGTAATACTATAATGTCACAGTCATATGGACTGGTCTGTAATACTATAATGTCACAGTAATATGGACTGGTCTGTAATACTATAATGTCGCAGTCATATGGACTGGTCTGTAATACTATAATATCACAGTCATATGGACTGGTCTGTAATGCTATAATATCACCGTCATATGGACTGGTCTGTAACACTATAATGTCACAGTCATATGGACAGGTCTGTAATACTATCATGTCACAGTCATATGACTGGTCTGTAATAATATAATGTCAGTCATATGGACTGGTCTATAATACTATAATGTCACAGTCATATGGACTAGTCTGTAATACTATAATGTCACAGTCATATGGACTGGTCTGTAATACTATATCACCGCCATATGGACTGGTCTGTAATACTATAATGTCACAGTCATATGAATTGGTTTGTAATGCTATAATATCACCGTCATATGGACTGGTCTGTAATGCTATAATGTCACAGTCATATGGACAGGTCTGCAATACTATAATGTCACTGTCATATGGACTGGTCTGTAATACTATAATGTCACAGTCATATGAACTGGTCTGTAATACTATAATGTCACAGTCATATGGACTGGTCTGTAATACTATAATGTCACAGTCATATGGACTGGTCTGTAATACTATAATGTCACAGTCATATGGACTGGTCTGTAATACTATAATGTCACAGTCATATGGACTGGTCTGTAATACTATAATGTCACAGTCATGTAGACTGGTCTGTAATGATATAATGTAAGTCATATGGATTGGATTGGTCTGTAATGCTATAATATCACCATCATATGTACTGGTCTGTAATACAATAATGTCACAGTAATATGGACTGGTCTGTAATACTATAATGTCACAGTCATATGGACTGGTCTGTAATACAATAATATCACCGCCATATGGACTGGTCTGTAATGCTATAATATCACCGTCATATGGACTGGTCTGTAATACTATAATGTCACAGTCATATGGACTGGTCTGTAATACTATAATATCACCATCATATGGACTGGTCTGTAATGCTATAATGTCACAGTCATATGGACTGGTCTGTAATACTATAATGTGACAGTCATATGGACTGGTCTGGAATACTATAATGTCACAGTGATATGGACTGGTCTGTAATACTATAATATCACCATCATATGGACTGGTCTGTAATGCTATAATGTCACAGTCATATGGACTGGTCTGTAATACTATAATGTGACAGTCATATGGACTGGTCTGGAATACTATAATGTCACAGTGATATGGACTGGTCTGTAATACTATAATGTCACAGTCATATGGACTGGTCTGTTATACTATAATGTCACAGTCATATGGACTGGTCTGTAATGCTATAATGTCACAGTTATATGGACTGGTCTGTAATGCTATAATGTCACAGGCATATGAACTGGTTTGTAATACTATAATGTCACAGTCATATGGACAGGTCTGTAATACTATAATGTGACAGTCATATGGATTGGTCTGTAATACTATAATGTCACAGTCATATGGACTGGTCTGTAATACTATAATGTCAGTCATATGGAGTGGTCAGGAATACTATAATGTCAGTCATATGGACTGGTCTGGAATACTATAATATCACCGTCATATGGACTGGTCTGTAATACTATAATGTCACAGTCATATGGACTGGTCTGTAATACTATAATATCACCATCATATGGACTGGTCTGTAATGCTATAATGTCACAGTCATATGGACTGGTCTGTAATACTATAATGTGACAGTCATATGGACTGGTCTGGAATACTATAATGTCACAGTCATATGGACTGGTCTGTAATACTATAATGTCAGTCATATGGAGTGGTCAGGAATACTATAATGTCAGTCATATGGACTGGTCTGTAATACTATAATATCACCGTCATATGGACTGGTCTGTAATACTATAATGTCAGTCATGTGGATTGGATTGGTCTGTAATGCTATAATATCACCATCATATGTACGGGTCTGTAATACAATAATGTCACAGTCATATGGACAGGTCTGTAATACTATAATGTCACAGTCATATGGACTGGTCTGTAATACTATAATGTCACAGTCATATGGACTGGTCTGTAATACTATAATGTCACAGTCATATGGACTGGTCTGTAATACTATAATGTCACAGTCATATAGACTGGTCTGTAATGCTATAATGTCAGTCATATGGATTGGATTGGTCTGTAATGCTATAATATCACCATCATATGGACTGGTCTGTAATACTATAATGTCACAGTCATATGGACTGGTCTGTAATACTATAATATCACCGCCATATGGACTGGTCTGTAATGCTATAATATCACCGTCATATGGACTGGTCTGTAACACTATAATGTCACAGTCATATGGACAGGTCTGTAATACTATAATGTGACAGTCATATGGACTGGTCTGTAATACTATAATGTCACAGTCATATGGATTGGTCTGTAATACTATAACGTCACAGTCATATGGACTGGTCTGTAATACTATATCACCGCCATATGGACTGGTCTGTAATGCTATAATATCACCATCATATGGACTGGTCTGTAATGCTATAATGTCACAGTCATATGGACAGGTCTGTAAAACTATAATGTCACAGTCATATAGACTGGTCTGTAATACTATAATGTCACAGTCATATGGACTGGTCTGTAACACTATAATATCAGAGTCATATGGACTGGTCTGTAATACTATAATGTCACAGTCATATGGACTGGTCAGGAATACTATCATGTCACAGTCATATGACTGGTCTGTAATACTATAATGTCAGTCATATGGACTGGTCTATAATACTATAATGTCACAGTCATATGGACTAGTCTGTAATACTATAATGTCACAGTCATATGGACTGGTCTGTAATACTATATCACCGCCATATGGACTGGTCTGTAATAATATAATGTCACAGTCATATGAACTGGTTTGTAATGCTATAATATCACCGTCATATGGACTGGTCTGTAATGCTATAATGTCACAGTCATATGGACAGGTCTGCAATACTATAATGTCACAGTCATATGGACTGGTCTGTAATACTATAATGTCACAGTCAAATGAACTGGTCTGTAATACTATAATGTCACAGTCATATGGACTGGTCTGTAATACTATAATGTCACAGTCATATGGACTGGTCTGTAATACTATAATGTCACAGTCATATGGACTGGTCTGTAATACTATAATGTCACAGTCATATGGACTGGTCTGTAATACTATAATGTCACAGTCATGTAGACTGGTCTGTAATGATATAATGTAAGCCATATGGATTAAATTGGTCTGTAATGCTATAATATCACCATCATATGTACTGGTCTGTAATACAATAATGTCACAGTAATATGGACTGGTCTGTAATATTATAATGTCACAGTTATATGGACTGGTCTGTAATACTATAATGTCACCTCCATATGGACTGGTCTGTAATGCTATAATATCACCGTCATGGACAGGTCTGTAATGCTATAATGTCACAGTCATATGGACAGGTCTGTAATACTATAATGTCACAGTCATATGGACTGGTCTGTAATACTATAATGTCACAGTCATATGAACTGGTCTGTAATACTATAATGTCACAGTCCTATGGACTGGTCTGTAATACTATAATGTCACAGTAATATGGACTGGTCTGTAATACTATAATGTCGCAGTCATATGGACTGGTCTGTAATACTATAATGTCACAGTCATATGGACTGGTCTGTAATACTATAATGTCACAGTCATATGGACTGGTCTGTAATACTATAATGTCACAGTCATATAGACTGGTCTGTAATGCTATAATATCAGTCATATGGATTGGATTGGTCTGTAATGCTATAATATCACCATCATATGTACTGGTCTGTAATACAATAATGTCACAGTAATATGGACTGGTCTGTAATATTATAATGTCACGGTCATATGGACTGGTCTGTAATACTATAATGTCACAGTCATATGGACTGGTCTGTAATACTATAATATCACCGCCATATGGACTGGTCTGTAATGCTATAATATCACCGTCATATAGACTGGTCTGTAATACTATAATTTCACAGTCATGTGGACAGGTCTATAATACTAAAATGTCACAGTTATATGGACTGGTCTGTAATACTATAATGTCACAGTCATATGGACAGGTCTGTAATACTATAATGTGACAGTCATATGGACTGGTCTGTAATACTATAATGTCACAGTCATATGGATTGGTCTGTAATACTATAAAGTCACAGTCATATGGACTGGTCTGTAATACTATATCACCGCCATATGGACTGGACTGTAATGCTATAATATTACCGTCATATGGACTGGTCTGTAATGCTATAATGTCACAGTCATATGGACAGGTCTGTAAAACTATAATGTCACAGTCATATGGACTGGTCTGTAATACTATAATGTCACAGTCATATGGACAGTTCTATAATACTAAAATGTCACAGTTATATGGACTGGTCTGTAATACTATAATGTCACCGTCATATGGACAGGTCTGTAATACTATAATGTGACAGTCATATGGACTGGTCTGTAATACTATAATGTCACAGTCATATGGATTGGTCTGTAATACTATAACGTCACAGTCATATGGACTGGTCTGTAATACTATATCACCGCCATATGAACTGGTCTGTAATGCTATAATATCAAAGTCATATGGACTGGTCTGTAATGCTATAATGTCACAGTCATATGGACAGGTCTGTAAAACTATAATGTCACAGTAATATGGACTGGTCTGTAATACTATAATGTCACAGTCATATGAACTGGTCTGTAATACTATAATGTCACAGTCATATGAACTGGTCTGTAATACTATAATGTCACAGTCATATGGACTGGTCTGTAATACTATAATGTCACAGTCATATGAACTGGTCTGTAATACTATAATGTCACAGTCATATGGACTGGTTTATAATACTATAATTTCACAGTCATATGGACTGGTCTGTTATACTATAATGTCACAGTCATATGGACTGGTCTGTAATACTATAATGTCACAGTCATATGGACTGGTCTGTAATACTATAATGTCACAGTCATAGGAACCGGTCTGTAATACTATAATGTCACAGTCATATGGACTGGTCTGTAATACTATAATGTCACAGTCATGTGGACTGGTCTGTAATACTATAATGTCACAGTCATATGGACTGGTCTGTAATACTATAATGTCACAGTCATATGGACTGGTCTGTAATACTATAATGTCACAGTCATATGGACTGGTCTGTAATACTCTAATGTCACAGTAATATGGACTGGTATGTAATATTATAATGTCACAGTCATATGGACTGGTCTGTATTACTATAATGTCACAGTCATATGGACTGGTCTGTAATACTATAATATCACTGCCATATGGATTGGTCTGTAATGCTATATCACCGTCATATGGACTGGTCTGTAATACTATAATGTTACAGTCATATGGACAGGTCTGTAATACTAAAATGTCACAGTCATATGGACTGGTCTGTAATACTATAATGTCACAGTCATATGGACTGGTCTGTAATACTATAATGTCACAGTCATATGGACTGGTCTGTAATACTATAATGTCACAGTCAAATGGACTGGTCTGTAATACTATAATGTCACAGTCATATGGACTGGTCTGTAATATTATAATGTCACAGTCATATGGACTGGTCTGTAATACTATAATGTCACAGTCATATGGACTGGTCTGTAATACTATAATATCACTGCCATATGGATTGGTCTGTAATGCTATATCACCGTCATATGGACTGGTCTGTAATACTATAATGTTACAGTCATATGGACAGGTCTGTAATACTAAAATGTCACAGTCATATGGACTGGTCTGTAATACTATAATGTCACAGTCATATGGACTGGTCTGTAATACTATAATGTCACAGTCATATGGACTCGTCTGTAATACTATAATGTCACAGTCAAATGGACTGGTCTGTAATACTATAATGTCACAGTCATATGGACTGGTCTGTAATACTATAATGTCAGTCATATGAACTGGTCTGTAATAGTATAATGTCACAGTCATATGGACTGGTCAGGAATACTATAATGTCAGTCATATGACTGGTCTGTAATACTATAATGTCACAGTCATATGGACTGGTCTGTAATACTATAATGTCACAGTCATATAGACTGGTCTGTAATGCTATAATGTCAGTCATATGGATTGGATTGGTCTGTAATGCTATAATATCACCATCATATGTACTGGTCTGTAATACAATAATGTCACAGTCATATGGACTGGTCTGTAATACTATAATATCACCGCCATATGGACTGGTCTGTAATGCTATAATATCACCGTCATATGGACTGGTCTGTAACACTATAATGTCACAGTCATATGGACAGGTCTGTAATACTATAATGTGACAGTCATATGGACTGGTCTGTAATACTATAATGTCACAGTCATATGGATTGGTCTGTAATACTATAACGTCACAGTCATATGGACTGGTCTGTAATACTATATCACCGCCATATGGACTGGTCTGTAATGCTATAATATCACCATCATATGGACTGGTCTGTAATGCTATAATGTCACAGTCATATGGACAGGTCTGTAAAACTATAATGTCACAGTCATATAGACTGGTCTGTAATACTATAATGTCACAGTCATATGGACTGGTCTGTAACACTATAATATCAGAGTCATATGGACTGGTCTGTAATACTATAATGTCACAGTCATATGGACTGGTCAGGAATACTATCATGTCACAGTCATATGACTGGTCTGTAATACTATAATGTCAGTCATATGGACTGGTCTATAATACTATAATGTCACAGTCATATGGACTAGTCTGTAATACTATAATGTCACAGTCATATGGACTGGTCTGTAATACTATATCACCGCCATATGGACTGGTCTGTAATAATATAATGTCACAGTCATATGAACTGGTTTGTAATGCTATAATATCACCGTCATATGGACTGGTCTGTAATGCTATAATGTCACAGTCATATGGACAGGTCTGCAATACTATAATGTCACAGTCATATGGACTGGTCTGTAATACTATAATGTCACAGTCAAATGAACTGGTCTGTAATACTATAATGTCACAGTCATATGGACTGGTCTGTAATACTATAATGTCACAGTCATATGGACTGGTCTGTAATACTATAATGTCACAGTCATATGGACTGGTCTGTAATACTATAATGTCACAGTCATATGGACTGGTCTGTAATACTATAATGTCACAGTCATGTAGACTGGTCTGTAATGATATAATGTAAGCCATATGGATTAAATTGGTCTGTAATGCTATAATATCACCATCATATGTACTGGTCTGTAATACAATAATGTCACAGTAATATGGACTGGTCTGTAATATTATAATGTCACAGTCATATGGACTGGTCTGTAATACTATAATGTCACCTCCATATGGACTGGTCTGTAATGCTATAATATCACCGTCATGGACAGGTCTGTAATGCTATAATGTCACAGTCATATGGACAGGTCTGTAATACTATAATGTCACAGTCATATGGACTGGTCTGTAATACTATAATGTCACAGTCATATGAACTGGTCTGTAATACTATAATGTCACAGTCATATGGACTGGTCTGTAATACTATAATGTCACAGTAATATGGACTGGTCTGTAATACTATAATGTCGCAGTCATATGGACTGGTCTGTAATACTATAATGTCACAGTCATATGGACTGGTCTGTAATACTATAATGTCACAGTCATATGGACTGGTCTGTAATACTATAATGTCACAGTCATATAGACTGGTCTGTAATGCTATAATATCAGTCATATGGATTGGATTGGTCTGTAATGCTATAATATCACCATCATATGTACTGGTCTGTAATACAATAATGTCACAGTAATATGGACTGGTCTGTAATATTATAATGTCACGGTCATATGGACTGGTCTGTAATACTATAATGTCACAGTCATATGGACTGGTCTGTAATACTATAATATCACCGCCATATGGACTGGTCTGTAATGCTATAATATCACCGTCATATAGACTGGTCTGTAATACTATAATTTCACAGTCATGTGGACAGGTCTATAATACTAAAATGTCACAGTTATATGGACTGGTCTGTAATACTATAATGTCACAGTCATATGGACAGGTCTGTAATACTATAATGTGACAGTCATATGGACTGGTCTGTAATACTATAATGTCACAGTCATATGGATTGGTCTGTAATACTATAAAGTCACAGTCATATGGACTGGTCTGTAATACTATATCACCGCCATATGGACTGGACTGTAATGCTATAATATTACCGTCATATGGACTGGTCTGTAATGCTATAATGTCACAGTCATATGGACAGGTCTGTAAAACTATAATGTCACAGTCATATGGACTGGTCTGTAATACTATAATGTCACAGTCATATGGACAGTTCTATAATACTAAAATGTCACAGTTATATGGACTGGTCTGTAATACTATAATGTCACCGTCATATGGACAGGTCTGTAATACTATAATGTGACAGTCATATGGACTGGTCTGTAATACTATAATGTCACAGTCATATGGATTGGTCTGTAATACTATAACGTCACAGTCATATGGACTGGTCTGTAATACTATATCACCGCCATATGAACTGGTCTGTAATGCTATAATATCAAAGTCATATGGACTGGTCTGTAATGCTATAATGTCACAGTCATATGGACAGGTCTGTAAAACTATAATGTCACAGTAATATGGACTGGTCTGTAATACTATAATGTCACAGTCATATGAACTGGTCTGTAATACTATAATGTCACAGTCATATGAACTGGTCTGTAATACTATAATGTCACAGTCATATGGACTGGTCTGTAATACTATAATGTCACAGTCATATGAACTGGTCTGTAATACTATAATGTCACAGTCATATGGACTGGTTTATAATACTATAATGTCACAGTCATATGGACTGGTCTGTTATACTATAATGTCACAGTCATATGGACTGGTCTGTAATACTATAATGTCACAGTCATATGGACTGGTCTGTAATACTATAATGTCACAGTCATAGGAACTGGTCTGTAATACTATAATGTCACAGTCATATGGACTGGTCTGTAATACTATAATGTCACAGTCATGTGGACTGGTCTGTAATACTATAATGTCACAGTCATATGGACTGGTCTGTAATACTATAATGTCACAGTCATATGGACTGGTCTGTAATACTATAATGTCACAGTCATATGGACTGGTCTGTAATACTCTAATGTCACAGTAATATGGACTGGTATGTAATATTATAATGTCACAGTCATATGGACTGGTCTGTATTACTATAATGTCACAGTCATATGGACTGGTCTGTAATACTATAATATCACTGCCATATGGATTGGTCTGTAATGCTATATCACCGTCATATGGACTGGTCTGTAATACTATAATGTTACAGTCATATGGACAGGTCTGTAATACTAAAATGTCACAGTCATATGGACTGGTCTGTAATACTATAATGTCACAGTCATATGGACTGGTCTGTAATACTATAATGTCACAGTCATATGGACTGGTCTGTAATACTATAATGTCACAGTCAAATGGACTGGTCTGTAATACTATAATGTCACAGTCATATGGACTGGTCTGTAATATTATAATGTCACAGTCATATGGACTGGTCTGTAATACTATAATGTCACAGTCATATGGACTGGTCTGTAATACTATAATATCACTGCCATATGGATTGGTCTGTAATGCTATATCACCGTCATATGGACTGGTCTGTAATACTATAATGTTACAGTCATATGGACAGGTCTGTAATACTAAAATGTCACAGTCATATGGACTGGTCTGTAATACTATAATGTCACAGTCATATGGACTGGTCTGTAATACTATAATGTCACAGTCATATGGACTGGTCTGTAATACTATAATGTCACAGTCAAATGGACTGGTCTGTAATACTATAATGTCACAGTCATATGGACTGGTCTGTAATACTATAATGTCAGTCATATGAACTGGTCTGTAATAGTATAATGTCACAGTCATATGGACTGGTCAGGAATACTATAATGTCAGTCATATGACTGGTCTGTAATACTATAATGTCACAGTCATATGGACTGGTCTGTAATACTATAATGTCACAGTCATATAGACTGGTCTGTAATGCTATAATGTCAGTCATATGGATTGGATTGGTCTGTAATGCTATAATATCACCATCATATGTACTGGTCTGTAATACAATAATGTCACAGTAATATGGACTGGTCTGTAATATTATAATGTCACAGTCATATGGACTGGTCTGTAATACTATAATATCACCTCCATATGGACTGGTCTGTAATGCTATAATATCACCGTCATGGACTGGTCTTTAATGCTATAATGTCACAGTCGTATGGACAGGTCTGTAATACTATAATGTCACAGTCATATGGACTGGTCTGTAATACTATAATGTCACAGTCATATGAACTGGTCTGTAATACTATAATGTCACAGTCATATGGACTGGTCTGTAATACTATAATGTCACAGTAATATGGACTGGTCTGTAATACTAAAATGTCGCAGTCATATGGACTGGTCTGTAATACTATAATGTCACAGTCATATGGACTGGTCTGTAATACTATAATGTCACAGTCATATGGACTGGTCTGTAATACTATAATGTCACAGTCATATAGACTGGTCTGTAATGCTATAATGTCAGTCATATGGATTGGATTGGTCTGTAATGCTATAATATCACCATCATATGTACTGGTCTGTAATACAATAATGTCACAGTAATATGGACTGGTCTGTAATATTATAATGTGACGGTCATATGGACTGGTCTGTAATACTATAATGTCACAGTCATATGGACTGGTCTGTAATACTATAATATCACCGCCATATGGACTGATCTGTAATGCTATAATATCACCGTCATATGGACTGGTCTGTAATACTATAATGTCACAGTCTTATGGACAGGTCTATAATACTAAAATGTCACAGTTATATGGACTGGTCTGTAATACTATAATGTCACAGTAATATGGACTGGTCTTTAATGCTATAATGTCACAGTCATATGGACAGGTCTGTAATACTATAATGTCACAGTCATATGGACTGGTCTGTAATACTATAATGTCATAGTCATATGAACTGGTCTGTAATACTATAATGTCACAGTCATATGGACTGGTCTGTAATACTATAATGTCACAGTAATATGGACTGGTCTGTAATACTATAATGTCGCAATCATATGGACTGGTCTGTAATACTATAATGTCACAGTCATATGGACTGGTCTGTAATACTATAATGTCACAGTCATATGGACTGGTCTGTAATACTATAATGTCACAGTCATATAGACTGGTCTGTAATGCTATAATGTCAGTCATATAGATTGGATTGGTCTGTAATGCTATAATATCACCATCATATGTACTGGTCTGTAATACAATAATGTCACAGTAATATGGACTGGTCTGTAATATTATAATGTCACAGTCATATGGACTGGTCTGTAATACTATAATGTCACAGTCATATGGACTAGTCTGTAAAACTATAATATCACTGCCATATGGATTGGTCTGTAATGCTATATCACCGTCATATGGACTGGTCTGTAATACTATAATGTCACAGTCATATGGACAGGTCTGTAATACTAAAATGTCACAGTCATATGGACTGGTCTGTAATACTATAATGTCACAGTCATATGGACTGGTCTGTAATACTATAATGTCACAGTCATATGGACTGGTCTGTAATACTATAATGTCACAGTCAAATGGACTGGTCTGTAATACTATAATGTCACAGTCATATGGACTGGTCTGTAATATTATAATATCACAGTCATATGGACTGGTCTGTAATACTATAATGTCAGTCATATGAACTGGTCTGTAATAGTATAATGTCACAGTCATATGGACTGGTCAGGAATACTATAATGTCAGTCATATGACTGGTCTGTAATACTATAATGTCACAGTCATATGGACTGGTCTGTAATACTATAATGTCACAGTCATATAGACTGGTCTGTAATGCTATAATGTCAGTCATATGGATTGGATTGGTCTGTAATGCTATAATATCACCATCATATGTACTGGTCTGTAATACAATAAGGTCACAGTAATATGGACTGGTCTGTAATATTATAATGTCACAGTCATATGGACTGGTCTGTAATACTATAATATCACCTCCATATGGACTGGTCTGTAATGCAATAATATCACCGTCATGGACTGGTCTTTAATGCTATAATGTCACAGTCATATGGACAGGTCTGTAATATTATAATGTCACAGTCATATGGACTGGTCTGTAATACTATAATGTCACAGTCATATGAACTGGTCTGTAATACTATAATGTCACAGTCATATGGACTGGTCTGTAATACTATAATGTCACAGTAATATGGACTGGTCTGTAATACTATAATGTCGCAGTCATATGGACTGGTCTGTAATACTATAATGTCACAGTCATATGGACTGGTCTGTAATACTATAATGTCACAGTCATATGGACTGGTCTGTAATACTATAATGTCACAGTCATATAGACTGGTCTGTAATGCTATAATGTCAGTCATATGGATTGGATTGGTCTGTAATGCTATAATATCACCATCATATGTACTGGTCTGTAATACAATAATGTCACAGTAATATGGACTGGTCTGTAATATTATAATGTCACGGTCATATGGACTGGTCTGTAATACTATAATGTCACAGTCATATGGACTGGTCTGCAATACTATAATATCACCGCCATATGGACTGATCTGTAATGCTATAATATCACCGTCATATGGACTGGTCTGTAATACTATAATGTCACAGTCTTATGGACAGGTCTATAATACTAAAATGTCACAGTTATATGGACTGGTCTGTAATACTATAATGTCACAGTCATATGGATTGATCTGTAATACTATAATGTCACAGTCATATGCACTGGTCTGTAATACTATATCACCGCCATATGGACTGGTCTGTAATGCTATAATATTACCGTCATATGGACTGGTCTGTAATGCTATAATGTCACAGTCATATGGACAGGTCTGTAAAACTATAATGTCACAGTCATATGGACTGGTCTGTAATACTATAATGTCACAGTCATATGAACTGGTCTGTAATACTATAATATCACAGTCATATGAATTGGTCTGTAATACTATAATGTCACAGTCATATGGACTGGTCTGTAATACTATAATGTCACAGTCATATGGACTGGTCTGTAATACTATAATGTCACATTCATAAGGACTGGTCTGTAATACTATAATGTCCCAGTCATATGGACTGGTCTGTAATACTATAATGTCACAGTCATATGGACTGGTCTGTAATACTATAATGTCACAGTCATATGGACTGGTCTGTAATACTATAATGTCACAGTCAAATGGACTGGTCTGTAATACTATAATATCACAGTCATATGGACTGGTCTGTAATATTATAATATCACAGTCATATGGACTGGTCTGTAATACTATGTCAGTCATATGGACTGGCCTATAATACTATAATGTCACAGTCATATGGACTAGTCTGTAATACTATAATGTCACAGTCATATGGACTGGTCTGTAATACTATATCACCGCTATATGAACTGGTCTGTAATACTATAATGTCACAGTCATATGAACTGGTTTGTAATGCTATAATATCACCGTCATATGGACTGGTCTGTAATGCTATAATGTCACAGTCATATGGACAGGTCTGCAATACTATAATGTCACAGTCATACGGACTGGTCTGTAATACTATAATGTCACAGTCATATGAACTGGTCTGTAATACTATAATGTCACAGTCATATGGACTGGTCTGTAATATTATAATGTCACAGTCATATGGACTGGTCTGTAATACTATAATGTCACAGTCATATGGACTGGTCTGTAATACTATAATGTCACAGTCATATGGACTAGTCTGTAATACTATAATGTCACAGTCATATGGACTGGTCTGTAATACTATATCACCGCTATATGAACTGGTCTGTAATACTATAATGTCACAGTCATATGAACTGGTTTGTAATGCTATAATATCACCGTCATATGGACTGGTCTGTAATGCTATAATGTCACAGTCATATGGACAGGTCTGCAATACTATAATGTCACAGTCATACGGACTGGTCTGTAATACTATAATGTCACAGTCATATGAACTGGTCTGTAATACTATAATGTCACAGTCATATGGACTGGTCTGTAATATTATAATGTCACAGTCATATGAACTGGTCTGTAATACTACAATGCCACAGTCGTATGGACTGGTCTGTAATACTATAATGTCACAGTCATATAGACTGGTCTGTAATACTATAATGTCAGTCATATGGATTGGATTGGTCTGTAATGCTATAATATCTCCATCATATGGACTGGTCTGTAATACTATAATGTCATAGTCATATGGACTGGTCTGTAATGCTATAATGTCACAGTCATATGGACAGGTCTGTAATACTATAATGTCAGTCATATGAACTGGTCTGTAATGCTATAATGTCACAGTCATATGAACTGGTCTGTAATGCTATAATGTCACAGTCATATGGAAAGGTCTGTAATACTATAATGTCACATTCATATGGACCAGTCTGTAATACTATAATATCACAGTCATATGGACTGGTCTGTAATACTATAATGTCACAGTCATATGGACTGGTCATTAATACTATAAAGTCACAGTGATTTGGATTGGATTGGTCTGGAATACTATAATGTCACAGTCATTTGGACTGGTCTGTAATACTATAATGTGACAGTCATATGGACGGGTCTGTAATACTTTGTCACAGTCATATGGACTGGTCTGGAATACTATAATGTCACATTCATATGGACCAGTCTGTAATACTATAATATCACAGTCATATGGACTGGTCTGTAATACTATAATGTCACAGTCATATGGACTGGTCATTAATACTATAAAGTCACAGTGATTTGGATTGGATTGGTCTGGAATACTATAATGTCACAGTCATTTGGACTGGTCTGTAATACTATAATGTGACAGTCATATGGACTGGTCTGTAATAGTATAAAGTCACAGTCATATAGACTAGTCTGTAATACTATAATGTCACAGTCATATGGACTGGTCTGTAATACTATAATTTCAGTCATATGGACTGGTCTGTAATACTATAATGTCACAGTCATATGGACTGGTCTGTAATACTATAATGTCACAGCCATATGGACTGGTCATTAATACTATAATGTCACAGTGATTTGGAGTGGATTGGTCTGGAATACTATAATGTCACAGTCATTTGGACTGGTCTGTAATACTATAATGTGACAGTCATATGGACTGGTCTGGAATACTATAATGTCACAGTCATTTGGACTGGTCAGGAATACTATCATGTCACAGTCATATGACTGGTCTGTAATACTATAATGTCAGTCATATGGACTGGTCTGTAATACTATAATGTCACAATCATATGGACTGGTCTGTAATACTATAATGTCACAGTCATTTGGACTGGTCTGTAATACTATAATGTGACAGTCATATGGATTGGTCTGTAATACTATAATGTCACAGTCATATGGACTGGTCTGTAATAGTATAATGTCACAGTCATATGGACTAGTCTGTAATACTATAATGTCACAGTCATATGGACTGGTCTGTAATACTATAATGTCACAGTCATATGGACTGGTCTGTAATACTATAATGTCACAGTCATATGGACTGGTCTGTAATACTATGTCACAGTCATTTGGACTGGTCTGGAATACTATAATGTCACATTCATATGGACTGGTCTGTAATACTATAATATCACAGTCATATGGACTGGTCTGTAATACTATAATGTCACAGTAATATGGACTGGTCTGTAATGCTATAATGTCACAGTCATATGGACAGGTCTGTAATACTATAATGTCAGTCATATGAACTGGTCTGTAATGCTATAATGTCACAGTCATATGAACTGGTCTGTAATGCTATAATGTCACAGTCATATGGAAAGGTCTGTAATACTATAATGTCAGTCATATGAACTGGTCTGTAATAGTATAATGACACAGTCATATGGACGGGTCTGTAATACTTTGTCACAGTCATATGGACTGGTCTGGAATACTATAATGTCACATTCATATGGACCAGTCTGTAATACTATAATATCACAGCCATATGGACTGGTCTGTAATACTATAATGTCACAGTCATATGGACTGGTCATTAATACTATAAAGTCACAGTGATTTGGATTGGATTGGTCTGGAATACTTTAATGTCACAGTCATTTGGACTGGTCTGTAATACTATAATGTGACAGTCATATGGACTGGTCTGTAATAGTATAAAGTCACAGTCATATAGACTAGTCTGTAATACTATAATGTCACAGTCATATGGACTGGTCTGTAATACTATAATGTCAGTCATATGGACTGGTCTGTAATACTATAATGTCACAGTCATATGGACTGGTCTGTAATACTATAATGTCACAGTCATATGGACTGGTCATTAATACTATAAAGTCACAGTGATTTGGATTGGATTGGTCTGGAATACTATAATGTCACAGTCATTTGGACTGGTCTGTAATACTATAATGTGACAGTCATATGGACTGGTCTGGAATACTATAATGTCACAGTCATTTGGACTGGTCAGGAATACTATCATGTCACAGTCATATGACTGGTCTGTAATACTATAATGTCAGTCATATGGACTGGTCTGTAATACTATAATGTCACAATCATATGGACTGGTCTGTAATACTATAATGTCACAGTCATTTGGACTGGTCTGTAATACTATAATGTGACAGTCATATGGATTGGTCTGTAATACTATAATGTCACAGTCATATGGACTGGTCTGTAATAGTATAATGTCACAGTCATATGGACTAGTCTGTAATACTATAATGTCACAGTCATATGGACTGGTCTGTAATACTATAATGTCACAGTCATATGGACTGGTCTCTAATACTATAATGTCACAGTCATATGGACTGGTCTGTAATACTATGTCACAGTCATATGGACTGGTCTGGAATACTATAATGTCACATTCATATGGACTGGTCTGTAATACTATAATATCACATTCATATGGACTGGTCTGTAATACTATAATGTCACAGTCATATGGACTGGTCTGTAATACTATAATGTGACAGTCATATGGACTGGTCTGTAATAGTATAATGTCACAGCCATATGGACTAGTCTGTAATACTATAATGTCACAGTCATATGGACTGGTCTGTAATACTATAATATCACATTCATATGGACTGGTCTGTAATACTATAATGTCACAGTCATATGGACTGGTCTGTAATACTATAATGTGACAGTCATATGGACTGGTCTGTAATAGTATAATGTCACAGCCATATGGACTAGTCTGTAATACTATAATGTCACAGTCATATGGACTGGTCTGTAATACTATAATGTCACAGTCATATGGACTGGTCTGTAATACTATAATGTCACAGTCATATGGACTGGTCTGTAATACTATGTCACAGTCATATGGACTGGTCTGGAATACTATAATGTCACATTCATATGGACTGGTCTGTAATACTATAATATCACAGTCATATGGACTGGTCTGTAATACTATAATGTCACAGTCATATGGAGGACTGGTCTGTAAGGCTACTTTGACACTCGTGTCTGAATCTCCCCGTCGCAATGCGTCGGGCAGAGATTCCGACGCTAGCGTTTGATGCACTGCACAACGGGTGCAGCAAATGCATTTCTCCGGCGCATCCGCTGCCCCGTTGTGAGGTGCGGGGACGTGGGGGCGGAGTTCCAGCCGCACATGCGCGGTCGGAAAAGGCGGTGCGTCAGGAGCAAAAAACGTTACATTTAACGTTTTTTGCTCCCGGCGGTCCGCCACAACACGGCGCAACCATCGCACGACGGTTGCGACGTGTGGCAAAGCGTCGCAATGCGTCACTAATGTTAATCAATGGGGCAAAAACGCATCCTGCAAACAACTTTCCAGGATGCGTTTTTTGCCATAAACGACGCATTGCGACGTCTGGCAAAAAACGCCAGTGTGAAAGTAGCCTAACACTATAATGTCACAGTCATATGGACTGGTCTGTAATACTATAATGTCACAGTCATATAGACTGGTCTGTAATGCTATAATGTCAGTCATATGGATTGGATTGGTCTGTAATACTATAATATCACCATCATATGTACTGGTCTGTAATACAATAATGTCACAGTTATATGGACTGGTCTGTAATACTATAATGTCACAGTCATATGGACTGGTCTGTAATACTATAATATCACCGCCATATGGACTGGTCTGTAATGCTATAATGTCACAGTTATTTGGACTGGTCTGTAATGCTATAATGTCACAGTCATATGGACAGGTCTGTAATACTAAAATGTCACAGTCATATGGACTGGTCTGTAATACTATAATGTCACAGTCATATGGACTGGTCTGTAACACTATAATGTCACAGTCATATGGACTGGTCTGTAACACTATAATGTCAAAGTCATATGGACTAGTCTGTAATATTATAATGTCACAGTCATATGGATTGGTCTGAAATACTATAATGTCACAGTCATATGGACTGGTCTGTAATGCTATAATGTCACAGTTATATGGACTGGTCTGTAATGCTATAATGTCACAGTCATATGAACTGGTCTGTAATACTATAATGTCACAGTCATATGGACAGGTCTGTAATACTATAATGTGACAGTCATATGGATTGGTCTGTAATACTATAATGTCACAGTTATTTGGACTGATCTGTAATGCTATAATGTCACAGTCATATGGACAGGTCTGTAATACTAAAATGTCACAGTCATATGGACTGGTCTGTAATACTATAATGTCACAGTCATATGGACTGGTCTGTAACACTATAATGTCACAGTCATATGGACTGGTCTGTAACACTATAATGTCAAAGTCATATGGACTAGTCTGTAATATTATAATTTCACAGTCATATGGATTGGTCTGAAATACTATAATGTCACAGTCATATGGACTGGTCTGTAATGCTATAATGTCACAGTCATATGAACTGGTCTGTAATACTATAATGTCACAGTCATATGGACAGGTCTGTAATACTATAATGTGACAGTCATATGGATTGGTCTGTAATACTATAATGTCACAGTCATATGAACTGGTCTGTAATACTATAATGTGACAGTCATATGGACTGGTCTGTAATGCTATAATGTCAGTCATATGGACTAGTCTGTAATACTATAATGTCAGTCATATGGACTGGTGTCATGATTCCAATGGCAGGGAATCACAAAAGGACAAGCACCAACGAGCTCTAGGGTGATGGAACCTGAGCTGACCGCGACCCTAAACCTGAACACACAAATAACAATAGCCGGGGAACGTGCCTACGTTGATCCTAGACGTCTCGCACCAGCCGAAGATCTAACTTCCCCTATTAGAAGAAACACAGACCTCTCTTGCCTCCAGAGAAATACCCCACAGAAATAGCAGCCCCCCACATATAATGACGGTGAAATGAGAGGAAGGCACATACACAGTATGAAAACAGATTCAGCAAAATGAGGCCTGCTAAAACTAGATAGCAGAGGATACAAAAGTAAACTGCGCGGTCAGCAAAAAACCCTTCAAAAAACCATCCTGCAATTACTTGAACTCATGTTCCAACTCATGGAACATGAGGAGCAATTACAGCCCACTAGAGCAACCAGCAGCAAAGAAACAATTATATGCAAGCTGGACAAGACAAAAATAAAGCAAAACGTGGAACAAGAAAATCAAAAACTTAGCTTGTCCTGAAGATTACTGAAGCCAGAAGCTGAGGTAACAAAACACTCTGATAACCTTGATAGCCGGCGGGGAAATGACAAGAAAGCCCGGTTAAATAGGAAACTCCCAAATCCTAATAGAACAGGTGGACACCAGAGACAGCAGAACACAAATCACCCAGTACCATCAGTAACCACCAGAGGGAGCCCAAAAACAGAACTCACAACAGACTGGTCTGGAATACTATAATGTCACAGTCCTATGGACTGGTCTGTAATACTATAATGTCACAGTCATATGGACTGGTCTGTAATACTATAATGTCAGTCATATGAACTGGTCTGTAATACTATAATGTCACAGTCATATGGACTGGTCTGGAATACTATAATGTCAGTCATATGGACTGGTCTGTAATACTATAATGTCACAGTCATATGGACTGGTCTGGAATACTATAATGTCAGTCATATAGACTCGTCTGTAATGCTATAATGTCAGTCATATGGATTGGATTGGTTTGTAATGCTATAATATCACCATCATATGTACTGGTCTGTAATACAATAATGTCACAGTTATATGGACTGGTCTGTAATTTTATAATGTCACAGTCATGTGGACTGGTCTGTAATACTATAATGTCAGTCATATGGACTGGTCTGTAATACTATAATGTCACAGTCATATAGACTGGTCTGTACTGCTATGTCAGTCATATGGATTAGATTGGTTTGTAATGCTATAATATCACCATCATATGTACTGGTCTGTAATACAATAATGTCACAGTTATATGGACTGGTCTGTAATATTATAATGTCACAGTCAAATGGACTGGTCTGTAATACTATAATGTCACAGTCATATAGACTGGTCTGTAATGCTATAATGTCAGTCATATGGATTGGATTGGTTTGTAATGCTATAATATCACCATCATATGTACTGGTCTGTAATACAATAATGTCACAGTTATATGGACTGGTCTGTAATATTATAATGTCACAGTCATATGGACTGGTCTGTAATACTATAATGTCACAGTCATATAGACTGGTCTGTAATGCTATAATGTCAGTCATATGGATTGGATTGGTTTGTAATGCTATAATATCTCCATCATATGTACTGGTCTGTAATACAATAATGTCACAGTTATATGGACTGGTCTGTAATACTATAATGTCACAGTCATATGGACTGGTCTGTAACACTATAATGTCACAGTCATATGGACTAGTCTGTAACATTATAATGTCACAGTCATATGGATTGGTCTGAAATACTATAATGTCACAGTCATATGGACTGGTCTGTAATGCTATAATGTCACAGTTATATGAACTGGTCTGTAATGCTATAATGTCACAGTCATATGAACTGGTCTGTAATACTATAATGTCACAGTCATATGGACAGGTCTGTAATACTATAATGTGACAGTCATATGGACTGGTCTGTAATGCTATAATGTCAGTCATATGGACTAGTCTGTAATACTATAATGTCACAGTCATATGGACTGGTCTGGAATACTATAATGTCAGTCATATGGACTGGTCTGTAATACTATAATGTCACAGTCATATAGACTGGTCTGTAATGCTATGTCAGTCATATGGATTGGATTGGTTTGTAATGCTATAATATCACCATGATATGTACTGGTCTGTAATACAATAATGTCACAGTTATATGGACTGGTCTGTAATATTATAATGTCACAGTCATATGGACTGGTCTGTAATACTATAATGTCACAGTCATATAGACTGGTCTGTAATGCTATAATGTCAGTCATATGGATTGGATTGGTTTGTAATGCTATAATATCACCATCATATGTACTGGTCTGTAATACAATAATGTCACAGTTATATGGACTGGTCTGTAATATTATAATGTCACAGTCATATGGACTGGTCTGTAATACTATAATGTCACAGTCATATAGACTGGTCTGTAATGCTATAATGTCAGTCATATGGATTGGATTGGTTTGTAATGCCATAATATCTTCATCATATGTACTGGTCTGTAATACAATAATGTCACAGTTATATGGACTGGTCTGTAATACTATAATGTCACAGTCATATGGACTGGTCTGTAACACTATAATGTCACAGTCATATGGACTAGTCTGTAACATTATAATGTCACAGTCATATGGATTGGTCTGTAATACTATAATGTCACAATGATATGGACTGGTCTGTAATGCTATAATGTCACAGTTATATGGACTGGTCTGTAATGCTATAATGTCACAGTCATATGAACTGGTCTGTAATACTATAATGTCACAGTCATATGGACAGGTCTGTAATACTATAATGTGACAGTCATATGGATTGGTCTGTAATACTATAATGTCACAGTCATATGAACTGGTCTGTAATACTATAATGTCACAGTCATATGGACAGGTCTGTAATAATATAATGTGACAGTCATATGGATTGGTCTGTAATACTATAATGTCACAGTCATATGGATTGGTCTGTAATACTATAATGTCACAGTCATATGAACTGGTCTGTACTACTATAATGTCACAGTCATATGAACTGGTCTGTAATACTATAATGTCACAGTCATATGGACTGGTCTGTAATGCTATAATGTCACAGTTATATGGACTAGTCTGTAATGCTATAATGTCACAGTCATATGAACTGGTCTGTAATACTATAATGTCACAGTCATATGGACAGGTCTGTAATACTATAATGTGACAGTCATGTGGATTGGTCTGTAATACTATAATGTCACAGTCATATGGATTGGTCTGTAATACTATAATGTCACACTCATATGAACTGGTCTGTAATACTATAATGTCACAGTCATCTGGATTGATCTGTACTACTATAATGTCACAGTCATATAGACTGGTCTGTAATGCTATAATGTCAGTCATATGGATTGGATTGGTTTGTAATGCTATAATATCTCCATCATATGTACTGGTCTGTAATATAATAATGTCACAGTTATATGGACTGGTCTGTAATACTATAATGTCACAGTCATATGGACTGGTCTGTAACACTATAATGTCAGTCATATGGACTAGTCTGTAATATTATAATGTCACAGTCATATGGATTGGTCTGTAATACTATAATGTCACAGTCATATGGACTGGTCTGTAATGCTATAATGTCACAGTTATATGGACTGGTCTGTAATGCTATAATGTCACAGTCATATGATCTGGTCTGTAATACTGTAATGTCACAGTCTTATGGACAGGTCTGTAATACTATAATGTGACAGTCATATGAACTGGTCTGTACTACTATAATGTCACAGTCATATGGACTGGTCTGTAATACTATAATGTCACAGTCATATGAACTGGTCTGTAATACTATAATGTCACAGTCATATGGACAGGTCTGTAATACTATAATGTGACAGTCATGTGGATTGGTCTGTAATACTATAATGTCACAGTCATATGGATTGGTCTGTAATACTATAATGTCACACTCATATGAACTGGTCTGTAATACTATAATGTCACAGTCATATGGATTGATCTGTACTACTATAATGTCACAGTCATATAGACTGGTCTGTAATGCTATAATGTCACAGTCATATAGACTGGTCTGTAATGCTATAATGTCAGTCATATGGATTGGATTGGTTTGTAATGCTATAATATCTCCATCATATGTACTGGTCTGTAATACAATAATGTCACAGTTATATGGACTGGTCTGTAATACTATAATGTCACAGTCATATGGACTGGTCTGTAACACTATAATGTCAGTCATATGGACTAGTCTGTAATATTATAATGTCACAGTCATATGGATTGGTCTGTAATACTATAATGTCACAGTCATATGGACTGGTCTGTAATGCTATAATGTCACAGTTATATGGACTGGTCTGTAATGCTATAATGTCACAGTCATATGAACTGGTCTGTAATACTATAATGTCACAGTCATATAGACTGGTCTGTAATGCTATAATGTCAGTCATATGGATTGGATTGGTTTGTAATGCTATAATATCTCCATCATATGTACTTAGTTACATAGTTATTAAGGTTGAAAGAAGACTGTAAGTCCATCTAGTTCAACCCATAGCCTAACCTAACATGCCCCAACATGTTGATCCAGAGGAAGGCAAAAAAACCCATGTGGCAAAGAGTAAGCACCACATTGGGGAAAAAAATTTCTTCCCGACTCCACATACGGCAATCAGACTAGTTCCCTGGATCAACGCCCTATCAAGGAATCTAGTGTATATACCCTGTAATATTATACTTTTCCAGAAAGGTATCCAGTCCCCTCTTAAATTTAAGTAATGAATCACTCATTACAACATCATACAGCAGAGAGTTCCATAGTCTCACTGCTCTTACAGTAAAGAATCCGCGTCTGTTATTATGCTTAAACCTTTTTTCCTCCAACCGCAGAGGATGCCCCCTTGTCCCTGTTTCAGGTCTATGATTAAAAAGATCATCAGAAAGGTCTTTGTACTGTCCCCTCATATATTTATACATTAAAATAAGATCACCCCTTAGTCTTCGTTTTTCCAAACTAAATAGCCCCAAGTGTAATAACCTATCTTGGTATTGCAGACCCCCCAGTCCTCTAATAACCTTGGTCGCTCTTCTCTGCACCCGCTCCAGTTCAGCTATGTCTTTCTTAAACACCGGAGACCAGAACTGTGCACAGTATTCTAAGTGTGGTTGAACTAGTGACTTTTATAGAGGTAAAATTATGTTCTCCTCATGTGCATCTATGCCTCTTTTAATGCATCCCATTATTTTATTTGCCTTTGTAGCAGCTGCCTGACACTGGCCACTGAATTTAAGTTTGTCATCCACCCATACACCCAGGTCTTTTTCATTGACGGTTTTGCCCAGAGTTTTAGAATTAAGCGCATAATTATACATCTTATTACTTCTACCCAAGTGCATGACCTTACATTTATCCCCATTAAAGCTCATTTGCCATTTATTAGCCCAAGCTTCTAGTTTACATAAATCATCCTGTAATATAAAATTGTCCTCCTCTGTATTGATTACCCTGCAGAGTTTAGTGTCATCTGCAAATATTGAAATTCTGCTCTGAATGCCCCCTACAAGGTCATTAATAAATATGTTAAAAAGTAGAGGGCCCAATACTGACCCCTGTGGTACCCCACTGCTAACCGCTACCCAGTCCGAGTGTGCTCCATTAATAACCACCCTTTGTTTCCTATCCCTGAGCCAGCTCTCAACCCACTTGCACATATTTTCCCCTATCCCCATTATTCTCATTTTATGTATCAACCTTTTGTGTGGCACCGTATCAAAAGCTTTTGAAAAGTCCATATACACTACATCCACTGGGTTCCCTTGGTCCAATCCGGAACTTACCTCTTCATAGAAACTGATCAAATTAGTCTGACAGGAATGGTCCCTAGTAAACCCGTGCTGATACTGGGTCATGAGGTTATTCCTCTTCAGATACTCCAGTATAGCGTCCCTTAGAATGCCCTCCAGGATTTTACACACAGTAGAGGTTAAGCTTACTGGCCTATAATTTCCGAGTTCAGTTTTTGTCCCCTTTTTGAATATTGGCACCACATTTGCTATACGCCAGTCCTGCGGCACAGACCCTGTTATTATGGAGTCTTTAAAGATTAAAAATAATGGTCTATCAATGACTGTACTTAATTCCTGCAGTACTCGGGGGTGTATCCCATCCGGACCCGGAGATTTGTCAATTTTAGTGATTTTTAGACGCCGCCGCACTTCCTGCTGGGTTAAGCAGGTGACATTTAATGGGGAATTTTTATCACTAGTCATTTTGTCTGCCATGGGATTTTCTTGTGTAAATACTGATGAAAAAAAGTCATTTAGCATATTGGCTTTTTCCTCATCCTCATCCACCATCTCACCCAGACTATTTTTAAGGGGGCCAACACTATCATTTTTTAGTTTCTTACTATTTATGTAGTTAAAGAATATTTTAGGATTATTTATACTCTCTCTGGCAATGAGTCTCTCTGTCTCAATCTTTGCTGCCTTGATTTGCTTTTTACAGAATTTATTTAATTTTCTGTATTTATTTAATGCCTGCTCACTACCTACTTCCTTTAATTCTCTAAATGCTTTCTTTTTGTCACTTATTGCGCCCCTTACAGCTCTATTTAGCCATATCGGTTTCCTCCTATTCCTAGTATGTTTATTCCCATACGGTGTATACTGTGCACAGGTCCTATCCAGGATGCTAATAAACGTCTCCCATTTTCTTTGTGTATTTTTGTGTCTCAGGATATCGTCCCAGTTAATTGCACCAAGATCCTCTCTCATCCGTTGGAAATTTGCCCTCCTGAAGTTTAGTGTCCTTGTAACCCCTCTACTACACATCTTTTTAAAGGATACATGAAAACTTATTATTTTGTGATCGCTATTTCCCAAGTGACCCCCAACCCTTATATTTGATATGCGGTCTGGCCTGTTGGTTAATATTAGGTCTAGCAGTGCCCCCTTTCTTGTTGGGTCCTGAACCAGTTGTGAAAGGTAATTGTCTCTCATAATTGTCAAAAACCGATTACCTTTGCTGGAACTGCAGGTTTCTGTTCCCCAATCTATTTCAGGGTAGTTGAAGTCCCCCATAATAATGACTTCTCCTTGAGTCGCAGCTTCATCTATTTGCTTTACGAGGATATTCTCCATTTCTTCCATTATTTTTGGAGATTTATAACAAACCCCTATCAGTAATTTATTATTTTTTCCCCCTCCCCTTATCTCCACCCACAGAGATTCTACATTTTCATTAAATTCACCTATATTATCGTGCAGGATGGGTTTTAAGGATGATTTTACATATAGACACACCCCTCCCCCTCGCTTATCTGTACGGTCATTTCTGAACAGGCTATAGCCCTGCAAGTTAACAGCCCAGTCATGGCTCTCATCCAGCCATGTCTCAGATATCCCCACCATGTCATAATTATGCTCCAACAACATTAGTTCTAATTCGTCCATTTTGTTGGCGAGGCTTCTGGCATTAGTATACATGCACTTTATGTTCCTCTCTGTACTTCTATTTCTTAAATTATTAACTGTTCTGACCCCACCCCCCATGCCACCGCCCCCCCCCAACTTCCTTATTTGTGCCCAAGTCTCTGTCTGCACTATCTTTCCCTCCTATAAAATGAATACCCTCCCCCCCAATTCCTAGTTTAAACACTCCTCCAACCTTCTAGCCATTCTCTCCCCCAGCACAGCTGCACCCTCCCCATTGAGGTGCAGCCCGTCCCTAGCGTAGAGCCTGTAGCCAACTGAGAAGTCGGCCCAGTTCTGAAGGAACCCAAACCCCTCTTCCCTACACCAATTCTTGAGCCACTTATTAACCTCCCTAATCTCCCGTTGCCTCTCTGGCGTGGCACGTGGTACCGGCAGTATTTCGGAAAATACCACATTGGAGGTCCTTCTTTCAGCTTGCAGCCTAATTCCCTGAAATCATCTTTAAGGACCTTCCACCTACCTCTAACTTTGTCATTAGTGCCAATGTGCACCATGACCGCTGGGTCCTCACCAGCCCCTCCCAATAATCTGTCCACCCGATCAGTGATGTGTCGGACTCGAGCGCCAGGTAGGCAGCGCACCGTTCGACGATCCCTGTCTTTGTGACAGATTGCCCTATCTGTTCCCCTAATAATTGAGTCGCCCACTACCAGCACCTGTCTGGCCTGCCCTGCTCTCCTATTTCCCTCCTTACTGGAGCAGTCACTCCTCCGGCTTTCAGAGGACATGCCTGGCTGCAGCAGTGCTACCCCTGTACTGGCACCCCCCTCATCTGCCAACTTAGCAAACTTATTGGGGTGTTCCAGATCAGGACTAGCCTCCCTGGCACTCTTCCCTCTACCCCGCTTCCTAACTGTCACCCAGCTAGCTACTTCATTGTCCTGCAGCTCCATCCCACCATCTCCCCCTCATCTGTCCCATTGAGCGTCTGCTCCATGAGCAGAAGACTCCTCTCCATATTGTCTATGGATCTCAGTGTTGCCAGCTGCACATTTAGAGTCAGAATCTGGGTTTCCAAATGCACAAAGTGCTGACATCTCGCACAGCAGTATGCACCCTCGATTGGCTGCTCAAGGATTGCATACATGTGGCAAGATGTGCACTGGATGGCATAAACAATAGTGGAGCACAATAATGTCACAGTTATATGGACTGGTCTGTAATACTATAATGTCACAGTCATATGGACTGGTCTGTAACACGATAATGTCACAGTCATATGGATTGGTCTGTAATACTATAATGTCACAGTCATATGGACTGGTCTGTAATGCTATAATGTCACAGTTATATGGACTGGTCTGTAATGCTATAATGTCACAGTCATATGAACTGGTCTGTAATACTATAATGTCACAGTCATATGGACAGGTCTGTAATACTATAATGTGACAGTCATATGGATTGGTCTGTAATACTTTAATGTCACAGTCATATGAACTGGTCTGTAATACTATAATGTCACAGTCATATGGACAGGTCTGTAATACTATAATGTGACAGTCATATGGATTGGTCTGTAATACTATAATGTCACAGTCATATGGATTGGTCTGTAATACTATAATGTCACAGTCATATGAACTGGTCTGTACTACTATAATGTCACAGTCATATGAACTGGTCTGTAATACTATAATGTCACAGTCATATGGACTGGTCTGTAATGCTATAATGTCACAGTTATATGGACTGGTCTGAAATGCTATAATGTCACAGTCATATGAACTGGTCTGTAATACTATAATGTCACAGTCATATGGATTGGTCTGTACTACTATAATGTCACAGTCATATAGACTGGTCTGTAATGCTATAATGTCAGTCATATGGATTGGATTGGTTTGTAATGCTATAATATCTCCATCATATGTACTGGTCTGTAATACAATAATGTCACAGTTATATGGACTGGTCTGTAATACTATAATGTCACAGTCATATGGATTGGTCTGTAACACTATAATGTCACAGTCATATGGACTAGTCTGTAATATTATAATGTCACAGTCATATGGATTGGTCTGTAATACTATAATGTCACAGTCATATGGACTGGTCTGTAATGCTATAATGTCACAGTTATATGGACTGGTCTGTAATGCTATAATGTCACAGTCATATGGACTGGTCTGTAACACTATAATGTCACAGTCATATGGAATAGTCTGTAACATTATAATGTCACAGTCATATGGATTGGTCTGTAATACTATAATGTCACAGTCATATAGACTGGTCTGTAATGCTATAATGTCACAGTTATATGGACTGGTCTGTAATGCTATAATGTCACAGTCATATGAACTGGTCTGTAATACTATAATGTCACAGTCATATGGACAGGTCTGTAATACTATAATGTGACAGTCATATGGATTGGTCTGTAATACTTTAATGTCACAGTCATATGAACTGGTCTGTAATACTATAATGTCACAGTCATATGGACAGGTCTGTAATACTATAATGTGACAGTCATATGGATTGGTCTGTAATACTATAATGTCACAGTCATATGAACTGGTCTGTACTACTATAATGTCACAGTCATATGAACTGGTCTGTAATACTATAATGTCACAGTCATATGGACAGGTCTGTAATACTATAATGTGACAGTCATATGGACTGGTCTGTAATGCTATAATGTCACAGTTATATGGACTGGTCTGTAATACTATAATGTGACAGTCATATGGATTGGTCTGTAATACTATAATGTCACAGTCATATGGATTGGTCTGTAATACTATAATGTCACACTCATATGAACTGGTCTGTAATACTATAATGTCACAGTCATGTAGACTGGTCTGTAATGCTATATTGTCAGTCATATGGATTGGATTGGATTGGTTTGTAATGCTATAATATCTCCATCATATGTACTGGTCTGTAATACAATAATGTCACAGTTATATGGACTGGTCTGTAATACTATAATGTCACAGTCATATGGATTGGTCTGTAACACTATAATGTCACAGTCATATGGACTAGTCTGTAATATTATAATGTCACAGTCATATGGATTGGTCTGTAATACTATAATGTCACAGTCATATGGACTGGTCTGTAATGCTATAATGTCACAGTTATATGGACTGGTCTGTAATGCTATAATGTCACAGTCATATGAACTGGTCTGTAATACTGTAATGTCACAGTCATATGGACAGGTCTGTAATACTATAATGTGACAGTCATATGGATTGGTCTGTAATACTTTAATGTCACAGTCATATGAACTGGTCTGTAATACTATAATGTCACAGTCATATGGACAGGTCTGTAATACTATAATGTGACAGTCATATGGATTGGTCTGTAATACTATAATGTCACAATCATATGGATTGGTCTGTACTACTATAATGTCACAGTCATATGAACTGGTCTGTAATACTATAATGTCACAGTCATATGGACTGGTCTGTAATGCTATAATGTCACAGTTATATGGACTGGTCTGTAATGCTATAATGTCACAGTCATATGAACTGGTCCGTAATACCATAATGTCACAGTCATATGGACAGGTCTGTAATACTATAATGTGACAGTCATATAGATTGGTCTGCAATACTATAATGTCACAGTCATATGGACTGGTCTGTGATACTATATCACCGCCATATGGACTGGTCTGTAATGCTATAATGTCACAGTCATATGGACTGGTCTGTAATGCTATAATCTCACAGTCATATGGACTGGTCTGTAATACTATAATGTCAGTCATATGGACTGGTCTGGAATACTATAATGTCACAGTCATATGGACTGGTCTGTAATACTATAATGTCAGTCATATGGACTGGTCTGTAATACTATAATGTCACAGTCATATAGACTGGTCTGTAATGCTATAATGTCAGTCATATGGATTGGATTGGTTTGTAATGCTATAATATCACCATCATATGTACTGGTCTGTAATACAATAATGTCACAGTTATATGGACTGGTCTGTAATTTTATAATGTCACAGTCATGTGGACTGGTCTGTAATACTATAATGTCAGTCATATGGACTGGTCTGTAATACTATAATGTCACAGTCATATTGACTGGTCTGTAATGCTATGTCAGTCATATGGATTGGATTGGTTTGTAATGCTATAATATCACCATCATATGTACTGGTCTGTAATACAATAATGTCACAGTTATATGGACTGGTCTGTAATATAATGTCACAGTCATATGGACTGGTCTGTAATACTATAATGTCACAGTCATATGGACAGGTCTGTAATACTATAATGTGACAGTCATATGGATTGGTCTGTAATACTATAATGTCACAATCATATGGATTGGTCTGTACTACTATAATGTCACAGTCATATGAACTGGTCTGTAATACTATAATGTCACAGTCATATGGACTGGTCTGTAATGCTATAATGTCACAGTTATATGGACTGGTCTGTAATGCTATAATGTCACAGTCATATGAACTGGTCCGTAATACCATAATGTCACAGTCATATGGACAGGTCTGTAATACTATAATGTGACAGTCATATAGATTGGTCTGCAATACTGTAATGTCACAGTCATATGGACTGGTCTGTGATACTATATCACCGCCATATGGACTGGTCTGTAATGCTATAATGTCACAGTCATATGGACTGGTCTGTAATGCTATAATCTCACAGTCATATGGACTGGTCTGTAATACTATAATGTCAGTCATATGGACTGGTCTGGAATACTATAATGTCACAGTCATATGGACTGGTCTGTAATACTATAATGTCAGTCATATGAACTGGTCTGTAATACTATAATGTCACAGTCATATGGACTGGTCTGGAATACTATAATGTCAGTCATATGGACTGGTCTGTAATACTATAATGTCACAGTCATATAGACTGGTCTGTAATGCTATAATGTCAGTCATATGGATTGGATTGGTTTGTAATGCTATAATATCACCATCATATGTACTGGTCTGTAATACAATAATGTCACAGTTATATGGACTGGTCTGTAATTTTATAATGTCACAGTCATGTGGACTGGTCTGTAATACTATAATGTCAGTCATATGGACTGGTCTGTAATACTATAATGTCACAGTCATATTGACTGGTCTGTAATGCTATGTCAGTCATATGGATTGGATTGGTTTGTAATGCTATAATATCACCATCATATGTACTGGTCTGTAATACAATAATGTCACAGTTATATGGACTGGTCTGTAATATAATGTCACAGTCATATGGACTGGTCTGTAATACTATAATGTCACAGTCATATAGGCTGGTCTGTAATGCTATAATGTCAGTCATATGGATTGGATTGGTTTGTAATGCTATAATATCTCCATCATATGTACTGGTCTGTAATACAATAATGTCACAGTTATATGGACTGGTCTGTAATACTATAATGTCACAGTCATATGGACTGGTCTGTAACACTATAATGTCACAGTCATATGGACTAGTCTATAATATTATAATGTCACAGTCATATGGATTGGTCTGTAATACTATAATGTCACAGTCATATGGACTGGTCTGTAATGCTATAATGTCACAGTTATATGGACTGGTCTGTAATGCTATAATGTCACAGTCATATGAACTGGTCTGTAATACTATAATGTCACAGTCATATGGACAGGTCTGTAATACTATAATGTGACAGTCATATGGGTTGGTCTGTAATACTTTAAAGTCACAGTCATATGAACTGGTCTGTAATACTATAATGTCACAGTCATATGGACTGATCTGTAATACTATAATGTCACAGTCATATGGATTGATCTGTACTACTATAATGTCACAGTCATATGAACTGGTCTGTAATACTATAATGTCACAGTCATATGGACTGGTCTGTAATGCTATAATGTCACAGTTATATGGACTGGTCTGTAATGCTATAATGTCACAGTCATATGGACTGGTCTGTAATACTATAATGTCACAGTCATATGAACTGGTCTGTAATGCTATAATGTCACAGTCATATGAACTGGTCTGTAATACTATAATATCACAGTCATATGGACTGGTCTGTACTACTATAATGTCACAGTCATATGAACTGGTCTGTAATACTATAATGTCACAGGCATATGGACTGGTCTGTAATGCTATAATGTCACAGTTATATGGACTGGTCTGTAATGCTATAATGTCACAGTCATATGGACTGGTCTGTAATACTATAATGTCACAGTCATATGAACTGGTCTGTACTACTATAATGTCACAGTCATATGAACTGGTCTGTAATACTATAATATCACAGTCATATGGACTGTTCTGTAATGCTATAATGTCACAGTTATATGGACTGGTCTGTAATGCTATAATGTCACAGTCATATGAACTGGTCTGTAATACTATAATGTCACAGTCATATGGACAGGTCTGTAATACTATAATATGACAGTCATATGGATTGGTCTGTAATACTATAATGTCACAGTCATATGGATTGGTCTGTAATACTATAATGTCACAGTCATTTGAACTGGTCTGTAGTACTATAATGTCACAGTCATATGAACTGGTCTGTAATACTGTAATGTCACAGTCATATGGACAGGTCTGTAATACTATAATGTGACAGTCATATGGACTGGTCTGTAATGCTATAATGTCAGTCATATGGACTAGTCTGTAATACTATAATGTCACAGTCATATGGACTGTTCTGTGATACTATATCACCGCCATATGGACTGGTCTGTAATGCTATAATGTCACAGTCATATGGACTGGTCTGTAATGCTATAATGTCACAGTCATATGGACTGGTCTGTAATACTATAATGTCCGTCATATGGACTGGTCTGGAATACTATAATGTCACAGTCCTATGGACTGGTCTGTAATACTATAATGTCACAGTCATATGGACTGGTCTGTAATACTATAATGTCAGTCATATGAACTGGTCTGTAATACTATAATGTCACAGTCATATGGACTGGTCTGGAATACTATAATGTCAGTCATATGGACTGGTCTGTAATACTATAATGTCACAGTCATATAGACTGGTCTGTAATGCTATAATGTCAGTCATATGGATTGGATTGGTTTGTAATGCTATAATATCACCATCATATGTACTGGTCTGTAATACAATAATGTCACAGTTATATGGACTGGTCTTTAATTTTATAATGTCACAGTCATGTGGACTGGTCTGTAATACTATAATGTCAGTCATATGGACTGGTCTGTAATGCTATAATGTCACAGTCATATGAACTGGTCTGTAATACTGTAATGTCACAGTCATATGGACAGGTCTGTAATACTATAATGTGACAGTCATATGGATTGGTCTGTAATACTTTAATGTCACAGTCATATGAACTGGTCTGTAATACTATAATGTCACAGTCATATGGACAGGTCTGTAATACTATAATGTGACAGTCATATGGATTGGTCTGTAATACTATAATGTCACAATCATATGGATTGGTCTGTACTACTATAATGTCACAGTCATATGAACTGGTCTGTAATACTATAATGTCACAGTCATATGGACTGGTCTGTAATGCTATAATGTCACAGTTATATGGACTGGTCTGTAATGCTATAATGTCACAGTCATATGAACTGGTCCGTAATACCATAATGTCACAGTCATATGGACAGGTCTGTAATACTATAATGTGACAGTCATATAGATTGGTCTGCAATACTATAATGTCACAGTCATATGGACTGGTCTGTGATACTATATCACCGCCATATGGACTGGTCTGTAATGCTATAATGTCACAGTCATATGGACTGGTCTGTAATGCTATAATCTCACAGTCATATGGACTGGTCTGTAATACTATAATGTCAGTCATATGGACTGGTCTGGAATACTATAATGTCACAGTCATATGGACTGGTCTGTAATACTATAATGTCAGTCATATGGACTGGTCTGTAATACTATAATGTCACAGTCATATAGACTGGTCTGTAATGCTATAATGTCAGTCATATGGATTGGATTGGTTTGTAATGCTATAATATCACCATCATATGTACTGGTCTGTAATACAATAATGTCACAGTTATATGGACTGGTCTGTAATTTTATAATGTCACAGTCATGTGGACTGGTCTGTAATACTATAATGTCAGTCATATGGACTGGTCTGTAATACTATAATGTCACAGTCATATTGACTGGTCTGTAATGCTATGTCAGTCATATGGATTGGATTGGTTTGTAATGCTATAATATCACCATCATATGTACTGGTCTGTAATACAATAATGTCACAGTTATATGGACTGGTCTGTAATATAATGTCACAGTCATATGGACTGGTCTGTAATACTATAATGTCACAGTCATATGGACAGGTCTGTAATACTATAATGTGACAGTCATATGGATTGGTCTGTAATACTATAATGTCACAATCATATGGATTGGTCTGTACTACTATAATGTCACAGTCATATGAACTGGTCTGTAATACTATAATGTCACAGTCATATGGACTGGTCTGTAATGCTATAATGTCACAGTTATATGGACTGGTCTGTAATGCTATAATGTCACAGTCATATGAACTGGTCCGTAATACCATAATGTCACAGTCATATGGACAGGTCTGTAATACTATAATGTGACAGTCATATAGATTGGTCTGCAATACTGTAATGTCACAGTCATATGGACTGGTCTGTGATACTATATCACCGCCATATGGACTGGTCTGTAATGCTATAATGTCACAGTCATATGGACTGGTCTGTAATGCTATAATCTCACAGTCATATGGACTGGTCTGTAATACTATAATGTCAGTCATATGGACTGGTCTGGAATACTATAATGTCACAGTCATATGGACTGGTCTGTAATACTATAATGTCAGTCATATGAACTGGTCTGTAATACTATAATGTCACAGTCATATGGACTGGTCTGGAATACTATAATGTCAGTCATATGGACTGGTCTGTAATACTATAATGTCACAGTCATATAGACTGGTCTGTAATGCTATAATGTCAGTCATATGGATTGGATTGGTTTGTAATGCTATAATATCACCATCATATGTACTGGTCTGTAATACAATAATGTCACAGTTATATGGACTGGTCTGTAATTTTATAATGTCACAGTCATGTGGACTGGTCTGTAATACTATAATGTCAGTCATATGGACTGGTCTGTAATACTATAATGTCACAGTCATATTGACTGGTCTGTAATGCTATGTCAGTCATATGGATTGGATTGGTTTGTAATGCTATAATATCACCATCATATGTACTGGTCTGTAATACAATAATGTTACAGTTATATGGACTGGTCTGTAATATAATGTCACAGTCATATGGACTGGTCTGTAATACTATAATGTCACAGTCATATAGGCTGGTCTGTAATGCTATAATGTCAGTCATATGGATTGGATTGGTTTGTAATGCTATAATATCTCCATCATATGTACTGGTCTGTAATACAATAATGTCACAGTTATATGGACTGGTCTGTAATACTATAATGTCACAGTCATATGGACTGGTCTGTAACACTATAATGTCACAGTCATATGGACTAGTCTATAATATTATAATGTCACAGTCATATGGATTGGTCTGTAATACTATAATGTCACAGTCATATGGACTGGTCTGTAATGCTATAATGTCACAGTTATATGGACTGGTCTGTAATGCTATAATGTCACAGTCATATGAACTGGTCTGTAATACTATAATGTCACAGTCATATGGACAGGTCTGTAATACTATAATGTGACAGTCATATGGGTTGGTCTGTAATACTTTAAAGTCACAGTCATATGAACTGGTCTGTAATACTATAATGTCACAGTCATATGGACTGATCTGTAATACTATAATGTCACAGTCATATGGATTGATCTGTACTACTATAATGTCACAGTCATATGAACTGGTCTGTAATACTATAATGTCACAGTCATATGGACTGGTCTGTAATGCTATAATGTCACAGTTATATGGACTGGTCTGTAATGCTATAATGTCACAGTCATATGGACTGGTCTGTAATACTATAATGTCACAGTCATATGAACTGGTCTGTAATGCTATAATGTCACAGTCATATGAACTGGTCTGTAATACTATAATATCACAGTCATATGGACTGGTCTGTACTACTATAATGTCACAGTCATATGAACTGGTCTGTAATACTATAATGTCACAGGCATATGGACTGGTCTGTAATGCTATAATGTCACAGTTATATGGACTGGTCTGTAATGCTATAATGTCACAGTCATATGGACTGGTCTGTAATACTATAATGTCACAGTCATATGAACTGGTCTGTACTACTATAATGTCACAGTCATATGAACTGGTCTGTAATACTATAATATCACAGTCATATGGACTGTTCTGTAATGCTATAATGTCACAGTTATATGGACTGGTCTGTAATGCTATAATGTCACAGTCATATGAACTGGTCTGTAATACTATAATGTCACAGTCATATGGACAGGTCTGTAATACTATAATATGACAGTCATATGGATTGGTCTGTAATACTATAATGTCACAGTCATATGGATTGGTCTGTAATACTATAATGTCACAGTCATTTGAACTGGTCTGTAGTACTATAATGTCACAGTCATATGAACTGGTCTGTAATACTGTAATGTCACAGTCATATGGACAGGTCTGTAATACTATAATGTGACAGTCATATGGACTGGTCTGTAATGCTATAATGTCAGTCATATGGACTAGTCTGTAATACTATAATGTCACAGTCATATGGACTGTTCTGTGATACTATATCACCGCCATATGGACTGGTCTGTAATGCTATAATGTCACAGTCATATGGACTGGTCTGTAATGCTATAATGTCACAGTCATATGGACTGGTCTGTAATACTATAATGTCCGTCATATGGACTGGTCTGGAATACTATAATGTCACAGTCCTATGGACTGGTCTGTAATACTATAATGTCACAGTCATATGGACTGGTCTGTAATACTATAATGTCAGTCATATGAACTGGTCTGTAATACTATAATGTCACAGTCATATGGACTGGTCTGGAATACTATAATGTCAGTCATATGGACTGGTCTGTAATACTATAATGTCACAGTCATATAGACTGGTCTGTAATGCTATAATGTCAGTCATATGGATTGGATTGGTTTGTAATGCTATAATATCACCATCATATGTACTGGTCTGTAATACAATAATGTCACAGTTATATGGACTGGTCTTTAATTTTATAATGTCACAGTCATATGGTCTGGTCTGTAATACTATAATGTCAGTCATATGGACTGGTCTGTAATACTATAATGTCACAGTCATATAGACTGGTCTGTAATGCTATGTCAGTCATATGGATTGGATTGGTTTGTAATGCTATAATATCACCATCATATGTACTGGTCTGTAATACAATAATGTCACAGTTATATGGACTGGTCTGTAATATTATAATGTCACAGTCATATGGACTGGTCTGTAATACTATAATGTCACAGTCATATAGACTGGTCTGTAATGCTATAATGTCAGTCATATGGATTGTATTGGTTTGTAATGCTATAATATCACCATCATATGTACTGGTCTGTAATACAATAATGTCACCGTTATATGGACTGGTCTGTAATATTATAATGTCACAGTCATATGGACTGGTCTGTAATACTATAATATCACCACCATATGGACTGGTCTGTAATGCTATAATATCACAGCTATTTGGACTGGTCTGTAATGCTATAATGTCACAGTCATATGGACAGGTCTGTAATACTAAAATGTCACAGTCATATGGACTGGTCTGCAATACTATAATGTCACAGTCATATGGACTGGTCTGTAATACTATAATGTCACATTCATATAAACTGGTCTGTAATACTATAATGTCACAGTCATTTGGATTGGATTGGTCTGTAATAGTATAATATCACCGCCATATGGACTGGTCTGTAATGCTATAATATCACCGTCATATGGACTGGTCTGTAATGCTATAATATCACCGTCATATGGACTGGTCTGTAATACTATAATGTCACAGTCATATGGACAGGTCTGTAATACTATAATGTGACAGTCATATGGATTGGTCTGTAATACTATAATGTCACAGTCATATGAACTGGTCTGTAATACTATAATGTGACAGTCATATGGACTGGTCTGTAATGCTATAATGTCAGTCATATGGACTAGTCTGTAATACTATAATGTCACAGTCATATGGACTGGTCTGTAATATTATAATGTCAGTCATATGGACTGGTCTGGAATACTATAATGTCACAGTCCTATGGACTGTCTGTATTACTATAATGTCACAGTCATATGGACTGGTCTGTAATACTATAATGTCAGTCATATGAACTGGTCTGTAATACTATAATGTCACAGTCATATGGACTGGTCTGGAATACTATAATGTCAGTCATATGGACTGGTCTGTAATACTATAATGTCACAGTCATACAGACTGGTCTGTAATGCTATAATGTCAGTCATATGGATTGGATTGGTTTGTAATGCTATAATATCACCATCATATGTACTGGTCTGTAATACAATAATGTCACAGTTATATGGACTGGTCTGTAATTTTGTAATGTCACAGTCATGTGGACTGGTCTGTAATACTATAATGTCAGTCATATGGACTGGTCTGTAATACTATAATGTCACAGTCATATAGACTGGTCTGTAATGCTATGTCAGTCATATGGATTGGATTGGTTTGTAATGCTATAATATCACCATCATATGTACTGGTCTGTAATACAATAATGTCACAGTTATATGGACTGGTCTGTAATATTATAATGTCACAGTCATATGGACTGGTTTGTAATACTATAATGTCACAGTCATATAGACTGGTCTGTAATGCTATAATGTCAGTCATATGGATTGGATTGGTTTGTAATGCTATAATATCTCCATCATATGTACTGGTCTGTAATACAATAATGTCACAGTTATATGGACTGGTCTGTAATACTATAATGTCACAGTCATATGGACTGGTCTGTAACACTATAATGTCACAGTCATATGGACTAGTCTGTAATATTATAATGTCACAGTCATATGGACTGGTCTGTAACACTATAATGTCACAGTCATATGGACTAGTTTGTAATATTATAATGTCACAGTCATATGAACTGGTCTGTAATACTATAATGTCACAGTCATATGGACTGGTCTGTAATGCTATAATGTCACAGTTATATGCACTAGTCTGTAATGCTATAATGTCACAGTTATATGGACTAGTCTGTAATATTATAATGTCACAGTCATATGGACTGGTCTGTAACACTATAATGTCACAGTCATATGGACTAGTTTGTAATATTATAATGTCACAGTCATATGAACTGGTCTGTAATACTATAATGTCACAGTCATATGGACAGGTCTGTAATACTATAATGTGACAGTCATATGGGTTGGTCTGTAATACTTTAAAGTCACAGTCATATGAACTGGTCTGTAATACTATAATGTCACAGTCATATGGACAGGTCTGTAATACTATAATGTGACAGTCATATGGATTGGTCTGTAATACTATAATGTCACAGTCATATGGATTTGTCTGTACTACTATAATGTCACAGTCATATGGACTGGTCTGCAATACTATAATGTCACAGTCATATGGACTGGTCTGTAATACTATAATGTCACATTCATATAAACTGGTCTGTAATACTATAATGTCACAGTCATTTGGATTGGATTGGTCTGTAATAGTATAATATCACCGCCATATGGACTGGTCTGTAATGCTATAATATCACCGTCATATGGACTGGTCTGTAATGCTATAATATCACCGTCATATGGACTGGTCTGTAATACTATAATGTCACAGTCATATGGACAGGTCTGTAATACTATAATGTGACAGTCTTATGGATTGGTCTGTAATACTATAATGTCACAGTCATATGAACTGGTCTGTAATACTATAATGTGACAGTCATATGGACTGGTCTGTAATGCTATAATGTCAGTTATATGGACTAGTCTGTAATACTATAATGTCACAGTCATATGGACTGGTCTGTGATACTATATCACCGCCATATGGACTGGTCTGTAATGCTATAATGTCACAGTCATGTGGACTGGTCTGTAATGCTATAATGTCACAGTCATATGGACTGGTCTGTAATATTATAATGTCAGTCATATGGACTGGTCTGGAATACTATAATGTCACATTCCTATGGACTGTCTGTATTACTATAATGTCACAGTCATATGGACTGGTCTGTAATACTATAATGTCAGTCATATGAACTGGTCTGTAATACTATAATGTCACAGTCATATGGACTGGTCTGGAATACTATAATGTCAGTCATATGGACTGGTCTGTAATACTATAATGTCACAGTCATACAGACTGGTCTGTAATGCTATAATGTCAGTCATATGGATTGGATTGGTTTGTAATGCTATAATATCACCATCATATGTACTGGTCTGTAATACAATAATGTCACAGTTATATGGACTGGTCTGTAATTTTATAATGTCACAGTCATGTGGACTGGTCTGTAATACTATAATGTCAGTCATATGGACTGGTCTGTAATACTATAATGTCACAGTCATATAGACTGGTCTGTAATGCTATGTCAGTCATATGGATTGGATTGGTTTGTAATGCTATAATATCACCATCATATGTACTGGTCTGTAATACAATAATGTCACAGTTATATGGACTGGTCTGTAATATTATAATGTCACAGTCATATGGACTGGTCTGTAATACTATAATGTCACAGTCATATAGACTGGTCTGTAATGCTATAATGTCAGTCATATGGATTGGATTGGTTTGTAATGCTATAATATCTCCATCATATGTACTGGTCTGTAATACAATAATGTCACAGTTATATGGACTGGTCTGTAATACTATAATGTCACAGTCATATGGACTGGTCTGTAACACTATAATGTCACAGTCATATGGACTAGTCTGTAATATTATAATGTCACAGTCATATGGACTGGTCTGTAACACTATAATGTCACAGTCATATGGACTAGTTTGTAATATTATAATGTCACAGTCATATGAACTGGTCTGTAATACTATAATGTCACAGTCATATGGACTGGTCTGTAATGCTATAATGTCACAGTTATATGCACTAGTCTGTAATGCTATAATGTCACAGTTATATGGACTAGTCTGTAATATTATAATGTCACAGTCATATGGACTGGTCTGTAACACTATAATGTCACAGTCATATGGACTAGTTTGTAATATTATAATGTCACAGTCATATGAACTGGTCTGTAATACTATAATGTCACAGTCATATGGACAGGTCTGTAATACTATAATGTGACAGTCATATGGGTTGGTCTGTAATACTTTAAAGTCACAGTCATATGAACTGGTCTGTAATACTATAATGTCACAGTCATATGGACAGGTCTGTAATACTATAATGTGACAGTCATATGGATTGGTCTGTAATACTATAATGTCACAGTCATATGGATTGGTCTGTACTACTATAATGTCACAGTCATATGAACTGGTCTGTAATACTATAATGTCACAGTCATATGGACTGGTCTGTAATACTATAATGTCACAGTCATATGGACTGGTCTGTAATACTATAATGTCCGTCATATGGACTGGTCTGGAATACTATAATGTCACAGTCCTATGGACTGGTCTGTAATACTATAATGTCACAGTCATATGGACTGGTCTGTAATACTATAATGTCAGTCATATGAACTGGTCTGTAATACTATAATGTCACAGTCATATGGACTGGTCTGGAATACTATCATGTCAGTCATATGGACTGGTCTGTAATACTATAATGTCACAGTCATATAGACTGGTCTGTAATGCTATAATGTCAGTCATATGGATTGGATTGGTTTGTAATGCTATAATATCACCATCATATGTACTGGTCTGTAATACAATAATGTCACAGTTATATGGACTGGTCTGTAATTTTATAATGTCACAGTCATATGGACTGGTCTGTAATACTATAATGTCAGTCATATGGACTGGTCTGTAATACTATAATGTCACAGTCATATAGACTGGTCTGTAATGCTATAATGTCAGTCATATGGATTGGATTGGTTTGTAATGCTATAATATCACCATCATATGTACTGGTCTGTAATACAATAATGTCACCGTTATATGGACTGGTCTGTAATATTATAATGTCACAGTCATATGGACTGGTCTGTAATACTATAATATCACCACCATATGGACTGGTCTGTAATACTATAATGTCACAGTTATTTGGAATGGTCTGTAATGCTATAATGTCACAGTCATATGGACATGTCTGTAATACTAAAATGTCACAGTCATATGGACTGGTCTGCAATACTATAATGTCACAGTCATATGGACTGGTCTGTAATACTATAATGTGACAGTCATATGGACAGGTCTGTAATACTAAAATGTCACAGTCATATGGACTGGTCTGTAATGCTATAATGTCACAGTCATATGGACTGGTCTGTAATACTATAATGTCCGTCATATGGACTGGTCTGGAATACTATAATGTCACAGTCCTATGGACTGGTCTGTAATACTATAATGTCACCGTCATATGGACTGGTCTGTAATACTATAATGTCAGTCATATGAACTGGTCTGTAATACTATAATGTCACAGTCATATGGACTGGTCTGGAATACTATAATGTCAGTCATATGGACTGGTCTGTAATACTATAATGTCACAGTCATATAGACTGGTCTGTAATGCTATAATGTCAGTCATATGGATTGGATTGGTTTGTAATGCTATAATATCACCATCATATGTACTGGTCTGTAATACAATAATGTCACAGTTATATGGACTGGTCTGTAATTTTATAATGTCACAGTCATATGGACTGGTCTGTAATACTATAATGTCAGTCATATGGACTGGTCTGTAATACTATAATGTCACAGTCATATAGACTGGTCTGTAATGCTATAATGTCAGTCATATGGATTGGATTGGTTTGTAATGCTATAATATCACCATCATATTTACTGGTCTGTAATACAATAATGTCACCGTTATATGGACTGGTCTGTAATATTATAATGTCACAGTCATATGGACTGGTCTGTAATACTATAATATCACCACCATATGGACTGGTCTGTAATACTATAATGTCACAGTTATTTGGAATGGTCTGTAATGCTATAATGTCACAGTCATATGGACAGGTCTGTAATACTAAAATGTCACAGTCATATGGACTGGTCTGCAATACTATAATGTCACAGTCATATGGACGGGTCTGTAATACTATAATGTGACAGTCATATGGACAGGTCTGTAATACTAAAATGTCACAGTCATATGAACTGGTCTGTAATACTGTAATGTCACAGTCATATGGACAGGTCTGTAATACTATAATGTGACAGTCATATGGACTGGTCTGTAATGCTATAATGTCAGTCATATGGACTGGTCTGTAATGCTATAATGTCACAGTCATATGGACTGGTCTGTAATGCTATAATGTCACAGTCATATGGACTGGTCTGTAATACTATAATGTCCGTCATATGGACTGGTCTGGAATACTATAATGTCACAGTCCTATGGACTGGTCTGTAATACTATAATGTCACAGTCATATGGACTGGTCTGTAATACTATAATGTCAGTCATATGAACTGGTCTGTAATACTATAATGTCACAGTCATATGGACTGGTCTGGAATACTATAATGTCAGTAATATGGACTGGTCTGTAATACTGTAATGTCACAGTCATATAGACTGGTCTGTAATGCTATAATGTCAGTCATATGGATTGGATTGGTTTGTAATGCTATAATATCACCATCATATGTACTGGTCTGTAATACAATAATGTCACAGTTATATGGACTGGTCTGTAATTTTATAATGTCACAGTCATATGGACTGGTCTGTAATACTATAATGTCAGTCATGTGGACTGGTCTGTAATACTATAATGTCACAGTCATATAGACTGGTCTGTAATGCTATAATGTCAGTCATATGGATTGGATTGGTTTGTAATGCTATAATATCACCATCATATGTACTGGTCTGTAATACAATAATGTCACCGTTATATGGACTGGTCTGTAATATTATAATGTCACAGTCATATGGAATGGTCTGTAATACTATAATATCACCACCATATGGACTGGTCTGTAATACTATAATGTCACAGTTATTTGGAATGGTCTGTAATGCTATAATGTCACAGTCATATGGACAGGTCTGTAATACTAAAATGTCACAGTCATATGGACTGGTCTGCAATACTATAATGTCACAGTCATATGGACTGGTCTGTAATACTATAATGTCCGTCATATGGACTGGTCTGGAATACTATAATGTCACAGTCCTATGGACTGGTCTGTAATACTATAATGTCACAGTCATATGGATAGGTCTGTAATACTATAATGTCACAGTCATATGGACTGGTCTGTAATACTATAATGTCACAGTCATATGGATTGGTCTGTAATACTATAATGTCACAGTCATTTGAACTGGACTGTAGTACTATAATGTCACAGTCATATGGACAGGTCTGTAATACTATAATGTGACAGTCATATGGACTGGTCTGTAATGCTATAATGTCAGTCATATGGACTAGTCTGTAATACTATAATGTCACAGTCATATGGACTGGTCTGTGATACTATATCACCGCCATATGGACTGGTCTGTAATGCTATAATGTCACAGTCATATGGACTGGTCTGTAATGCTATAATGTCACAGTCATATGGACTGGTCTGTAATACTATAATGTCCGTCATATGGACTGGTCTGGAATACTATAATGTCACAGTCCTATGGACTCGTCTGTAATACTATAATGTCACAGTCATATGGACTGGTCTGTAATACTATAATGTCAGTCATATGAACTGGTCTGTAATACTATAATGTCACAGTCATATGGACTGGTCTGGAATACTATAATGTCAGTCATATGGACTGGTCTGTAATACTATAATGTCACAGTCATATAGACTGGTCTGTAATGCTATAATGTCAGTCATAAGGATTGGATTGGTTTGTAATGCTATAATATCACCATCATATGTACTGGTCTGTAATACAATTATGTCACAGTTATATGGACTGGTCGGTCTGTAATTTTATAATGTCACAGTCATATGGACTGGTCTGTAATACTATAATGTCAGTCATATGGACTGGTCTGTAATACTATAATGTCACAGTCATATAGACTGGTCTGTAATGCTATAATGTCAGTCATATGGATTGGATTGGTTTGTAATGCTATAATATCACCATCATATGTACTGGTCTGTAATACAATAATGTCACCGTTTTATGGACTGGTCTGTAATATTATAATGTCACAGTCATATGGACTGGTCTGTAATACTATAATATCACCACCATATGGACTGGTCTGCAATACTATAATGTCACAGTCATATGGACTGGTCTGTAATACTATAATGTCCGTCATATGGACTGGTCTGGAATACTATAATGTCACAGTCCTATGGACTGGTCTGTAATACTATAATGTCACAGTCATATGGATAGGTCTGTAATACTATAATGTCACAGTCATATGGACTGGTCTGTAATACTATAATGTCACAGTCATATGGATTGGTCTGTAATACTATAATGTCACAGTCATTTGAACTGGACTGTAGTACTATAATGTCACAGTCATATGAACTGGTCTGTAATACTGTAATGTCACAGTCATATGGACAGGTCTGTAATACTATAATGTGACAGTCATATGGACTGGTCTGTAATGCTATAATGTCAGTCATATGGACTAGTCTGTAATACTATAATGTCACAGTCATATGGACTGGTCTGTGATACTATATCACCGCCATATGGACTGGTCTGTAATGCTATAATGTCACAGTCATATGAACTGGTCTGTAATGCTATAATGTCACAGTCATATGGACTGTTCTGTAATACTATAATGTCCGTCATATGGACTGGTCTGGAATACTATAATGTCACAGTCCTATGGACTCGTCTGTAATACTATAATGTCACAGTCATATGGACTGGTCTGTAATACTATAATGTCAGTCATATGAACTGGTCTGTAATACTATAATGTCACAGTCATATGGACTGGTCTGGAATACTATAATGTCAGTCATATGGACTGGTCTGTAATACTATAATGTCACAGTCATATAGACTGGTCTGTAATGCTATAATGTCAGTCATATGGATTGGATTGGTTTGTAATGCTATAATATCACCATCATATGTACTGGTCTGTAATACAATTATGTCACAGTTATATGGACTGGTCGGTCTGTAATTTTATAATGTCACAGTCATATGGACTGGTCTGTAATACTATAATGTCAGTCATATGGACTGGTCTGTAATACTATAATGTCACAGTCATATAGACTGGTCTGTAATGCTATAATGTCAGTCATATGGATTGGATTGGTTTGTAATGCTATAATATCACCATCATATGTACTGGTCTGTAATACAATAATGTCACCGTTTTATGGACTGGTCTGTAATATTATAATGTCACAGTCATATGGACTGGTCTGTAATACTATAATATCACCACCATATGGACTGGTCTCTAATACTATAATGTCACAGTTATTTGGAATGTTCTGTAATGCTATAATGTCACAGTCATATGGACAGGTCTGTAATACTAAAATGTCACAGTCATATGGACTGGTCTGCAATACTATAATGTCACAGTCATATGGACTGGTCTGTAATACTATAATGTCACATTCATATAAACTGGTCTGTAATACTATAATGTCACAGTCATTTGGATTGGATTGGTCTGTAATAGTATAATATCACCGCCGTATGGACTGGTCTGTAATGCTATAATATCACCGTCATATGGACTGGTCTGTAATGCTATAATATCACCGTCATATGGACTGGTCTGTAATACTATAATGTCACAGTCATATGGACTAGTCTGTAATACTATAATGTCACAGTCATATAGACTGGTCTGTAATACTATAATGTCACAGTCATTTGGATTGTATTGGTCTGTAATACTATAATATCACCGCCATATGGACTGGTCTGTAATGCTATAATGTCACAATCATATAGACTGGTCTGTAATACTATAATGTCACAGTCATATGGACTGGTCTGTAATAATATCATGTATATGTACAGTACAGACCAAAAGTTTGGACACACCTTTTCATTTAAAGATTTTTCTGTATTTTCATGACTATGAAAATTGTACATTCACACTGAAGGCATCAAAACTATGAATTAACACATGTGGAATCATATACTTAACCCCTTTACCCCCAAGGGTGGTTTGCACGTTAATGACCGGGCCAATTTTTACAATTCTGACCACTGTCCCTTTATGAGGTTATAACTCTGGAACGCTTCAATGGATCCTGGTGATTCTGACATTGTTTTCTCGTGACATATTGTACTTCATGACAATGGTAAAAATTCTTTGATAGTACCTGCGTTTATTTGTGAAAAAAACGGAAATTTGGCGAAAATTATGAAAATTTCGCAATTTTCCAACTTTGAATTTTTATGCAATTAAATCACAGAGATATGTCACACAAAATACTTAATAAGTAACATTTCCCACATGTCTACTTTACATCAGCACAATTTTGTAACCAAAATTTTTTTTTGTTAGGGAGTTATAAGGGTTAAAATTGACCAGCAATTTCTCATTTCTACAACACCATTTTATTTTAGGGACCACATCTCATTTGAAGTCATTTTGAGGGGTCTATATGATAGAAAATACCCAAGTGTGACATCATTCTAAAAACTGCACCCCTCAAGGTTCTCAAAACCATATTCAAGAAGTTTATTAACCCTTCTGGTGCTTCACAGGAATTTTTTGAATGTTTAAATAAAAATGAACATTTAACTTTTTTTCACAAAAAATTTAATTCAGCTCCAATTTGTTTTATTTTACCAAGTGTAACAGGAGAAAATGGACCCCAAACATTGTTGTACAATTTGTCCTGAGTATGCCAATACCCCACATGTGGGGGTAAACCACTGTTTGGGCGCATGGCAGAGCTCGGAAGCGAAGGAGTGCCATTTGACTTTTCAATGCAAAATTGACTGGAATTGAGATGGGACGCCATGTTTCGTTTGGAGAGCCCCTGATGTGGCTAAACATTGAAACCCCCCACAAGTGACACCACTTTGGAAAGTAGACCCCCTAAGGAACTTATCTAGAGGTGTGGTGAGCACTTTGACCCACCAAGTGCTTCACAGAAGTTTATAATGTAGGACCGTAAAAATAAAAAATCATATTTTTTCACAAAAATTATCTTTTCGCCCCCAATTTTTTATTTTCCCAAGGGTAAGAGAAGAAATTGGACCCCAAAAGTTGTTGTACAATTTGTCCTGAGTACGCTGATAGCCCATATGTGGGAGTAAACCACTGGGCGGATGGGAGAGCTCGGAAGGGAAGGAGCGCCGTTTGACTTTTCAATGCAAAATTGACAGGAATTGAGATGGGACGCCATGTTGCGTTTGAAGAGCCACTGATGTGCCTAAACATTGAAACCCTCCACAAGTGACACCATTTTGGAAAGTAGACCCCTAAGGAACTTATCTAGAGGTGTGCTGAGCACTTTGACCCACCAAGTGCTTCACAGAAGTTTATAATGTAGAACCGTAAAAATAAAAAATCATATTTTTTCACAAAATTATCTTTTCGCCCCCAATTTTTTATTTTCCCAAGGGTAAGAGAAGAAATTGGACCCCAAAAGTTGTTGTACAATTTGTCCTGAGTACGCTGATACCCCATATGTGGGGGTAAACCACTGTTTGGGCGGATGGGAGAGCTCGGAAGGGAAGGAGCGCCGTTTGACTTTTCAAAGCAAAATTGACAGGAATTGAGATAGAACGCCATGTTGCGTTTGAAGAGCCACTGATGTGTCTAAACATTCAAACCCCCCACAAATGACACCATTTTGGAAAGTAGACCCCCTAAGGAACTTATCTAGAGGTGTGGTGAGCACTTTGACCCACCAAGTACTTCACAGAAGTTTATAATGCAGAGCCGTAAAAATAAAACAAAATTTTTTTCCCACAAAAATTATTTTTTTAGCCCTCAGTTTTGTATTTTCCTGAGGGTAACAGGAGAAATTGGACCCCAAAATTTGTTGCCCAATTTGTCCTGAGTGCGATGATACACCATATGTGGGGGGAACCACTGTTTGGGCACATGGGAGGGCTCAGAAGGGATGGAGTGCCATTTGAATGCAGACTTAGATGGAATGGTCTGCAGGTGTCACATTGCGTTTGCAGAGCCCCTAATGTACCTAAACAGTAGAAACCCCCCACAAGTGACACCATTTTGGAAAGTAGACCCCCTTAGGAACTTATCTAGATGTGTGCTGAGCGCTTTGACCCACCAAGGGCTTCACAGAAGTTTATAATGGAGAGCCGTAAAAATAAAACAAAAATTTTTTCCCACAAAAATTATTTTTTAGCCCCCAGTTTTGTATTTTCCCGAGGGTAACAGGAGAAATTCGACCCCACAATTTGTTGTCCAATTTGTCCTGAGTGCGCTGATACCCCATATGTGGGGGGGAACCACTGTTTGGGCGCATGGGAGGGCTCGGAAAGGAAGGAGCTTCATTTGGAATGAGGACTTAAGGTACCGTCACACATAGCGACGCTGCAGCGATACCGACAACGATCCGGATCGCTGCAGCGTCGCTGTTTGGTCGCTGGAGAGCTGTCACACAGACCGCTCTCCAGCGACCAACGATCCCGAGGTCCCTGGTAACCAGGGTAAACATCGGATAACTAAGCGCAGGGCCGCGCTTAGTAACCCGATGTTTACCCTGGTTACCATCCTAAAAAGTAAAAAAACAAACGCTACATACTTACCTACAGCCGTCTGTCCTCGGCGCTCTGCTTCTCTGGTCTGGCTGTGAGCGCCGGGCAGCCAGAAAGCAGAGCGGTGACGTCACCGCTCTGCTTTCCGGCTGACCGACGCTCACAGCCAGAGCAGGAGGAGAGCAGAGCACAGCGCTGGAGGACAGACGGCTGTAGGTAAGTATGTAGTGTTTGTTTTTTTACTTTTAGGATGGTAACCAGGGTAAACATCGGGTTACTAAGCGCGGCCCTGCGCTTAGTTACCCGATGTTTACCCTGGTTACCAGCGAAGACATCGCTGAATCGGTGTCACACACGCCGATTCAGCGATGTCTGCGGGGAGTCCAGCGACGAAATAAAGTTCTGGACTTTCTTCCACGACCAGCGACAGCACAGCAGGGGCCTGATCGCTGCTGCCTGTCACACTGGACGATATCGCTAGCCAGGACGCTGCAACGTCACGGATCGCTAGCGATATCGTCTAGTGTGACAGTACCTTAAGATGGAATGGTCTGCAGGTGTCACATTGCATTTGCAGAGCCCCTAATGTACCTAAACAGTAGAAACCTCCCACAAGTGACACCATTTTGGAAACTAGACCCCCTAAGGAACTCATCTAGATGTGTTGTGATAGCTTTGAACCCCCAAGTGTTTCACTACAGTTTGTAACGCAGAGCCGTGAAAATTAAAAAAAAAAAATCTTTCCCCCCAAAATTATTTTTTAGCCCCCAGTTTTGTATTTTCCCGAGGGTAAGAGGAGAAATTCGACCCCAAAAGTTGTTGTCCAATTTGTCCTGAGTACGCTGATACCCCGTATGTTGGGGGAAACCACCGTTTGAGCACATGGCAGAGCTCGGAAGGGAAGGAGCGCCATTTGGAATGCAGACTTAGATGGAATGGTCTGCAGACGTCACATTGCGTTTGCAGAACCCCTAATGTACCTAAACAGTAGAAACCCCCCACAAGTGACCCCATATTGGAAACTAGACCCCCCAGGGAACTAATCTAGATGTGTTGTGAGAACTTTGAACCCCCAAGTGTTTCACTACAGTTTATAACGCAGAGCCGTGAAAATAAAAAATCTTTTTTTCCCCACAAAAAATATGTTTTAGCCCCGAGTTTTGTATTTTCCCAAGGGTAACAGGAGAAATTGGACCCCAAAAGTTGTTGTCCTATTTGTCCTGAGTACGCTGATACCCCATATGTTGGGGTAAACCCCTGTTTGGGCACACGGGAGAGCTCGGAAGGGAAGAAGCACTGTTTTACTTTTTCAACGCAGAATTGGCTGGAATTGAGATCGGACGCCATGTCGCGTTTGGAGAGCCCCTGATGTGCCTAAACAGTGGAAACCCCACAATTATAACTGAAACCCTAATCCAAACACATCCCTAACCCTAATCCCAACAGTAACCCTAACCACACCTCTAACCCAGACACACCCCTAACCCTAATCCCAACCCTATTCCCAACCGTAAATGTAATCTAAACCCTAACTGTAACTTTAGCCCCAACCCAAACTGTAGCCCTAGCCCTAACCCTAACCCTAGCCCTAACCCTAGCCCTAACCCTAGCCCTAGCCCTAACCCTAGCCCTAACCCTAGCCCTAACCCTAACCCTAGCCCTAACCCTAACCCTAGCCCTAACCCTAGCCCTAACCCTAACCCTAGCCCTAACCCTAACCCTAGCCCTAACCCTAGCCCTAACCCTAGCCCTAACTCTAACCCTAGCCCTAATGGGAAAATGGAAATAAATACATTTTTTTAATTTTTCCCTAACTAAGGGGGTGATGAAGGGGGGTTTGATTTACTTTTATAGCGGGTTTTTTAGCGGATTTTTATGATTGGCAGCCGTCACACACTGAAAGACGCTTTTTATTGCAAAAAATATTTTTTGCGTTACCACATTTTGAGAGCATTTTTCTATATTTTGGTCCACAGAGTCATGTGAGGTCTTGTTTTTGCGGGACGAGTTGACGTTTTTATTGGTAACATTTTCGGGCACGTGACATTTTTTTATCGCTTTTTATTCCGATTTTTGTGAGGCAGAATGACCAAAAACCAGCTATTCATGAATTTCTTTTGGGGGAGGCGTTTATACCGTTCCGCGTTTGGTAAAATTGATAAAGCAGTTTTATTCTTCGGGTCAGTACGATTACAGCGACACCTCATTTATATCATTTTTTTATGTTTTGGCGCTTTTATACGATAAAAACTATTTTATAGAAAAAATAATTATTTTGGCATCGCTTTATTCTCAGGACTATAACTTTTTTATTTTTTTGCTGATGATGCTGTATTGTGGCTCGTTATTTGCGGGACAAGATGACGTTTTCAGCGGTACCATGGTTATTTATATCTGTCTTTTTGATCGCGTGTTATTCCACTTTTTGTTCGGCGGTATGATAATAAAGCGTTGTTTTTTGCCTCGTTTTTTTTTTTTTTTTCTTACGGTGTTTACTGAAGGGGTTAACTAGTGGGCCAGTTTTATAGGTCGGGCCGTTACGGACGCGGCGATACTAAATATGTGTACTTTTATTGTTTTTTTTTTATTATTTAGATAAAGAAATGTATTTATGGGAATAATATTTTTTTTTTTTTTCATTACTTTGGAATATTTTTTTTAATTTTTTTTTACACATTTGAAAATTTTTTTTTTTACTTTTTTACATTGTCCCAGGGGGGGACATCACAGATCAGTGATCTGACAGTTTGCACAGCACTCTGTCAGATCACTGATCTGACATGCAGCGCTGCAGCCTTCACAGTGCCTGCTCTGAGCAGGCTCTGTGAAGCCACCTCCCTCCCTGCAGGACCCGGATCCGCGGCCATCTTGGATCCGGGGTTCGAGCAGGGAGGGAGGGAGGTAAGACCCTCGCAGCAACGCGATCACATTGCTGCGGGGGGCTCAGGGAAGCCCGCAGGGAGCCCCCTCCCTGCGTGGTGCTTCCCTGCACCGCCGGCACATCGCGATCATCTTTGATCGCGGTGTGCCAGGGGTTAATGTGCCGGGGCGGTCCGTGACCGCTCCTGGCACATAGTGCCGGATGTCAGCTGCGATAGGCAGCTGACACCCGGCCGCGATCGGCGGCGCTCCCCCCGTGAGCGCCGCCGATCGCGCTGGACGTACTATCCCGTCCATGGTCATAGGGGCCCACCCCACATGGACGGGATAGTACGTCCGATGTCAGAAAGGGGTTAAAGAAGTTGTCCACTACTATAACTTTTTTTTCATAAATCCTGCTATTATGTGCCACTGAAAACATCCACTGTGTTTATTTTAGCAATATTACCTGTTATCATGCTGTAGCGGCATATCTTCAGTGCTGGATTCAGCTCTCATGGGGTTAATCGACAACTTCTTTTCTCCTGACTTATTGTGCTCTAATACTACAAGTTCCATGATGCATTGCACTGGCCTCTAAGCCCAAACCTAGCACAACCACTCCAAAACACACCCAAATCCCTCCATCCTCTCCCTTCAAAAGATTTGTGATGTCATTTCTGTCCAACCTCCTCTTTTACATTTGTCCAACCCACACTCCATTACACACAGATAGATAATAGATAGATAGATAGATAGATAATAGATAGATATGGGATGGATAGATACATACAGAGATATATCTATATATCTATTTCCATAGATATGTCCATATCCATGTTTCTAAACCCCTTCACCCCTGGAGCTTTTTTCGTTTATCGCTCCCCTTCTTTCCAGAGCCATAATTTTTCTGTCAATATGGCCATGTGGGGCCTTGTCTTTTGCAGGACAAGTTGTACTTTTGAACGACATCATTGGTTTACCATGCCGTGTAACCCCACACTTGGTTTTTGCTTGGCTTTTTTGCTAGGTTAGTAACGAAAAAGAAAATCCAGCTCACCATAGTAACAGTTCAACTCGGAGAACGGAAACGCTGTGTCAAGGCGTGGGGAATCCAAAAAGCAAAAAAAGAATATCCAGCTCAACGAGACAGTGAAAAGTAAAAACTTGGTACTTTATTCACTTCATGTAGAAGCAGAGGATAAAAACATCAGCACAATAAGGATAAGAACACTAGCTATCTACGCGTTTCAGGTGGCAAAGCACCCTTAATCATGATATCTAGCCCTAGATATCATGATTAAGGGTGCTTTGCCACCTGAAACGCGTAGATAGATAGTGTTCTTATCCTTATTGTGCTGATGTTTTTATCCTCTGCTTCTACATGAAGTGAATAAAGTACCAAGTTTTTACTTTTCACTGTCTCGTTGAGCTTGATATTCTTTTTTTGCTAGGTTCACTAAATGCTAAGGCTGTGTGCACACCTTGCAGATTTCATTCCAGATCCGCAGCGTTTTTTGCTGCACAGAATTGCGCTGAACATGCTGCTGAAAAAGCTGCACCGAAACGCAGCTTATTTTTTTCCACAGCATGTCACTTCTTTTGTGTGGAACTGCAGCGTTTCTGCACCCATAGACTTGCATTGAGTCGGGCACATCCGCAGCAAAACCGCAGATGTAAAAAAGATCTGCAGTTTTGCTGTGGATGTGGGTCCGAGAAACGCTGCAGTTCGGGAGGAGGGAAGTGTGTGGGCGGTGATTGTGTGCATGTATGTGTGTGCGGGCGGGGTCTGCGGGCTGTCTGGGTGTGTGCGGGACTGTTCGGGTGTGTGCGGGACTGTTCAGGTGTGTGCGGGCGGGGTCTGCGGGCTGTTTGGATGTGTGCGGCGCTGTGTAGGATTGTTTGGGTGTGTGCGGGGCTATTCAGGTGTGTGCGGGGCTGTTCGAATGTTTGCGGCGCTGTGCAGGACTGTTTGGGTGTGTGCGGGGCTGTTCGGGTGTGTGCGGGGCTGTTCGGATGTGTGTGGCGCTGTGCAGGACTGTTCGGGTGTGTGCGGGGCTGTTCGGGTGTGTGCGGGGCTGTTCGGATGTGTGCGGCGCTGTGCGGGACTGTTCGGGTGTGTGCGGGGCTGTTCGGATGTGTGCGGCGCTGTGCGGGACTGTTCGGGTGTGTGCGGGGCTGTTCGGATGTGTGCGGCGCTGTGCAGGACTGTTTGGGTGTGTGCGGGGCTGTTTGGATGTGTGCGGCGCTGTGCAGGACTGTTTGGATGTGTACGGGGCTGTTCGGGTGTGTGCGGGGCTGTTCGGATGTGTGCGGGACTGTTTGGGTGTGTGCGGGGCTGTTCGGGTGTGTGCGGGGCTGTTCAAATGTGTGCGGCGCTGTGCAGGGCTGTTCGGGTGTGTGCGGGGCTGTTCGGGTGTGTGCGGGGCTGTGCGGATGTGTGCAGCGCTGTGCGGGACTGTTCGGATGTGTGCGAGACTGTTCGGGTGTGTGCGGCGCTGTGCGGGACTGTTTGGGTCTGTGCGGGGGGGTCTTTGGGGGTGTTTGTGCAGGCATCATCCGATGGGACTACAAGTACGCAGCATCCAATCTGCAGCTAATCTGGATGTAATCCGGACAGTGGACATGCACCTTACACTATCCATACATCTATCAATAGATATATCCATCCATAGATATATCTATCCAGATATATCTATAGATATATATATGAATAGATAGATGTATGCATCTATAGATCTATCTATATGTAGATCTATCTATCCATCTCATCTATCATGTTTCTGTGTGTGTAATGGAGTGTGGGTTGGACAAATGTAAAAGAGGAGGTTGGACAATAATGACATCACAATTTTTTTTTATTGTTCAATAATACATCTTTATTTAGCTTTAAAAAACGCATACAAAAAAGCATAAAAACCGCACCAAAAATGAATAAAACAATGCATCGAAACCGCGCAAAAACCGCACCAAAAACTGCATCAAAGCCACACCGAAAACTGCAAAAACACATCAAAACTGCATCAAAACCGCAACAAAAACTGCATCAAAACCAAGCAAAAAATGCATCAAAAACGCATCAAAACTGCACTAAAAACTGCATAAAAAACGCACCAAAACTGCACCAAAAACTACATCAAAACCGCACCAAAAATAAATAAAATCCATCGAAACCGTGCAAAAACTGCACCAAAAACTGCATCAAAACGGCACAAAAATGCATCAAAACGCATCAAAACCGCTCCAAAACCTGCATCAAAACGCATCAAAACTGCATAAAAAATGAATAAAAATGCATCGAAACCACGAAAAAACCGCAACAAAAACTGCATCAAAACTGCGCCAAAAACTGCATCAAAACCGCACCAAAAACTGCATCAAAACTGCACCAAAACAGCATCAAAAACTACATCGAAAACTGTGCCAAAATCTGCATCAAAACTGCATCAAAACTGCACCAAAACTGCATCAAAAACCACAACAAAAACTCTATCAAAAACTGCATGAGGCTTGTTGTGAATTCAGCTTTTGGGCTCCCTCCGGTGGTTGTAGAGGGTAACGCAGTTTTGCCTGGACTGCAGGAGTGGACAGGTTCATGTTTTTGTCTTGTCCAGCTTAGTCTGTGAAGGATTTTTTGCAGCCTAGCTATTTCTCTGGAGATGCAGATATACCCCCCATGTCTTTAGTCAGATGTGGTGATCCGTATTTTCTGCGGTGGATATTTTCTAGTTTTTTTTATACTGACCACATAGTACTCTGTTCTATTCTTTCTTTTTAGCTAGTATGGCCTCCTATGCTAAAATCTGATTACATATCTGCGTATGTTATTTCCCTCTCCTCTCACAGTCAATATTTGTGGGGGGCTATCTATCCTTTTGGGATTTTCTCTGAGGCAAGATAGGTTTCCTGATTCTGTCTTTAGGGGTAGTTAGATCTTAGGCTGTGCCGAGGGGTCTAGGGAGTGTTAGGTACCCCCCACGGCTACTTCTAGTTGCGCTGTTAGGTTCAGGGTTTGCGATCAGTACAGGGACCACCTTCTCCAGAGTCCGTCTCATGCTGCTCCTAGGCCACCAGATCATAACAGTACAACTGGCCAACAATGAATTAATTGCATCTCAGAAGAAGGGCGGGAAGCTTTTGAGCCATTTTTTTCCTTAGCCTGTTTGGTATTTTCCTCCCTCTTTACCTCTGGGTGGCTACGGAGTCTAGTATTAACATGAATGTTCAAGAGTTATTTTCTCGGGTGGATCAGCTTGCTGCTAGGGTACAGCGTATTTCAGATTTCATTGTTCAAACTCCTGCCTTAGAACCTAAGATTCCCACTCCTGATTTATTCTTTGGTGACAGATCCAAATTTTTGAGTTTCAAAAATATCTGTAAACTGTTTTTTGCATTAATACCCCGGTCTTCTGGTGATCCTATTCAGCAGGTTAAAATCATCATATCTCTGCTGCGTGGTGACCCACAGGATTGGGCATTTTCCCTGGAATCTGGCAATCCTGCTTTGCTTAATGTTGATTCGTTCTTTCAGGCATTGGGGTTGTTGTATGATGAGCCTAATTCTGTGGATCAGGCTGAGAAAATCTTGTTAGCCCTGTGTCAAGGTCAAGAAGCGGCAGAATTGTATTGCCAGAAATTTAGAAAATGGTCTGTACTGACTAAATGGAATGAGGATGCATTGGCGGCAATTTTCAGAAAGCGTCTTTCTGAATCCGTTAAAGATGTTATGGTGGGGTTCCCCACGCCTGCTGGTCTGAGTGATTCTATGTCTCTGGCCATTCAGATTGATCGGCGCTTGCGCGAGCTGTTGTGAATTCTGTTATCGAACTCCCTCCTGTGGTCATGAATGGTACTTCGGCGAGTTCTGTCCATGGACTCCCTCTGGTGGCTGTGAGTGGAGCTGCTGCTTCTGAGGTTCCTTCCACAGGTGATGTGGTTTATTCTTTGGCTGGCTGCTCTATTTAACTCCACTCAGATCGTTACTCCATGCCAGCTGTCAATGTTCTTGTACTGGTTCAGTTCGCTCTTGGATCTTTCTGGTGACCTGTCTACTTCAGCAGAAGCTAAGTCCCTGCTAGTTAATTATTTGTTCATTGTTTCCTTGTCCAGTTGGCTTTCATGATTTTGCCTTGCTAGCTGGAAGCTCTGGGATGCAGAGTGGCACCTCCGCACCGTGAGTTGGTGCGGAGGTCTTTTTGCACACTCTGCGTGGTCTTTTGTAGTTTTTTGTGCTGACCGCAAATATACCTTTCCTATCCTCAGTCTGTTTAGTAAGTCTGGCCTCCCTTTGCTGAAACCTGTTTCATTTCTGTGTTTGTGACTTTCATCTTAACTCACAGTCAATATATGTGGGGGGCTTCCTTTTCCTTTGGGGAATTTCTCTGAGGCAAGGTAAGCTTTATTTTCTATCTTTAGGGCTAGTTAGCTCTTAGGCTGTGAAGAGGCGTCTAGGCAGTGTTAGGTACGCTCCACGGCTATTTCTAGTTGTGTGATAGGATTAGGGGTTGCGGTCAGCAGAGCTCCCACTTCCCAGAGCTTGTCCTGTGTGAGTTTAACCATCAGGTCTTTCCGGGTGCTCCTAACCACCAGGTCCATAACAGCGAGTGCAGAGTTGTGCACACTGTGGCGTTGCCCTCTGAGCGGAGCCCTGAGCCTATGCAGTGTGATAGGATTTTGTCTAGAGCTGAACATCAAACATTCAGGCGTCAGAATAGGTTGTGTTTTTACTGCGGCGATTCTGCTCATGTTATTTCTGATTGCCCTAAGCGTACTAAGAGAATCGCTAGTTCTGTTGCCATCAGTACTATACAACCTAAATTTCTGTTATCCGTGACCTTGATCTGCTCATTATCATCATTTTCTGTCATGGCATTTGTGGATTCATGCGCCGCTCTGAACTTAATGGACTTAGAATTTGCCAGACGTTGTGGTTTTCCCTTGCAGCCTTTGCAGAGCCCTGTTCCTTTGAGGGACATTGATGCTACACCGTTGGCTAAAAATAAACCTCAGTTTTGGACACAGCTGGCCATGCGCATGGCGCCGGCCCATCAGGAAGATTGTCGTTTTCTGGTGTTGCATAATTTGCATGATGATATTGTGCTGGGTTTTCCATGGTTGCAGCTACATAATCCGGTGTTAGATTGGAAATCCATGTCTGTGACTAGTTGGGGTTGTCAGGGGGTTCATGATCAGGTTCCTGTGATGTCAATTTCCTCTTCCCCCTCTTCTGAAGTTCCTGAGTTTTTGTCTGACTTCCAGGATGTATTCGATGAGCCCAAATCCAGTTCCCTTCCACCGCATAGGGACTGTGATTGTGCTATTGACTTGATTCCAGGTTGTAAGTTCCCTAAGGGCCGACTTTTCAACCTGTCTATGCCTGAACATACCGCCATGCGGAGCTATATTAAGGAGTCTTTGGAGAAAGGGCATATTCGGCCATCTTCTTCACCGTTGGGAGCGGGGTTCTTTTTTGTTGCCAAGAAGGATGGCTCCTTGAGACCCTGTATTGATTATCGCCTCTTGAATAAGATCACGGTTACATTTCAATACCCCTTGCCTTTGCTTACTGATTTGTTTGCTAGGATTAAGGGGTCTAGCTGGTTTACTAAGATTGACCTTCGAGGGGCATATAATCTTATTCGTATCAAGCAGGGTGAGGAATGGAAAACTGCATTTAATAAGCCCGAAGGCCATTTTGAATACCTTGTGATGCCATTCGGACTCTCTAATGCCCCATCTGTGTTCCAATTCTTCATGCATGATATCTTTCGGAGTTATCTTGATAAATTCATGGTTGTATATTTGGATGATATTTTGATTTTTTCCAATGATTGGGAGTCTCATGTGAAACAGGTCAGGATGGTATTTCAGATCCTCCGTAATAATGCTTTATTTGTGAAGGGGTTAAAGTGCCTCTTTGGAGTGCAGAAGGTTTCTTTTTTGGGTTTCATTTTTTCTCCCTCATCTATATAAATGGATCCGGTTAAGGTTCAGGCCATTCATGATTGGATTCAGCCCACATCTGTGAAGAGCCTTCAGAAATTCTTGGGCTTTGCTAATTTTTATCGCCGTTTCATTGCCAACTTCTCCAGTGTGGTTAAACCTTTAACCGATTTGACCAAAAAAGGCGCTGATGTGACGAATTGGTCCTCCGTGGCTGTTTCTGCCTTTCAGGAGCTTAAACGCCGATTTACTTCTGCCCCTGTGTTGCGTCAGCCAGATGTTTCTCTTCCATTTCAGGTTGAGGTTGACGCGTCTGAGATTGGGGCAGGGGCCGTTTTGTCTCAGAGGAATTCTGATGGTTCCTTGATGAAACCGTGTGCCTTCTTTTCTCGGAAGTTTTCGCCTGCGGAACGCAATTATGATGTCGGCAATCGGGAGTTGTTGGCTATGAAGTGGGCATTTGAGGAGTGGCGACATTGGCTTGAGGGGGGCCAAGCACCGTATTGTGGTCCTGACCGATCATAAGAATCTGATTTACCTCGAGTCTGCCAAACGGCTGAATCCTAGACAGGCTCGATGGTCCCTGTTTTTCTCCCATTTTGATTTTGTGGTCTCGTACATTCCTGGTACTAAGAATGTTAAGGCGGATGCCCTCTCTAGGAGTTTTTTTCCTGATTCCCCTGGGGTTCTTGAGCCGGTCAGCATTTTGAAGGAAGGGGTGATTCTTTCTGCCATCTCCCCTGATTTGCGACGGGTTCTTCAGGAATTTCAGGCTGATAAGCCTGACCGCTGTCCTGTGGGGAAACTGTTTGTTCCTGATAGATGGACTAGTAAAGTGATTTCTGAGGTTCATTGTTCTGTGTTGGCTGGCCATCCTGGGATTTTTGGTACCAGAGATTTGGTTAGTAGGTCCTTTTGGTGGCCTTCTTTGTCACGGGATGTGCGTTCTTTTGTGCAGTCCTGTGGGATTTGTGCGCGGGCTAAGCCTTGCTGTTCCCGCGCTAGTGGGTTGCTTTTGCCATTGCCGGTCCCTGAGAGACCTTGGACGCATATTTCTATGGATTTTATTTCCGATCTTCCTGTTTCCCAAAGAATGTCGGATATCTGGGTTGTCTGTGACCGATTTTCTAAGATGGTTCATTTGGTGCCTTTGCCTAAATTGCCTTCTTCTTCTGATTTGGTTCCGTTGTTTTTTCAGCATGTGGTGCGTTTGCATGGTATTCCGGAGAATATTGTGTCCGACAGAGGCTCCCAGTTTGTTTCCAGGTTTTGGCGGGCCTTTTGTGCCAAGCTGGGCATTGATTTGTCTTTTTCCTCTGCATTTCATCCTCAGACAAATGGCCAGACTGAGCGCACTAATCAGACCTTGGAGACCTATTTGAGATGCTTTGTGTCTGCTGATCAGGATGATTGGGTGGCTTTTTTGCCATTGGCTGAGTTTGGCTACTTTGGTTTCGCCTTTTTTTTGTAATTTTGGTTTTCATCCTCGTTTTTCTTCTGGGCAGGTTGAGCCTTCTGACCTTCCTAGTGTGGATTCTGTGGTCGACAGGTTGCAGCAGATTTGGGCTTATGTGGTGGACAATTTGGTGCTGTCTCAGGAGGAGGCTCAGCGTTTTGCTAACCGTCGTCGGTGTGTTGGTTCCCGGCTTCGGGTTGGTGATCTGGTTTGGTTATCTTCCCGTCATGTTCCTATGAAGGTTTCTTCCCCTAAGTTTAATCCTCGATTTATTGGTCCTTATAGGATTTTTGAAATTATTAATCCGGTGTCCTTTCGCCTGGCGCTTCCGGCCTCTTTTGCTATTCATATTCATTTGCTATTCCATAGATCTTTGTTGTGGAAATATGTGGAGCCCGTTGTTCCCTCTGTTGATCCTCCGGCCCCTGTATTGGTCGATGGGGAGTTGGAATATGTTGTTGAGACGATTTTGGATTCCCGTTTTTCGAGGCGGAAGCTTCAGTACCTTGTCAAGTGGAAGGGTTATGGCCAGGAGGATAATTCTTGGGTTTCTGTTCCATGCCGTTTATTTGGTTCGTGCCTTTCATCGGGCTCATCCTGATCGGCCTGGGGGCTCTGGTGAGGGTTCGGTGACCCCTCCTCAAGGGGGGGGGGGGTACTGTTGTGAATTCGGCTTTTGGGCTCCCTCCGGTGGTTGTAGAGGGTAATGCAGTTTTGCCTGGACTGCAGGAGTGGACAGGTGTATCTACTAATTGCAAAACTGACTGGGGTATATAGCTTTGCAGGATCCTTTAGTCAGTGCCAGTTGTCCATTGTTCTGGAAGGATTCACTTCCCTGCTGGTCTCTCCAGTTTGCTGTGCTTTTCTGCAAAGATAAGTCCTGGCTTTGTTTTTGCTGTCCACCTGCAGTGGACCTTTTAGTTCTGTGCTTTTTCATGTTTTTGTCTTGTCCAGCTTAGTCTGTGAAGGATTTTTTGCAGCCTAGCTATTTCTCTGGAGATGCAGAAATACCCCCCATGTCTTTAGTCAGATGTGGTGATCCGTATTTTCTGCGGTGGATATTTTCTAGTGTTTTATACTGACCGCATAGTACTCTGTTCTATTCTTTCTTTTTAGCTAGTATGGCCTCCTATGCTAAAATCTGATTACATATCTGCGTATGTTATTTCCCTCTCCTCTCACAGTCAATATTTGTGGGGGGCTATCTATCCTTTGGGGATTTTCTCTGAGGCAAGATAGGTTTCCTGATTCTGTCTTTAGGGGTAGTTAGATCTTAGGCTGTGCCGAGGGGTCTAGGGAGTGTTAGGTACCCCCCACGGCTACTTCTAGTTGCGCTGCTAGGTTCAGGGTTTGCGGTCAGTACAGGGACCACCTTCTCCAGAGTCCGTCTCATGCTGCTCCTAGGCCACCAGATCATAACAGAGGCTATGTGCACACGTATAAGGCTATGTGCACATGTAGTCTGGGTCCACTGCAGATTTTTCCGCAGCGGATTCCAGCAGATTTGATAAATCCACAGTGGAATACCGCTGTGGATTTATCACGGATTTACCGCGGTTTTCCTGCGGTTTCCACTGTGGATTTACAACTGCGGTTTTCCATAAGGGCAGTTGTAAATCCATGGTTTTTTCCGCAGCATGTGCACAGCGTTTTTTTTCCCCATATGTTTACATTGAACTGTAAATGCATGCGAAACTGCTGCAGATCCGCAGCTGCGGAAACGCTGCGGATCTGCAGCAAAATCCGCATTGTTTGCACATAGCCTAATAGTCCACTGCGGATTTTTCCGCAGCGGATTTGATAAATCTGCAGGGCAAAAATGCTGCGTTTTCGCTGCAGATTTATCGCAGATTTACTGTGGTTTTTCTGTGGATTTCACTGCGGTTTTACAACTGCGGTTTTCTATAGGAGCAGCTGTAAAACTGCTGCGGTATCCACAGAAAGAAGAGACATGCCGCGGAATGTAAACCGCTGCGTTTCTGCACAGTTTTTTCCGCAGCATGTGCACAGTGTTTTTTGTTTGCCATAGGTTTACATTGTAATGTAAACTCATGGGAAACTGCTGCGGATCCGCAGCTGCAGAAACGCTGCGGATCCGCAGCGTTTTCCGCATCGTGTGCACATACCCTAAAAACGCATCAAAAACTGAATCAAAACCGTGCAAAAACGCAGCTGCTTTTTCTGCCAGGAGATGCAGATTTTGTGCAGAAAATTCTGCACGCAAATCTGCAAAGTGTGCACACAGCCTAAGGCTATGTGCACACGTTGCGAAATGGGGTGCAGAATTTTCTGTACAAAATTTGCATCTCCTGGCAGAAACTGCAGGTGCAGATTTGCCATGGATTTTCTGCGGATTTTTCTGCGTTTTTTCCCACTGTGGATTTCTATAATGGAAGGGTGCACAAACGCTGCAGATCCGCACAAAAGAAGTGACATGCACTTCTTTTAAATCCGCAGCGTTTCCACGCTGATTTTTCCGCACCATCTGCACAGCTTTTTATTCCCATTGATTTACATTGTACTGTAAATCACAGTGCGGATCTGCAGCGTTTCTGCGCGAAAAAATCCGCTGTGGATACGCAGCAAATCCGCATTGTGTGCACATAACTTAAAACTGACCTGCCATTATGAGGGTATGTGCACACGCTGCAGATTTGCCTGCAGATTTTTCTGCACTAAATCCGCAGCTCTTGGCAGAAAACGCAGACGTTTCTTGATACGGTTTTGTATGTGTTTTTGAAAGCTAAATAAAGATGTATTATTGATAGTGTTGAGCGATACCTTCCGATATCGGAAAGTATCGGTATCGGATTGGATCGGCCGATATTCAAAAAATATCGGATATCGCCGATACCCGATCCCAATGCAAGTCAATGGGACCAAAATATCGGAATTAAAATAAACCCTTTCTTTCCTTGTAGGTTCATTCTACATGAAGGAAAACAACTAAGAATAATGCAGGATGTATTTGGGGAGGTGGCGGAGACATTAAAGGCATAGAGGTTTAGCCCAATCAAATAGAATAGCAGGAATTTTAATTTTTTTTTTAAGACGTTCGGAGTTACAAAGATATTGACTATGTTAAGATTTTTTTTATTTTGTCAGATATTGATGTTTCACTATTCCACGCCCTTCACCTTTTTTTTTTACTTTTCCCACACTTTCATCTTCATCATCATCAGCATCTTTGACATCAACTTCTTCTTCACCTTATTCATCTTCTTCTTCATCTTCTACCTTTTTTTTTTTTAATTACATTCTTCATATTCATTTTATTCAACTATTATTATTCTTCCTATTCTACTTCTTCATCATATTCTCATTTGTGACAGGCATTCCCGTAGTTGTTATCTATAAAAGTTTGAAGATTACACCTTCCGTTCTGCCTGTCACAAAAGTTACATTTGTCCGCGTTCAGTTTGGCCTGCAGCATGAGGCTTTATCCAGGGGCACCACGAGGAGGAACGGACTCACCCCCATACACTGCTTAGTCTTCTTCTGCATATAATTTAGATAATATCTTTTGCTCTGATATTAAGTGTTATGCTTAATGTTCTTCTGCTCTTTGTTCTGCAGCCTCTTGTTCTTCTGCTTCTCGGTCTTCCATGTCGTCATCTCCAGGGTCGTCGTCTCCAGGGTCGTCGTCTCTGCCGTCGTCGGGGTGGTCTTCAGGGTCGTCGTCATCTCAGTGGTTTTTGTCTCTGGTGTCGTCGTCATCTTAGGGGTGGTCTTCCGGGTCATCGTCTTTAGGGTCTTGAACTTGGAAATGTAGCAGAAGGTACAAGAAGGCTGAGAAAATGCCGAGAACCAGCTGATGGAACTGGAACTCGGATGGCTACCCGAAGGTCCAAGAGCCAATGGAACTACCGAAGACCAGCTGACGTTACTGGAACCCGGTTACTAAGCAGGAGGTACCCGTGCTAAAAAGCACTACCAAGGACCGCCTGACGTTGGCGGAACTCGGATTCCCAGAAGGAGGCACCTAAGCCAAAGGCTCTGCCCAGAACCAGCTGACGTTACTGGAACCAGGATGGGGAGCAGAAGGTACAAGAGCAAAAGACACTGCCGAGAACCAGCTGACGGTACTGGAACCCGGATGGGTAGCCGAAGGTCCAAGAGCCAATGGAACTACCGAGGACCAGCTGACGTTACTGGAACCCGGTTACTAAGCAGGAGGTACCCGTGCCTGAAAGCACTACCAAGGACCACCTGACGTTGGTGGAACTCGGATACCCAAAAGGAGGCACCTAAGCCAAAGGCTCTGCCCGGAACCAGCTGACAGTACTGGAACCAGGATGGGGAGCAGAAGGTACAAGAGCAAAAGACACTGCCGAGAACCAGCTGACGGTACTGGAACCCGGATGCATTGGCCAACTGTGCAAGAGCCAATGGCACGACCGAGGACCAGCTGACAGTGCTGGAACACGGTTACAAAGCTGTAGGTACCCGCGCCTAAAAGCACTACCAAGGACCGCCTGGCGTTGGCGGAACTCGGATACCCAGAAGGAGGCACCTAAGCCAAAGGCTCTGCCCGGAACCAGTTGACGGTGCTGGAACCAGGCTGGGCACGAGGGAGTACCCGTGACAAAGACACTGCCGAGAACCAGCTGACGGTACTGGAACCCGGAGGCGTTGCCCAAGTGTGCAAGAGCCAATGGCACCGAGGACCAGCTGACGGTGCTGGAACATGGTTACAAAGCTGTAGGTACCCGCGCTTAAAAGCACTACCAAGGACCGCCTGGCGTTGGCGGAACTCGGATACTCAGAAGGAGGCACCTAAGCCAAAGGCTCTGCCCGGAACCAGCTGACGGTGCTGGAACCAGGATGTGGACCAGAAGGTCCACAGGAGAGGAGAGAACAGCTAGGCCACAAGGCTGCCGCAGTTACCGAACACCAACAGTCCTACAAGGGGAGCTTGGCCTACTGGCACTACAGAACCAGCCTTGATTGCCAATTCCCGCAGCCCACATAGGAAGCTCCTAAACTGGAGGCACCATGGAGTTGGCTAACCCGACCGCAACACGACGGGACAACGTATTGGCGTCTAAGTGACCTTGACACTACCCGGAACCAGCTGACGGTGCTGGACCCAGGCTGGGCACGAGGGAGTACCCGTGACAAAGACACTACTGAGAACCAGCTGACGGTACTGGAACCCGGATGCGTTGCCCAAGTGTGCAAGAGCCAATGGCACCGAGGACCAGCTGACGGTGCTGGAACACGGTTACAAAGCTGTAGGTACCCGCGCTTAAAAGCACTACCAAGGACCGCCTAGCGTTGGCGGAACTCGGATACCCAGAAGGAGGCACCTAAGCCAAAGGCTCTGCCCGGAACCAGCTGACGGTGCTGGAACCAGGATGTGGACCAGAAGGTCCACAGGAGAGGAGAGAACAGCTAGGCCGCGAGGCTGCCGCAGTTACCGAGCACCAACAGTCCTACAGGGGGAGCTTGGCCTACTGGCACTACAGAACCAGCCTTGATTGCAAATTCCTGCAGCCTACATAGGAAGCTCCTAAACTGGAGGCTCCATAGAGTTGGCTAACCCGACCGCAACACGACGGGACAACGTATTGGCGTCTAAGTGACCTTGACACTACCCGGAACCAGCTGACGGTGCAGGAACCAGGCTGGGCACGAGGGATTACCCGTGACAAAAACACTGCCGAGAACCAGCTGACGGTACTGGAACCCGGATGCGTTGCCCAAGTGTGCAAGAGCCAATGGCACCGAGGACCAACTGACGGTGCTGGAACACCGTTACAAAGCTGTAGGTACCCGCGCTTAAAAGCACTACCAAGGACCGCCTGGCGTTGGCGGAACTCGGATACCCAGAAGGAGGCACCTAAGCCAAAGGCTCTGCCCGGAACCAGCTGACGGTGCTGGAACCAGGATGTGGACCAGAAGGTCCACAGGAGAGGAGAGAACAGCTAGGCCGCGAGGCTGCCGCAGTTACCGAACACCAACAGTCCTACAGGGGGAGCTTGGCCTACTGGCACTACAGAACCAGCCTTGATTGCCAATTCCCGCAGCCCACATAGGAAGCTCCTAAACCGGAGGCACCATGGAGTTGGCTAACCCGACCGCAACACGACGGGACAACGTATTGGCGTCTAAGTGACCTTGACACTACCCGGAACCAGCTGACGGTGCTGGACCCAGGCTGGGCACGAGGGAGTACCCATGACAAAGACACTGCCGAGAACCAGCTGACGGAACTGGAACCCGGATTTGGACCTATTCAAGATTGTCTTCCTAGAGCCACAACTAGCGATGTTGGAGCAAAGGATAAGCAGGGGGAGCAGAGTGTAGGCCGAAGCCTGCACTGGAGGCAGTTTTGTGTCTGCGTTGCATTTGCAGGACACATTGCCGGCTACACAGCAGGGGAACAGCTGGCGTTGCGGAACCCCACTGACACAATGGCGGGTGTTTTTCTCTGTGCAGCCAGCACTTCCGGGCACCAACTGGCGGTGTTAGAGCCCAGGGTCAGCAGGAGGAGCAGAGTGTAGGCCGAAGCCTAGTAGAACCAATTTCAAAGGTAACCTTTTACCCCCCCCTCAGGTGTTACAAACTACAAGAGCCACACCTTGTGCAGCATTAATGCTGCACAAGTAAAAGGTTGCTCTATGAATTTTTCTACTTGCACACGCTGAATGAAACATGTACACAATTTAGCCCATTATACAGTCAAACTGTATTGGAGGCGTGACTTGCCTTTTAAGGACATGCAGCACAGGTGTCAAAATTTACACCTAGGTGCTGGGCGCAGACTATTAAGCATCGTTATTTGCTATACAGGAGTCTGCGCTATTGTGTTTTCCCTTGGCTATGCACTGTGAGCGCTGCCTGTCTTCTCACCTCATTTCATGTCGGCCGGTGCGGTTAGCGATGGCCAGGAATCCTAGACCCGCAGTGTCTTTTCATAAAGTCACACTGCAGGGCTGGGAATCGTGGCCTTGCGCAGTAAATATGTTCGCCGCTCACTCATGTCCTTACACCTGCTTCTGACTGGGCGGCCTCAGCTGATCCCTTATCGCATGCCGCGGCCATGAGGCCGCACAGTCTGAAGAAGGCGGAAGGAGATGAGTGAAGACAGGCGAACATATGCACTGCACATGCCCATCAATCACACCCTCGCAGTCAAAATAAATAAGACACCGAGGGGCGTTGTGTCGGGCAGGGCGGACGCACAGGCGCAGCCAGCCAACCAATGACGTCAGTAGTCGGGCAGCGCTACCAAGGGGGGTGCTGCGTGTCATTAAAAAGGAAAGTCACACCTCAGGGACAGTGTAATGGTCTCTAATGAGACACATTTTGTACGTGTTGAGTTCCACGTGGGCAAGGAGGAAAAGGGAGCCACCTTGTACAAATGCAGCATTACTGCTGTACAAGGTGGCTGTTCTACATAGAAACACCTGGGGGGGGGGGGGGCAGGTCCCCTTTAATTTCAGTTCAGGTGCCTGCGTGGCATTTTCAGGACACGTTGCCGGCTACACAGCAGGGGAACAGCTGGTGTTGCTGAACCCCACTGACACATTGGCGGGCGTTTTTCTCTGTGCAGCTAGGACTTCCGGGCAACAACTGGCGGTGTTAGAGCCCAGGGTCAGCAGGAGGAGTAGAGGAGCAGAGTGTAGGCCGAAGCCTGCACTGGTGGCAGCTTTAGGTGTGTTGTGCCAGCGTGGCTTGTGCTGGACACATTGCCGACTACACAGCAGGGGAACAGCTGGCGTTGCGGAACCCCACTGACACATCAGCGAGTGTTTTTTCTGTGTAGACAACACTTCCAGGTGACAACTGACAGTGTTGAAACCCAGGGAATCAAAGAGGAGCAGAGTGTAGGCCGAAGCCTGCACTGGTGGCAGCTTTTGGTCTGTTGTGCCAGCGTGGCTTGTGCTGGACACGTTGCCTGCTGCACAGCAGGGGAACAGCTGGCGTTGCTGAACCCCACTGACACAATGGCGGGTGATTTTCTCTGTGCAGCCAGCACTTCCAGGCCCCAACTGGCGTAGTTAGAGCCCAGGGTCTGCAGGAGGAGCAGAGTGTAGGCCGAAGCCTAGTTGAACCAATTTCAAAGGTAACCTTTAACCCCCCCTCAGGTGTTACAAACTACAAGAGCCACACCTTCTGCAACATTAATGCTGCACAAGTAAAAGGTTGCTCTATGAATTTTTCTACTTGCACACGCTGAATGAAACACGTACACAATTTAGCCCATTATACAGTCAAACTGTATTGGAGGCGTGACTTGCCTTTTAAGGATACGCAGCACAGGTGTCCAAAATAACGCCTTGATGCTGGGCGCAGCCTCCTGAGCGTCGTTATTTGCTGTACAGGAGTCAGCGCTCTTGTGTTATCCCTTGGGCATGCGCTGTGAGCGCTGCCTGTCTTCTCACCTCATTTCATGTCGGCAGGTGCGTTTAGCGATGCCCATGAATCCCAGACCCGCAGTGTGTTTTCAAAAATTCACACTGCGAGTCTTGGATTCATGGCCTTGTGCAGTAAATATGTTCGCCGCTCACACATGTCCTTACACCTGCTTCAGACTGGGCGGCCTCCGCTGATCCCTTATCGCATGCCGTGGCCATGAGGCCGCACAGTCTGAAGAAGGCGGAAGGAGATGAGTGAAAACAGGCGAACATATGCACTGCACATGCCCATCAATCACACCCTCGCAGTCAAAATAAATAAGACACCGAGGGGCGTTGTGTCGGGCAGGGCGGACGAAGGTTTAATACCGAAACGCGCGTCGGGTACGCGCTGGCACAGGAGAGAGCCCCCACAGGTAGAGAGATCTTATAACTTTGTTTGTACAGCCGCACTTTATACCATGCACATTCAGACAGGCGCTATTACTATGTTTGTCTGATAGTGATTTGCAGGAGTGCACTTTAACCATTTCTGAGTGGTGTGTCAGCACATTATCACTTTAATAATTTTTGCACCTTACTGGAGCTTTGGTGGTTATATTATTGGGTTTTATTAACCCCCTGTTTTATTAAACCCCCCTTTTTTTCTTGGTTTACACATTGTTTTTTTTCACTTGGTTTTTGTGCAATAGATATTTATGATGCATTATAAATGTATGGGATTTTTTGCAGTCAGGTGAAGAAATTATCTTCACTTTATTTTATTTTGTACACGACAATTTTCATATAAACATACTTTTTAACACACATACAGTGGGGCAAAAAAGTATTTAGTCAGTCAGCAATAGTGCAAGTTCCACCACTTAAAAAGATGAGAGGCGTCTGTAATTTACATCATAGGTAGACCTCAACTATGGGAGACAAACTGAGGAAAAAAAATCCAGAAAATCACATTGTCTGTTTTTTTTACATTTTATTTGCATATTATGGTGGAAAATAAGTATTTGGTCAGAAACAAAATTTCATCTCAATACTTTGTAATATATCCTTTGTTGGCAATGACAGAGGTCAAACGTTTTCTGTAAGTCTTCACAAGGTTGCCACACACTGTTGTTGGTATGTTGGCCCATTCCTCCATGCAGATCTCCTCTAGAGCAGTGATGTTTTTGGCTTTTCGCTTGGAAACACGGACTTTCAACTCCCTCCAAAGGTTTTCTATAGGGTTAAGATCTGGAGACTGGCTAGGCCACTCCAGGACCTTGAAATGCTTCTTACGAAGCCACTCCTTCGTTGCCCTGGCGGTGTGCTTTGGATCATTGTCATGTTGAAAGACCCAGCCACGTTTCATCTTCAATGCCCTTGCTGATGGAAGGAGGTTTGCACTCAAAATCTCACGATACATGGCCCCATTCATTCTTTCATGTACCCGGATCAGTTGTCCTGGCCCCTTTGCAGAGAAACAGCCCCAAAGCATGATGTTTCCACCACCATGCTTTACAGTAGGTATGGTGTTTGATGGATGCAACTCAGTATTCTTTTTCCTCCAAACACGACAAGTTGTGTTTCTACCAAACAGTTCCAGTTTGGTTTCGTCAGACCATAGGACATTCTCCTAAAACTCCTCTGAATCATCCAAATGCTCTCTAGCAAACTTCAGATGGGCCCGTACATGTACTGGCTTAAGCAGTGGGACACGTCTGGCACTGCAGGATCTGAGTCCATGGTGGCGTAGTGTGTTACTTATGGTAGGCCTTGTTACATTGGTCCCAGCTCTCTGCAGTTCATTCACTAGGTCCCCCTGCGTGGTTCTGGGATTTTTGCTCACCGTTCTTGTGATCATTCTGACCCCTCGGGGTGGGATTTTGCGTGGAGCCCCAGATCGAGGGAGATTATCAGTGGTCTTGTATGTCTTCCATTTTCTAATTATTGCTCCCACTGTTGATTTCTTCACTCCAAGCTGGTTGGCTATTGCAGATTCAGTCTTCCCAGCCTGGTGCAGGGCTATAATTTTGTTTCTGGTGTCCTTTGACAGCTCTTTGGTCTTCACCATAGTGGAGTTTGGAGTCAGACTGTTTGAGGGTGTGCACAGGTGTCTTTTTATACTGATAACAAGTTTAAACAGGTGCCATTACTACAGGTAATGAGTGGAGGAAAGAGGAGACTCTTAGAGAAGAAGTTACAGGTCTGTGAGAGGCAGAAATCTTGATTGTTTGTTTCTGACCAAATACTTATTTTCCACCATAATATGCAAATAAAATGTTAAAAAAACAGAGTATGTGATTTTCTGGATTTTTTTTTCTCAGTTTGTCTCCCATAGTTGAGGTCTACCAATGATGTAAATTACAGACGCCTCTCATCTTTTTAAGTGGTGGAACTTGCACTATTGCTGACTGACTAAATACTTTTTTGCCCCACTGTATATAGTTTATATATATTTTTATATAATTTCACATTGAGAGATTTTATCCTTACATGTTATAGTGTTTGGTGTACAACTTGTTAACTATATATATTTTATATTGTGGGGGCCATATTGCTGTTTAATTTTTATAATCCTGTTGCCTCGCCGATGTGGTTTTTCTGTTTTTATTTGAGTAAATCATTGGCATTTCCTTTAATAAAGCCATATTTTTAATAGTTCTTTGCCGTGTATGTTTTTCTTCTTTTTTGGTCCCTGTTATATTGCTTTGCTTTTGCTCCCTCTTTGTGCAGAGCCTCCTCCACTGCCTCGACGCACTGAGCTGCTTTGTAAAGCACTAGCAGCACTCCTCTCAGTTGGACTGGAGAAGATGATGGAATTCACCAGTGTGTCGTGGTACTCCCGCATTTTACGCTCCCGGGTCAACGCTGGGATGAGGTTTGGACGTTGTCCCGGTAGCGAGAATCGAGGAGGGTGAACACCCAATAATCAGGCATGTTGAGAATGTGGTCGATGCGGCGGTCGTTTCTCAGGCACTGCAGCATGAAATCAACCATGTGCTGCAGACTGCCAACTGGCCCAGAAACGCTGTCCCCTGCTTGAGACATGATCTCTGCCTGCTCGTCATCACCCCACTCTCGCTGTACACACTGACCACTGGACAATTGTGTAACTCCCTCCTCTGGACGGAGCTCTTCCTCCTCCATTGACTCCTCCTCATCCTCCTCACAAAGTGTCCCCTGCCTACCCCTTTGTGAGGAACCACGTGGCGCTGACTGTCCAGAAGCTGATGGAAAAGGTGACTCCTCATCCTCCACCTCTTCCGCAACATCATCCCTTAACGCTTGCAGTGTTTGTTGAAGCAGGCAGATAAGGGGGACAGTCATGCTGACTAGTGCATCATCTGCACTTGCCATCCGCGTGGAATAATCGAAAGGACGCAAAACCTGGCAGACGTCCTTCATAGTGGCCCACTCTGTGGTTGTGAAGTCTGATCGGCGCTGACTGGGACTTCTTTGCGCCTGATGCAGCTGGTACTCCATTACTGCTTGCTGCTGCTCACACAACCGCTCCAACATATGTAACGTGGAATTCCACCTGGTAGGTAGGTCACATATGATGCGGTGTTCCGGAAGGCGGAATCGGCACTGCAGAGCAGCAATGCGGGATCTTGCCAAGCTGGAACGCCGCAAGTGAGCACACTCTAGGCGGGCCTTGTGCAGCAGTGCATCAAGATCCGGACAGTCCCTCAGAAAACTCTGCACAACCAAATTGAGCACATGTGCCAGACATGGGATGTGAGTGAGGTTGCCAATGGCCAAAGCTGCCACCAGATTTCGGCCATTGTCACATACTACCATGCCTGGCTGGAGATTCGCTGGCACAAACCACACATCGCTCTCCTGCTTGATGGCATTCCAGAGCTCCTGCGCTGTGTGGCTTCGATTCCCCAAAGAAACTAATTTCAAGACGGCCTGTTGACGTTTGGCCACGGCTGTGCTCATGTCGGTCGTAACAGGTAAACGTTCACGGGTCCATGTGGAGGTGGACTGTGACGGCTCCTGCAGCGATGATTCTGAGGAACTTGTGTATGAGGAGGAGTCAATGCGTACAGACTGGATTCCTGCAATCCTTGGAGTGGGCAGGACATGTCCTGCGCCACTCGCACGATCTGTACCTGGCTCAACAACATTAACCCAATGGGCAGTGAGGGAAAGGTATCGCCCCTGTCCATGTTGACTGGTCCACGCATCCGTGGTGAGGTGGACCTTGCTACTGACGGCGTTCAGTAGCGCGTGTTTTATGTGTCCCTCCACATGCTTGTGCAGGGCAGGGACGGCTTGCCTGCTGAAGTAAAAGCGGCTGGGCACCTTGTACTGTGGGACTGCCAATGCCATCAAGTCACGGAAGCTGTCAGTCTCCACCAGCCTGAATGAGAGCATTTCCAGTGACAGAAGTTTGGCAATGCCTGCATTCAGAGCCTGTGCTCGGGGGTGGTTTGCCGAGAATGCCCGCCTTTTCTCCCATGCCTGTACTACCGATGGCTGTAGACTAGGCTGGGAGTGTGAGGATGACTGGGAATGTGGTGCTGTGGGTGGAATTACACTAGGTCTCTGGACAACAGTGCCAGAGGTTCTTCCATGGCGAACCTGGGAGGAAGCCGAACCAGCTGTGTGTGAGCTGGAGGAAGAGGCAACACGAGCTGAAGAGGTGGTAGCTGCCGCTGTTGGTTGGCCTAGGTCTTCAGTGTGTTTTTGTAACTCCACCGCGTGCCTGGTCCGCACATGTTTCCACATATTTGTGGTATTGAGGTTGCTGACACTTTTCCCTCTTTTGACTTTCTGATGACACAGCTTGCATTTGACAAAACAAATGTCATCTGCAACTGTATCAAAAAAGGACCAGGCACTGCAAGTCTTGGGAGCGCCCTTTTTGGCTTTTAGAAGAGACAGGCTCCTAACGGGTGCCAAAGTGGAGGCTACAGGCTCCGCAGTCTTCCCCCTCCCTCTCCCTCTTTGGCCCGTTCGGGGAAACTCTTCCTCAGAGCTGCTCCCACCACCTTCCTGTTCCTCACGCCACGATGGGTCAAGGACCTCATCATCTCCACTATCCTCTGCCACCAACTGCTCCTCCTGGGTAGTCTGGGCAGCACAGTACGCACCAGAAAGCGGCACCTGAGTTTCATCATCAGATGCGTACTGTGCTGTGGTCACCGGAGGCACTGGCCCACCCGCCTCTTCAGAGTCAGAGAGACAAAACTGTTGGGCATCACTGCACACTGCCTCTTCTTCCATTTCTCCAATGCTGCTTGGCTGGCCCCCTGTTTCCAAGCCAAGAGATTCAGAGAACAGAAGTAGAGACGGCTCCTGTCCTGGGCTCTCTGACTGCCTGGCCAATTTGGCAGGTGGTGAAGAGACAGATGGCTGGTCTCCAGTGGTCTGTGCCTGAGAGGATGTGGCACTAATTGAAGTCGATGCCGCTGCGTTAGCTGCCATCCATCCGACAACGGCTTCAATTTGATCTTCACGCAGCAGCGGTGCACGGCGTTCTCCGACAAAGCTGCGCATGAAGGACTGTTCCCTGCTGAAACTGGGTGATGATGAGTCACCGGTGCCCGCAGCAGGCACAGAATCACCACGTCCTCTCCCTGCTCCTCTCCCTGCTCCGCGCCCACGCCCACGTGCCTTACTCCCTGCCCTCTTCATCTTGGTTCACAGATAAAGATAAGCAGAAAAGTATTAAGGCCTTAGTGTGCTTATTCCTGAAATGCTCCTCCTAACAGGTGTAAGAAAAACTAATTTTCTAAAGTGTGGACTAGACTTTATTAATGATAAAATGTGGCCTACACAAGTGTTAAGTGGTGTTTGGTGAACTTTACTTTTTTTTCCGGCAGATCGGGCTACAGAGCGAGTTTCACTCACACGGAGACCGTGCAGACAGCCGTAAACGGCGCTGCAAGGCCCAAAAACACTCCTCTAGGTTATCCTATGTAGTGTTTTTCCACAATTTAGCTGGAGACGGGTGGAAAGCCACTAATAGGAAATTTGAGAAAAAATGTGCAGCAGGCTGCACTATGAGCAAAAAAGGACAAGTTATTTTACAGTATGAGGCAGTGACGAACCCTGAGCTGAATACAACCGGCTGTGGTTGCACACAGACTACAGGGCGAGCTGCACTCATACGGAGACCGTGCAGACAGCCGTAAACGGCGCTGCAAGGCCCAAAAAAACCCCTCTAGGTTATCCTATGTAGTGTTTTTCCACAATTTAGCTGGAGACGGGTGGAAAGCCACTAATAGGAAATATTAGAAAAAATGTGCAGCAGGCTGCACTATGAGCAAAAAAGGACAATGGATAGAACTGTATGAGGCAGTGTGAACCCCCCCTGAGCTGAATACAACCGGCTATGGCTGCACACAGACTACAGAGTGAGCTGCACTCACACACACACACAAGAGAGACCTTGCAGAACGCTGTTAAAACAGCGCTGCAAGGCAAGAGCAAGGTGAACAGTGAACACAGCGGTTGCTAAATTAGCCTGGGAAAAGCGCAATTAAGCAATTCGCTATCTCAACTGGCCCTCAGTTAGAACACAGCGTCCTGTCCCTAACTGAAATCACAGCAGAGTGAGCGCAAAATGGCGGCAAGCGTTTTTTATAGTGCATCATGACATCATTTCAGCAGCCAATCACAGCCTTGCCAGTAGTTACATGCCCACCATGCTAAACAGGATGTGCCCACACTTCCATTCATTCCTCATTGGCTGCTGCGTGTAGTTTTGAATTCTGGGAACTTCCGATTCCGGTATCCGATATGCGGGAAATATCGGAAATCGGTATCGGTATTCCAATACCGCAAATATCGGCCGATACCTGATACTTGCGGTATCGGAATGCTCAACACTAATTATTGAACAAAAAAAGATTTGTGATGTCATTTCTTGTCCAACCTCCTCTTTTACATTTGTCCAACCTACACTCCATTACACACATAGATAGACAGATAGATAGATAGATAGATAGATAGATAGATAGATAGATAGATAGATAGATACACAGACAGATAGATGGAATGAGATAGATGTAAATAGATATATGGATAGTTAGGCTACTTTCACACATCAGGTTTTTGCCGTCAGGCATAATCTGGCAAGTTTTGAAAAAAACGGATCCATTTTTTTTTTCGCCAGATCCGTTGTTTTTCTCATAGAGTTGTATTAGCTCCAGATTGCGCCTGATGGCCACACGTTTAATCAGTTTTTTGCCAGATCCGTCAAAAGAAACTGTTTCCAGCGGACGGAGAAAATGTACAGAAAAATGTTTTTTTCTGTCAGGCGAAAAAACGCGCTGCGACGGCTCCGGCGAAAAACGTATGAAACTGAGATGTGAAATGATGAATCTGGCCTCCGAATCTGGTTTTTCATGCATTTTTTTCCATTGAAATCATGCAAATTTTCCGTTCTCTCTCTCTAAAAAAACAAACGGATCAGTTGCATCAGTTTTTCACTATTTGCAACGGATCCGTTTTTTCAAAAATTTGCCGGGTCCTGCCTGATGGAAACAAACTGATGTGTGAAAGTAGCCTAACTATCCATCTATCTATCTACATCTATCCATCATGCAGGATTTTTGAAAAAACGGATCCGTTGCAAATAGTGAAAAACTTATGCAACTGATCCGTTTTTTTGAGAAAGAGAGAACTGAAAATTTGCATAATTTTAATGGAAAAATGCATGAAAAACCAGTTTCGGAGTCCAGATTCATCATTTCACATCTCAGTTTCATACCTTTTTTCCCGGATCCGTCGCTGCGCGTTTTTTCGCTGGACAGAAAAAAAACTTTTTTCTGTAAGTTTTCTCCGCACGTTTTCTCTGTCCACTGGAAACAGCTTTTCTGAAGGATCCGGCAAAAAACGGATGAAACGTGAGGCCATCAGGCGCACTCTGGTGCTAATACAACTCTATGAGAAAAAAATGGATCCGGCGGAGAAAAACAAGTATGTTTTTTCAAAACTCGTCGGATTGTGCCTGACGGCAAAAACCTGATGTGTGAAAGTAGCCAGATAGATATATGGATAGATATATCTATGTGTCTATAGATATATCTATAGATCGATATAGCCATAGTTATCCATCTATAGATATATCCATAGTTATATCTATAGATATATCTATACATATATCCATAGTTATCCATGTATAGATATATAGATTTATCTATGGCTATATCTATAGATATAGCCATAGATATATAATAGCAAGGCCTATGTTTCTTACTGAACGTTTAATTAAAAAAAAAACGGAAAAAAACGGCGTGGTCTCCTGCGCAATTTTTTGCGCCAGAGAGGGAAAGCCAGTGGCAGGGGGCCAATATTTGTAGCCAGGGAAGGGGGTAATACCCATGGCCCCTCCCAGGCTATGAATATCAGCCCGCAGCTGTCTGCATAGCCTTTACTGGCTATTAAAATAGGGGGACCACCCCCCACAAAAAAAATGGCTACAAATACCATTACCACAAATATGGGGTAATAAGGGCGTCAATAAGACGCCTCTCCATTATTAATCCTAGAGTAGTGAAAGAGTTAAAAAAAAATAAAGACACAGCTACAAAAAAGTATTTTAATATTCTTAATTTAACCATACTTACCATACTTCAGCGCCAGCAAAAAACGTAAAATAATAAACCGTATACTCCCTGTCCGCCGCAGTCCAATTAATAACGAGTGTCCCACGACGATCTCCCCTATAGAACAGTGAAATCGGGTGATGTCACTGCTCTATAGGCCTCCAGTGACACACTGACAGGAGACAATGGCTCCTGCAGTGCATCACTGAGAGGTTACCTTAGTTCAGGGTCTCATTTTATGGCATTGCTGCGTGGGAACTTCCTCACACAGCAGTGCTAGAAGTGATACTAGGGACTATTTTCTCACAGGGGCGTAGGAATACATTGTGGAAGGATACCTTCCATCATTATATTCCTGGTGCCCCTGGAGAGCGGTCGCATCAGCTGATGCTGATGCTCGCCACAGGAGATCGTCGAAGTGACACTCATTTAAATTGGATTTATGCGGATCAGGGAGTATAGTGTTTGTTTATTATTTTAACATTTTTTACAGGTGACACTGGTTTCGTGGATCAAAGTGACAAGTGATGGTGAGTATGTACTCTGTTATATGTACTGTATGTCTATATGTATGTACTGTATGTATGTACTGTATGTGGCATGTCGCATGGTGCATGTCGTATGTTGCATGTCGCATGGTGCATGTCGCATGGTGCATGTTGTATGTCGCATGGGGCATGTCGTATGTTGCATGGTTCATGTTGCATGGTGCATGTTGCTTGTCGCATGGCGCATGTTGTATGTCGCATGGTGAATGTAGCATGGTGTATGCCGTAAGTTGCATGGTGCATGTCGCATGGTGCATGTTGTATGTCACATGGTGCATGTTGCATGTAATATAATGAAGACACAGAGTCATGTGGACTGGTCTGTAATAATATAATGTAGACACAGAGTCATGTGGACTGGTCTGTCATAATATAATGTAGTCACACAGTCATATGGACTGGTCTGTTATGAACAGGTGATTCAGAACCACAATGGACCTAGTGGTTAAGAGCACACAAGTGACCTGTTTAGTTACTAAATAGGACGAGCTCTGAGACGTGGGAACTCTGCTGACCGCAATCCCTGATCCTATCATACCACACTAAAGGTAACCGTGGAGCGCTCCTGACCAGAACCTAGGCGCCTCGTCACAGCCTGAGAAACTAGCTAGCCCTGAAGATAGAAAAATAAGCCTACCTTGCCTCAGAGAAATTCCCCAAAGGAAAAGGCAGCTCCCCACATATAATGACTGTGAGTAAGATGAAAATACAAACACAGAGATGAAAATAGATTTTAGCAAAGTGAGGCCCGACTTACTGAATAGACCGAGGATAGGAAAGATAGCTTTGCGGTCAGCACAAAAACCTACAAACAACCACGCAGAGGGGACAAAAAGACCCTCCACACCGACTAACGGTACGGAGGTGCTCCCTCTGTGTCTCAGAGCTTCCAGCAAGCAAGAAAAACCAATATACCAAGCTGGACAGAAAATATAGGAAACAAAAGTAACATAAGCAAAACTTAGCTCATGCAAGGCAGACAGGCCACAGGAACGATCCAGGAGATAACAAGGCCAATACTGGAACTTTGACTGGAGGCCAGGAACAAAGAACTAGGTGGAGTTAAGTAGAGCAGCACCTAACGACTTAACCTCGTCACCTGAGGAAGGAAACTCAGAAGCCGCAGCCCCACTCACATCCACCAGAGGAAGCTCATAGACAGAACCAGCCGAAGTACCACTCATGACCACAGGAGGGAGCTTGACCACAGAATTCACAACAGTACCCCCCTTGAGGAGGGGTCACCGAACCCTCACCAGAGCCCCCAGGCCGACCAGGATGAGCCAAATGAAAGGCACGAACCAGATCGGCAGCATGAACATCAGAGGCAAAGACCCAGGAATTATCTTCCTGACCATAACCCTTCCACTTAACCAGGTACTGGAGTTTCAGTCTCGAAATACGAGAATCCCAAATCTTCTCCACTATATACTCCAACTCCCCCTCAACCAAAACCGGGGCAGGAGGATCAACGGATGGAACCACAGGTGCCACGTATCTCCGCAACAATGACCTATGGAACACGTTATGGATGGAAAAAGAAGCTGGAAGGGTCAAACGAAAAGACACAGGATTAAGAACCTCAGAAATCCTATACGGACCAATGAAACGAGGCTTAAACTTAGGAGAAGAAACTTTCATAGGGATATAACGAGATGACAATCAAACCAAATCCCCAACACGAAGTCGGGGACCCACACAGCGCCTGCGGTTAGCGAAACACTGAGCCTTCTCCTGAGACAATGTCAAATTGTCCACCACATGAGTCCAAATCTGCTGCAACCTATCTACCACAGTATCCACGCCAGGACAGTCAGAAGACTCAACCTGCCCTGAAGAGAAACGAGGATGGAAGCCGGAATTGCAGAAAAACGTCGAAACCAAAGTAGCCGAGCTGGCCCGATTATTAAGGGCGAGCTCAGCCAAAGGCAAAAAGGACACCCAATCATCCTGATCGGCAGAAACAAAACATCTCAGATATGTTTCCAAGGTCTGATTGGTTCGTTCAGTCTGGCCATTTGTCTGAGGATGGAAAGCCGAGGAAAAAGACAAATCAATGCCCATCCTAGCACAAAAGGCTCGCCAAAACCTCGACACAAACTGGGAACCTCTGTCAGAAACGATGTTCTCCGGAATACCATGTAAACGAACCACATGCTGGAAGAACAATGGCACCAAATCAGAGGAGCAGGGCAATTTAGATAAGGGTACCAAATGGACCATCTTAGAAAAGCGATCACAAACAACCCAAATGACCGACATTTTTTGAGAGACGGGGAGATCCGAAATAAAATCCATAGAGATATGTGTCCAGGGCCTCTTCGGGACTGGCAAGGGCAAAAGCAACCCACTGGCACGAGAACAGCAGGGCTTAGCCCGAGCACAAATCCCACAGGACTGCACAAATGAACGCACATCCCGCGACAGAGACGGCCACCAAAAGGATCTAGCCACCAAATCTCTGGTACCAAAGATTCCAGGATGACCAGCCAACACCGAACAATGAACCTCAGAGATAACTCTACTCGTCCATTTATCAGGGACAAACAGTTTCTCCGCTGGGCAACGGTCAGGTCTATTAGCCTGAAATTTTTGTAGCACCCGCCGCAAATCAGGGGAGATGGCAGACAAAATTACCCCCTCCTTGAGAACACTCGCCGGCTCAGACAAACCTGGAGAGTCGGGCACAAAACTCCTAGACAGGGCATCCGCCTTCACATTTTTAGAGCCCGGAAGGTACGAAACCACAAAGTCAAAACGGGAGAAAAACAGCGACCAACGAGCCTGTCTAGGATTCAACCGCTTGGCTGACTCGAGATAAATCAAGTTCTTGTGATCAGTCAAGACCACCACGCGATGCTTAGCTCCTTCAAGCCAATGACGCCACTCCTCGAATGCCCACTTCATGGCCAGCAACTCACGATTGCCAACATCATAATTACGCTCAGCAGGCAAAAACTTCCTAATAATAATAATATTTATTTTTATATAGCGCTAACATATTCCGCAGCGCTTTACAGTTTTTTTTTTTTGCATCAGCACTGTTCCCGATGGGACTCACAATCTAGAATCCCTATCAGTATGTCTTTGGAATGTGGGAGGAAACCGGAGTGCCCGGAGGAAACCCACGCAAACACGGAGAGAACATACAAACTCTTTGCAGATGTTGTCCTGGGTGGTATTAGAACCCAGGACCCCAGCGCTGCAAGGCTGCTGTGCTAACCACTGCGCCACCGTGCTGCCCCTTCCTGGAAAAGAAGGCGCATGGCTTCATCACCGAGCCATCAGAACTTCTTTGCGACAAAACAGCCCCTGCTCCAATCTCAGAAGCATCAACCTCGACCTGGAACGGGAGCGAAACATCTGGTTGGCACAACACAGGGGCAGAGGAAAAACGACGCTTCAACTCTTGAAAAGCTTCCACAGCAGCAGAAGACCAATTGACCACATCAGCACCCTTCTTTTTTAAATCAGTCAACGGTTTAGCAATACAAGAAAAATTATTGATGAAGCGACGATAAAAATTAGCAAAGCCCAGGAACTTTTGCAGACTCTTCAGAGATGTCGGCTGAGTCCGATCATGAATGGCTCGAACTTTAATAGGGTCCATCTCAATAGTAGAAGGGGAAAAAATGAAACCCAAAAATGAAACCTTCTGAACACCAAAGAGACACTTAGACCCCTTCACAAACAAAGAATTCGCAAGCAGGATCTGGAACACCATTCTGACCTGCTTCACGTGAGACTCCCAATCATCCGAGAAGACCAAAATATCATCCAAGTATACAATCAGGAATTTATCCAGGTACTCTCGGAAGATGTCATGCATAAAGGACTGAAACACTGATGGAGCATTAGAAAGCCCGAATGGCATCACCAGGTACTCAAAATGGCCCTCGGGCGTATTAAATGCTGTTTTCCATTCATCGCCCCTTTTAATACGCACAAGATTATACGCACCACGAAGATCTATCTTAGTGAACCAACTAGCCCCCTTAATCCGAGCGAACAAATCAAACAGCAAGGGCAAGGGGTACTGAAATTTGACCGTGATTTTATTTAGAAGGCGGTAATCAATACACGGTCTCAGCGAACCATCCTTCTTGGCCACAAAAAAGAACCCTGCTCCCAATAGTGATGACGACGGGCGAATATGACCCTTCTCCAAGGATTCCTTTACGTAACTCCGCATAGCGGCGTGCTCAGGTACAGACAAATTAAACAGTCGACCTTTAGGAAACTTACTACCAGGAATCAAATCGATAGCACAATCACAATCCCTATGCGGAGGTAGGGCACTGGACTTGGGCTCATCAAATACATCCTGGTAATCTGACAAGAACTCTGGGACCTCAGAAGGGGTGGATGATGAAATAGACAGAAATGGAACATCACCATGTACCCCCTGACAACCCCAGCTGGAAACAGACATTGATTTCCAATCCAATACTGGATTATGGACTCGTAGCCATGGCAACCCCAACACGACCACATCATGCAGATTATGCAACACCAAAAAGCAAATATCCTCCTGATGCGCAGGAGCCATACACATGGTCAGCTGGGTCCAATACTGAGGCTTATTCTTGGCCAAAGGTGTAGCATCAATTCCTCTCAATGGAATAGGATGCTGCAAGGGCTCCAAGGAAAACCCACAGCGCCTAGCATACTCCAAGTCCATCAAATTCAGGGCAGCGCCTGAATCCACAAATGCCATGACGGAATAGGATGACAAAGAGCAGATCAAAGTAACTGACAAAAGAAATTTCGACTGTACAGTACCAATGGTGACAGACCTAGCGGACCGCTTAGTGCGCTTAGGACAATCGGAGATAGCATGAGTGGAATCACCACAATAAAAACACAGCCCATTCTGACGTCTGTGTTCTTGCCGTTCAGCTCTGGTCAAAGTCCTATCGCACTGCATAAACTCAGGTAATACCGCCAAATGGTGCACAGTTTTACGCTCACGCAAGCGTCGACCGATCTGAATAGCCAAAGACATAGACTCATTCAAACCAGCAGGCATAGGAAATCCCACCATGACATCCTTAAGGGCTTCAGAGAGACCCTTTCTGAAAATTGCTGCCAGTGCACATTCGTTCCATTGAGTGAGCACAGACCACTTCCTAAACATCTGACAATATATCTCTACCTCATCCTGACCCTGACACAGAGCCAGCAAATTTTTCTCTGCCTGATCCACTGAATTAGGTTCATCATACAGCAATCCGAGCGCCAGAAAAAACACATCAATATTACATAATGCAGGATCTCCTGGCGCAAGAGAAAATGCCCAATCTTGAGGGTCGCCGCGTAATAAAGAAATAATGATCTTTACTTGTTGAACTGGGTCACCAGAGGAGCGGGGTTTCAAAGCCAGAAATAGTTTACAATTATTTTTGAAATTCAGAAATTTAGCTCTATCTCCAGAAAATAACTCAGGAATAGGAATTTTAGGTTCTAACATAGGATTCTGAACCACTAAATCTTGAATGTTCTGTACACTTATAGCGAGATTATCCATCAAAGAGGACAGAGCTTGAATGTCCATCACAACACCTGTGTTCTGAACCACCCAAATGTCTAGGGGAAAAGAGAGACAAAACACAGTGCAAAGAAAAAAAAAAATGGTCTCAGAACTTCTCTTTTCCCTCTATTGAGAAGCATTAGTACTTTGGGCCTCCAGTACTGTTATGAACTGGTGATTCAGAACCACAATGGACCTAGTGGTTAAGAGCACACAATTGACCTGTTTAGTTACTAAATAGGACGAGCTCTGAGACGTGGGAACTCTGCTGACCGCAATCCCTGATCCTATCATACCACACTAAAGGTAGCCGTGGAGCGCTCCTGACCAGAACCTAGGCGCCTCGTCACAGCCTGAGAAACTAGCTAGCCCTGAAGATAGAAAAATAAGCCTACCTTGCCTCAGAGAAATTCTCCAAAGGAAAAGGCAGCCCCCCACATATAATGACTGTGAGTAAGATGAAAATACAAACACAGAGATGAAAATAGATTTTAGCAAAGTGAGGCCCGACTTACTGAATAGACCGAGGATAGGAAAGATAGCTTTGCGGTCAGCACAAAAACCTACAAACAACCACGCAGAGGGGACAAAAAGACCCTCCGCACCGACTAACGGTACGGAGGTGCTCCCTCTGTGTCTCAGAGCTTCCAGCAAGCAAGAAAAACCAATATAGCAAGCTGGACAGAAAATATAGGAAACAAAAGTAACATAAGCAAAACTTAGCTCATGCAAGGCAGACAGGCCACAGGAACGATCCAGGAGATAGCAAGGCCAATACTGGAACATTGACTGGAGGCCAGGAACAAAGAACTAGGTGGAGTTAAGTAGAGCAGCACCTAACGACTTAACCTCGTCACCTGAGGAAGGAAACTCAGAAGCCGCAGCCCCACTCACATCCACCAGAGGAAGCTCATAGACAGAACCAGCCGAAGTACCACTCATGACCACAGGAGGGAGCTTGACCACAGAATTCCAAACACTGGTCTGTAATAATATAATGAAGACACAGAGCCATATGGACTGGTCTGTAATAATATAATGTAGACACAGAGTCATGTGGACTGGTCTGTAATAATATAATGTAGACACAGTCATATGGACTTGTCTGTAATATTATAATGTAGACACAGAGTTACATGGACTGGTCTGTAATAATATAATGTAGAGACACAGTAATATGGACTGGTCTGTAATGTAATCACAGAGTCATGTGTACTGTTCTGTAATAATATAATGTAGACACAGTCATATGGAGTGGTCTGTAATATAATGTAGACAGAGTCATGTGGACTGGTCTGTAATAATATCATGAAGACACAGAGTCATGTGGACTGGTCTGTAATAATATCATGAAGACACAGAGTCATGTGGACTGGTCTGTAATAATATAATGCAGGCACAGAGTCATATGGACTGGTCTGTAATAATATAATGTAGGCACAGAGTCATGTGGACTGGTCTGTAATAATATAATGTAGACACAGTCATATGGACTGGTCTGTAATAATATAATGTAGGCACAGTCAGTCATATGGATTGGTCTATAATAAGATATTGTAGACACAGAGTCATCCTCTCTCCTCCTGTATTCTCAGCCATCCCTTGTAGATTGTGAGCCCTCGCGGGCAGGGTCCTCTCTCCACCTGTATCCTTACCCATCCCTTGTAGATTGTGAGCCCTCGCGGGCAGGGTCCTCTCTCCTACTGTATCGTCACCCATCCCTTGTAGATTGTGAGCCCTCGCGGGCAGGGTCCTCTCTCCTCTTGTACCAGTTATGACTTGTATTGTTTAAGATTACTGTACTTGTTTTTATTATGTATACCCCTCCTAACATGTAAAGCGCCATGGAATAAATGGCGCTATAACAATAAATAATAATAATAATAATAATGTGGACTGGTCTGTCATAATATAATGTAGCCACACAGTCATATGGACCGATCTGTAATAATATAATGAAGACACAGAGTCCTGTGGATTGGTCTGTAATAATATAATGCAGACACAGAGTCATATGGACTGGTCTGTAATAATATATTGTAGGCACAGAGTCATGTGGACTGGTCTGTAATAATATAATGTAGTCACACAGTCATATGGACTAGTCTGTAATATAATATAGACACAGAGTCATGTGGACTGGTCTGTAATAATATAATGTAGTCACACAGTCATTTTGACTGATCTGCAATAATATAATAAAGACACAAAGTCACGTGGGCTGGTCTGTAATAATATAATGTAGACACAGAGTCATGTGGACTGGTCTGTAATAATATAATGTAGACACAGTCATGTGGACTGGTCTGTAATAATATAATGTAGTCACACAGTTATTTTGACTGATCTGTAATAATATAATGAAGACACAAAGTCATGTGGATTGGTCTTTAATAATATAATGCAGACAGAGTCATATGGACTGGTATGGAATATTATAATGTAGTCACACAGTCATATGGACTGGTCTTTAATAATATAATGTAGTCACACAGTCATATGTATTGGTCTGTAATAATATAATGTAGTCACACAGTCACATGGACTGGTCTTTAATAATATAATGTAGTCACACAGTCATATGTATTGGTCTGTAATAATATAATGTAGACACAGAGTCATGTGGACTGGTCTGTAATAATAAAATGTAGTCACACAGTCATAAGGAGTGGACTGTAATAATATAATGTAGACACACATTCATATGGCGTGGTCTGTAATAATATAATGTCATACAGTTATAGGAACTGGTCTGTAATAATATCATGTAGTCACACAGTCATATGGACTGGTCTGTAATAATTGTTACACCTGGACAGGTCCCTGTACCTTTGCGGGGTCCCCGTTGGGACTCCCTCTCTGTTCTTGCTCCATGCTCTCATGACACGGTCTCTGCTTATCCTCCCTCCTCTGCTTCCTGGCATGCAGCCAGCCGGCTTTCTGGAGATGTGTGCTTAGGTCCCCACACTCTCTCTCTCTCTCTCTCTCTCTCTCTCTCTCTGTGTTTCTTAACCCCTTCCCGACCTTTGACGCACCGTATGCGTCATGAAAACCTGTTCCATTCCGACCTGTGACGTAGCATATGCGTCATGGCCAGATTGGGCTCCTGCAGGCCGGGTGAAAGGGTTAACTGTAATTTCACCCGGCCTGCAGGGACAGGAGGAGTTGCTTCACCCCCTGTCAGAGGCTACGATCGCTCTGATTGGCTGTTGAAAGTGACGTTTCACTTTCACTTTCAATCAGAGCGATTGCAATATTTCACCAATGAAAATTGGTGAAGTATTACAATCCAGCCATGGCCGATGCTGCAATAGCATCAGCCATGGCTGGAGATCATCATCTGACCCCCCCACCGCCACCGATCGCCTCCCTCTCCGGTCCTCCGTCCTGTAATCCAGTGTTCCCCGCTCCCCTCCGGTCTCCTGTCTGCTCCCCCCGCTGTGCGCTCCCCCCGCTGTCCGATCACCCCCCTACCCTCATACTTACCGACCTGTGTCCCTCCCGGTGTCCGTCCGTCTGTTCGATGGGCGCCGCCATCTTCCAAAATGGCGGGCGCATGCGCAGTGCAGATTCGTTACAGGTACATTTTGATCGCTGTGATAGGTTCTATCACAGCGATCAAAATAAAAAAAATAATGACCCCCCCCCCCTTTATCACCCCCATAGGTAGGGACAAAAATAAAATAAAGAAAAAAATTTTTTTCTTTGCCCCACTAGGGTTAGGGTTAGTTCACACTGCATCTAGGCAGTCCGTTAGATGGACTACGTTACACCACAGCATAAACGTGGCGTAACGTAGTCCGTTACGGCCGCCATTGACAGCAATGTCGGACGCATCACTAGCGCACGCCCACAATGGGCGTACGCTAGGGATGTGCCGTCATTGAGTGACAGACCCGGAGATGCGGGCTGCAGCATTTCCGGGTCCGTCACTGTTAGCGCAGATAGAACTAGCAGATGCTCTGTCTGCGCTAGCGCGATGCAAACATCGGCACTTGCGCTAGCAGCAGCCCGTTAGCGTATGTGCTGAACGGGCTGCTGCTAGCGCAATGTGAACCTGGCCTTAGGGTTACGGCTAGAATTAGGGTTAGAACTAGGGTTAGGGTTAGAATTAGGCTTTATGCACACGGTGCGGATTTGGCTGCGGATCTGCAGCAGATTTGGCCGCGGATTGGCCGCTGCGGATTCGTAGCAGTTTTCCATCAGGTTTACAGTACCATGTAAACCTATGGAAAACCAAATCCGCTGTGCCCATGGTGCGGAAAATACCGCGCGGAAACGCTGTGTTGTATTTTCCACAGCATGTCAATTCTTTGTGCGGATTCCGCAGAGTTTTACACCTGTTCCTCAATAGGAATCCACAGGTGAAATCCGCACAAAAAACACTGGAAATCCGCGGTAAATCCACAGGTAAAATGCAGTGCCTTTTACCTGCGGATTTTTCAAAAATGGTGCGGAAAAATCTCACACGAATCCGCAACATGGGCACATAGCCTTAGGGTTAGGGTTGGAATTAGGGCTAGGGTTGGAAATAGGGTTAAGATTAGGCTGTGGTTAGGGTTATGGTTAGGGGTGTGTTGGGGTTAGGGTTGGGATTAGGGTTAGGGTTAGGGTTGGGATTAGGGTTAGGGGTGTGTTGGGGTTAGGGTTGTGGTTAGGGGTGTGTTGGGGTTAGGGTTGTGGTTAGGGTTATGGCTAGAGTTGGGATTAGGGTTAGGGGTGTGTTGGGGTTAGTGTTGGAGTTAGAATTGAGGGGTTTCCACTGTTACGGCACATCAGGGATCTCCAAACGCAACATGGCGCCACCATTGATTCCAGTCAATCTTGCATTCAAAAAGTCAAATGGTGCTCCCTCCCTTCCGAGCCCCGACGTGCGCCCAAACAGTGGTTTACCCCCCACATATGGGGTACCAGCATACTCAGGACAAACTGGGCAACAATTACTGGGGTCCAATTTCTCCTGTTACCCTTGTGAAAATAAAAAATTGCTTGCTAAAACATAATTTTTGAGGAAAGAAAAATTATTTTTTATTTTCATGGCTCTGCGTTGTAAACTTCTGTGAAGCACTTGGGGGTTCAAAGTGCTCACCACATAACTAGATAAGTTCCCTGGGGGGTCTAGTTTCCAAAATGTGGTCACTTGTGGGGGGTTTCTACTGTTTAGGCACATCAGGGGCTCTGCAAATGCAACATGACGCCCGCAGACCATTACATCAAGTCTGCATTTCAAAAGTCATTACTTCCCTTCCGAGCCCCGACGTGTGCCCAAACAGTGGTTTACCCCCACATATTGGGTATCAGTACACTTAGGACAAACTCGGCAACAACTATTGGGGTCCAATTTCTCCTGTTACCCTTGTGAAAATAAAAAATTGCTTGCCAAAACATCATTTTTGAGGAAAGAAACATGATTTTTTATTTTCACGGCTCTGCGTTGTAAACTTCTGTGAAGCACTTGGGGGTTCAAAGTGCTCACCACATACCTAGATAAGTTCCTTGGGGGGTCTAGTTTCCAAAGAGGGGTCACTTGTGGGGGGTTTCTACTGTTTAGGCACATCAGGGGCTCTGCAAACGCAACGTGACGTGTTATGACCTGGTGGTTAGGAGCACCCGGCACGACCTGATAGTTAAACTCACACAGGACAAGCTCTGGGATGTGGGAGCTCTGCTGACCGCAGGCCCTAATCCTATCACAACAACTAGAAATAGCCGTGGAGCGTTCCTGACTCTCCCTAGACGCCTCTTCACAGCCTAAGAGCTAGCTAGCCCTAGAGATAGAAAATAAAGCCTACCTTGCCTCAGAGAAATTCCCCAAAGGAAAAGGCAACCCCCCACATATATTGACTGTGAGTAAAGATGAAAGTCACAAACGCAGAAATGAAACAGGTTTCAGCAAAGGGAGGCCAGACTTACTAAACAGACAGAGGATAGGAAAGGTATCTTTGCGGTCAGCACAAAAAACTACAAAAGACCACGCAGAGTGTGCAAAAAGACCTCCGCACGACTAACGGTGCGGAGATGCCACTCTGCATCCCAGAGCTTCCAGCTAGCAAGACAAAATCATGATAACCAGCTGGACAAGGAAACAATGAACAAATAATAACTATCAGGAACTTAGCTTCTGCTGGAGAAGACAGGTCACCAGAAAGATCCAAGAGCGAACTGAACCAATGCAGGAACATTGACAGCTGGCATGGAGTAACGATCTGAGTGGAGTTAAATAGAGCAGCCAACCAAAGGATAAACCACGTCACCTGTGTAAGGAACCTCAGAAGCAGCAGCTTCACTCACAGCCACCAGAGGGAGTCCATGGACAGAACTCGCCGAAGTACCATCCACGACCACAGGAGGGAGTTCGACAACAGAATTCACAACAGTACCCCCCCTTGAGGAGGGGTCACCGAACCCTCACCAGAGCCCCCAGGCCGATCAGGATGAGCCAAATGAAAGGCACGAACTAGATCGGCAGCATGAACATCAGAGGCAAAAACCCAGGAATTATCTTCCTGACCATAACCCTTCCACTTGACCAGGTACTGGAGTTTCCGTCTCGAAACACGAGAATCCAAAATCTTCTCCACCACATACTCCAATTCCCCCTCGACCAACACCGGGGCAGGAGGATCAACGGAGGGAACCATAGGCGCCACGTATCTCCGCAACAACGACCTATGGAACACGTTATGGATGGCAAAAGAATCTGGAAGGTCCAAACGAAATGACACAGGATTAAGAACTTCAGAAATCTTATATGGCCCAATGAAACGAGGCTTAAACTTAGGAGAGGAAACCTTCATAGGAACATGACGAGATGACAACCAAACCAAATCCCCAACACAAAGTCGGGGACCAACACAGCGCCGGCGGTTAGCGAAACGTTGAGCCTTCTCCTGGGACAATGTCAAATTGTCCACCACATGAGTCCAAATCTGCTGCAACCTGTCCACCACCGTATCCACACCAGGACAGTCCGAAGCTCAACCTGCCCTGAAGAGAAACGAGGATGGAAACCAGAATTACAGAAAAAAGGAGAAACTAAAGTAGCCGAGCTGGCCCGACTATTAAGGGCGAACTCAGCCAAAGGCAAGAAGGACACCCAATCATCCTGATCAGCAGAAACAAAGCATCTCAGATATGTTTCCAAAGTCTGATTAGTTCGTTCGGTTTGGCCATTAGTCTGAGGATGGAAAGCCGAAGAAAAAGACAAATAAATGCCCATCTTAGCACAAAAGGACCGCCAAAACCTCGAAACAAACTGGGAATCTCTGTACGAGACGATGTTCTCTGGAATGCCATGCAAACGAACCACATGCTGGAAAAACAATGGCACCAAATCAGAGGAGGAAGGCAATTTAGACAAGGGTACCAAATGGACCATCTTAGAGAAGCGATCACAAACCACCCAAATGACCGACATCCTTTGAGAGACAGGGAGATCTGAAATAAAATCCATGAAAATATGCATCCAGGGCCTCTTCAGGACCGGCAAGGGCAAAAGCAACCCACTGGCACGAGAACAGCAGGGCTTAGCCCGAGCACAAGTCCCACAGGACTGCACAAAAGAATGCACATCCCGTGACAAAGAAGGCCACCAAAAGGATCTAGCCACCAAATCTCTGGTACCAAAGATTCCAGGATGACCAGCCAACACCGAACAATGAACCTCAGAGATAACTCTACTAGTCCATCTATCAGGGACAAACAGTCTCTCCGCTGGACAACGGTCAGGTCTATCAGCCTGAAACTTCTGCAGCACGTGCCGCAAATCAGGGGAGATGGCAGACAAAATTACCCCCTCTTTGAGAATACCCGCCAGCTCAGGAACACCCGGAGAGTCAGGCACAAAACTCCTTGACAGGGCATCAGCCTTCACATTCTTAGAGCCTGGAAGATACGAAACCACAAAATCAAAACGGGAGAAAAACAGCGACCAACGAGCCTGTCTAGGATTCAACCATTTAGCAGACTCGAGATAAGTCAAATTCTTGTGATCCGTCAAGACCACCACGCGATGCTTGGCTCCTTCAAGCCAATGTCGCCACTCCTCGAATGCCCACTTCATGGCCAACAACTCTCGATTGCCAACATCATAATTGCGCTCAGCAGGCGAGAATTTTCTAGAAAAGAAGGCACATGGTTTCATCACTGAGCCATCAGAACTTCTTTGCGACAAAACAGCCCCTGCTCCAATCTCAGAAGCATCAACCTCAACCTGAAACGGGAGCGAAACATCTGGCTGGCACAACACAGGGGCAGAAGAAAAACGACGCTTCAACTCCTGAAAAGCCTCTACAGCCGCAGAGGACCAATTGACCACATCAGCACCTTTCTTGGTCAAATCAGTCAACGGTTTAGCAACACTAGAAAAATTAGCGATGAAGCGACGGTAAAAATTAGCAAAGCCCAAGAACTTCTGCAGGCTCTTCACAGATGTCAGCTGAGTCCAATCATAAATGGCCTGAACCTTAACAGGGTCCATCTCGATAGTAGAAGGGGAAAAAATGATACCCAAAAATGAAACCTTCTGAACCCCAAAGAGACATTTTGACCCCTTCACAAACAAGGAATTTGCACGAAGGACCTGGAACACCATTCTGACCTGCCTCACATGAGACTCCCAATCATCCGAAAAGACCAAAATATCATCCAAATATACAATCATGAATCTATCCAGGTACTCTCGGAAGATGTCATGCATAAAGGACTGAAACACAGATGGAGCATTAGAAAGCCCGAATGGCATAACCAGGTACTCAAAATGGCCCTCGGGCGTATTAAATGCTGTTTTCCATTCATCGTCCTGTTTAATTCGCACAAGATTATACGCCCCTCGAAGATCTATCTTGGTGAACCAACTAGCCCCCCTTAATCCGAGCAAACAAATCAGACAGCAGCGGCAAAGGGTACTGAAATTTGACTGTGATCTTATTAAGAAGGCGGTAATCAATACAAGGTCTCAAAGAACCATCCTTCTTGGCCACAAAAAAGAACCCTGCTCCCAACGGTGATGACGATGGGCGAATATGACCTTTCTCCAAGGATTCCTTTATATAACTCCGCATAGCGGCGTGCTCTGGACAGATAAATTAAACAGTCGGCCCTTAGGAAACTTACTACCAGGAATCAAATTAATAGCACAATCGCAATCCCTATGAGGAGGTAAGGCACCGGATTTGGGCTCTTCAAATACATCCCGGTAATCTGACAAAAACTCAGGGACCTCAGAAGGAGTGGAAGGGGAAATTGACAGCAATGGAACATCACCATGTACCCTCTGACAACCCCAGCCGGACACAGACATAGATTTCCAATCCAATACTGGATTATGGACCTGTAGCCATGGCAACCCCAAAACGACCACATCATGCAGATTATGCAACACCAAAAAGCGAATATCCTCCTGATGTGCAGGAGCCATGCACATGGTCAATTGAGTCCAGTACTGAGGCTTATTCCTGGCCAAAGGCGTAGCATCAATTCCTCTCAATGGAATAGGACACTGCAAGGGCTCCAAGAAAAAACCACAGCGCCTGGCGAACTCCAAGTCCATCAAATTCAGGGCAGCGCCTGAATCCACAAATGCCATAACAGAATAGGACGATAGAGAGCAAATCAGAGTAACGGACAAAAGAAATTTAGACTGTACCGTACCAATGGTGGCAGACCTAGCGAACCGCTTAGTGCGCTTAGGACAATTGGAGATAGCATGAGTGGAATCACCACAGTAAAAACACATCCCATTCCGACGTCTGTGTTCTTGCCGTTCAGCTCTGGTCAAAGTCCTATCACATTGCATAGGCTCAGGCCTATGCTCAGAGAATACCGCCAAATGGTGCACAGCTTTGCGCTCACGCAAGCGCCGATCGATCTGAATGGCCAAGGACATAGACTCATTCAGACCAGCAGGCGTGGGAAATCCCACCATGACATCCTTAAGGGCTTCAGAAAAACCCTTTCTGAAAATTGCCGCCAGGGCACACTCATTCCACTGAGTAAGCACAGACCACTTTCTAAACTTCTGACAGTACACCTCCGCTTCATCCTGACCCTGACACAAAGCCAGCAAGATTTTCTCTGCCTGATCCACTGAATTCGGTTCATCATAAAGCAATCCAAGCGCCAGAAAAAACGCATCTACATTCCACAATGCAGGATCTCCTGGCGCAAGGGAAAATGCCCAGTCTTGAGGGTCACCACGCAACAAAGAAATAATGATTTTTGCTTGTTGAACGGGGTCACCAGAGGAGCGGGGTTTCAAAGCTAGAAACAGTTTACAATTATTTTTGAAATTCAGGAACTTAGATCTATCTCCAGAAAACAAATCAGGAATTGGAATTCTAGGCTCTAACATCGGATTCTGAACCACAAAATCTTGAATGTTTTGTACCCTTGCAGTGAGATGATCCACACAAGAGGACAGACCTTGTATGTCCATATCTACACCTGTGTCCTGAACCACCCAAAGGTTTAGGGGAAAAGAAAGACAAAAAACACTGCAGAGAAAAAAAAATGGTCTCAGAACTTCTCTTATCCCTCTATTGAGATACATTAATACTTTGGGCCAGCTGTACTGTTATGACCTGGTGGTTAGGAGCACCCGGGATGACCTGATGGTTAAACTCATACAGGACAAGCTCTGGGAAGTGGAAGCTCTGCTGACCGCAACCCCTAATCCTATCACACAACTAGAAATAGCCGTCGAGCGTACCTAACACGACCTAGATGCCTCTTCACAGCCTAAGAGCTAGCTAGCCCTAGAGACAGAAAATAAAGCCTACCTTGCCTCAGAGAAATTCCCTAAAGGAAAAGGCAGCCCCCCACATATATTGACTGTGAGTTAAGATGAAAGTCACAAACACAGAAATGAAACAGGTTTCAGCAAAGGGAGGCCCGACTTACTAAACAGACTGAGGATAGGAAAGGTATCTTTGCGGTCAGCACAAAAAACTACAAAAGACCACGCAGAGTGTGCAAAAAGACCTCCGCACCGACTCACGGTGCGGAGGTGCCACTCTGCATCCCAGAGCTTCCAGCTAGTAAGGAAAAATCATGATAGCCAGCTGGACAAGGAAACAATGAACAAATAATTAACTAGCAGGAACTTAGCTTCATCACATCTGTCACATGTGCTCAGTGTGAACCTGCTTTCATCTGTGAAGAGCACAGGGTGCCAGTGGCAAATTTGCCAATCCTGGTGTTCTGTGGCAAATGCGAAGCCTCCTGCACTTTGTTGGGCTGTGAGCACAAACCCCATCTGTGGAAGTCAGGCACTCAGACCATCCTCATGGAGTCGTTTTCTAATTGTTTGTGCAGATACATGCACCTTTGTGGCCTGCTAGAGGTCATTTTGCAGGGCTCCGGCAGTGCTCCACCTGTTCCTCCTTGCACAAAGGCTGAGGTAGCGGTCCTGCTGCTGGGCTGTTGCCCTCCTACAGCCCCCTCCACATCTCCTGGTGTACTGGCCTGTCTCCTGGTTGCCAGTAATTTCCATCTGTTGTCTATTCCATTTGCACAACAGCAAGTGAAATTGATTGTCAATCAGTGTGGCTTCCTAAGTGGAAAATTTGATTTCACAGAAGTTTGATTTACTTGGAGTTATATTCTGTTTTTTAAGTGTTTCCTTTATTTTTTTGTGCAGAGAAAATGTGTGCACATCTGACTAATAATGCTCAGGTAGGTTCCCAAACCGTAATGAATAAAAATAGAACCCGGCACTTGTGATTGTTGGTGATTTTATTATATCCCAAACAGTAGCATTACAAAACGTTTCAGTCCATACAAAAGACCTTAGTCAGTTGCAAGAGGCTATGTTGTAGTGAGATATACTGGGTAGCAGGAGGGTGGATGCAGTCTTAGGCTACGTTCACATTAGCATTTTGCGGGGCTGTGTCGGGTGCAGCCGCGGCGACGCATGCGCCAAGTGCCCCTATATTTAACATGGGGGGCGCATGGACATGCGTTGTCTTGCGTTTTGTGACGCATGCGTTTTTTTGGCGCAACAGAAAACGCTGCATGATGCAGTTTTTTTCTGCGCCAAAAATCATGAAAAAATGAACATCACAAACAGCTGCGTTTTGCATGCGTTTTTGCATGCGTTGTGCGTTGCGTCGCCGACGCAGCACCGCAAAACACTAATGTGAACGTAGCCTGAGTTGTAGCTGCTGGACAACGTTTCAATTTTTTTTCTCATTACGCCATTTAGCGATCAGGTTAATCCTTTTTTTATTGATAGATTTGGGGATTCTGAACGCGGCGATACCAAATGTGTAGGTTTGATTTTTTTTATTATTTATTTATTTTGAATGGGGCGAAAGGGGGGTGATTTAAACTTTTTTTTTTTCACATTTTTTTAACCTTTTTTTTTTACTTTTGTCATGCTTCAATAGCCTCCATGAGAGGCATGGTCGGGTGTGCCGCGGGGAACGGGAGTCAGCTGTTCTCTGTGCCGACTGTCAAGCTGACAGCCGGCACAGAGAAGCTGCAGCGCGCCGGCTCCCGGAGATCAATTGTACTCGCAGACATCTACCAGCTGCGAGTACAATTGAGGCTCTGACCGCTGGGTCAGAGCGACGCCAGCAGCGTGATCAAGTCATGTGATCACGCTGCTGACGTCAATATCCGGCGCGCAGGAGAAAGAAGAGACTTGGTGGTAAGTGCTCCTGTGCTGTGGAGCTGAAGACACCGAAGACTCAGCATGGGGCGGGTTTATGGGGAGTATGTGGGGGGATTTATTAAGTGTGTGGGGGGATTTATTCAGTGTGGGGGGATTTATTCAGTGTGTGGGGGGGATTTATTCAGAGTGTGGGGGGGATTTATTCAGTGTGTGGGGGGGATTTATTCAGTGTGTACGTGGGGGGGGGGCTGGAATTTATTTAGCATGTGTGGGGCAGGGTGCATTTATTCTGTGGAAGGGGATGGATTTATTCTATCGGAAGGGCAGTGGATATATTCTGTGGGGGTGAGTGGGGAGATGGGGGTGGACACAGTAGCGAGGGGAAAAATGTGTGCTGACAGTACTGGGAGCAACGGTGATGGGATGTGTGAGGACAGTATGGGGAGTCGGGGGAATGTGTGAGGAGGAAATATGGAGAGAGCAAAGGGGTATGTTAGCAGGGGGGGATGTACAGGAGGAGGCTATTAGAAGTGTGTGCAGACAGTATGGGGGGATGAAAGTGTGAGTGGATACAGAATAGATACTGAGTAGTGTGAGGGTAACAGCCAGGAGGAGACAGCATGCCAAGTAGGAGGAGTGTAATGAAGGGGCACAGTAGAGAGACTGGGCTCTCTATGAGGGACACCGTATGAGAAGGCAGTGTGAAGTATGGAAAAGAGAGAGAGGGTAGTGTGGATGGCATGTACCATAAGAGGGACAGTGAGGGTCATATTATGTGCTGGGAATAAAGTGAGGGGCAATTATTTACTCAGGGGCTCAGCCTAGGGCAGATATTGTTATTCCGGAGCATTATAATAACACTGCTATCTTTAAGGGTGTTGTGTCGGGATGTGCTGCAGAAGACAGGAGAAGATGGAAGTCTGCAGAAACGAGCTCTGCCGGTGGATGAGAAGAGTCATCATGGCATCTGGACAAGGTGAAGATGAAAAGAAAGAGGCGACTCCACAAACAACGTCATCTATCAGGTACCTGGATGTAAATGTGTTTTTTTTTGTGATACTAATTCTCATTTTTATTTGTTAGGAACATTAAAGGGGATGTCCAAGGTTGTGATGAGTCTGCAGTCATACTATGTGACTGCAGACTTCTGAATTCTCACAGTGCGCACTGCTATCATAATTCTCTGATGTTGGTGATTTACATACATGCGGTCACGTGCTGACTAGACATGTGTGGCCTCATTCAATGAAAATGAATTGACTGAGGCCGGACACGTCTAGTTAGAATGTGGCCAGAAGTATCCAAATCACATACTTGTGCTGTCATGACCGTCCACTCTGGCCACCGGCAAGGGAGAATCCTAAAAGTGTGCAGTGCTTGCGCTGTGAGAATTCAGGAGCCTGCAGTCACATAGAATGACTGCAGACTTTCATCTCAAACCTGGACGCACCATTTTGTGCCATTTTGGTTGGTGGTGTGCCTCGGGATTTTTTAAGTATGAAAAGTGTGCCGCGGCTCAAAAAAGGTTAAAAATCACTGCTCTATGGTTACCATTCTGATGCATCGCTGACCCCCGATCATGTGACGAGGGTCAGCGATGCGCTCATTTTCAGCTGGATGGCCGGAAGCGTCGGTTAAATGCCGCTGTCAGCATTTGACAGCGGCATTTAACTAGTTAATAGCGGCGGTTGAATCGCTATTTCACCCGCCGCTATTGCAGGCACATGTCAGCTGTTCAAAACAGCTGACATGTCCTAGCTTTGATGTGGGCTCACCGTCAGAGCCCTGCATCAATGCGGGGAATCTGACCTCGGACGTACTATCCCGTCCAAGGTCAGAAAGGGGTTAAAACGATCTCAGAATCACTGGGGGATACGTTGAAATGTTCCAGAGTTGTTACCACATGAAGTGACACTGAGATTTCAAAAATTTTGTCTGATCACTAAGGTAAAAATTAGCTCAGTGACTAGGCGGTTAATTAATTAAAATAATGTTGATGTAAACAGATTTTAGTTAGCTCTGAGCATTTGTGACATCTCTACTGGATACCATCGTGTATAGCTAAAAACTTTAAGGGTCTTGAAGAAAGATGTTGGTTTTGGGGTTCTATACTTAATACTTTGCACATCTCATGGACCACGGCTGTGTAGTGTATGTTAAAGTTTTGTGTTCAATGCTTTTCTTTAGACTGCTACCATGGACATGTGTGTGTGCAAATGTACACAGCACATGTCACGATTCAGGTTTGGATTTGTGGCAGCTCTGGTTCTGCTATGATTTAAATGTAGCCTTTTTACCTTTCAGGCCAGCAGCTTGCTGGCAGCTGCTGTGTTTGCTGGTCAGCTGATGTGGATGGTGACCACTCCCACCATCATTTAAATAGTCACCTGATGCATCAGCTGGCTGTTGGTAATAGAGTTTTCTATGTAGACCAGCTGTGCAGTTGCAGCTCTCTGGTGTCAGCGCTGAAGCGGCTTCTTCTGTGTATTTCGTGGACCTGTTTCCATATCTTCTGCGGTGTGGAACTTGGCAGTGGAGTCTGGAGCTAAATTTTGTGTATTTACCTTGTCTGTCTCATGCTTGAGGCTAGTGTCCTTGCCGGCCAGTGCACTAGCCAGGGCAGTGTGAGGTGACAGTTAGGGATGAGGTACGTGATGGCAGCGGGGGGGGGGGGGGGAGGACCTGCTTAGGGCATTAGGGGAGTGCAAGGACAGGCTCAGGTTGAAGCTCATGAAGGTATCCCATCCCTTGCTCCCTGTTGTCAGGGCCTTCCTCTCCCCTTTAACATTCCGTTGTGTGTGTTGTGCCATCTGCTGGTACGACCCCTGTTGGGTCGTGACAGAACATTTGTCCAATAATGGTCTTTCAAAATAGCAAGATCTTGTTTTGAGATAGTTACGTACATTACTGTCAATTTTCTTTTGAAGTCTGTAGGCAAGCAGAATAACATGACTGGTGTCCAGAGGTGTATCTAGCCTTTACTGCACCCGGGGCAAAGGATCAGTTCGGCGCCCCCCCTCCAACCTCTCCCCCCACCTCCCCCATTTGAACATTAACTGTAGCTCTGCTACATCTGACATATCAGGACTACAAGAGCTGCTACATGTGAATAACAGGTTCAGGTTTGCTACATTTCACAAATTTAGATAGGTGGCACTTAACAAACTCAGCTCTACAATATCAGACAATCTCAGCTCTGCTACATCAGATCATCACATCTCTGTTGCATCAGACCATCTCAGCTCTGCTGCATCAGACCAACTCAGCTCTGCTGCATCAGACCATCTCAGCTCTGCTGCATCAGACCATCTCAGCTCTGCTTCATCAGACCATCACAGCTCTGCTACATCAGACCATCACAGCTCTGCTGCATCAGACCATCTCAGCTCTGCTTCATTAGACCATCTCAGCTCTGCTACATCAGACCATCACAGCTCTGCTTCATCAGACCATCACAGCTCTGCTGCATCAGACCATCACAGCTCTGCTGCATCAGACCATCTCAGCTCTGCTTCATCAGACCATCTCAGCTCTGCTTCATCAGACCATCTCAGCTCTGCTTCATCAGACCATCTCAGCTCTGCTTCATCAGACCATCTCAGCTCTGCTTCATCAGACCATCTCAGCTCTGATGCAGCAGAGCTGAGATGGTCTGATGAAGCAGAGCGGCGATGGTGTGATGCAGCAGAGCTGAGATGGTCTGATGCAGCAGAGCTGAGATGGTCTGATGCAGCAAAGCTGAGATGGTCTGATGCAGCAGAACTGTGATGGTCTGATGAAGAAGAGCTGTGATGGTCTGATGTAGCAGAGCTGTGATGGTCTGCATCAGACCATCTCAGCTCTGCTGCATCATACCATATCAGCTCTGCTTCATCAAAACATAACAGCTCTGCTGCATCACACCATCTCAGCTCTGCTGCATCAGAACATAACAGCTCTGCTGCATCACACCATCTCAGCCCTGCTGCATCAATCTTGGCTCTGCTGCCTCACACAATCTCAGCTCGGCTGCCTGTGAAAAATCAAACACACCAACACAGTTCTGCTGTGCAGTGTATATTACAGTGTCTCTTGGGATGTGGGCTGTAGCTGCCTATGACAATCAGGGAACTTGGAGTCACCCGGTGGTCCCTGCGGCCGCGGTCTGGAGTAGTGGAGCACGACGCACCTGTCCTGACCCTGACCTGACCTACCACCAACGACGTCACCGTCCAACCACGCAACAACAGCACCTACACACTGTGACTACTGACTAAACACACAGGACACCCGCGGCCGCGAACCTAGTCAACGGTGCTGCGGCGCAACGACGAACGATGCAGCAGCAGCCTGTCACACTCTCCATGACGTCAGCCGCTGCTGGCGCTTCCCTGAACGGAAGTGCCAGCGGCGGTCAGAGCGCCTCTCAGCGGTTGTCAGGGTCCAGCCCAGGGCGCAGGCAGCAGGCTTTAAACAGAGAAGGAAGGGACTCCTCTTGTCTCACAAAACAAGAAAGCGAACCGCAACCGCCGGGTACTAGCGCAGCAGCACGGGACTATTATCTCACTGGTCTGTGGGGCCGGCAGAAGGCCGCCGACGAGGAGCCTGGCTTATGACAGCTGTAATGCCGCATCACATCAGGCGGCCCGCTGGCGCCCCCCTGTCAGCTGCGCCCGGGGCACATGCCCCGGCTGCCCCCCCCTGGATACGCCACTGCTGGTGTCAGTGAGACTTCTGCTTTTCTTTGGGTCACAGGGTGGTCAAAGGTGTAAAGATTTGGCCACAATCAGAAGAGTGTTCCAATAAATACATACATTCCAATGTTAGGAAATATTAATTGATTTAACCTTTACATATCTGCAAATGTGAAATACTTGGCCTGCAGTTGATAAACACATTTGTAGCAATTTGTTGGAAAGGTGCTGTTCACGTGCCCAATTTGTAATTCTGTGTGGACACACTGCGCCACGGGCCAGGCTTAGCCTGGAGGGGTGTAACTAAGTGACTAGCTGGTATTCACTAGAGCCTCTGATGGAGAGGATTGGCTTGGCTGCAGGTAGCCATCAGGTACCACTTCTGTGCAGTGTCCAAGTCTTCAGCAGCTGACCAGAAGAGTCACAGTCATGAGTACAAGGTACTGGGGAACTAAGGCAAAGATGTCGTTAAACAATTTGAGGTCAGGGCAGGCAGCACAGGTTCAATATACGTAGCCGATATCAGGAGCAGAGAAATCAGGAAAAACAGTAAATGAGCTGGGACAATAACAGGAGAGACAGAATGAATGTGCACAAACAGGAACTAAAGACAGGCTACTAATCTACATAAAGGCAAAGGAGTGGGGGGAGGAGCTGCCTAGAAAAAAATTTGCTGCCTAGGGATTGGCTAGGGAAACCAAACTTTGTAGGACACAAGTGGTTACGTTTCAGCAAAGTCTGGCCACGCCCCCTGTCGCCAAGTGAAGAGTCACCAGCAGTAGTAAGATGCTGCATAGCTGAAACTGCTCGGCGAGATGACTTGAGACTGGGAGGAGCAGAGCGGTGACCGCAGTGAGTAGGGAGGTGCTTACTGCCCATGCAAGTTGCTGGCCTGACACAGTTGTTATCTGTTTGTAACAGATCCAGTATTAACAAAAAATTGAATCTGTTACAAACACGGCAAGAACAGATGCACACGTTGATTTCCACTTATAATAAATTTGTTTTTTCTATGTTCTAGGCATGCAGAGTGCTTAAAAAAACAGGTCTGCTTACGGATGACATAACAGGTAACCATCTGTTATGATCCACTTCCCATAGTGGGTAAAAAAAAAACGGATCCAGTTGCTATCTTTTTTTTCTTCTATGGACAAAAAAGTTGTGTAAACTATGTTTTTGATTCAGCTAAAAAATGGATTGTAGCTGGAAAGGAGGCTAACAAAAGACATTTTGGGACAATTTTATCCTCATTTAAATGAATGGATCCTGGGCCGGATCATTTTATTTCTATTTTTGTCATTCCAAAATAGATACAAAAATGGAAATAAGTACTGGACATGTAAACATAGCCTAAGAAAAATATTTGAATAACTTGTCCCCTTTACAACTAATGAAATAAATCACCATATGGGTGTACCCTAAAATGGATATAGCTGAAAATCAGATTGGTAAGGTCTAACCACTGGAATTTGTTTTGAGACCAGAACTGCAATGCTTGGTCACTTTTCATTTAAGGCTATATGAGATACAGAAACAGCAGAGCTTTTCCATATCTTCCATAGATTTCCCATATCTCCCAAATTCTTCATTGGACAGTAGCTATGCAGGTGCAGCTACTTCACTGCCAGGAAAATGGATACGGACATGCCATAATAATCATGAGTCGGAAAACACCTAAGCCGTGAAATGCTAGGTGTATGAATAAGCATGGTAAATCACCCTGAAGAACCTGATATATAGAATAATTCATCTCTACAGTGATGCTGTACTGCACAGATAGCGAGCACACGGGTCAGATTCCCAGGCTGCTGTTGGTGACAGCTGTTTCCTGCAGCCTGATGTCACCTTGAGGGACATAGAGCACAGTTCTTCCTGCAGAAACTTTGTGGGTTAAGTGATCTTTCTCACGCCCCAAGACTGGCAGCTGGACACCATCTGGGGAAAGTTATGGGGTAAAAGAGGTAAGCCACAATAATAATTATAGATCATATAGCAAACTTTATTCATATTGCCACAAACATGCCTGTCATAGATGACACAAGCATGGTAGGAAGGAGTATGGATGCTACCGATCAGGTTCTGCAGCGCTGTGCACTTCTAGCAGTCTTTTCCATTGGATCTCTTCTCTCCAGCTGGGTGCTCATTCTCATTTCCTTATCTCACTACATATTGATGACAGCTGATCATTATGTGCTTAAAGTGTGGGAAGTATTCAGGAAATCTGGAAGATGCTCACAAAAGTAAGGCAAGAACATACAAATTTCTCAAAAGATGTTGCCATTGGTTGCATCTAACCCACTATACCAATAGTGCCCACTGAGCCATAGTGCCATTATTTACCTATGACGCCAGTCTGTGTGTCTCATCAGTGTGACAGAAATGGGCATACCATTGGTGCAACTTGTGCAGTTGCATAGGGGCCAAAGAGGTAATGGGGCCTAAGTCTACATTCTATTGAATTATTAGACTGCAGTGGGCATATAAACTATTCTCGCACGGGGGTCCTCCTCTGTCTGCGTCCTCCAGAGCAGTGTGACATCATTAGAATGTCTTATTAATTTATTGGATAGAAAGACCCTGAAAGACAAAACATCTCCAGCATATAAATCACTGTAGTATGCCTTTAACGAGGAAGGGATGCTGGGAGATTTCATTTCTGAAGCCTGAAGATCTGCGAATTCAGCTCACCGCTGTAAAACAGGCTGTAACTCAGAATGAGTGTAACATGAGTAGTGTAATACATTTACAGAGGTACTCTACATGCTCCATACAATTCTGTGTGTACATTTACAGGAAACATGGGTGATATCATTGCATTTGCCTTCAGTCTATATGGAAATATTGCATAACAAATTCTGGACTGAGCAGATAATAGACATCAAACCATGAGCGGAATATGTGGCATGTACCTTCTAGGAGGTGAATGGCAGACCATTTGGAAGACTAGGAAACCCAAAAGCGAAAACACCGAACGTATGGTCATAAAAAGGTCAGATCAGAAGAAGGTTATCAAAGTAAAAAAAAACTTTGTTAAATAATGGGTTAAATGGTGGCACTGGAGAAAACGGGTGCCCATACTACACCAAAACAGAGCTAATAAATATATATGAGTTAAATGTACCATACAAGTACAAGTGCTTATCACTAAATTAGAATATCATCAAAAATTTAATTTATTTCAGTTCTTCAATACAAAAAGTGAAACTGATATATTATATAGTCATTACACGCCGAGTGATCTGTTTTAAGTGTTTATTTCTGTTAATGTTGATGATTATGGCTTACAGCCAATGAAAACCCAAAAGTCTTTATTTCATTATATTAGAATACTTTATAACACCAGCTTGAAAAATGATTTTCAAATCCGAAATGTTGGGCTACTGAAATGTGTGTTCAGTAAATGCACTCAATACTTGGTTAGGGCTCCTTGTGCATCAATTACTGCATCCATGCTGCATGGCATGGAGGTGATCAGCCTGTGGCACTGCTGAGGTGTTATGGAAGCCCTGGTTGCTTTGATGGCAGCCTTCAGCTTGTCTGCATTGTGGGGTCTGGTGTCTCATCTTCCTCTTGACAATACCCCATTGATTCTCTGTGGGGTTAAGGTCAGGTGAGTTTGCTGGCCAATCAAGCAAAGTGATACTGTTGTTTTTAAACCAGGTATTGGTACTTTTGGCAGTGTGGACACGTGGCAAGTCCTGCTGGAGAATGAAATTTCCATCTCCAAAAAGCTTGTCAGCAGAGGGAAGCATGAGGTGCTCTAAAATTTCCTGGTAGACGACTGCGCTGACTTTGGTCTTGATAAAACACAGTGGACCTACACCAGCAGATGACATGGCTCCCCAAACCATCATTGATTGTGAATACGTCACACTAGACCTCAAGCAGCTTGGATTGTGTGCCTCTCCACTCTTCATCCAGACTCTGGGTCCTTGATTTCCAAATGAAATGCAAAATTTACTTTCATCTGAAAAGAACACCTTGGACCACTGAGCAACAGTCCAGTTCTTTTTCTCCTTGGCCCAGGTAAGACGCTTCTGGCGTTGTCTATTGGTCATGAGTGGCTTGACACAAGGAATGCGACACTTGTAGCCCATGTCCTGGATACGTCTGTGTGTGGTGGCTCGTGAAGCAATGACTCCAGCAGCAGTCCACTCCTTGTGAATCTCCCCCAAATTTTTGAATGACCTTTTCTTAACAATCCTTTCAAGGCTGTGGTTATCCCGGTTGCTTGTACACCTTTTTCTACCACACTTTTTTCTTCCACTCAACCTTCCATTAATATGCTTGGATACAGCACTCTGTGAACAACCAGCTTTAGCAATGACCTTTTGTGGCTTACCCTCCTTGTGGAGTGTGTCAATGACTGCCTTCTGGACATCTGTCAAGTCAGCAGCCTTCCCCATGATTGTGGAGCCTACTGAAACAGACTAAGAGACAATTTTAAACCCTTAGGAAGCCTTTGCAGGTGATTTTTGTTAATTATTCTAATTTACTGAAATAATGACTTTTGGGTTTTCATTGACTGTAAGCCATAATCATCAACATTAACTGAAATAAACACTTGAAATACATCACTCTGTTTGTAATGACTCTATATAACATATGAGTTTCACTTTTTGCATTGAAGAACTGAAATAAATTAACTTTTTGATGATATTCTAATTTAGTGAGAATAACTTGTACATAGTATCTGACTGTATACAGCATATAAATAGGAACAAGGGAGAGTGACAGGTGAATAATGGGCGATCCATTAGCTGTGGGATAATATCAGTATAGGTGCTGGAAGAAATAACTATAGGCTAATGAGATAAGTGTAGTGTAGATACTGCATAAGCCCATAGGAGCAAGCCACATGGCAAAAATATCAATAACCATCATCGTAAAGGAATGATCAGGAAGCAGTGTTATAATATGGAGTATAAGTGCTGCATACATCTACAAGAGGGGCTGAAATGCAGTCAGTCATTCATCAATAAACTATGTTTGTCAGACAATTGAACCCTTAAATACTTGTGCAAAAGGCTATGAGTGGATAAAGGGCCTGAGACTGCCCATCAGAGCTGGTTGAACAGAACCATCAATATAAATCATAGAGGACAAGTAAGGCAAAAAGATGTAAAGAGCTGTCATGAACACCTTGGCCGTCCAGAGAACAGAGTGTGGCACACACCCCAAAGGGCGTTTCGGACTTCTCCCTCGAAGCATTTTGGTATTATCATTCATAACTGTAAAGCGTTGTGGAATATGTTAGCGCTATATAAAAATAAAGATTATCTAATATATAATTGCCTAGAATACTACTTCCTGCAATTTGTGCCAACTTCCGTGGCTTTGTCCGGAGCTAATGTCCGGAGCTAATGTCCGGAGCTAATGTCCGGAGATTAATTGCCTAGAATACTACTTCCTGCAATTTGTGCCAACTTCCGTGGCTTTGTCCGGAGCTAATGTCCGGAGCTAATGTCCGGAGCTAATGTGCGGAGATAATGTCCGGAGCTAATGTCCGGAGCTAATGTCCGGAGCTAATGTCCGGAGCTAATGTCCGGAGATTAATTGCCTAGAATACTACTTCCTGCAATTTGTGCCAACTTCCGTGGCTTTGTCCGGAGCTAATGTCCAGAGCTAATGTCCGGAGCTAATGTGCGGAGATAATGTCCGGAGCTAATGTCCGGAGCTAATGTCCGGAGCTAAGTGACGTCAACAGTGTCCAGTGTCTGATTGGTTGCCGCCTGCTGCGAGCGACCAATCAGAAACGTGCCGTACTGTGACACACTCCGCCCGCCATTTTGGTGTGATTTTTGAATTTTTACCTCACAGCAAGTTTCTACTGCGTGGAGGCGGGCCCAGTGACGTTGCTCTTCAAGCTCCTGCCGAATTTCGTCAAAAAAATGATAATACCATTTACCAAAACTATATATATTTAGTTGTGAAGTGGTTCAGTGACATTTTCACACCAATTTTGAACTTTTGTTTGGTGTTTTCTCCATATACTGCCTATTATTTTTGTTCTTTCTTACTATTATTTATTAATTGTATTATTCTTACATTTGAATAAATAAAGTATATATGGATTCTAGACTCCCGATTCTTTAGAATCGGGCTGCCATCTAGTCTAATATATAATTGCCTAGAATACTACTTCCTGCAATTTGTGCCAACTTCCGTGGCTTTGTCCGGAGCTAATGTCCGGAGCTAATGTCCGGAGCTAATGTCCGGAGCTAATGTCCGGAGATAAGTGACGTCAACAGTGTCCAGTGTCTGATTGGTTGCCGCCTGCTGCGAGCGACCAATCAGAAACGTGCCGTACTGTGACACACTCCGCCCGCCATTTTGGTGTGATTTTTGAATTTTTACCTCACAGCAAGTTTCTACTGCGTGGAGGCGGGCCCAGTGACGTTGCTCTTCAAGCTCCTGCCGAATTTCGTCAAAAAAATGATAATACCATTTACCAAAACTATATATATTTAGTTGTGAAGTGGTTCAGTGACATTTTCACACCAATTTTGAACTTTTGTTTGGTGTTTTCTCCATATACTGCCTATTATTCACTGACTGTTATACTGAGAGACTGCCGTTTATTAACCTCTTCTTTGCCACATTGGGTATATTGCTCTATTATTTGCCACATAAGGACATTGTCCATTATTGCCCAGCAATTTCTCTGCAATATAAACTGCCTATTTATTAATATCTGCATTCCTGCAAAGAACTATTGCCTATTATTAACTGGCTATTTTCCTACTACCTGACACTGCCTCTTATTAACCTGTTGTTTGCCACCACCACACTTAAAGCTGTTTAGCTTAGCCAACATGAGCTCTAATAGTAAGGATACTAATGACACAGAGCCCAAAGCTGCTGATGGCGCATGTAAGATTAGGTCTGATAGAAAGTATACTAATAATGCAGAGCAAAAAGACGCCGATGCCGCACGTAAGCGCAAACAGCGTGCTAACAAGAGTACAGAGGATAGATGCAAGCGCATGGACACTGTTAAGTATACTAATGACACAGAGTCCAAAGCTTATGATGGCGCACGTAAGATCAGGTCTGATATAAAGTATGGTAATGATGCAGAGCGAAAAGCCGCCGATGCCGGACGTAAGCGCAAACAGCGTGTTAACAAGAGTACAGAGGATAGATGCAAGTGCCTGGATACTGTTAAGTATACTAATGACACAGAGCCCAAAGCTGCTGATGGCGCACGTAAGATCAGGTCTGATATAAAGTATGGTAATGATGCAGAGCAAAAAGCCGTCGATGCCGCACGTAAGCGCAAACAGCGTGTTAACAAGAGTACAGAGGATAGATGCAAGCGCCTGGATACTGTTAAGTATACTAATGACACAGAGTCCAAAGCTGCTGATGGCGCACATAAGATCAGGTCTGATATAAAGTATGGTAATGATGCAGAGCGAAAAGCCGTCTATGCCGCACGTAAGCGCAAACAGCGTGCTAACAAGAGTACAGAGGAGAGATGCAAGCGCCTGGACACTGTTAAGTATACTAATGACACAGAGCCCAAAGCTGCTGATGGCGCACGTAACATCAGGTCTGATAATAAGTATACCAATGACGCTGAGCGAAAAGCCGCCGATGCCGCACGTAAGCACAAACAGCGTGCTAACGAGACTACAGAGGACAGACATAAGCGCCTGGACACTGTTAATGCTGCTTGCAATAAACGCATTACTAATGAGTCTTTTGAGGACAAAACTAATCGATTAAGTAATAAAGCTGCTGCTGCACGCTCTCAACGTTGCAAACATAATATTTCCACGTCCTCAGTCATAGATTCTGCCCACAATACAGCTTCTTTGTCTCCATTCATAGAATGTGTGCAGCTTGAAGCTCCTTTAACCGTTGATAAATCTGCACGTAAGCGCAAACACTGTCCTACTTACACTCCAAATGATAAACGCCGTCGCCTGCACACTGTTAAGTCTGCTTATAAGACATGCTTCACACCTGACTCTTCTAAGGCAACAAACAAACCATTACCAAATGCAGCTGGTGCACGCCGTGAATGGCGCAAAAAAAACGCTTGCACCTCCATATTAATAAACTCTGACCACGATACACCTTCCAACTCCTCAGTGATCGTCTGATGTCTTTCATCCCTCCCCTCATAAGCATGTTCATGGATCCTGTGTAACTGTACCTTAAATAACAAGAATTGTCAAGAGCTGGTGAGTGCAGCCATTTTTTGTTCTTTCTTACTATTATTTATTAATTGTATTATTCTTACATTTGAATAAATAAAGTATATATGGATTCTAAACTCCCGATTCTTTAGAATCGGGCTGCCATCTAGTTATTATTATAATATTACTAGATGGTGGCCCGATTCTAACGCATCGGGTATTCTAGAATATGCATGTCCACGTAGTATATTACCCAGCCATGTAGTATATTGCCCAGCCACGTAGTATATTACCCAGCCATGTAGTATATTGCCCAGCGACGTAGTATATTGCCCAGCCACGTAGTATATTGCCCAGTTACACAGTATATTGCCCAGTGAGGTAGTATATTGCCCAGTCACGTAGTATATTGCCCAGTGACGTAGTATATTGCCCAGTCACGTAGTATATTGCCCAATGACGTAGTATATTGCCCAGTCACGTAGTATACTGCCCAGTGACGTAGTATACAGCACAGAGCCACGTAGTATATTGCCCAGTGACGTAGTATACAGCACAGAGCCACGTAGTATATTGCCCAGCCACGTAGTATATTGCCCAGTGACGTAGTATACAGCACAGAGCCACGTAGTATATTGCCCAGTGACGTAGTATACAGCACAGACACGTAGTATATTGCCCAGCTACGTAGTATATTGCCCAGCCACGTATGTCACAAGTTAAAAAATAAAAAATAAACATACTCCCCTTCGAATCCGAGGGCCCCTTGTAGTTCTGTCGCCGGTTCGCCAGCTTCCGGTCCCAGGGTGTGATGACGTTGCGGTCACATGACGCGACGTCATGGCAGGTCCTTCTCGCGCAGGCGCGCAGGACCTGTGATGACGTCGCGGTCACATGACCGTGACGTCATGGAAGGTCCTTGTCACATACCATCTTTAGCACAGGAGGAGCGGGAAAAGCGCCGGAGGGTGTGTATATGATGATTTTTTATTTTTTTAAATTATTTTTAACATTAGATCTTTTTACTATTGATGCTGCATAGGCAGCATCAATAGTAAAAACTTGGTCACACAGGGTTAATAGCGGCGGTAACGAAGTGAGTTACCCGCGGCATAACGCGGTTCGTTACCGCTGGCATTAACCCTGTGTGAACGGTGACTGCGGGGAGTATGGAGCGGGCGCTGAGTGCAGGGGAGTAGGGAGGGACTAATCGGACTGTGCCCGTCGCTGATTGGTTGCGACAGCCATGACAGGCAGCTGGCGAGACCAATCAGCGACTTGGATTCCATGACAGAAAGAGGCCGCGACCAATGAATATCCATGACAGGCAGAAGGACAGACAGCCAGACAGAAAGATGGAAGTGACCCATAGACAATTATATAGTAGTATAATAATCTCTGAAAAAAGGCCAAGAAAGCAAAAATTCTGCCAGGGTATGTAAACTTTTGAGCACAACTGTAGGCAGCACCGGAGCAGCAAGGGTCAATAATGCGGATATTCTTAATTATGGACAGAACAAACCCGTGTGCAAAAATGATGCAAACCAACAACCTTTTTAGGGATCATGACCTCTCTACTTTGACAATTGATTAAAAACTGTCCTATGCAGACCTACGTAGGTTTCTAGTAATTGTGCAATACTATTGTTGTGATTGCCCATGTAAGCGCCCACACACGTAGCTGTGTTGTATGGAGCTAGATTTGGGCACTAAGAGCAATCTAGACAGTACTTGCACATGTATCTCAGATTCCTGTTTTCCAAGGCTTTATTATTTTTAACGAATATAAGGAACAGGGGAGGAATGAAGGGGGGGAGGGAGGTAATTCCAAACCAAAAATTAGGAAATCATACATCATAAGGAATCAATGTGAGAATGGCATTTTGCATTGTATGCTGAATTTGATTTGATTTTCTTGAATGCGTAAAGGGCCACTTATCAATGTATCAGAGAATCAGTGGGATCCAATACAGAATTGCGGTACTATGAAGAGGCAATTTGCATATTATATTTCCCAGAGGAGCATTGCACGGCGAATAAGCCTCCTTACCTTGACAAGCCAGAGATGGTATGTCACTCTCCATAAGGAGATATGATACCCCTTAGACCCCAGTCCAGAGCCTCTCACCTAGCCAAATTGGTTCTCATGCTTCACACTGACGAGGGCCAACACCCCAAAACACTGTGTCTGCGAATTGAGATACTGATTTGGCTTTTATCCTAAGTCATATTGCACGACTCGTTAAAGGGTTGATTGTGACTTGTAGGATCGCTACTTCCAACAGGTGGCGCTGTAGAGTTTAAGTCCTCTTTTTCTCTGAAGAGGGAATTTGCATGGTACTATGAACAAACACTACTAGTCTTTATAACATTCCAATTTTAAATCAGATGTATTGTAATCTGTGCCAGGCTGCACCAGGCTGTATCTGGCTATATATCTGATATTTGTCATTTATTAGAAAGAAAAAAGCATGATTCAGGACATGCCAGACATCTTCGTAACAATCACAGCTGTTGTGCCAATCAATGGCCTCAGACCTCTATATTGTATTGCAGGTATTCATAGTTTAATTTGAGAAACTCTGGGACTTCCCCTTTAAATCCATGTATCTGATTGTGTTGCACAGGTCTCATGATGACACTGAGGCGCTGACTATGCTGCTTGGTGCACAGGGGACATAGGGTTAACTTTTGTGATCTTTGCCCTTGGTACACTAATAGCTTTGCATGCCTTGGACTATGCTCTTTTCTATCTCATCTTGGGAGGGACAGATTTAATTGTGCATACTACTGATACTTATCACATCTGTGTCAACAGCATGCAGAGGATTGTGCCCTGGTCCCTTCTGTCATGGCCTGGAGATGGACAGCCTATTTGATGGTCCCCATTTCTATAGGTTAACCTACAAGTGGCAGCATTCATTCCCCATAGCTCCTATTCTGTGGGTTGCTCTGGAAGCAGCAGAACCCATGAAGCATGGCCAATTCTGCTTATGTCAGTATGTCAGGGGAAGGGGCAGGGACTGGATTGTCTGTAAAGGAGGTGATAATAGGGTAATCTGCATAACAATGCCACCAGTTCACACTCCATTTGTACAAGGGCTCAGGGGGTCCACAGCTGCTGCTGAAGAGTGGCACTACATCACTCTCTTGTTAGAACAGCCTTTTCATATGGGGCCCTTATGGATGCAAAGCATTGCAGGTCACTTTCTGACAACCCCTGTTCCCAGATCCAACACTGAAGACACCAGGCCAGCTGTGCTCCTTTACAATGTATCAATGAATCAAGAGTCAATGGAGGAGATACTGGCCATTGCTTACACTTACAAAAGATCAGATACGTTCCTGTTCACATGGTGTAACGCATACTTGTACAATGGCTAACATAACAAAGAGAAAAGGATATTGAGTAATCTATATACAGTGGGGCAAAAAAGTATTTAGTCAGTCAGCAATAGTGCAAGTTCCACCACTTAAAAAGATGAGAGGCGTCTGTAATTTACATCATAGGTAGACCTCAACTATGGGAGACAAACTGAGAAAAAAAAATCCAGAAAATCACATTGTCTGTTTTTTTTAAAAAAAATTTGCATTTTATGGTGGAAAATAAGTATTTGGTCAGAAACAAACAATCAAGATTTCTGGCTCTCACAGACCTGTAACTTATTCTTTAAGAGTCTCCTCTTTCCTCCACTCATTACCTGTAGTAATGGCACCTGTTTAAACTTGTTATCAGTATAAAAAGACACCTGTGCACACCCTCAAACAGTCTGACTCCAAACTCCACTATGGTGAAGACCAAAGAGCTGTCAAAGGACACCAGAAACAAAATTGTAGCCCTGCACCAGGCTGGGAAGACTGAATCTGCAATAGCCAACCAGCTTGGAGTGAAGAAATCAACAGTGGGAGCAATAATTAGAAAATGGAAGACATACAAGACCACTGATAATCTCCCTCGATCTGGGGCTCCACACAAAATCCCACCCCGTGGGGTCAGAATGATCTCCAAGAACGGTGAGCAAAAATCCCAGAACCATGCGGGGGGACCTAGTGAATGAACTGCAGAGAGCTGGGACCAATGTAACAAGGCCTACCATAAGTAACACACTATGCCACCATGGACTCAGATCCTGCAGTGCCAGACGTGTCCCACTGCTTAAGCCAGTACATGTCTGGGCCCATCTGAAGTTTGCTAGAGAGCATTTGGATGATCCAGAGGAGTTTTGGGAGAATGTCCTATGGTCTGATGAAACCAAACTGGAACTGTTTGGTAGAAACACAACTTGTCGTGTTTGGAGGAAAAAGAATACTGAGTTGCATCCATCAAACACCATACCTACTGTAAAGGATGGTGGTGGAAACATCATGCTTTGGGGCTGTTTCTCTGCAAAGGGGCCAGGACGACTGATCCTGGTACATGAAAGAATGAATGGGGCCATGTATCGTGAGATTTTGAGTGCAAACCTCCTTCCATCAGCAAGGGCATTGAAGATGAAACGTGGCTGGGTCTTTCAACATGACAATGATCCAAAGCACATCGCCAGGGCAATGAAGGAGTGGCTTCGTAAGAAGCATTTCAAGGTCCTGGAGTGGCCTAGCCAGTCTCCAGATCTCAACCCTATAGAAAACCTTTGGAGGGAGTTGAAAGTCCGTGTTGCCAAGCGAATAGCCAAAAACATCACTGCTCTAGAGGAGATCTGCATGGAGGAATGGGCCAACATACCAACAACAGTGTATGGCAACCTTGTGAAGACTTACAGAAAACGTTTGACCTCTGTCATTGCCAACAAAGGATATATTACAAAGTATTGAGATGAAATTTTGTTTCTGACCAAATACTTATTTTCCACCATAATATGCAAAAAAAATTATAAAAAAACAGACAATGTGATTTTCTGGATTTTTTTTTCTCAGTTTGTCTCCCATAGTTGAGGTCTACATATGATGTAAATTACAGACGCCTCTCATCTTTTTAAGTGGTGGAACTTGCACTATTGCTGACTGACTAAATACTTTTTTGCCCCACTGTATATAATTGTCTAAGGGTCTGTTTGTCTGTTACCAAAATCCCGCGTTGCTGATTGGTCGCGCCTGGCCGGCCTCGACTAATCAGTGTTCATAAATAAGCTACATACATATACTAGAACGAGAATAACATGAAGGACAGTCTGTGAGGGAGAGAATAACATGGCGGACAGTGTGTGAGGGAGAGAATAATATGGAGGACAGTCTGTGAGGGAGAGAATAACATGGAACACAGTCTGTGAGGGAGAGAATAACATGGAGGACAGTCTTTGAGGGCGAGAATAACATAAAGGACAGTCTGTGAGGGAGAGAATAACATGGAGGACAGTCTGTGAGGGAGAGAATAACATGGAGGACAGTGTGTGAGGGAGAGAATAACATGGAGGACAGTGTGTAAGGGAGAAAATAACATGGAGGACAGTCTGTGAGGGAGAGAATAACATGGAGCACAGTCTGTGAGGGAGAGAATAACATGGAGGACAATCTGTGAGGGAGAGAATAACATGGAGGACAATCTGTGAGGGAGAGAATAACATGGAGGAGAGTCTGTGAGGGAGAGAATAACATGGAGGACAGTCTGAGGGTGAGAATAACATGAAGGACAGTCTGTGAGGGAGAGAATAACATTGAGGACAGTCTGTGAGGGCGAGAATAACATAAAGGACAGTCTGTGAGGGAGAGAATAACATGGAAGGCAGTCTGTGAGGGAGAAAATAACATGGAGGACAGTCTGTGAGGGAGAGAATAACATGGAGGGCAGTGTGCGAGGGAGAGAATAACATGAAGGACAGTCTGTGAGGGCGAGAATAACATGGAGGACAGTGTGTGAGGGAGAGAATAACATGGATGACAGTCTGTGAGGGAGAGAATAACATGGAGGACAGTCTGTGAGGGAGAGAATAACATGGAGGACAGTCTGAGGGTGAGAATAACATGAAGGACAGTCTGTGAGGGAGAGAATAATGTGGAGGACAGTCTGTGAGGGAGAGAATAATATGGAGGACAGTCTGTGAGGGAGAGAATAACGTGGAGGACAGTCTGTGAGGGAGAGAACAACATGGAGGACAATGTGTAAGGGAGACAATAAAAATGTTCCCCGTTTTTAAGTTTATCATATGTAAAATAAATGGTGTCTTTGAAAACTATAAGTAATCCTGTGGAAAACAAGCTGTCATATAGCAATAGATGACTAATAAAGTTTTGACACTCAAAATAAAGACAGGAGAAAAACAATGGCAGTGTGTCCAATGGGTTAAAACATAAATGTAAGCATTAACAGCAAAAATGTTTATATGAATACTAGATGGTGGCCTGATTCTAACGCATTGGGTATCTATAATATAACGCTGGGAGCGTCACTCTGTCCGAAGCCTTTATAGACTGCGCAAGCGCAAGCGCCGGCGCAGTCTGGACCCCACAGAGTGACGCTCCCAGGAGATCTCAGTATGCGTAAGCACTGAACGCACACCGCGATCTCCAACGGATAGCAGGGACGCGCCAGGAGGGTGAGTATGAGCTATATTCACCTGTCTGTCCCGTTCCAGTGCTGCCCGCCACTCTGTCCTCCGGGTCCTCTGCCTGTGACGTTCACAGTTCAGAGGGCGCGATGACGCACTTAATGCGCGCCGCCCTCTGACTGAACAGTCACAGCCAGAGGACCCAGGAACACGGAGCGGCACGCAGTGCTGGATCAGGGCCAGGTGAATATAGCAAGTGTCGGGGGCCTGAATTAGCGGCGACTCCGGCACCTGAACCCCACAGCGCGCCGGTGTCCCCGCCTGCTCAGGCCTCCCAGCACTCGGCGCCCAGCGACGATAGGTGAGTATGGTATTTTTTTTTATATATCGCAGCAGCATACGGGGCATACACTATGGAGCATCTATCTTATGGGGCCATCAACCATAATGGAGCAGTGTACGGGGGCATATACTATGGAGCATCTTATAGGGGCCATAAACCTTTATGGAACAGCGTACGGGGCATACACTATGGAGCATCTTATGGGGCCATCAACGATAATGGAGCAGTGTACGAGGGCATATACTATGGAGCATCTTATGGGGGCCATAAACCTTTATGGAGCAGAGTACGGGGCATATAATATGGAGCATCTTATGGGGGCCATAAACCTTTATGGAGCAGGGTACTGGGCATATACTATGGAGCATCTTATGGGGGCCATAAACCTTTATGGAGCAGTGTACGGGGCATATACCATGGAGCATCTTATGGGGGCCATAAACCTTTATGGAGCAGTGTACGGGGCATATACTATGGAGCATCTTATGGGGGCCATAAACCTTTATGGAGCAGCGTATGGGGCATATGGATGGGAGCAGCAAATTAAAGAACGGTGGCGCAGGATGGGAGCAGCACATGACAGAACGGTGGCGCAGGATGGGAGCAGCACATGACAGAATAGGGCAGCACATGACAGAACGGGGGCGCAGGATGGGAGCAGCACATGACAGAATAGGGCAGCACATGACAGAACGGGGGTGCAGGATGGCAGCAGCACATGACAGAACGGGGGTGCAGGATGGAAGCAGCACATGACAGAACGGGGGCATAGGATGGGAGCAGCACATGACGAGTGGAAGCATGTGACCAAAAGAAGCAAGAAGACCATGGAGAAATCACCAACCACACAACTGAAGAACCGATACCAAATCTTTGTAGAGGATGAAGATGGCACACCTAAGAATGAAGCAATACCAGCAAGCAATAAAGAAAAGGGCACACAGCAACAAGTGACAGCAAAAAGTACAGCCAAGAAGCAATGAAGAGTGGTGGTGGTGGGAGACTCACTACTGAGAGGCACAGAAGCAGCCATCTGCAGACCGGACATAACCGCAAGAGAAGTATGCTGCCTTCCAGGTGCGATGATCAAGGATGTGACCGATAGGATACCAAAGCTCTTCAGATCCAAGGACGTCCACCCATTTCTTCTGATACATGTTGGCACCAATGACACAGCAAGGAAGGACCTACCGGCAATCTGCAAGGACTTTGAAGAGTTGGGGAAGAAAGTAAAGGAACTGGATGCACAGGTAGTTTTTTCTTCTATCCTTCCAGTAGACGGGCATGGCACCAGGAGATGGAACAGGATCCTTGATGCGAACAACTGGCTAAGACGATGGTGCAGATAACAAGGATTCGGATTCCTGGACCACGGTGTGAATTACTTGTACGATGGACTCCTCGCCAGAGACGGACTACACCTCAACAAACCTGGGAAACACACATTCGCCAAAAGACTCGCTACACTCATCAGGAGGGCGTTAAACTAGAAGAAGAGGGGACGGGAAGAAAAACATTAGACTCGAACAAAGAAGACCCAGGAAAACATACTCAGAAGGGAGGTAAGAACATTTCTAAAACAATCCACAGCGAGGAGATTGGAACAAAACAAAATCCTCTAAACTGCATGCTCGCAAACGCCAGAAGCCTGACAAACAAGATGGAAGAACTAGAAGCAGAAATATCTACAGGTAACTTTGACATAGTGGGAATAACCGAGACATGGTTAGATGAAAGCTATGACTGGGCAGTTAACTTACAGGGTTACAGTCTGTTTAGAAAGGATCGTAAAAATCGGAGAGGAGGAGGGGTTTGTCTCTATGTAAAGTCTTGTCTAAAGTCCACTTTAAGGGAGGATATTAGCGAAGGGAATGAGGATGTCGAGTCCATATGGGTCGAAATTCATGGAGGGAAAAATGGTAACAAAATTCTCATTGGGGTCTGTTACAAACCCCCAAATATAACAGAAACCATGGAAAGTCTACTTCTAAAGCAGATAGATGAAGCTGCAACCCATAATGAGGTCCTGGTTATGGGGGACTTTAACTACCCGGATATTAACTGGGAAACAGAAACCTGTGAAACCCATAAATGCAACAGGTTTCTGCTAATAACCAAGAAAAATTACCGTATCTTTCACAATTGGTGCAGAATCCAACCAGAGGAGCAGCACTTTTAGACCTAATACTATCTAATAGACCTGACAGAATAACAAATCTGCAGGTGGTCGGGCATCTAGGAAATAGCGACCACAATATTGTACAGTTTCACCTGTCTTTCACTAGGGGGACTTGTCAGGGAGTCACAAAAACACTGAACTTTAGGAAGGCAAAGTTTGACCAGCTTAGGCTACGTTCAGACTAGCGTTGTGCTAGTGTGCGTCGGGAGATGCAGCGGCGACGCACGCGTCATGCGCCCCTATGTTTAACATGGGGGACACATGCGTTTTTGTTTGTTGCGTTTTGCGACAAATGCGTCTTTTTTGCCGCAAGCGTCGGACCAAGAAAACGCAACAAGTTGCATTTTTCTTGCATCCGATTTTCGGCAAAAAACGACGCACGCGTCGCAAAACGCAGCGTTTTTGCGTGCGTTTTGCCACGTTTTTGCGTGCGTTGTGCGTTGCGTCGCCGACGCAGTGGCGCACAACGCTAGTCTGAACGTAGCCTTAGAGATGCCCTTAATCTGGTAGACTGGGACAATATCCTCAGAAATAAGAATACAGATAATAAATGGAAAATGTTTAAGAACATCCTAAATAGGCACTGTAAGCGGTTTATACCTTGTGGGAATAAAAGGACTAGAAATAGGAAAAACCCAATGTGGCTAAACAAAGAAGTAAGACAGGCAATTAACAGTAAAAAGAAAGCATTTGCACTACTAAAGCAGGATGGCACCATTGAAGCTCTAAAAAACTATAGGGAGAAAAATACTTTATCTAAAAAACTAATTAAAGCTGCCAAAAAGGAAACAGAGAAGCACATTGCTAAGGAGAGTAAAACTAATCCCAAACTGTTCTTCAACTATATCAATAGTAAAAGAATAAAAACTGAAAATGTAGGCCCCTTAAAAAATAGTGAGGAAAGAATGGTTGTAGATGACGAGGAAAAAGCTAACATATTAAACACCTTCTTCTCCACGGTATTCACGGAGGAAAATGAAATGCTAGGTGAAATCCCAAGAAACAATGAAAACCCTATATTAAGGGTCACCAATCTAACCCAAGAAGAGGTGCGAAACTGGCTAAATAAGAATAAAATAGATAAATCTCCGGGTCCGGATGGCATACACCCACGAGTACTAAGAGAACTAAGTAATGTAATAGATAAACCATTATTTCTTATTTTTAGGGACTCTATAGTGACGGGGTCTGTTCCGCAGGACTGGCGCATAGCAAATGTGGTGCCAATATTCAAAAAGGGCTCTAAAAGTGAACCTGGAAATTATAGGCCAGTAAGTCTAACCTCTATTGTTGGTAAAATATTTGAAGGGTTTCTGAGGGATGTTATTCTGGATTATCTCAATGAGAATAACTGTTTAACTCCATATCAGCATGGGTTTATGAGAAATCGCTCCTGTCAAACCAATCTAATCAGTTTTTATGAAGAGGTAAGCTATAGGCTGGACCACGGTGAGTCATTGGACGTGATATATCTCGATTTTTCCAAAGTGTTTGATACTGTGCCGCACAAGAGGTTGGTACACAAAATGAGAATGCTTGGTCTGGGGGAAAATGTGTGTAAATGGGTTAGTAACTGGCTTAGTGATAGAAAGCAGAGGGTGGTTATAAATGGTATAGTCTCTAACTGGGTCGCTGTGACCAGTGGGGTACCGTAGGGGTCGGTATTGGGACCTGTTCTCTTCAACATATTCATTAATGATCTGGTAGAAGGTTTACAGAGTAAAATATCGATATTTGCAGATGATACAAAACTATGTAAAGCAGTTAATACAAGAGAAGATAGTATTCTGCTACAGATGGATCTGGATAAGTTGGAAACTTGGGCTGAAAGGTGGCAGATGAGGTTTAACAATAATAAATGTAAGGATATATACATGGGAAGAAGGAATCAATATTACCATTACACACTGAACGGGAAACCACTGGGTAAATCTGACAGGGAGAAGGACTTAGGGATCCTAGTTAATGATAAACTTACCTGGAGCAGCCAGTGCCAGGCAGCAGCTGCCAAGGCAAACAGGATCATGGGGTGCATTAAAAGAGGTCTGGATACACATGATGAGAGCATTATACTGCCTCTGTACAAATCCCTAGTTAGACCGCACATGGAGTACTGTGTCCAGTTTTGGGCACCGGTGCTCAGGAAGGATATAATGGAACTAGAGAGAGTACAAAGGAGGGCAACAAAATTAATAAAGGGGATGGGAGATCTACAATACCCAGATAGATTAGCGAAATTAGGATTATTTAGTCTAGAAAAAAGACGACTGAGGGGCGATCTAATAACCATGTATAAGTATATAAGGGGACAATACAAATATCTCGCTGAGGATCTGTTTTTATCAAGGAAGGTGACGGGCACAAGGGGGCATTCTTTGTGTCTGGAGGAGAGAAGGTTTTTCCACCAACATAGAAGAGGATTCTTTACTGTTAGGGCAGTGAGAATCTGGAATTGCTTGCCTGAGGAGGTGGTGATGGCGAACTCAGTCGAGGGGTTCAAGAGAGGCCTGGATGTCTTCCTGGAGCAGAACAATATTGTATCATACAATTATTAGGTTCTGTAGAAGGACGTAGATCTGGAGATTTATTCTGATGGAATATAGGCTGAACTGGATGGACAAATGTCTTTTTTCGGCCTTACTAACTATGTTACTATGTTACTATGACAGAACGGGGGCTCAGGATGGCAGCAGCACATGACAGAATGGGGGTGCAGGATGGAAGCAGCACATGACAGAACGGGGGCGCAGGAAGGGAGCAGCACATGACAGGATGGGGGCGCAGGATGGCAGCAGCACATGACAATGGAGGCGCAGGATGGGTGCAGCACATGTCAGAATGGAGGCGCAGGATGGGTGCAGCACATGTCAGAATGGGGGCGCAGGATGGGAGCAGCACATGTCAGAATGGGGGCACAGGATGGGTGCAGCACATGACAGGATGGGGACGCAGGATGGAGCAGCAGATGACAGGATGGGGACGCAGGATGGAGCAGCTCATGACAGGATGGGGACGCAGGATGGAGCAGAACATGACAGGATGGGGACGCAGGATGGAGCAGTGTTGTGGATTCTGTTTTTGGGCTCCCTCTGGTGGTTACAGATGGTACTGGGTGACTTGTGTTCTCTGCGGTCTCTGGTGTCCACCTGTTCTATCAGGATATGGGAGTTTCCTATTTAACCTGGCTTTCTTGTCATTTCCTCGCCGGCGATCAATGTAATCAGTGTGTCTTGTTACCTCTGCTTTCTGCTTCAGTAATCTTCAGGACAAGCTAAGTTTTTGATTTTCCTGTTCCACGTTTTGCTTTATTTTTGTTTTAGTCCAGCTTGCAGTTATGTGATTCCTTGTTGCTGGTTGCTCTAGTGGGCTGATATTACTCCTCATGTTCCATGAGTTGGCACATGAGTTCAGGTAATTTCAGGATGGTTTTTTGTAGGGTTTTTCGCTGACCGCGCAGTTCACTTTTGTATCCTCTGCTATCTAGTTTTATCGGGCCTCATTTTGCTGAATCTGTTTTCATTACTACGTATGTGCTTTCCTCTCATTTCACCGTCATTACATGTGGGGGGCTGCTATTTCTGTGGGGTGTTTCTCTGGAGGCAAGAGAGGTCTTTGTTTCTTCTAATAGGGGAAGCTAGTCCTTCGGCTGGCGCGAGACGTCTAGAATCATCGTAGGCACGTTCCCCGGCTACTGCTAGTGTTGTGAATTAGGTTCAGGATCGCGGTCAGCTCAGTTTCCATCACCCTAGAGCTTGTTCTTTTTTTTGTGTGCTTGTCCTTTTGTGATCCCCTGCCATTGGGATCATGACAGAGCAGCACATACCAGGATGGAGACCATATACCAATATAAATGCTCGCCACCCAGGCGTAGAACGGGTTCAATAGCTAGTCTACTATATAATCGTCTAATTCTGTCTGTTTGTCTGTAACGGAATTCCCGCGTCGCTGATTGGTCTCGCCAGCTGCCCGCGACCAATCAGCAACAGTCGCAGTCCGGCCACGAATTGGCATGGGATTTGAACCACGCTTTGCTGATTGGTCGCGCCCGGCCGGACACGACCAATCAGCGATATTGGCTCGGGATTTAAACCCCGCTGCGCTGATTGATCGCGCCCGGCCACGACCAATCAGCGACAGGCGCAGTCCGGCTGCGAATTGGCATGGGATTTGAACCACGCTTCGCTAATTGGTCGTGGCTGGCCGGCCACGACCAATCAGCGATATTGGCTCAGGATTTAAACCCCGCTGCGCTGATTGGTTGCGCCCACCTGGCCGCCACTAATCAGTGATATTGGTGTGGGATTTAAACACCGCTTCACTGATAATGTATATATTTTACCCGAAAAATCCAGTGAATTCATTGCATTATTCTTAAATCTTCATAAATAAACTACATACATATTCTAGAATACCCGATGCGTTAGAATCGGGCCACCATCTAGTATATAAATAAGAGAATAAGAAAAAGAACAGTTTTCCTTCATGACCCTATTGTACAGCTAATCTAAGGCTGGAGTCACACTAAACGCATAAAAAAAATCAAATAAAAAGAAAAAGGAAGTTATGTGCCGTAAAAATTCAAAATTTATTAATGTACAGGTCCTTCTCAAAAAATTAGCATATAGTGTTAAATTTCATTATTTACCATAATGTAATGATTACAATTAAACTTTCATATATTATAGATTCATTATCCACCAACTGAAATTTGTCAGGTCTTTTATTGTTTTAATACTGATGATTTTGGCATACAACTCCTGATAACCCAAAAAACCTGTCTCAATAAATTAGCATATCAAGAAAAGGTTCTCTAAACGACCTATTACCCTAATCTTCTGAATCAACTAATTAACTCTAAACACATGCAAAAGATACCTGAGGCTTTTATAAACTCCCTGCCTGGTTCATTACTCAAAACCCCCATCATGGGTAAGACTAGCGACCTGACAGATGTCAAGAAGGCCATCATTGACACCCTCAAGCAAGAGGGTAAGACCCAGAAAGAAATTTCTCAACAAATAGGCTGTTCCCAGAGTGCTGTATCAAGGCACCTCAATGGTAAGTCTGTTGGAAGGAAACAATGTGGCAGAAAACGCTGTACAACGAGAAGAGGAGACCGGACCCTGAGGAAGATTGTGGAGAAGGACCGATTCCAGACCTTGGGGAACCTGAGGAAGCAGTGGACTGAGTCTGGTGTGGAAACATCCAGAGCCACCGTGCACAGGCGTGTGCAGGAAATGGGCTACAGGTGCCGCATTCCCCAGGTAAAGCCACTTTTGAACCATAAACAGCGGCAGAGGCGCCTGACCTGGGCTACAGAGAAGCAGCACTGGACTGTTGCTAAGTGGTCCCAAGTACTTTTTTCTGATGAAAGCAAATTTTGCATGTCATTCGGAAATCAAGGTGCCAGAGTCTGGAGGAAGACTGGGGAGAAGGAAATGCCAAAATGCCTGAAGTCCAGTGTCAAGTACCCACAGTCAGTGATGGTGTGGGGTGCCATGTCAGCTGCTGGTGTTGGTCCACTGTGTTTCATCAAGGGCAGGGTCAATGCAGCTAGCTATCAGGAGATTTTGGAGCACTTCATGCTTCCATCGGCTGAAATGCTTTATGGAGATGAAGATTTCATTTTTCAGCACGACCTGGCACTTGCTCACAGTGCCAAAACCACTGGTAAATGGTTTACTGACCATGGTATTACTGTGCTCATTTGGCCTGCCAACTCTCCTGACCTGAAGCCCATAGAGAATCTGTGGGATATTGTGAAGAGAAAGTTGAGAGACGCAAGACCCAACACTCTGGATGAGCTTAAGGCCGCTATTGAAGCATCCTGGGCCTCCATAACATCTCAGCAGTGTCACAGGCTGATTGCCTCCATGCCACGCCGCATTGAAGCAGTCATTTCTGCCAAAGGATTCCCGACCAAGTATTGAGTGCATAACTGAACATTATTATTTGATGTTTTTTTTGTTTGTTATTAAAAAACACTTTTATTTGATTGGATGGGTGAAATATGCTAATTTATTGAGACAGGTTTTTTGGGTTATCAGGAGTTGTATGCCAAAATCATCAGTATTAAAACAATAAAAGACCTGACAAATTTCAGTTGGTGGATAATGAATCTATAATATATGAAAGTTTAATTGTAATCATTACATTATGGTAAATAATGAAATTTAACACTATATGCTAATTTTTTGAGAAGGACCTGTATGTTAAAAAGATCATTACATTAAAAACAATAGGGACAAAAGTGCAAAAGAAAAGCACAGCAAGGAAACACTGCCAGGTAAGTATATATGCTGGGTAACCTCCCTTGGATAAAGCAATACGTGAAACGCACGTCGGGGTTGAAGCACCGCTTAAAGGTACAGTGTCCCAGATATTTGGCCAGATGAATATTTACTTTAGGCTTGTTATTCCCTTTGCTACTATCGACTTGTACATCCCACTAATTTGCATCACGAATCATTGATGATATTAACTTTGGCCAAGAGGGCTTCTTTGAAAAATCTACTCCTCTCCCTTTTACTTTAGTTACCCATATAAGCACTAGGGATGCAGTTATAACAAACAAATCCCTGAAAGCATGGACTCTGCTTCTTTTGATATGATATATCTACTATATAATTGTCTAAGGGTCACTTCCGTCTGTCTGTATTTCTGTCCGTCTGTCTGTCACAGATATTCATTGGTCGCGGCCTCTGTCTGTCATGGAAATCCAAGTCGCTGATTGGTCGCGGCAAAACAGCCACGACCAATCAGCGACTGGCACAGTCCGGCGGAAAAATGGCCGCTCCTTACTCCCCGCAGTCAGTGCCCGCTCCATACTCCCCTCCAGTCAGCCCTCACACAGGGTTAATGCCAGCGTTAATGGACCACGGTGTAACACACTCCACTAACGCAGCTATTAACCCTGTGTGACCAACTTATTACTATTAATGATGCGTATGCAGCATCAATAGAAAAAGATCTGTTACAAATAATAATAATTTAAAAAAAAGGTTATTCTCACCCTCCGCCGTCGCGTCCTCTCCTCGGCAGTGCAAGCGGCAGGTTCCGGTGGCAAGGATGCTATGCGAGAAGGACCTTCCATGAAGTCACGGTCATGTGACCGCAATGTCATCACAGGTCCTGCGCTCATACCAACCCTCGGACCGGAAGCTGCCGCGTGCACCGCACACAAGCGCCAGAACTACAAAGGGCCCTCGGATGGTGAGTATATGTTTATTTTTTATTTGAAGTCTTTTTTAACCTGTTACATACATGGCTGGGCAATATACTACGTGGCTGGGCAATATACTACGTGGCTGGGCAATATACTACGTGACTGGGCAACATACTACGTGACTGGGCAGTATACTATGTGTCTGTGCTGTATATCACATGGCTCTGTGCTGTATACTACGTCGCTGTGCAATATACTACGTGGCTGGGCAATATACTACGTGACTGGGCAATATACTACGTGACTGGGCAATATACTACGTGACTGGCCAATATACTATGTGACTGGGCTGTATACTACGTGTCTGTGCTGTATATTACCTGGCTCTGTGCTGTATACTACGTCGCTGTGCAATACACTACGTGGCTGGGCAATATACTACGTGACTGGGCAATATACTACGTGACTGGGCAATATACTACGTGGCTGGGAAAAATACTACGTCGCTGGGCAATATACTACGTCGCTGGGCAATATACTACGTGGCTGGGTAATATACTACGTGACTGGGCAATATACTACGTGGCTGGGCAAAATACTACGTGGCTGGGCAAAATACTACGTCGCTGGGCAATATACTACGTCGCTGGGCAATATACTACGTGGCTGGGTAATATACTACGTGGTTGGGCAATATACTACGTGGCTGGGCAATATACTACGTGACTGGGAAATATACTACGTGGCTGGGCAATATACTACGTGACTGGGCAATATACTACGTGGCTGGACAAAATACTACGTCGCTGGGCAATATTCTACATGACTGGGCAATATACTACGTGGACATGCATATTCTAGAATACTCGATGCGTTAGAATCAGACCACCATCTAGTATGTTATAATTGTCCCTCGGATGGTGAGTATATGTTTATTTTTTATTTGAAGTCTTTTTTAACCTGTTACATACATGGCTGGGCAATATACTACGTGGCTGGGCAATATACTACGTGGCTGGGCAATATACTACGTGACTGGGCAGTATACTATGTGTCTGTGCTGTATATCACATGGCTCTGTGCTGTATACTACGTCGCTGTGCAATATACTACGTGGCTGGGCAATATACTACGTGACTGGGCAATATACTACGTGACTGGGCAATATACTACGTGACTGGCCAATATACTATGTGACTGGGCTGTATACTACGTGTCTGTGCTGTATATTACCTGGCTCTGTGCTGTATACTACGTCGCTGTGCAATACACTACGTGGCTGGGCAATATACTACGTGACTGGGCAATATACTACGTGACTGGGCAATATACTACGTGGCTGGGCAAAATACTATGTCGCTGGGCAATATACTACGTCGCTGGGCAATATACTACGTGGCTGGGTAATATACTACGTGACTGGGCAATATACTATGTGGCTGGGCAAAATACTACGTGGCTGGGCAAAATACTACGTCGCTGGGCAATATACTACGTCGCTGGGCAATATACTACGTGGCTGGGTAATATACTACGTGGTTGGGCAATATACTACGTGGCTGGGCAATATACTACGTGACTGGGAAATATACTACGTGGCTGGGCAATATACTACGTGACTGGGCAATATACTACGTGGCTGGACAAAATACTACGTCGCTGGGCAATATTCTACATGACTGGGCAATATACTACGTGGACATGCATATTCTAGAATACTCGATGCGTTAGAATCAGACCACCATCTAGTATGTTATAATTGTCCACCCTCTCTCCATTTGAGATAACCCACAAAATATACCGTAAGTATATCTTGTGCAATCAGCATATATACTTACCTGGCACTGTTTCCTTGCGGCTTTTCTTTTGCACTGTCCCTATTGTTTTTAATGTAATGAATGATCTTTTTAATATACATTAATATATACATTAATAAAATTTTGAATTTTTACGACACATAACTTCCTTTTTCTCTTTATCTGATGTGTTTATTCATTGGAAGTGCCAAACTACCTAGGCAATTACATATTTGAGGCATAAAAAATCAGTCTGATTCTCCCTGACGAGAGTCGCAGGAGTGTAATGTAAGTGTCATGTGAGTACTATCTGATTTTTCACACCTAGCATCCGATTTACATGTGCTTTCATATAGGGCAATTCTCTGTCATTTACACATCGTTTTCAAATTTTATATATCTACATATATATATATATATATATATATATATATATATATATATCTACTATATAATTGTCTAAGGGTCACTTCCGTCTGTCTGTCTGTCCTTCTGTCACGGTTATTCATTCGCTGATTGGTCTCGCCAGCTGCCTGTCATGGCTGCCGCGACCAATCAGCGACGGGCACAGTCTGGAAGAAAATGGCCGCTCCTTACTCCCCGCAGTCAGTGCCTGTCGCCCGCATACTCCCTTCCGGTCACCACTAACACAGGGTTAATGCCGGCAGTAACGGACCGCGTTATGCCGCGGGTAACGCACTCCATTACCGCCGCTATTAACCCTGTGTGTCCCCAACTTTTTACTATTGACACTGCCTATGCGGCATCAATAGTAAAAAATGTAATGTTAAAAATAATTAAAAAAAAAAAACCTGCTATACTCACCCTCCATTGCAGCTCGCGCCGGCCGCCATCTTCCTTTGCAGGTCCCGGTGGCAGAAGGACCTGCCATGACGTCACGGTCATGTGACCGCGAGGTCATCACAGGCCCTGCGCTAATACCAACCCTAGGACCGGAACCTGCCGTGGACTACAAGGGGCCCTCGGAAAGGTGAGTATATGTTTGTTTTTTTAGTTTTTCACCTGTGACAAACCTGGCTGCGCAATATACTACGTAGCTGGGCAATATACTATGTGACTGGCCAATATACTACATGGCTCTGTGCGGTATACTACTTCGCTGTGCAATATACTACGTGGCTCTGTGCTGTATACTACGTCACTGGGCAATATACTACGTCACTGGGCAATATACTACGTGGCTCTGTGCTGTGTGCTACGTCACTGGGCAATATACTACGTCACTGGGCAATATACTACGTGGCTGCGCAATATACTACGTAACTGGGCAATATACTATGTGGCTGGGCAATATACTACGTGGCTGCACAATATACTACGTAACTGGACAATATACTATGTGGCTGCGCAATATACTACGTGGCTGGGCAATATACTACGTAACTGGGCAATACGTATACTACGTGACTGGGCAATATACTACGTCACTGGGCAATATACTACGTCACTGGGCAATATACTATGTGACTGGGCAATATACTACGTGGCTCTGCTGTATACTACGTCGCTGTGCAATATACTACATGGCTGGGCAATATACTACATGGCTCTGTGCTGTATACTACGTGGCTGTGCAATATACTACGTCACTAGGCAATATATGACGTGGCTGGCCAATATATTACGTCACTGGGCAATATACTACGTGGCTGGGCAATTTATTACGTGGCTGGGCAATATACTATGTGGCTGGGCAATATACTACGTGACTGGGCAATATACTACGTCACTGGGCAATATACTACGTGACTGGGCAATATACTACGTGGGCATGCATATTCTAGAATACCCGATGCGTTAAAATCGGGCCACCATCTAGTATATATATAAGAGTTTTTGGCAAAGCCAGCTCACCGCTTTGAAGAAACAGGAATACATCCGACCTGTGGTTACTGTTCACACGGAAAATGGATTGGGATAAATCCACACATGTAAAGAAAAAACTTTTTGTTTCTCCAGCGATCAGTCCAATGGTAGAGTAAAATATACATTTTATTTATCCATTAAAAAGTTCCAGATTTCTTTAGTAACAATATTGCATACATTCAAACCCTTATGGACGACATGTTTCGATACCTCATGTGTCTTCCTCCGGCTATGTGCACACGTATAATGGTCCACTGCGGATTTTTCCGCAGCGGATTTAATAAATCTGCAGGGCAAAAACGCTGCGTTTTTGCTGCAGATTTATTGCTGATTTACTGCGGATTTCACTGCGGTTTTACAACTGTTGTTTTCTATAGGAGCAGCTGTAAAACCGAAAAGAAAGAAGTGACATGCTGAATGTAAACCGCTGCCTTTCCGCGCGGTTATTTCAGCAGTATGTGCACAGCGTTTTTTGTTTCCCATAGGTTTACATTGTATTAGAAACTCATGGGAAACTGCTGCGGACCCGCAGCTGCGGAAACGCTGTGGATCCGCAGCGTTTTCCGCATCATGTGCACATACCCTCCAGGTCCAAATGAGTACTGAATCAAGACCGCATATGCAGTATAGGGAAGGGGGAAAAAAAAGGCCCATATGGGTTACTGGGTGTCACAGGTGTGTATAGAGAATTCCAATAGATTTGATTTAACCCGATTAACCCCATTGCCAACAGTAACCCCTTGCGGTATTGATCCTTCCCCAAGGATTTAAACAACATGAAAAAACCGAGTGATTAAAATCCACATTAAATACAAATTAAAATCAACCAGATCTATAGGATACAAAAAAAAATCATATTAAATATTCAGATGTTCACAGCACAAAACAAGAAAAAAGGGGTTAATGGTGGAATTATGTCATATTAAATAAATTACTGTGACTATAGAGCTTCTATTATAACATCTCATTTTATATTTAATACTAGATGCTGGCCAGATTCTAACGCATCGGGTATTCTAGAATATGTATGCAGTTTATTTATGAAGATTTCAGAATAATGCAATGAATACACAGGATTTGGCCGGCCGGGCGCAACCAATTAGCGAAGCGTGGTTCAAATCCCACGTTAATTCGCGTCCGGACTGCGCCTGTTGCTGATTGTTCGAGGCCAGCCGGGCACGACAAATCAGTGAAGCCAGGGCCAGCTCCAGGTTTTTGAAGGCCCCGGGTAAAAGAGTATCATAGCCCACGTAGCATACAACAGCCCACGTAGTATATAGTACAGCCATTTAGTATATAGCACAAGCACATAGTATATAGCACAGCTACGTAGTATATAACATAGCCACGAAGTACATAGCACAGCCACATAGTATATTGCACAGCAACGTAGTATATAGCACAGACACATCGTATATAGCATAGCTACATAGTATATAACACAGCCACATAGTATATAGCACAGCCACGTAGTATATTGCAGAGCCACGTAGTATATAGCACAGCCCATGAAGTAAATAACACAGCCCATGTAGTATATAGCACAGCCCACATAGTATATAGCACAGCCCATGCAGTATATAACACAGCCCACGCAGTATGTAACAGCCCACATAGTATATAGCACAGGCCACGCAGTATATAACACAGCCCATGTAGTATATAGCACAGCCACATAGTATATTACACAGCCACGTAGTATATAGCACAGCCCATGTAGTGTAGAGCACAGAAACATAGAATATAACACAGCCCACGCAGTATGTAACACAGCCCACGTAGTATATAACACAGCCCATGTAGTATATAGCAATGTGGGCACCATATCCCTGTTAAAAAAAAGAATTAAAATAAAAAATAGTTATATACTCACCTTCCGGCGGCCCCCGGATCTAGCCCAGGCCTTTAGCGATGCTCCTCGCGACGCTCTGTTCCCAGTAATGCCTTGCAGCAATAACCCATGATAATGTACCAGTCTCGTGAGACCGCTACGTCATCTGGGGGCATTGCCGCAATGCATTCTTGGGACCGGAGCGTCGCGAGGAGCGGAAAAGGCTGCCTCGGATGCCGGAAGGTGAGAATATAATGATTTTTTTTATTATTATTATTGTTAACATTATATGTTTTTACTATTGATGCTGCATAGGCAGCATCAATAGTAAAAAGTTGGTCACACTTACAGCTTTAATGGCAGCGTTAACGGACTGCGTTACAACGCATTATGCCGCGGTGTAACGCAGTCCGTTTAATGGACTGCTAAACCGCTAAGTGGGCACTGACTGGAGGGGAGTATGGAGGGGCACTGACTGGAGGGGAGTAGGGAGGGGCCAATTCGCGGCCGGACTGTGCCCGTCATTGATTGGTCGCGCCGGCTGGCCGCGACCAATCAGCTACGCGGGATTTCCGTGACACACAGACAAATAGGCGGAAGTGGACCTTAAACGATCATATAGATCAGGGCTCCCCAACCTGTAGCTCGGGAGCCACATGTGGCTCGCGGCCCCATGAATTGTGGCTCGCGACTGTCTGCCAGCTTGATGCATTAGTTCCAGGTCTAGCAAACAGGTATGAAGACCGCATCTCAAAATGGTGAATTTTGTGAGTAGCCCTGAACAGAATTGCAGATATGGATGCACATTTACTGGTCTTAGGGGTTTAGAGATGTTTTAGGTATGCTACGCTGGAGGTTTGTACTACCTGTTAGAGGAGGTGCTTAAAGCTGGATGTGACAGTATCTTGGGAGAATACTGAATGGGGGTATTGTGGGAACCCCTGGATCTCAGTGTACTGCTCTGTTTGTGGAAAAGCTTTGGTTATCATTATACCTGTAATGGGGGCTTTGGTTGACACTACTTTTGAAGGGGGTGGGAGCTGGATGTGGCTCGCGACCCTCTTTCAGTGCTAAATGTGGCTCGCGACCCTCTCTCTAAGCTGAATGTGGCTCTCAAGGTCATAAAGGTTGGGGACCACTGATATAGATAGATTGCATTATCAAGTCCATGCAGCTATTTAAACCACACGGCACTCTAGTTTCTAGTAAAAAAAATCCACTTACTTTCCCTTGCCAGGATTTTTTCATGTAAGTTGCCCCCCCACAGGGCATTACAGCCATTACTGGAGTATGGGGCCCGGTGATGAGGAGCAAAAAGGGGGGCCCGAGCGAGCACGCTGGCAGCCTGGTCAGTGCTCCACTTGGGCCCCCCTGACATTTTATTCAGGCTGCCTGCCACTGTGTAATGCAGCGGAAATGAGCGTGCTGTAACTTTAAGACTGGCGTCACACTCGACAATACGGTCCGTAATTTACGGCCATAATACGCAGAAAATTCCCCAAAATAGTGGTCCGTATCTCCTCCGTAGGCAGGGTGTGTCAGCGTATTTTGCGCATGGCATCCTCCGTATGTAATCCGTATGGCATCCGTACTGCGAGATTTTCTCGCAGGCTTGCAAAACCGACATACGGACATACAATGGATCCATGTTCTTAAAAAATCGTAACAACATATATACTGTCTATATATATATATATATACATATATATACAGTGGGGCAAAAAAGTATTTAGTCAGTCAGCAATAGTGCAAGTTCCACCACTTAAAAAGATAAGAGGCGTCTGTAATTTACATCATAGGTAGACCTCAACTATGGGAGACAAACTGAGAAAAAAAAATCCAGAAAATCACATTGTCTGTTTTTTTAACATTTTATTTGCATATTATTGTGCAAAATAAGTATTTGGTCAGAAACAAAATTTCATCTCAATACTTTGTAATATATCCTTTGTTGGCAATGACAGAGGTCAAACGTTTTCTGTAAGTCTTCACAAGGTTGCCACACACTGTTGTTGGTATGTTGGCCCATTCCTCCATTCAGATCTCCTCTAGAGCAGTGATGTTTTTGGCTTTTCGCTTGGCAACACAGACTTTCAACTCCCTCCAAAGGTTTTCTATAGGGTTGAGATCTGGAGACTGGCTAGGCCACTCCAGGACCTTGAAATGCTTCTTACGAAGCCACTCCTTCGTTGCCCTGGCGGTGTGCTTTGGATCATTGTCATGTTGAAAGACCCAGCCACGTTTCATCTTCAATGCCCTTGCTGATGGAAGGAGGTTTGCACTCAAAATCTCACGATACATGGCCCCATTCATTCTTTCATGTACCCGGATCAGTCATCCTGGCCCCTTTGCAGAGAAACAGCCCCAAAGCATGATGTTTCCACCACCATGCTTTACAGTAGGTATGGTGTTTGATGGATGCAACTCAGTATTCTTTTTCCTCCAAACACGACAAGTTGTGTTTCTACCAAACAACTCCAGTTTGGTTTCATCAGACCATAGGACATTCTCCCAAAACTCCTCTGGATCATCCAAATGCTCTCTAGCAAACTTCAGACGGGCCCGGACATGTACTGGCTTAAGCAGTGGGACACGTCTGGCACTGCAGGATCTGAGTCCATGGTGGCGTAGTATGTTACTTATGGTAGGCCTTGTTGCATTGGTCCCAGCTCTCTGCAGTTCATTCACTAGGTCCCCCCGCGTGGTTCTGGGATTTTTGCTCACCGTTCTTGTGATCATTCTGACCCCACGGGGTGGGATTTTGCGTGGAGCCCCAGATCGAGGGAGATTATCAGTGGTCTTGTATGTCTTCCATTTTCTAATTATTGCTCCCACTGTTTATTTCTTCACTCCAAGCTGGTTGGCTATTGCAGATTCAGTCTTCCCAGCCTGGTGCAGGGCTACAATTTTGTTTCTGGTGTCCTTTGACAGCTCTTTGGTCTTCACCAGAGTGGAGTTTGGAGTCAGACTGTTTGAGGGTGTGCACAGGTGTCTTTTTATACTGATAACAAGTTTAAACAGGTGCCATTACTACAGGTAATGAGTGGAGGAAAGAGGAGACTCTTAAAGAAGAAGTTACAGGTCTGTGAGAGCCAGAAATCTTGATTGTTTGTTTCTGACCAAATACTTATTTTCCACCATAATATGCAAATAAAATGTTAAAAAAAAACAGACAATGTGATTGTCTGGATTTTTTTTTCTCAGTTTGTGTCCCATAGTTGAGGTCTACCTATGATGTAAATTACAGACGACTCTCATCTTTTTAAGTGGTGGAACTTGCACTATTGCTGACTGACTAAATACTTTTTTGCCCCACTGTATATATGTCAGTAAAAGACACATATATATATATTAATATTTCATCTAGCGCAAGATAGCTTTAAAGCCGGTAGTTCAATTGCCGGCTTTTGCGATCTCCTTCCTAAACCCGACATGATATGAGACATGGTTTACATACAGTAATCCATGTCATATCCCCATTTTTTTTGCATATTCCACACTACTAATGTTAGTTGTGGTATGTGCAAAATTTGGGCGCTCTAGCTATTAAATTAAAGGGTTAAATGGCGGAAAAAATTGGCGTGGGCTCCCGCGCAATTTTCTCTGCCAGAGTAGTAAAGCCAGTGACTGAGGGCAGATATTAATGATATCAATAGCCTGGAGAGGGTCCATGGTTATTACCCCCCCCCCCCCCCGGCTAAAAACATCTGCCCCTAGCCACCCCAGAAAAGCCACATCTGGAATATGCGCCTATTCTGGCACTTGGCCACTCTCTTCCCATTCCCATGTAGCAGTGCGATATGGGGTAATGATGGGTTAATGTCACCTTGCTATTGTAAGGTGACATTAAGCCAGATTAATAATGGAGAGGCGTCAATTATGACACCTATCCATTATTAATCCAATTGTATGAAATGGTTAAAAAACACACACATTATTACAAAGTCTTTTAATGAAATAAAGACACAGGTTGTTGTAATATTTTATTAGACTCTTAATCCACCTGAAGACGCTCGCTCTGTAACAAAGGAAAAATAAAAAAAACAACAATATCTCATACCTTCCGAAGATCTGTAACGTCCCACGATGTAAATCCATCTGAAGGGGTTAAATTATTTTACAGGCAGGAGCTCTGCTATAATGCAGCTGTGCTCCTGCCTGTAAAACCCCAGCGAATGAATGGAAAGTAGGTCAATGACCTGTAGTTACCTTCATTCATGGTGATGCGCCCTCTGCTGGATGTCCTCATGACCTCGAGGCTGGGAAAATATTCTGAAAAATTCCCACGCTCGAGGTCATATGAGGACATCCAGCAGAGGGCGCATCACCGCGAATGAAGGTAACTACAGGTTATTGACCTACTTCCCATTCATTCGCTGGGGTTTTACAGGCAGGAGCACAGCTGCATTATAGCAGAGCTCCTGCCTGTAAAATAATTTAACCCCTTCAGATGGATTTACATCGTGGGACGTGACAGATCATCGGAAGATATGAGATATTGTTGTTTTTTTATTTTTCCTTTGTTACAGAGCGATAGTCTTCAGGTGGATTAAGAGTCTAATAAAATATTACAACAACCTGTGTCTTTAATTCATTAAAAGACTTTGTAATAATGTGTGTGTGTTTTTTAACCATTTGATACAATTGGATTAATAATGGATAGGTGTCATAATTGACGCCTCTCCATTATTAATCTGGCTTAATATCACCTTACAATAGCAAGGTGACATTAACCCATCATTACCCCATATCCCACTGCTACACGTTACTGGGAAGAGAGTGGCCAAGTGCCAGAATAGGCGCATCTTCCAGATGTGCCTTTTCTGGGGTGGCTGGGGGCAGATTTTTTTATACAGGGGGGGGGGGGCAATAACCATGGACCCTCTCCAGACTATTAATATCTGCCCTCAGTCACTGGCTTTACTACTCTGGCGGAGAAAATTGCGCGGGAGCCCACAAATTTTGCACATTTCAAAATCCTGACCTGCACATCCAAACATAGACTTAAATAAGGCAGCACACTGCAGCGCTAGAACATGCAAACTTGAAAACACGAAATTTGAACTGCATTACTGCACTAGAAATATGAAAAATGAGAGCGTTTAGCGCATAAAAATGGCCAATTTTATGTGTACCTGGTAGCCCCTTTACGGCATCTCTCTTATACCAGGTCCTAAACTTGCCTTACCTCGCTGAGAACAAACGTCTCCATCTGAACGGGTACATGTGAAACCTCTTCTTAGACTAAAATTCTCTCTCTCTGTGGAGGGGTATTGGACCTGCTGTAATTAAAACACCTGAAGCTAGGAGGCGGAGTGCACGATCAGAAGGCTAAAGAATACATTTCAAAATCCTGACCTGCACATCCAAACATAGACTAAGTGTGAACAGGTGCTGAACCTAGAGTCGCCAACTCGTATATAGTTAAGTAAATAAGGCAGCACACTGCAGCGCTAGAACATGCAAGCTTGAAAACACGAAATTTGAACTGCATTACTGCACTAGAAATATGAAAAATGAGAGCGTTTAGTGTCATGATTCCAATGGCAGGGAATCACAAAAGGACAAGCACCAACGAGCTCTAGGGTGATGGAACCTGAGCTGACCGCGACCCTAAACCTGAACACACAAATAACAATAGCCGGGGAACGTGCCTACGTTGATCCTAGACGTCTCGCACCAGCCGAAGATCTAACTTCCCCTATTAGAAGAAACACAGACCTCTCTTGCCTCCAGAGAAATACCCCACAGAAATAGCAGCCCCCACATATAATGACGGTGAAATGAGAGGAAGGCACATAAACAGTATGAAAACAGATTCAGCAAAATGAGGCCCGCTAAAACTAGATAGCAGAGGATACAAAAGTAAACTGCGCGGTCAGCAAAAAACCCTTCAAAAAACCATCCTGCAATTACTTGAACTCATGTTCCAACTCATGGAACATGAGGAGCAATTACAGCCCACTAGAGCAACCAGCAGCAAAGAAACAATTATATGCAAGCTGGACAAGACAAAAATAAAGCAAAACGTGGAACAAGAAAATCAAAAACTTAGCTTGTCCTGAAGATTACTGAAGCCAGAAGCTGAGGTAACAAACACTCTGATAACCTTGCTAGCCGGCGGGGAAATGACAAGAAAGCCCGGTTAAATAGGAAACTCCCAAATCCTAATAGAACAGGTGGACACCAGAGACAGCAGAACACAAATCACCCAGTACCATCAGTAACCACCAGAGGGAGCCCAAAAACAGAACTCACAACAGTACCCCCCCTTGAGGAGGGGCCACCGAACCCTCACGAGAACCACCAGGGCGACCAGGATGAGCCCTATGAAAAGCGCGGACCAAATCATCAGCATGAACATCAGAGGCAACCACCCAAGAATTATCCTCCTGACCATAACCCTTCCACTTGATCAAATATTGGAGTTTCCGTCTGGAAACACGAGAATCCAAGATCTTCTCTACAACATACTCCAATTCTCCCTCCACCAGCACCGGAGCAGGAGGCTCAAGCGAAGGAACAACAGGTACCTCATACCTCCGCAACAACGACCGATGGAACACATTATGAATAGCAAACGATGCCGGGAGATCCAAACGAAACGACACAGGGTTAAGAATTTCCAAGATCCTATAAGGACCGATGAACCGAGACTTGAACTTAGGAGAAGAGACCTTCATAGGAACAAAACGAGAAGACAACCACACCAAGTCCCCAACACGAAGTCGAGGACCCACGCGGCGACGGTGATTAGCAAACTGCTGAGCCTTCTCCTGGGACAACTTCAAATTGTCCACCACATGACTCCAAATCCGATGCAACCCATCCACCACCATGTCCACTCCAGGACAATCAGAAGGCTCCACCTGACCAGAGGAAAAACGAGGATGAAACCCCGAATTACAAAAGAAAGGAGAAACCAAGGTAGCAGAACTAGCCCGATTATTAAGGGCAAACTCGGCCAGCGGCAAAAAGGTAACCCAGTCATCCTGATCAGCAGAAACAAAACACCTCAAATAAGTTTCCAAGGTCTGATTAGTTCGCTCCGTCTGGCCATTCGTCTGAGGATGGAATGCAGACGAAAAGGACAAATCAATGCCCATCTTAGCACAGAATGTCCGCCAAAATCTAGACACAAACTGGGATCCCCTGTCAGAAACGATGTTCTCCGGAATCCCATGCAAACGAACCACGTTCTGGAAAAACAGAGGGACCAACTCAGAGGAGGAAGGCAACTTAGGCAAGGGTACAAGATGAACCATTTTAGAAAAGCGGTCACACACAACCCAGATGACAGACATTTTTTGAGAGACAGGGAGATCCGAAATAAAGTCCATGGAAATGTGCGTCCAAGGCCTCTTCGGGATAGGCAAAGGTGACAACAATCCACTGGCTCGAGAACAGCAAGGCTTAGCCCGAGCACAAACCTCACAAGACTGCACAAAAGAACGCACATCCCTCGACAAGGAAGGCCACCAAAAAGACCTGGCCACCAAGTCTCTAGTACCAAATATTCCAGGATGACCTGCCAACGCAGAAGAATGGACCTCGGAGATGACTCTACTGGTCCAACTATCCGGAACAAACAGTCTCTCAGGCGGACAACGATCAGGTTTACCCGCCTGAAACTCCTGCAAAGCACGTCGCAAGTCTGGGAAGACGGCCGACAAAATCACCCCATCCCTAAGGATACCAGTGGGCTCAGAATTTCCAGGGGAGTCAGGCACAAAACTCCTAGAAAGAGCATCCGCCTTCACATTCTTTGAACCTGGCAGGTATGAAACCACAAAATTGAAACGAGAGAAAAACAGTGACCAACGAGCCTGTCTAGGATTCAGACGCCTGGCAGACTCAAGGTAAATCAGATTTTTGTGATCAGTCAAGACCACCACACGATGTCTAGCACCCTCCAGCCAATGACGCCATTCCTCAAATGCCCACTTCATGGCCAAAAGTTCCCGATTACCCACATCATAATTCCGCTCAGCGGGCGAAAATTTTCTAGAAAAGAACGCACATGGCTTCATCACCGAGCAATCGGAGCTTCTCTGTGACAAAACCGCCCCCGCTCCAATCTCGGAAGCATCAACCTCAACTTGGAAAGGAAGCGAAACATCAGGCTGACGCAACACAGGAGCAGAAGAAAACCGGCGTTTAAGTTCCTGAAAGGCCTCCACAGCCGCAGGAGACCAATCAGCAACATCAGCACCCTTCTTAGTCAAATCCGTCAAAGGCTTAACAACACTAGAAAAATTAGTTATAAAACGACGATAGAAATTAGCAAAGCCCAAGAACTTCTGCAAACTCTTAAGAGATGCAGGCTGCGTCCAGTCACAAATAGCCCGAACCTTGACGGGATCCATCTCAATAGTAGAAGGGGAAAAAATATACCCCAAGAAAGAAATCTTCTGGACTCCAAAGAGACACTTTGAGCCCTTCACAAACAAGGAATTAGCCCGCAGGACCTGAAACACCTTCCTGACCTGCTGAACATGAGACTCCCAGTCATCAAAAAAAAACAAAATATCATCCAAATACACAATCATAAATTTATCCAGATATTCACGGAAAATATCGTGCATAAAGGACTGGAAGACTGAAGGAGCATTAGAAAGTCCGAAAGGCATTACCAAATACTCAAAATGGCCCTCAGGCGTATTAAATGCGGTTTTCCACTCATCACCTTGCTTTATTCGTATAAGATTATACGCACCCCGAAGATCAATCTTAGTGAACCATTTAGCCCCCTTAATGCGAGCAAACAAATCAGTCAACAAAGGCAAAGGATACTGATATTTTACGGTAATCTTATTCAAAAGACGATAATCTATACAAGGCCTCAAGGACCCATCTATTTTGGCCACGAAAAAAAAACCTGCTCCCAAAGGGGACGAAGATGGACGGATATGTCCCTTTTCCAAGGACTCCTTAACATAATCCCGCATAGCAGTATGCTCTGGCACTGACAGATTGAACAAACGACCTTTAGGAAATTTACTACCAGGAATTAAATCTATAGCACAATCGCAATCCCTGTGAGGAGGAAGCGAACTGAGCTTAGGCTCCTCAAAAACATCCCGATAATCAGACAAAAATACAGGAACCTCAGAAGGAGTAGATGAAGCGATAGAAATCGGAGGTGCATCATCATGAACCCCCTGACATCCCCAGCTTAACACAGACATTGTTTTCCAGTCCAGGACTGGGTTATGAGTTTGTAACCATGGCAGACCAAGCACTAAGACATCATGTAAATTATACAGTACCAGGAAGCGAATCACCTCCTGATGAACGGGAGTCATACGCATGGTCACGTGTGTCCAGTACTGAGGTTTATTCATAGCCAAAGGTGTAGAGTCAATTCCCTTCAAAGGAATAGGGACTTCCAGAGGCTCAAGACTAAACCCACATCGCTTGGCAAATGACCAATCCATAAGACTCAGGGCAGCGCCTGAATCTACATAGGCATCGACGGAAATGGATGATAATGAGCAAATCAGAGTCACAGACAGAATGAACTTAGACTGTAACGTACTAATGGCAACAGACTTATCAACCTTTTTTGTGCGTTAAGAGCATGCTGATATAACATGAGCTGAATCACCACAATAAAAGCACAACCCATTTTTCCGCCTATAGTTTTGCCGTTCACTTCTAGACTGAACTCTATCACATTGCATTGTCTCAAGTGCCTGTTCAGAAGACACCGCCAAATGGTGCACAGGTTTGCGCTCCCGTAAACGCCGATCAATCTGAATAGCCATAGTCATAGACTCATTTAGACCTGTAGGCGCCGGGAACCCCACCATAACATCTTTAATGGCCTCAGAAAGGCCATCTCTGAACTTTGCAGCCAGGGCGCACTCATTCCACTGAGTAAGCACTGACCATTTCCGAAATTTTTGACAATATATTTCTGCTTCATCTTGCCCCTGAGAGAGAGCTAATAAAGCTTTTTCAGCCTGAATCTCCTGGTTAGGTTCCTCATAGAGCAAACCCAATGCCAGAAAAAACGCATCCACATTAAGCAACGCAGGATCCCCTGGTGCCAATGCAAATGCCCAATTTTGAGGGTCACCCCGCAGGAAAGATATAATAATCTTAACCTGCTGAGCAGGGTCTCCAGAAGAGCGAGATTTCAAAGAAAGGAACAGCTTGCAATTGTTCCTAAAATTCAGAAAACTAGATCTATCTCCAGCAAAGAACTCTGGAATAGGAATTCTAGGTTCAGACATAGGAGCATGTACAACAAAATCTTGTATATTTTGAACCTTAGCAGTAAGATTATTCAAGCTGGAAGCTAAACTCTGGACGTCCATGATAAACAGCTAAGGTCAGAGCCATTCAAGGATTAAGAGGAGGAAAAAAAAAAAAAATCAGCCAGGTTGCAATTAAGGCTAGGCAGCAACCTCAGAGGAGAGAAAAAAAAAAAAAAAAAAAAAACTTCCTCAGACTACTTTTCCTTCTACTTCAGCCCAAACATTTTGGCCGGCTATACTGTCATGATTCCAATGGCAGGGAATCACAAAAGGACAAGCACCAACGAGCTCTGGGGTGATGGAACCTGAGCTGACCGCGACCCTAAACCTGAACACACAAATAACAATAGCCGGGGAACGTGCCTACGTTGATCCTAGACGTCTCGCACCAGCCGAAGATCTAACTTCCCCTATTAGAAGAAACACAGACCTCTCTTGCCTCCAGAGAAATACCCCACAGAAATAGCAGCCCCCCACATATAATGACGGTGAAATGAGAGGAAGGCACATAAACAGTATGAAAACAGATTCAGCAAAATGAGGCCCGCTAAAACTAGATAGCAGAGGATACAAAAGTAAACTGCGCGGTCAGCAAAAAACCCTTCAAAAAACCATCCTGTAATTACTTGAACTCATGTTCCAACTCATGGAACATGAGGAGCAATTACAGCCCACTAGAGCAACCAGCAGCAAAGAAACAATTATATGCAAGCTGGACAAGACAAAAATAAAGCAAAACGTGGAACAAGAAAATCAAAAACTTAGCTTGTCCTGAAGATTACTGAAGCCAGAAGCTGAGGTAACAAACACTCTGATAACCTTGATAGCCGGTGGGGAAATGACAAGAAAGCCCGGTTAAATAGGAAACTCCCAAATCCTAATAGAACAGGTGGACACCAGAGACAGCAGAACACAAATCACCCAGTACCATCAGTAACCACCAGAGGGAGCCCAAAAACAGAACTCACAACAGTTTAACGCATAAAAATGGCCAATTTTATGTGTACCTGGTAGCCCCTTTACGGCATCTCTCTTACTCTCTTATACCAGGTCCTAAACTTGCCTTACCTCGCTGAGAACAAGCGTCTCCATCTGAACGGGTACATGTGAAACCTCTTCTTAGACTAAAATTCTCTCTCTCTGTGGAGGGGTATTGGACCTGCTGTAATTAAAACACCTGAAGCTAGGAGGCGGAGTGCACGATCAGAAGGCTAAAGAATACATTTCAAAATCCTGACCTGCACATCCAAACATAAACTAAGTGTGAACAGGTGCTGAACCTAGAGTCGCCAACTCGTATATAGTTAAGTAAATAAGGCAGCACACTGCAGCGCTAGAACATGCAAACTTGAAAACACGAAATTTGAACTGCATTACTGCACTAGAAATATGAAAAATGAGAACGTTTAGCGCATAAAAATGGCCAGTTTTATGTGTACCTGGTAGCCCCTTTACGGCATCTCTCTTATACCAGGTCCTAAACTTGCCTTACCTCTCTGAGAACAAACGTCTCCATCTGAACGGGTACTGTTGTGAATTCTGTGGCTGAGTTCACTTCTGTGGTCACAAGTGGTATTGCAGTCTCTGGGCTTCCTCCCTCAGGTGTTTTGGTGAGCTCGTTGGCTGCCTTGCTATTTAGCTCCACCTGAGTCTGTCTTCCTTGCTCCTTGTCAATGTTCCAGTGTTGGATCTGAGCTACTGCATCTTTCCTTGGGCCTGCTGCTCTGCTAGATAAGTGCTTCTAGTTTGTTTTCTGTTTTTTCTGTCCAGCTTGCTATTAACTTTTGCTGGAAGCTCTGAGAAGCAAAGGGGTGCACCGCCGTGCTGTTAGTTCGGCACGGTGGGTCTTTTTGCCCCTTTGCGTGGTTTTCGTTTTAGGGTTTTTTGTAGACTGCATAGTTCTCTTTGCTATCCTCGCTCTGTCTAGAATATCGGGCCTCACTTTGCTGAATCTATTTCATTCCTACGTTTGTCTTTTCATCTTGCTAACAGTCATTATATGTGGGGGGCTGCCTATTCCTTTGGGGTATTTCTCTGAGGTAAGTCAGGCTTTTATTTCTATCTTCAGGCTAGTCAGCTCCTCAGGCAGTGCCGAGTTGCATAGGTAGTGATAGGCGCAATCCACTGCTGCTTATAGTTGTGTGAGGATAGATCAGGTACTGCAGTCTACAGAGATTCCACGTCTCAGAGCTCGTCCTATTGTTTTTGGTTATTGCCAGATCTCTGTATGTGCGCTGATTACTGCACGCTGTGTTGCCTGATTGCCAGCCATAACAGTACAAGGAGCCACACCAATGATTCCCAATAGAGGGAAAAAAGAAATCCTGACATCATTTTTTTTTCTTAGCTCTGTCTTCAGTCTTTTTTTTCCCCTAGACATTAGAGTGCTTCAGGACACAGCTGTGGACATGGATATTCAGGCTCTGTGCTCCTCAATGGATAATCTCGTTGTAAATGTACAAAAGATTCAAGATACTATTGATCAGAAATCGATGCTAGAACCAAGAATTCCGATTCCTGATTTGTTTTTTGGTGACAGAACTAAGTTCCTGAGCTTCAGAAATAATTGTAAGCTATTTTTGGCCTTGAAACCTCATTCTTCTGGTAATCCTATTCAACAGGTTTTGATTATTATTTCTTTTTTGCGCGGCGACCCACAGGACTGGGCGTTTTCTCTTGCACCAGGAGATTCTGCATTGAGTAATGTTGATGCATTTTTCCAGGCGCTGGGATTGCTTTACGATGAGCCTAATTCAGTGGATCAGGCTGAGAAAAATCTGCTGGCTTTATGCCAGGGTCAGGATGATGTAGAAGTATATTGTCAGAAATTTAGGAAGTGGTCAGTACTCACTCTGTGGAATGAATCTGCACTAGCGGCTTTGTTCAGAAAGGGTCTCTCTGAAGCTCTTAAGGATGTAATGGTGGGATTTCCTATGCCTGCTGGTTTGAATGAGTCTATGTCCTTGGCCATTCAGATTGGTCGTCGCTTGCGCGAGCGTAAATCTGTGCACCATCTGGCGGTATTGTCTGAGAGTAAACCTGAGCCTATGCAGTGCGACAGGACTATGACTAAAGTAGAACGGCAAGAACACAGACGTCGGAACAGACTGTGTTTCTATTGTGGTGATTCTACTCATGCTATTTCTAATTGTCCTAAACGCACTAGGCGGTTCGATAGCTCTGCCGTTATTGGTACTGTACAGTCCAAATTCCTTTTGTCCATTACCTTAATGTGCTCTTTGTCATCGTATTCTGTCATGGCGTTTGTGGATTCAGGCGCTGCCCTGAATCTGATGGATTTGGATTATGCTAAACGTTGTGGATTTTTCTTGGAGCCTTTGCGGTGTCCTATTCCGTTGAGAGGAATTGATGCTACACCTTTGGCCAAGAATAAGCCTCAGTACTGGGCCCAGCTGACCATGTGCATGGCTCCTGCACATCAGGAAGTTATTCGCTTTCTGGTACTGCATAATTTGCATGATGTGGTCGTGTTGGGGTTGCCATGGCTACAAACCCATAATCCAGTATTGGATTGGAACTCTATGTCGGTAACCAGCTGGGGTTGTCAGGGAGTACATGGTGATGTTCCATTTTTGTCTATTTCGTCATCCATTCCTTCTGACATCCCAGAGTTCTTGTCGGACTTTCAGGATGTATTTGAAGAGTCCAAGTCTGATGCCCTACCTCCGCATAGGAATTGTGATTGTGCTATCGATTTGATTCCTGGTAGTAAATTCCCTAAGGGTCGTTTATTTAATTTGTCCGTACCTGAACACACCGCTATGCGCAGTTATGTGAAGGAGTCCCTGGAGAAGGGACATATTCGCCCATCGTCGTCACCATTGGGAGCAGGGTTCTTTTTTGTAGCCAAGAAGGATGGTTCGCTAAGACCGTGTATTGATTACCGCCTTCTTAATAAGATCACTGTTAAGTTTCAGTATCCCTTGCCATTGATTTCTGACTTGTTTGCTCGGATTAAGGGGGCTAGTTGGTTTACTAAGATTGATCTTCGTGGTGCGTATAATCTGGTGAGAATCAGGCAGGGAGATGAATGGAAAACGGCATTTAATACGCCCGAGGGTCATTTTGAGTATCTGGTGATGCCGTTCGGACTTGCCAATGCTCCATCTGTTTTTCAGTCTTTTATGCATGACATTTTCCGTGAGTATCTGGATAAATTCTTGATTGTTTACTTGGATGACATTTTGATCTTCTCAGATGATTGGGAGTCTCATGTGAAGCAAGTCAGAATGGTTTTCCAGGTACTGCGTGCTAATTCCTTGTTCGTGAAGGGATCAAAGTGTCTCTTCGGTGTGCAGAAAGTTTCATTTTTGGGGTTCATCTTTTCCCCTTCTACTATCGAGATGGATCCGGTTAAGGTTCAGGCCATCCAGGATTGGACTCAGCCGACATCTCTAAAAAGTCTGCAGAAATTCCTGGGCTTTGCTAATTTTTATCGTCGCTTCATCTGTAATTTTTCTAGCATTGCCAGACCATTGACCGATTTGACCAAGAAGGGTGCTGATTTGGTTAATTGGTCTTCTGCTGCCGTGGAAGCTTTTCAGGAGTTGAAGCGTCGTTTTTGCTGTGCCCCTGTGTTGTGTCAACCTGATGTTTCTCTTCCGTTCCAGGTCGAGGTTGATGCTTCTGAGATTGGTGCAGGGGCAGTTTTGTCACAGAGAGGTTCTGGTTGCTCAGTGTTCAAACCATGTGCTTTCTTTTCCAGGAAATTTTCTGCTGCTGAGCGTAATTATGATGTGGGCAACCGAGAGTTGCTGGCCATGAAGTGGGCATTCGAGGAGTGGCGTCATTGGCTTGAGGGTGCTAAGCATCGCGTGGTGGTTTTGACTGATCATAAGAACCTTACTTATCTTGAGTCTGCCAAGCGCTTGAATCCTAGACAGGCCCGTTGGTCGTTATTTTTTGCTCGTTTTGATTTTGTGATTTCATACCTTCCGGGCTCTAAAAATGTGAAGGCGGATGCTCTGTCTAGGAGTTTTGTGCCCGACTCTCCGGGGTTGTCTGAGCCGGCGAGTATCCTCAAGGAAGGAGTCATTGTGTCTGCCATCTCCCCTGATTTGCGGAGAGTGTTGCAGAAATTTCAGGCTAATAAACCTGATCGTTGTCCGGCCGAGAAACTGTTCGTCCCTGATAGGTGGACTAGTAAAGTTATCTCTGAACTTCATTGTTCGGTGCTGGCCGGTCATCCAGGAATCTTTGGTACCAGGGAGTTGGTTGCTAGATCCTTCTGGTGGCCATCTCTGTCACGGGATGTGCGTGCTTTTGTGCAGTCCTGTGGAATTTGTGCTAGGGCTAAGCCCTGCTGTTCACGTGCCAGTGGGTTGCTTTTGCCCTTGCCGGTCCCGAAGAGGCATTGGACACATATTTCGATGGATTTCATTTCTGACCTTCCCGTTTCTCAAAAAATGTCGGTCATTTGGGTGGTCTGTGATCGCTTTTCTAAAATGGTCCATCTGGTGCCCTTGGTTAAATTGCCTTCCTCCTCTGATTTGGTGCCTTTGTTCTTCCAGCATGTGGTTCGTTTACATGGCATTCCTGAGAATATTGTTTCTGACAGAGGTTCCCAGTTTGTCTCGAGGTTCTGGCGAGCCTTTTGTGGTAGGATGGGCATTGACCTATCTTTCTCCTCGGCCTTCCATCCTCAGACTAATGGCCAGACCGAACGAACCAATCAGACCTTGGAAACATATCTGAGATGTTTTGTTTCCGCTGACCAGGATGATTGGGTGTCATTTTTGCCGTTGGCTGAGTTCGCCCTTAATAATCGGGCCAGCTCGGCTACCTTGGTCTCTCCATTTTTCTGCAATTCTGGGTTCCATCCTCGTTTCTCTTCAGGACAGGTTGAGTCTTCGGACTGTCCTGGTGTGGATTCTGTGGTGGACAGGTTGCAGCAGATCTGGACTCAGGTAGTGGACAATTTGACCTTGTCCCAGGAGAAGGCTCAGCTTTTCGCTAATCGTAGACGCCGTGTGGGACCCCGACTTCGTGTTGGGGATCTGGTTTGGTTATCTTCTCGTCATATTCCTATGAAGGTTTCCTCTCCTAAATTTAAACCTCGTTTTATTGGTCCGTATAGGATTTCTGAGATTCTCAATCCGGTGTCTTTTCGTCTGACCCTCCCAGACTCCTTTTCCATACATAATGTATTCAATAGGTCGTTGTTGAGGAGATACGTGGCACCTATGGTTCTATCTGTGGAGCCTCCTGCCCCTGTTTTGGTGGAGGGGGAATTGGAGTATATTGTGGAGAAGATTTTGGATTCTCGTGTCTCTAGACGGAAACTCCAGTATCTGGTCAAATGGAAGGGTTATGCTCAGGAAGATAATTCCTGGGTTTTTGCCTCTGATGTCCATGCCCCAGATCTTGTTCGTGCCTTTCATGTGGCTCATCCTGGTCGGCCTGGGGGTTCTGGTGAGGGTTCGGTGACCCCTCCTCAAGGGGGGGGTACTGTTGTGAATTCTGTGGCTGAGTTCACTTCTGTGGTCACAAGTGGTATTGCAGTCTCTGGGCTTCCTCCCTCAGGTGTTTTGGTGAGCTCGTTGGCTGCCTTGCTATTTAGCTCCACCTGAGTCTGTCTTCCTTGCTCCTTGTCAATGTTCCAGTGTTGGATCTGAGCTACTGCATCTTTCCTTGGGCCTGCTGCTCTGCTAGATAAGTGCTTCTAGTTTGTTTTCTGTTTTTTCTGTCCAGCTTGCTATTAACTTTTGCTGGAAGCTCTGAGAAGCAAAGGGGTGCACCGCCGTGCTGTTAGTTCGGCACGGTGGGTCTTTTTGCCCCTTTGCGTGGTTTTCGTTTTAGGGTTTTTTGTAGACTGCATAGTTCTCTTTGCTATCCTCGCTCTGTCTAGAATATCGGGCCTCACTTTGCTGAATCTATTTCATTCCTACTTTTGTCTTTTCATCTTGCTAACAGTCATTATATGTGGGGGGCTGCCTATTCCTTTGGGGTATTTCTCTGAGGTAAGTCAGGCTTGTATTTCTATCTTCAGGCTAGTCAGCTCCTCAGGCAGTGCCGAGTTGCATAGGTAGTGATAGGCGCAATCCACTGCTGCTTATAGTTGTGTGAGGATAGATCAGGTACTGCAGTCTACAGAGATTCCACGTCTCAGAGCTCGTCCTATTGTTTTTGGTTATTGCCAGATCTCTGTATGTGCGCTGATTACTGCACGCTGTGTTGCCTGATTGCCAGCCATAACAGGGTACATGTGAAACCTCTTCTTAGACTAAAATTCTCTCTCTCTGTGGAGGGGTATTGGACCTGCTGTAATTAAAACACCTGAAGCTAGGAGGCGGAGTGTACGATCAGAAGGCTAAAGAATACATTTCAAAATCCTGGCCTGCAAATTTTGCACATACACACAACTAACATTAGTAGTGTGGAATATGCAAAAAAAATGGGGATATGACATGGATTACTGTATGTAAACCATGTCTCATATCATGTCGGGTTTAGGAAGGAGATCGCAAAAACCGGCAATTGAATTACCGGCTTTAAAGCTATCTCGCGCTGGATGAAATATTAATATATATACATATATGTGTCTCAATGATATATATATATATATACATATATATATATATACCTATTCGATGTGTACACATTTATTCTACCTATTCTATTGTAAGCTGTCAGTGTGATTTTACTGTACACCGCACTGAATTGCCAGCTTTTCTCTCTAACACCGCTGCGTATTTCTCACAAGTCACACTGCTGGTCCGTGTGTAAACCATATTTTTCTCGCCCCATAGACTTTCATTGGCGTATTTTTTGCGCAATACGGTGACAAACGCAGCATGCTGCGTTTTTCTACGGCCGTAGAAAGCCGTATAATACAGATGTGTAATATACGGCTGATAGGACATGACGCATTGAGAATCATTGGTCCGTGTGTAATGCGTGTTTTACGGACGTATTTTATGTGCTCATACGTCCGTAAAACTCGCTAGTGTGATGCCGGCCTAAGCCGCCGCACGCGGCCCGATGCATCATGGGAGTGTGACATCACACGCTGCCCTGCTCCACTTCACTTCCTAATTTCGGAGCAGAGTGCTGTGTGCCACGTGGCTGTGGATGGCGGAGGAGCAGACAGAGGAGCAGAAGAGGCAGGCAGTAGAGGGGGACCACCGGACGAGAGAGAGCGGTGGGACTGTGGACAGTTCGAGGGGTGGAGTGTGGAGGCAGGGCTGGGGTGGAGCCTGGGCGGAGTCTCAAGGGGGCCCCAAAAAATAGAATTATTCTTACCGTTAATTCGGTTTCTAGGAGCCTTCCACGACAGCCACAGGAGGTTGTCTCCATACCATAATGGGGGACAGGAAGCACAAGAGGTTAAAAACCCCTCCCACCTCCCATTAACCAGTGACTTACAACTGAACCCATAGCACCGGTTACCTTTAGATTCTCAGAATAAATATCCAAGAACATCGGGAGGGAATTAATGCTGTCGTGAAAGGCTCCTAGAAACCGAATTAACGGTAAGAATAATTCTATTTTCTCTAGCAGCCTTCCACGACAGCCACAGGAGGAATGCCAACCAATTCTGTATTTAGGGAGGGACCACAGCCTGAAGAACCTTTCGGCCAAAGACAAGATCCCGGTTGGACCAGAAGTCCAATCTATAATGCTTAGTAAATGTGTGTAGAGAAGACCATGTTGCAGCCCTGCAAATCTGCTCTGTTGAAGCACCAGCCCTTTCAGCCCAAGAGACGGAAGTAGATCTGGTGGAATGAGCCTTTAGGCCCGCAGGAATCGCAATATTCTGAGCTAGGTATGCTTCAGTAATGGCCTTCTTTATCCAGTTGGCAATGGTACTCTTCGCTACCTTCTTGCCCTTGTTTCGGCCAGATAGATGAACGAAGAGATTTTTGTCAATTCTGAAGGATTTGGTTTGTTCCAGGTAGTATAACACTATACGTCGTACATCCAATGTATGAAATCTGTGTTCCTCCAGGTTTGAAGGATTGTGACAGAACGATGGAAGGACTATATCCTGTGATCGATGAAATTCTGACACTACCTTCGGAAGGAAACATGGATCTGGTTGGAACACAATGGAATCGACTCTTATAGTAAGATAAGGTTCTCTAATTGAGAGGGCTTGTATTTCCCCCACTCGTCTTGCAGTAGAAATTGCAACTAAAAAGGCAGTCTTGCAGGATAAAAGCTGTGAGGAACAAGATGATAACGGCTCAAATGGAGGAGCCGTAAGGCCCTTTAGAACTATGTTTAAGTCCCATGATGGTACAACAATTTGTTTTCTTGGACAATGCCTTGATGCTGCGACCATAAACCTTTTTATCCAATGGTGACCTGCAAGGTCTTGGTCGAAGACAGAGCTCAAAGCTGACACTTGAACTTTTAAGGTACTTGGCTTCAGACCCAACTCCAATCCTCTGTGTAGAAAATCTAATATTTGTGAGATATTAGGATGGAAAGGGTCAGGATTATGAGGATGACACCACGAGGAGAATCTCTTCCAAATTTTGCTATATATAGCATTGGTGACAGGCTTTCTAGACTTTAGTAAGGTAGAAATTACTGACTCTGAAAGACCTTTAGCTTTTAGTACCTGGGCTTCAATAGCCAGGCTGCCAGCTTGAACTTTTGCGGCTCCGGATGATAAAAGGGGCCCTGGCAGAGTAGATCCTCTGATGTTTGGAGAAAAATTGGACCATCCACCTTCAGTTCTCTGATGAGGTGATACCAGCTTCTCTTTGGCCATGCCGGAGCTACTAGAATAGTCTGGACTTGATTGTCTCGGATCTTCCGGAGGGTTTTTGCAAGTAACGGTATTGGAGGAAACACATATGCCAGATGGAACCTCCATGTATGAGCAAAGGCGTCTACTCCCTGAGACCTGTCCCTGGGGTCTAAAGAGAAGTAGTTCTCGACCTGTGCATTCTGGCTTGATGCTAGAAGATCTATGTCGGGAAGTCCCCATCTGTCCGTCAACATTCTGAAAACATCCGCCTTCAGGCTCCATTCTCCTGGATGCAAGTCGCGACGACTCAGGAGATCTGCATGAGTATTTACTGACCCTTTGAGGTGTATTGCTGATAGAGAGAGGAGATGTTTCTCTGCCCAGCAAAAAATTCTGTTTGATATTGTCTTCAAATGATTGAACTTCGGGCTCCCCTGGTGTTTTAGATGCGCTACAGTCGTCATATTGTCTGAGTAGACTCTGACATGTTGACCTATGATGAGACTGCTGGCGGCCAGAAGGGCCCTCTCCACTGCCATCAATTCTCTGAAGTTGGAGGACTTGGTGCTTTCTTTCCGATTCCAGAGACCCTGGAATGGGATCTACGAGACGACTGCTTCCCAACCTCTTTGACTGGCATCTGTTGTCACTGTCACCAGTGGATCTTGTATCCAGTCTACTCCTTTTAGCAGGTTTGTTTGGATCGCCCACCAGGTTAATGAGGCTTTTACCTTCCCTGGAGTGTACACTCTTCTGTTCAGGAAATTTGGATTTCCATTCCAGTTTCCTAGGATGTGCGCCTGCAGTACTCTGGAGTGGCTTTGAGCCCACTGGACTGATTGTATACAGGCCGTCATCGACCCCAGAAGAGACATTGCAGTCCGCAGAGTCGGAGACCGTTGTTTCTTGAAGTCTAGGACCTTAAATATCAGGTTCCTCTGGTGTTCCTCTGGTAGGAAAGATTTTTGATTTCCCGAGTCCAAAAGGACTCCGAGGTATTTTATCACCTTTGATGGTAATAGTTGAGACTTGCTTAGATTGGGTATCCAACCCAAAAGCTGTAAGATATTCAGAGTTTTGGAAATTCTCAGATTGAGAATTTCGGCGGAAGGACCAATTATTAAAAGGTCGTCCAAGTACGGTACTATAGCGACGTCTTGGTTCCTGATATGAGCTACAGCTTCCGCCATGACTCTGGAGAAAACCCTTGGGGCCGAGGAGATCCCGAAGGGGAGAACATTGTATTGGAAATGTAGGACCTTTTGATTGAATTGGACCGCAAATCTTAGGTATTTCCTGTGGCGAGGATGCATTGGAATATGGAAATAGGCATCCTTGAGGTCTATTGTTGCCACATAGGAATGAGGAGCTATCAGATGGATGGCTGTTTTTACTGACTCCATTTTGAATTTGAGGTAAGTTATGTATTTGTTGAGAGCTTTTTGATTTATTATAATCCGAGCCTGCCCGGAAGGCTTTTTTACCATGAAGATTCGGGAATAGTGTCCTTTCCCTTGCTCGTTTACCAGGACCACGGAAATAGCTCTCGAGTCTAGTAAGTCCTGTATTCCTGCCATCATCAGTTTTTGAGTATCCCGAGATGACGGGGAGGTGACTCTTAGTCCAAAAAGAAACAAAGGACCAGTGCTCCATCCGGGTGTAGTATTCCAAATAACGATCTTTATTGAGCCATGTAACAGCAACGTTTCGACCCGAAGGTCTTTTTCAAGCATGTCTGATCATGCAAGGGAGCAGCCTTAAATAGCGTGGATGCCACACACTGCACCAATCGCCATCAGGTCAGCCCCCTGCCTAATAATATCACATAAAAATAACAAAACACACATCAGATACATATCTCATAAAAGTCCACCACCGCAGATACAAACACCATAAGGGAGACATGGAAAAGATCTACATTATATAAAATCCACAAGTTGTTTACCTTTATGTCAACCAATTAGACAGATGCATCAATTGTTACTATAGAGATGTAAACCAATCGCAAGTGAATCAGACTCCACCAATCCCTAACTACTACAAACGGCGCCTAAATACACAAGTGGCCTATCGGATATCACAGGCTTCCTGAGCGTACATCAATCCACCAACCAGCCCTCCTGTTACATGCCGCACCACTCACGTCATATCCCGCTCTAGTCTCCACAGCTTCCTGAACTGATCACCGTCTCCGGCGATATCAGCGTCATCCCAGAAGCGCGCATGCGCACATCGAGCCGCGAGAACACATCGCGGATATCAGGGAAAACCAATCAGCAGAGGTAACCGCCCATACACCCAGCGGCGACGTCACATGACCTAAGGTAGGACATGTAACCTAGGTGATATCAACAAAAGCAATTCTCCTTAGCTGCCTTCTCCAAAGCAGCACAGCAAGTGTCCTAAAAGCAGCCTCTGCATGAGTGAGTGCACCCGCAGCTAGCACAGCCAGTGCCCCGTCACCAGACAGCGCAACTCGCCGGTCAGTGCGCACACATCCACAAAAACAGAAGCGCAGTGAGGACACGATAAGAAGCAACAAAAGCAAGTCACCTTAATGTAATCAATGAACAAAACGACCGTGACATCCAGAAAAGCGCTATAGGGGACAGATAAACCGCCCAATCGTAAATGATATGAAATCCCTCTCATGTCACTATAGAGTATGATGGAATCAAATAATTGAAATAAGAACTTCAGTCCCGACATCCATCGTCCATGGTGAATCCAGTCCCCAATGTCCATACACATATAACCACCTAAAAAACCCAAAAAATAAAACAAATAATCCACGGAGTGGAACATATTAAAAATTACACCGATGTGAGCTGCACACACCTCATCAGTGTGATAAAACTATACTACACAGGTCTGTAAATTAAAATCCAGGTTCAAACCACCCAGTTGTAGGGATCCCAACATAAAAATCCACTTCAACTCCTTTTGTTTTAACAATTGCAGTCTGTCACCACCCCTCCTCAGGGCCGGAACACTGTCAATGACCCTGAATCGCAGCTGGTTGACAGAATGCTTATGTTCCAAGAAATGTTTCGGAACAGGCAACTCAGTAAGCCCCGTTCTCACCGTACTCTTGTGTTTTAGTTATTCGCGCCTTGACCTCCATGGTCGTCTCACCAACATAGGTGAGCCCACACGGGCATACAATCATGTACACAACCCAACTAGACGTACAAGTGTACCTTTCTTTTAGAAAAATCTTTTTGCCAGTATGGGGATGGCAAAAGAATTCCCCTTTCAACATGTTGTTACAACAAGAGCAACCCAAACATGGAAAATTCCCATATTTGGCCATACTGAGAGTTCTCTGTATAGAGGATTTCGATGTCCCCACATCAGAACGAACCAACCTGTCCCTGAGATTACGCCCCCTTCTAAAGGACATCAGTGGATAAGTCCCAAAACTAGGGATCGATGGTAGACCCCGTTGTAAAAGTGACCAATGTTTCCTAATCACTCTACCAATCTGGTTGCTCACTGGATTATAAGTTGTCACAAATGGGATCCGATCACAAACCCGTTTCACACGTGTCTTTTTGCGAATACTCTCACGAGAGCAATTCAAGGTTTTCTCCTTAAATCTCACCACCTCCTTACCAGGGTACCCCCTCTGCAAAAATTTCGAGCACATCTCATCCAGACGTTGATTAATTTTATCCTCCGAACCCTTAACAACTGACTCCATGGCAGTGAATTTACCATACTCCTTGGGTGGTTGCTATCAAACATCAGCAGGCTATTCCTGTCAGTTTCCTTTACAAAAATGTCAGTTCTCAACCTACCCATTTCCTTATACACCAAGGTATCCAGGAACTGTACCTGTGTCATTGAATATGTAAGGGTAAACTGCAATTCAGAGTGTATCTGATTCAGATAAGTCTGGAAATCCTGTAATATAAGATTCAACAAAATGGTTTTTGCTAGGAGGTTGAAAAGAACTCTTATTGTATAAACCTACTTCACGTAACGTGAAGCCACGGGTAGGAGCATTGTCAGACATTGAACTTAAAGTTTTATCTAAGGGCCTTTCTTTTTGTCCATCGAATAATCCAGATTGGTTCGGCTTGGAGGTTGACTTGCTTTTTTAGGAGACTGAGACTATCCTCTTATTTTTCTGACAGGGTGGATGGTAGTAGTACGAGTGGTGAGGCTCCTACCCGTGGCTTCACGTTACGTGAAGTAGGTTTATACAATAAGAGTTCTTTTCAACCTCCTAGCAAAAACCATTTTGTTGAATCTTATATTGAGTTAGTACAGAAGGATGTTGATAAGATAAGAAAGGACTTTAGACCTCGGTCAGTTCATAATTTGACTTATAGGGAAAGAATAACTTTAGATGCGTTGGCTGGGAATCCATCAATAACCATCAAACCTGCCGATAAAGGCGGAGCAGTGGTCGTTATGGACAGCGTAAAGTATAAAGCTGAGATACAGCGGCAGTTGGCCGATAGCTCTGTATATGAGAAATTGTCTGGCAATCCGACATCTAGGTTTCAGAGAGAGTAACAGCTTGTGGTCAGTGATTCCCTGTCCATGGGACTCATTGACCACAAGCTGTCAGAATTTTTGATTGTTGATTTTCCGGTTACACCAGTAATATATGTGTTACCTAAAATTCATAAATGTCTATGTGATCCCCCGGGTCGCCCGATTGTTTCGGGGCGGGGTTCATTGTTTAACAAAACGGCCATTTTTCTGGATCGGATATTACGTCCCTTTGCAACTTCAGCGAGGTCATATGTGAAAGATACGAATGACTTTTTGGACAAGATTGAGGATGTTAATGTTTCGGAGACAACTGTTCTAGCATCTTTTGATGTTGTGTCGTTATATACGTCCATAGAACACGAGAAGGGCTTGGATGCGGTCTCATGTATGCTGTCGGGCTCTGACGTGGCCCCTGAGTGTGCACAGCTTGTCTTCACACTGTTGGAATTCATCCTCAGGAGGAACTTTTTCCTCTTTGGGGACGATTTTTTTCTGCAGTTAAGGGGCACCGCCATGGGGTCCAACGTGCCCCCACGTATGCCAACATCTTTATGGCGGTGCTCGAGGACAGGTTTGTGTACAGTTCCATCCTCTGGCGCCACGTCAGAGCCTGGTGGCGTTATATTGACGACATTTTTGTAATTTGGGAGGGCAGTCTACAGGAATTACAGGATTTCCAGACTTATCTGAATCAGATACACTCTGAATTGCAGTTTACCCTTACATATTCAATGACACAGGTACAGTTCCTGGTTACCTTGGTGTATAAGGAAATGGGTAGGTTGAGAACTGACATTTTTGTAAAGGAAATTGACAGGAATAGCCTGCTGATGTTTGATAGCAACCACCCAAGGAGTATGGTAAATTCACTGCCATGGAGTCAGTTGTTAAGGGTTCGGAGGATCGTGTCCGATGAGGATAAAATTAATCAACGTCTGGATGAGATGTGCTCGAAATTTTTGCAGAAGGGGTACATAAGCATTCTGTCAACCAGCTGCGATTCAGGGTCATTGACAGTGTTCCGGCCCTGAGGAGGGGTGGTGACAGACTGCAATTGTTAAAACAAAAGGAGTTGAAGTGGATTTTTATGTTGGGATGACTACAACCGGGTGGTTTGAACCTGGATTTTAATTTACAGACCTGTGTAGTATAGTTTTATCACACTGATGAGGTGTGTGCAGCTCACATCGTTGTAACTTTTAATATGTTCCACTCCGTGGATTATTTGTTTTATTTTTTTGGTTTTTTAGGTGGTTATATGTGTATGGACATTGGGGACTGGATTCACCATGGACGATGGATGTCGGGACTGAAGTTCTTATTTCAATTATTTGATTCCATCATACTCTATAGTGACATGAGAGGGATTTCATATCATTTACGATTGGGCGGTTTATCTGTCCCCTATAGCGCTTTTCAGGATGTCACGGTCGTTTTGTTCATTGATTACATTAAGGTGACTTGCTTTTGTTGCTTCTTATCGTGTCCTCACTGCGCTTCTGTTTTTGTGGATGTGTGCGCACTGACCGGCGAGTTGCGCTGTCTGGTGACGGGGCACTGGCTGTGCTAGCTGCGGGTGCACTCACTCATGCAGAGGCTGCTTTTAGGACACTTGTTGTGCTGCTTTGGAGAAGGCAGCTAAGGAGAATTGCTTTTGTTGATATCACCTAGGTTACATGTCCTACCTTAGGTCATGTGACGTCGCCGCTGGGTGTATGGGCGGTTACCTCTGCTGATTGGTTTTCCCTGATATCCGCGATGTGTTCTCGCGGCTCGATGTGCGCATGCGCGCTTCTGGGATGACGCTGATATCGCCGGAGACGGTGATCAGTTCAGGAAGCTGTGGAGACTAGAGCGGGATATGACGTGAGTGGTGCGGCATGTAACAGGGGGGCTGGTTGGTGGATTGATGTACGCTCAGGAAGCCTGTGATATCCGATAGGCCACTTGTGTATTTAGGCGCCGTTTGTAGTAGTTAGGGATTGGTGGAGTCTGATTCACTTGCGATTGGTTTACATCTCTATAGTAACAATTGATGCATCTGTCTAATTGGTTGACATAAAGGTAAACAACTTGTGGATTTTATATAATGTAGATCTTTTCCATGTCTCCCTTATGGTGTTTGTATCTGCGGTGGTGGACTCTTATGAGATATGTATCTGATGTGTGTTTTGTTATTTTTATGCGATACTATTAGGCAAGGGGCTGACCTGATGGCAATTGGTGCAGTGTGTGGCATCCACGCTATTTAAGGCTGCTCCCTTGCATGATCAGACATGCTTGAAAAAGACCTTCGGGTCGAAACGTTGCTGTTACATGGCTCAATAAAGATCGTTATTTGGAATACTACACCCGGATGGAGCGCTGGTCCTTTGTTTCTTTTTGGACTATGTGGATATTCCAGTAAGGTTCCCTGGATGTGGACCTGGCGCCCCAATGAGTGAGTGCTGTCAGTCTCCCTTTTCTCTTTGGGGAGGTGACTCTTAAGATCCTGGGAGGAGGCGCATCGAACTCTATCAGAAGACCCTGCTGGATAACACTTACTACCCAAGGGCTGTTGGAGATATTGTTGGAGATATCTGCCAACTGTGAACAAAGTTCGAAAGCCTCCCCCCCACAGGATCGGAGTCATTGTTTTTCTTGTTGTGTTTGTCAGGGAATAAGGATGTTTTTAGTTTTTTCCCCTTGGCATAACTCCACCTCCCGGATTTCCCTTTACCCTGGGAGGGCTGGGGCTCAGAGGGTCGAAAAAAACGCTTCCTGGGAGGTCTTTGTTCAGGAAGAGTTTTCTTTCTGTCCGTGGCTTTTTCTAGGATGTCATCCAATGAGGGCCCAAACACATAGTCACCCTTAAAGGGGATGGAACAAAGTTTTATCTTTGAGGTGACATCTCCACTCCACATTTTTAGCCAGAGAGCCCTTCTGGCTGAATTTGTCTGGACTAAAGATCTGGCGTCCACACGGATAGATTCCAGTGAGGCGTCTGCAAGGAACCCGGTTGCTCTATGTAAAATAGGTAAGGAATCCAGCACTTCTTCTCTCGGGGTACCCTGAGAGATGTGATTTTCTAGCTCTTCTATCCAACGGAAGAGAGAGTGGGCTATGCAGGTGGATGCAATGTTGAATCTGAAGGCCGAGGTAGAAGTTTCCCAGGACTTTTTGAGAAGGCTCTCAATCTTCCTATCCAAGGGGTCCTTTAACTGGGAAGAATCCTCGAACGGCAGAGCCGTCTTCTTAGCCACTCTAGCCAACTGAACATCTATTTTGGGGATGTTCCATTTGATTGAACCCTCATCTAGAGGAAACCGATGTTTAAAGTCTGAAGGAGTAGTTAGCCGTTTCTCAGGCAGTTCCCACTAATTATTGATCATGTCTATGATACTCTTATGTACGGGAAACCCTGGTTGTTTTACGGTATGAGCCAAAATTGATAAACAATACACAGCGTGTTGAACAAAAAAGAAACACCTGTGCCTATACAGGGACTACTAACAAAAAGGAATCCCGTGCAAATATAACAGATAAAGCCTATATAGAAATATTGCACAAAAAAGGATCATTATTAAAAAGACATCTTTATTGGATACATACAATGTTGCTAAAATTACATAGAAACAAAAAATGGGAAACTCTGAGGGTGACAACTACACCAAGGGCCGCAGGTAAGTGGTTAATCAGTTGCTCATAATCAAGGATATAAGCCCCATAACAAATATTGGTGTGCTAGTGATCCATATTATTGGAATAAATTACACTATGCTGGTAAAGAACATCCAGCTACCACATCCAAGCAAGTATATAGGACAATAGAAAAGCAATTAATAGAGCATAATCACCTCAGACCTGCGGCGCCACCACCCCTACGCGCGTTTCGGCGTGCATGCCTTCTTCTTTATTTTGTGCTAATTGATCTAACGCTATTTTTTCTTTTCTACTCAAATTGACCTTGGATTTTTTGTTGTTGTATTTTTACTCAATTCAATCAGTTCCAATTCAACAACCTCTTTGAATTTATCCAGGATTGCTGGTCTTGACTTCAACAGATAATAATCCATATTAGATGTTAGGAACTTAACCGACTGATCCCCAGGTTTTTTATCAGTTGTATCCAAGTCATATAAATCTTTTAATGTCCTCTATTCTTCAAACATCAGTAATTCATCTTCTTCCAAGGAAAGTTCCATATTCAGCTTGGTCTCAGCAGTTTCCAGAATGCTGTTATCTTTAATATAATGGCATTTTAAAGTTAAGTTCTGTGCAAACCTGTTAATATCCATAATGGTTTGGTACACATTGAAGTCTTTAGTAGGGGGAAGCCCAATCCCTTTGATAACAGGGATATCTGGGCTTGGGAAAGCACATAGCTGGATAGGTTCCAAATTGGGATTTTTACCGTTTCCGGTTTCCCCCCCCCATGTCTGGTAACCCCCTCCTTCGATGCTTGCGCCCTCCTCTTTTCCTCCATTTTTTTTATCTTATTGTGACCACATCTCCATTGTTCTTATTAGGTTTGGCATTAGGATTACGTGTTTCAGCACCTGTGCTCACTGAGGTATCTGAAGCTTCATCTGCCGAACTCACTGATGATTGATCCAAAGTTGAGAACGTTACTTTTGGTTGAGCACAAAAAGGATATTTCTTATTGTTTTTAGGCTTTCTAAGAATGAGATGAGGGGTTTTGTTCCACTCATAAACCATGTTGTTTTTATAGTCCTCCAAATCCCTTTTAAACTTTCTTCGTTTCAGTTATTGTGTTTTCAAGTTTAATTAAACTTGTATCCATTCTTCGTTGTAATTTTTTATACTTCTCGTTGTTTTGAAAGGATTTAGTTTGATCTTGTAGGGATTTAATTGTGGTTTTAATGGTGTTTAGTTGTTTTTCTTCCTCTTAAATAATCAGGTAGATGAGAACATTTGCTTAAAATTTCTTCCCATTTTAGTCTAAACACTTCTACATAATTTGCAGTTGTTAGTTTTTTTTATTCTTAAGCCTCTGGGGATCATATTCTTATCTGCATAACTACTAAGTGAGTTGTGATCCCACCAGAGCCTGAGCTCCTTATTCTTTGCAGATTCCAGCTTTCTCATAGTAGCTTTCAGATCATTTTAGGCTTCTGCTGTGTTTTCATTATCTTCATTAGGCCGGTTTCACACGTCAGTGGCTCCGGTACGTGAGGTGACAGTTTCCTCAAGTACCGGAGACACTGACTCACGTAGACACATTAAAATCAATGTGTCTCTGCACATGTGAGCGTATTTTCACGGACCGTGTGTCCGTTTGGAAAACACGGAGACATGTCAGTGGTCGTGGGAGCGCACGTATTACACGAACCCATTAAAGTCAATGGGTCCGTGTAAAACACATACCGCACACGGATGTTGTCCGTGTGCAGTCCGTGTGCCGTGCAGGAGACAGCGTACAGTAAGCGCTGTCCCCTGCATCTAGTGCTGAAGCCCCATTCACTAATCATTTCTTCTCTCCAGCATCGTTCGCTGGAGAGAAGATATGAAAAATCTTTTTTTGTTGTTGTTTAAAAAAAAGATCCCTGTCGCCAACCCCCTTCCACCCCCTGTGCCCCTCCCTCCCCCCCCGCTGTTAATAAAATACTTACCCGGCTCCCTCGCTGCTTCCTGTCCTCGCCACAGCTTCTCCTGTATGAGTGGTCACTTGGTGCCGCCCATTGGCCCAGACGTCACCGCTCTGCTGTCCAGAATCCCAGAGTGCCTATCAGCCATATCCTCCTTCTTCTCCTCTCGCTTCCTCAAACTCAATGTGGACAAATCTGAACTCATCATCTTTCCTCCATCCCACAAATCTTCCTTACCTGACCTTTCTATCGCAGTAAATGACATCATGCTTTTCCCCGTACCCGAAGTCTGCTGTCTCGGAGTAACCTTCGACTCTGCCCTGTCCTTCAAACCACACATCCAAGCTCTTTCCACCTCCTGTCGCCTCCAGCTCAAAAATATCTCCAGGATCCGTCCTTTCCTCAACCCCTAATCTACTAAAATGCTTGTGCACGCCCTCATCATCTCCCGCCTTGACTACTGCAACATCCTTTTCTGTGGCCTCCCTGCTAACACCCTTGCACCTCTCCAGTCCATCCTTAACTCTGCTGCCCGACTAATCCATCTCTCTCCTCGCTACTCCTCCGCTTCCCCCCTCTGCAAATCTCTTCACTGGCTCCCATTCCCTCAGCGTATCCAGTTCAAACTACTAATACTGACCTACAAAGCCATCCACAACCTGTCTCCTGCATATATCTCTGAACTAATCTCCCGATATCTTCCCCCACGTGATCTCCGGTCCTCCCAAGACCTCCTTCTCTCCTCCACACTTATTCACTCCTCATCCAATCGCCTCCAAGACTTCTCCCGAATATACCCCATCCTCTGGAATTCTTTGCCCCAACACGTCCGACTATCAACCACATTTGGATCCTTCAGACGGAACCTGAAAACTCATCTCTTCAGGAAAGCCTACAGCCTGCACTAACACCGCTGCCACCTCATCACTATCGAAGCTACTGCCTCACCAACACCGGAGCTCCTGCAACCCTCAACCTACTGTCTCCTCCCCCATAATCCTGTAGAATGTAAGCCCGCAAGGGCAGGGTCCTCGCCCCTCTGTATCAGTCCGTCACTGTTAGTTTGTTTACTGTATGTGATATCTGTAACTTGTATGTAACCCCTTCTAATGTACAGCACCATGGAATCAATGGTGCTATATAAATAATAATAATAATAATAATAATAATAATTACAGTGATGAATATGCAGCTCCACCCCTATGGGAGGTGGAGCCGCATATTCATCACTGTAATAGGCGGCACCACATGACCGCTCATACAGGAGAAGCTGCGGTGAGGACAGGAAGCAGCGAGGGAGCTGGGTAAGTATTTTATTAACAGCGGGGGGGGGGGGCGCACAGGGGGTGGGAGGGGGTTGGGGACAGGGATCTTTTTTTTAAACAACAACAAAAAAAGATTTTTCATATCTTCTCTCCAGAGAACGATGCTGGAGAGAAGAAATGAATGGGGCTTCAGCACCAGATGCAGGGGACAGCGCTTAACTGTAGTGCTGTCTCCTGCACGGTGCGTGTGGTCCTCAGTCGGCACACGGGCGGCACACGGATGCTGCACGTGTGCCACACTGATGTGCCACATAAACGCACGGACACACGGACACGGATAATTCCGGTACCGATTTTTCCGGTACCGGAATTATCTGGACGTGTGAGACTGGCCTTAAAAATATCTGCTGATTTATACAATCTAGCTATGTAATTGTCAGTATCCACCAAATCCTCATTTGAAAGATCCATGTTGTTTAACATTAATACAACGCAATAGTTCTGATGATTCTATATATATAAGTGAAAGTAAAAAAATTTGCAGCAGATTACAAAACCGTGGTTACCCTAAATGGTGTTTGGAAATAGCCCATTCAATTGTCAGGAATATTAGCAGAGACTCTTTACTTAAACATAAACGTAATAAAAATAAAACTGATAACAATATTATTACATTCACCACGGGGTACAGTCCACAATTCAACCAGATCACTGACATCATACGGAAGTACATACCTATTTTGCGACAAGACACAATTCTCAGAAACATCTTGGATAATCACATGGTCCAATTTGTGCCAAAAAGAGCAACTACATTAAAAAAAACCTTTTGTCTCCCAGCTTATTTGTGGATGTAGAACAAGATCAAAGGAAAGACTGGCTTAGTGCCGTTGGTTTCCAAATGTGGAGCTAACGTGTGCAAATGTTGCCAATAAGCTACTGTCATGGATCCCTTTACTCCGTGGTGTCACTAATTCATCACGTGCCCGCTGTCAGCACGTGACTTGGGGTTGTGCCTGCAAGGGTTAATCTATCTCCCCACTCTGTCCTGCATTCAACCTCTGTCCTATGCTGTAATGGGAGCATAAATCACACACCGACCGAGGCCACACACCCGCTCATACACGCTGCCACCACTCAGCGAACACACGGGCGATGAGTCCTGGAAATTAACAATAATATTGTCTACCACTCATAAGGCTCACACACGTTAGGCCATGGATTCTTTTTAGAATATTCAAGGTTCAACTTGTTAAAGTTTTATACTTTAATACAAAAAAGACAATAATAAAATAAATAAATAAAAAGACATACAACTTATGCAAAACAGTATGAAACACACAAGAGAAACTTACAGAAATCATCTAACTGGTAGTTTGCTTTCTGCTCCCTGAGGGGGGGGGGTGAATGGAGTTGGTGGAACAATTCAGTGTCTCAAACTGCCCTCACATGTGAACACAATTCTCTGTATACAGCCCTAATCTATAGCTTTGGTCTGGAGGTCAGGCCTCCAGACCAGCCCCTCGGGTTAATATCATAATTGCTTGTTTTTTGATTGGACCACGGCCGTGCCCTCAATGAATATACCATTTTCTCTTGAGATCCTTTGGGTAAAAGCTCTCACAAAGATACTATCAGGCCGTAATTGACATCTCTCTTCCAAGAGCCAGGAGGTCTCAAATGTTACCCTTCTTCTTGGCTTCCAGCTGGACCCCCTGGGGAGATTGGAGACGGAATTCTACTTGTCTCAAGAAAATACATATTAACACCTGGGTGCGAACCTGCAGCTTTCAAGACAGATGTTACATTATTGCTAGTGACTCAATAAATCTATACATAGTCCACTGCACACACACATATATATATATATATATATATATATATATATATACACACACACATATTTCACCACAGCTACAAAGGATAAAGTTTTTTCATCTTTTACAAACAAAAAAAGAGTTTCCGATAGGCAGTTTTATAAATTGCAATACGGACAATGTTATTTATCTAATTCAGTGCAATATTTGTCAACATCAATATGTAGGTTGTACTATGAACCCTCTGAAAAAACGCATCCGTAAACACTTGTCCGATGCTGTTAATTTGCCTCCAGCAGGTTTATCTGCAGTTTCACGACATTTCGCCAATAAGCATAATGGGGATCTAAAATCTTTTTCCTTGAAAGGAATAGAGAAAGTGTCTAAGCCCGTTAGGGGGGCAACTTACATGAAAAAATCCTGGCAAGGGAAAGTAAGTGGATTTTTATACTGGAAACTAGAGTGCCATGTGGTATAAATAGCCGCATGGATTTGATAATGCAATGTTAAATATAAATTGAGATGTTATAATAGAAGTTCTATAGTCACAGTAATTTATTTAATGTGAAATAATTCCACTATTAACCCCCTTTTTTCTTGCTTTGTGCTGTGAACATCTGAATATTTAATATGAATTTTTTTTGTATGCTATAGATATGGTTGATTGTAATTTGTATTTAATGTGGATTTTAATCATTTGGTTTTTTTCATGTTGAAATCCTTAGGGAAGAATCAATACTGCAAGGGGTTACTGTTGGCTATGGGGTTAACTGGGTTAAATCAAATCTATTGGAATTCTCTATACACACCTGTGACACCCAGTAACCCATATGGGCCTTTTTTTCCCCCCCTTCCCTATACTACATTTGCGGTCTTCATTCACTACTCATTTGGACCTGGAGGAAGACACGTGTCGAAACGTCGTCCACAAAGGATTGAACGTATACAATATTGTTACTGAAGAAATCTGGAACTTTTTAATGGATAAATAAAAGGTATATTTTACTCTACCATTGGACTATATATATATGTATATATATATATATATATACACACATGTACCGTTGGAAAGTATTCAGACCACTTTAAATTTTTTACTCTTTGTTTCATTGCAGCGATTTGGTTAATTCAAAAAAAGTTAATTTTTTTTCTCATTAACCCCTTTACCCCCAAGAGTGGTTTGCACGTTATGGACCGGGCCAATTTTTACAATTCTGACCACTGTCCCTTTATGAGGTTATAACTCTGGAACGCTTCAACGGATCCCGGTGATTCTGACATTGTTTTCTCGTGACATATTGTACTTCATGATAGTGGTAAAATTTCTTTGATATTACTTGCGATTATTTGTGAAAAAAACGGAAATATGGCGAAAATTTTGAAAATTTTGCAATTTTCCAACTTTGAATTTTTATGCAATTAAATCACAGAGATATGTCACACAAAATACTTAATACGTAACATTTCCCACATGTCTACTTTACATCAGCACAATTTTGGAACCAAAATTTTTTTTTGTTAGGGAGTTATAAGGGTTAAAAGTTGACCAGCAATTTCTCATTTTTACAACACCATTTTATTTTAGGGGCCACATCTCATTTGAAGTCATTTTGAGGGGTCTATATGATAGAAAATACCCAAGTGTGACACCATTCTAAAAACTGCACCCCTCAAGGTTCTCAAAACCACATTCAAGAAGTTTATTAACCCTTCAGGTGTTTCACAGGAATTTTTGGAATGTTTAAATAAAAATTAACATTTTACTTTTTTTCACAAAAAATTTACTTCAGCTCCAATTTGTTTTATTTTGCCAAGAGTTACAGGAGAAAATGGACCCCAAACCTTGTTGTACAATTTGTCCTGAGTACGCTGATACCACATAAGTGGAGGTAAACCACTGTTTGGGCGCATGACAGAGCTTGGAAGCGAAGGAGCGCCATTTGACTTTTTAATGCAAAATTGACTGGAATTGAGATGGGACGCCATGTTGCGTTTGGAGAGCCACTGATGTGCCTAAACATTGAAACCCCCCACAAGTGACACCATTTTGGAAAGTAGACCCCCTAAGGAACTTATCTAGAGGTGTGGTGAGCACTTTGACCCACCAAGTGCTTCACAGAAGTTTATAATGCAGAACCGTAAAAATAAAAAATATTTTTTGTAAAAAAAATGATCTTTTCGCCCCCAATTTTTTATTTTCCCAATGGTAAGAGAAGAATTTGGAACCAAAAAGTTGTTGCACAATTTGTCCTGAGTACTCTGATACCCCATATGTGGGGGTAAACCACTGTTTGGGCGCATGGGAGACCTCGGAAGGGAAGGAGTGCCGTTTGACCTTTCAATGCAAAATTGACAGGAATTGAGATGGGACGCCATGTTGCGTTTGAAGAGCCACTGATGTGCCTAAACATTGAAACCCCCCACAAGTGACACCATTTTGGAAAGTAGACCCCCTAAGGAACTTATCTAGAGGTATGGTGAGCACTTTGACCCACCAAGTGCTTCACAGAAGTTTATAATGCAGAACCGTAAAAATAAAAAATCATTTTTGTGAAAAAAAAAATGATCTTTTCGCCCCCAATTTTTTATTTTCCCAATGGTAAGAGAAGAAATTGGAACCAAAAAGTTGTTGTACAATCTGTCCTCAGTACGCTGATACCCCATATGTGGGGGTAAACCACTGTTTGGGCGCATGGGAGAGCTCGGAAGGGAAGGAGCGCCATTTGACTTTTCAATGCAAAATTCACAGGAATTGAGATGAGACGCCATGTTGCGTTTGGAGAGCCACTGATGTGCCTAAACATTGAAACCCCCCACAAGTGACACCATTTTGGAAAGTAGACCCCCTAAGGAACTTATCTAGATGTGTTGTGAGCACTTTGACCCACCAAGAGCTTCACAGAAGTTTATAATGCAGAGCCGTAAAAATAAAACAAATTTTTTTTCCCACAAATATTATTTTTTAGCCCCCAGTTTTGTATTTTCCCGAGGGGAACAGGAGAAATTGGACCCCAAAATTTGTTGTGCAATTTGTCCTGAGTGCGCTGATACCCCATATGTGGGGGGGAACCACCGTTTGGGCGCATGGGAAGGCTCGGAAGGGAAGGAGCGCCATTTGAAATACAGACTTAGATGGAATGGTCTGCAGGCGTCACATTGCGTTTGCAGGGCCCCTAATGTACCTAAACAATAGAAACCCCCCACAAGTGACCCCATATTGGAAACTAGACCCCCCAAGGAACTTATCTAGATGTGTTGTGAGAACTTTGAGCCCCCAAGTGTTTCACTACAGTTTCTAACGCAGAGCCATGAAAATAAAAAGAAAAATTCCCCCCAAAATTATTTTTTAGCCCCCAGTTTTGTATTTTCTCGAGGGTAACAGGAGAAATTGGACCCCAAAATTTGTTGTCCAATTTGTCCTGAGTGCGCTGATGCCCCATATGTGGAGGGGAACCACCGTTTGGGCGCATGGGAGGGCTCGGAAGGGAAGGAGCGCCATTTGGAATGCAGACTTAGATGGAATGGTCTGCAGGCGTCACATTGCGTTTGCAGAGCCCCTGATGTACCTAAACAGTAGAAACCCCCAACAAGTTACCCCATATTGGAAACTAGACCCCCCCATGAACTTATCTAGATGTGTTGTGAGAACTTTGAGCCCACACGTATTTCACTACAGTTTATAACGCAGAGCCGTGAAAATTAAAAAAATCTTTTTTTTCCCACAAAACTTATCTTTTAGCCCCCAGTTTTGTATTTTCCCAAGGGTAACAGGAGAACTTGGACCCTAAAAGTTGTTGTCCTATTTGTCCTGAGTACGCTGATACCCCATATATTGGGGTAAACTCCTGTTTGGGCACACGGGAGAGCTCGGAAGGGAAGGAGCACTGTTTTACTTTTTCAACGCAGAATTGGCTGGAATTGAGATCGGACGCCATGTTGCGTTTGGAGAGCCCCTGATGTGTCTAAACAGTGGAAACCCCCCAATTATAACTGAAACCCTAATCCAAACACACCCCTAACTCTAATTCCAACGGTAACCCTAACCACACCTCTAACCCTGACACACCCCTAACCCTAATCCCAACCCTATTCCCAACCGCAAATGTAATCCAAACCCTAACCCTAACTGTAGCCTTAACCCTAACTGTAGCCTTAACCCTAACTGTAGCCTTAACCCTAACTGTAGCCTTAACCCTAGCCCTAACCATAACCCTAGCCCTAACCCTAGCCCTAACCCTAGCCCTAACCCTAGCCCTAACCCTAACCCTAGCCCTAACCCTAACCCTAGCCCTAACCCTAACCCTAGCCCTAACCCTAACCCTAGCCCTAACCTCAGCCCTAACCCTAGCCCTAACCCTAGCCCTAACCCTAACCCTAGCCCTAGCCCTAACCCTAACCCTAGCCCTAGCCCTAACCCTAATGGGAAAATGGAAATAAATACATTTTTTAATTTTTTTTTACTTTTCCCCAACTAAGGGGGTAATGAAGGGGGGTTTGATTTACTTTTATAGCAGGTTTTTTAGCGGATTTTTATGATTGGCAGCCGTCACTCACTGAAAGACGCTTTCTATTGCAAAAAATATTTTTTGCGTTACCACATTTTGAGAGCTATAATTTTTCCATATTTGAGTCCACAGAGTCATGTGAGGTCTTGTTTTTTGTGGGACGAGTTGACGTTTTTATTGGTAACACTTTCGGGCACGTGACATTTTTTGATCGCCTTTTATTCCGATTTTTGTGAGGCAGAATTACCAAAAACCAGCTATTCATGAATTTCTTTTGGGGGAGGCGTTTATACCGTTCCGCGTTTGGTAAAATTGATAAAGCCATTTTATTCTTCGGGTCAGTACGATTACAGCGACACCTCATTTATATCATTTTTTTATGTTTTGGCGCTTTTATATGATAAAAACTATTTTATAGAAAAAATAATTATTTTTGCATCGCTTTATTCTGAGGACTATAACTTTTTTATTTTTTTGCTGATGTTGCTGTATGGTGGCTCATTTTCTGCGGGACAAGATGACGCTTTCAGCGGTACCCTGGTTATTTATATCTGTCTTTTTGATCGCGTGTTATTCCACTTTTTGTTCGGCGGTATGATAATAAAGCGTTGTTTTTTGCCTCGTTTTTTTTTTTATTCTTACGGTGTTTACTGAAGGGGTTAACTAGTGGGCCAGTTTTATAGGTCGGGTCGTTACGGACGCGGTGATACTAAATATGTGTACTTTTATTGTTTTGTTTTTTTTATTTAGATAAAGAAATGTATTTATGGGAATAATATATATTTTTTTTCATTATTTAGGATTTTTTTTTTTTTTTTTTACACACTTGTAAAAATTTTTTTTTTTACTTTTTCACTTTGTCCCAGGGGGGGACAATACAGATCGGTGATCTGCCAGTTTGCACAGCACTCTGACAGATCACCGATCTGTCTGAGAGCAGTGCAGCCTTACCTACCAAGTGTCTGCTCTGAGCAGGCACTTGGTAAGCCACCTCCCTCCCTGCAGGACCCGGATCCGCGGCCATATTGGATCCGGGACTTGATGCAGGGAGGGAGGTGGGAGACCCCCGGAGCAACGCGATCACATCGCGTTGCTGTGGGGGGCTCAGGGAAGCCCGCAGGGAGCCCCCTCCCTGCGCGATGCTTCCCTGCACCGCCGGCACATCGCGATCATGTTTGATCGCGGTGTGCCGGGGGTTAATGTGTCGGGGGCGGTCCATGACCGCTCCTGGCACATAGTGCCGGATGTCAGCTGCGATAAGCAGCTGACACCCGGCCGCGATCGGCCGCGCTCCCCCCGTGAGCGCGGCCGATCGGCTATGACGTACTATTCCGTCCTTGGGAAGTAAAGCCCACCCCACATGGACGGAATAGTACGTCTAATGGCAGAAAGGGGTTAATGTACACTCTGCACCCCATCTTGACTGAAAAAAAACAAATGTAGAAATTTTTGCAAATTTATTAAAAAAGAAAAGCTGAAATATCACATGGTCATAAGTATTCAGACCCTTTGCTCAGTATTGAGTAGAAGCACCCTTTTGAGCTAGTACAGATATGAGTCTTCTTGGGAATGATGCAACAAGTTTTTCACACCTGCATTTGGGGATCCTCTGCCATTCTTCCTTGGAGATTCTCACCAGTTCCGTCAGATTGGATGGTGAACGTTGGTGGACAGCCAATTTCAGGTCTCCCCAGAGATGCTCAATTGGGTTTAGGTCAGTTCTCTGGCTGGGTCAGTTAAGAATGGTCAAAGGGTTTTTCTGAAGCCACTCCTTTGTTACTTTAGCTGTGTGCGTAGGGTCGTTGTCTTGTTGGAAGGTGAACCTTCGGCCAAGTCTGAGGTCCAGAGCACTCTGGAAGAGCTTTTCATCCAGGATATCTCTGTAACTTGGCCGCATTCATGTTTCCTTCAATGGCAACCAGTCGTCCTGTCCCTGCAGCTGAAAAACACCCCGATAGCATGATGCTGCCACCACCATATTTCACTGTTGGGATTGTATTGGGCAGGTTACAAGCAGTGCCTTGTTTTCTCCAGAGATACCGCTCAGTATTATCACCAAAAAGGTCTATCTTAGTCTCATCAGACCAGAGGATCTTATTTCTCATAGTCTGGAAGTCCTTCAGGTGTTTTTTAGCAACCTCTATGCGGGCTTTCATATGTCTTGCACTGAGGAGAAGCTTCCGTCGGGCCACTCTGCCATAAAGGCCCAACTGGTGGAGGGCTGCAGTCATATTTGACTTTGTGGAACTTTCTCCCATCTCCCTACTGCATCTCTGGAGTTCAACCACAGTGATCTTGGGGTTCTTCTTTACCTCTCTCGCTAAGGCTCTTCTCCCACGATTGCTCAGTTTGGGTGAACTGCTAGGTCTAGGAAGACTTCTGGTGGTCCCAAACTTCATCCACTTAAGGACTATGGAGGCCACTGTGCTCTTAGGAACCTTGAGTACTGCAGAAATTCTTTTGTAACCTTGGCCAGATCTGTGCCTTGCCACAATTGTCTCTGAGCTCCTTGGCCAGTTCCTTTGACCTCATGATTCTCATTTGGTCTGACATACACTGTGAGCTGTGAGGTCTTATATAGACAGGTGTGTGCCTTTCCAAATCAAGTTCTATTAGTTTAATTAAACACAGCTGGACTCCAATGAAGGAGTAGAACCATCTCTAGGAGGATCACAAGGAAATGGACAACATGTGTAAATATGAGTGTCTGAGCAAAGGGTCTGAATACTTATGACCGTGTGATATTTCAATTTTTCTTAATAAATTTGCAATAATGTCTACATTTATGTTTTTTTTCAGTCAAGATGGGGTGCAGAGTGTACATTAACCCCTTTATCCCATATGACGTACTATCCCGTCGAGGTGACCTGGGACTTAATTCCCAGGAATGGGATAGCACGTCATAGGCGATCGGCCGTGCTCACGGGGGGAGCGCGGCCGATCACCGCCGGGTGTCAGCTGATTATTACAGCTGACATCTGGCACAATGTGCCAGGAGTGGTCACGGACCGCTCCCGGCACATTAACCCCAGGAACACTGCAATCAAACACGATCGCAGCATTTCGGAGGCACAGGGAAGCATCGCGCAGGGAAGGGGCTCCCTGCATGCTTCCCTGAGACCCTGGGAGCAATACGATGTGATCACGTTGCTCCGAGTGTCTCCTCCCTGCAGGCCCCAGATCCAAAATGGCCTTGGGGCTCCTTCTGGTTCCTGCAGGGAGGTGGCTTTCAAGCGCCTGCTCAGAGCAGGCGCCGGGAAGCCTCCCTGCAGTGCCTGTCAGATCGCTGATCTGACACAGTGCATTGCAAAGTGTCAGATCAGCGATCTGACGCTATAGTATGATGTCCCCCCTGGGGCAATGTTACAAAGTGAAAAAAAAAAATATTTACATGTGTAAAAAAAAAAAATCCTAAATAAAGAAAAAAAAAATATTGTTCCAATAAATACATTTCTTTATCTAAATAATAAAAAAAATGAAAGTACACATATTTAGTATTGCCTCGACCGTAATGACCCAACCTAGAAAACTGTCCCACTAGTTAACCCCTTAAGTGAACACCGTAAAACGAAAAAAGAAAAGAGGCAAAAAACAATGCTTTATAATCATACCGCCGAACATAAAGTGGAATAACACGCAATCAAAAAGACGGATAGAAATAACCATGGTACCATTGAAAACGTCATCTTGTCCCACAAAAAACGAGCTACCAGACAGTATCATCAGCAAAAAAATAAAAAAGTTAAATAAAGCGATGCAAAAATAATAATTTTTTTATATAAAATAGTACTATATAAATGAGGTATCGCTGTAATCGTACTGACCCGAAGAATAAAACTGCTTTATCAATTTTACCAAACGTGGAACGGTATAAACGCCCTCCCCCCCAAAAGAAATTCATGAATAGCTGGTTTTTGGCCATTCTGCCTCCCAAAAATCGGAATAAAAAGCGATCAAAAAATACCATGTGCCTGAAAATGGTACTAATAAAAACATCAACTCGTCCCGCAAAAAAACAAGACCTCACATGACTCTGTGGACCAAAATATGGAAAAATTACAGCTCTCAAAATGTGGAGATGCAAAAACTATTTTTTGCAATGAAAAGCGTCTTTTAGTGTGTGACAGCTGCCAATCATAAAAATCTGCTAAAAAAAACAGCTATAAAAGTAAATCAAACGCCCTTCATCACCTCCTTAGTTAGGGAAAAATAATAAAATGTAAAAAATGTAGTTATTTCCATTTTCCAATTAGGGTTATGGTTAGGATTGGGGCTAAAGTTAGGGTTAGGGCTGGGGCTAAAGTTAGGGTTAGGGTTGGGGCTAAAGTTATGGTTAGGGCTACAGGTAGGGTTGGGGCTACAGTTAGGGTTGGGGCTACAATTAAGGTTGGGGTTGGGGCTAAAGTTAGGGTTGGGGCTAAAGTTAGGGTTAGGGTTGGGGCTAAAGTTAGGGTTGGGGCTATAGTTAGGGTTGGGGCTACAGTTAGGGTTGGGGCTACAGTTAGGGTTAGGGTTGGGGCTAAAGTTAGGTTTAGGGTTGGGGCTAAAGTTAGGTTTAGGGTTGGGGCTAAAGTTAGGGTTGGGGCTAAAGTTAGGGTTAGGGTTGGGGCTACAGTTAGGGTTGGGCCTAAAGTTAGGGTTGGGGCTAAAGTTAGGGTTAGGATTGGGGCTAAAGTTAGGGTTGGGCTAAAGTTAGGGCTAGGGTTGGGCTTCAAGTTAAGGTTAGGGTAGGGGCTAAAGTTAGGGTTACGATTGGGGCTAAAGTTAGGGTTTGGATTACATTTACGGTTGGAATTAGGGTTGGGATTAGGTTTAGGGGTGTGGTTAGGGTTATGGTTGGGATTAGTGTTAGGGGTGTGTTGGAGTTAGGGGTGTGGTTAGGGTTGGGATTGAGGTTAGGGGTGTGTTGGGGTTAGGGGTGTGTTGGGGTTAGGGGTGTGGTTGGGATTAGAGTTAGGGGCATGTTCAGGTTTGGGGTGTGGTTAAGGTTAGGGTTGGGGTTGGGATTAGGGGTGTGTTTGGGTTAGGGTTTCAGTTACAGTTGGGGAGTTTCCACTGTTTAGGCACATCAGGGGCTCTCCAAACGCGACATGGCATCCGATCTTAATTTCAGTCAATTTTCCGTTGAAAAAGTAAAACAGGTTTCCTTTCCTTCTGAGCTCTCTCGTGCGCCCAAACAGGGGTTTACCCCAACATGTGGGGTATCAGTGTACTCAGGACAAATTGGACAACAACCAATCCATCTAAGTCTGCATTCCAAACGGCGCTCCTTCCCTTCCGAGATCTGCCATGCGCCCAAATGGTGGTTTCCCCCACATATGGGCTATCAGCATACTCAGGACAAATTGGACAACAACTTTTGGGGTCCAATTTTTCCTGTTACCCTTGAAAAAATACAAAACTGGGGGCGAAAAATAATTTTTGTGGAAAATTTTTTTATTTTTATTTTCACGGCTCTGTGTTCAAAGTTCTCACAAAACATCTAGAGAAGTTCCTTGGGGGGTCTAGTTTCCAATATGGGGTCACTTGTGTGGGGTTTCTACTGTTTAGGGGTGTGTTTTGGGTTAGGGTTTCAGTTAGAATTGGGAGTTTTCCACTGTTTAGGCACATCAGGGGCTCTCCAAATGTGACATGGCGTCCGATCTCAATTCCAGCCAATTCTGCGTTGAAAAAGTAAAACCGTGCTCCTTCCCTTCCAAGCTCCAAAACAGGGGTTTACCCCAACATATGGGGTATCAGCGTACTCAAGAAAAATTGGATTACAATTTTTGGGGTCCAATTTCTCTGGTTACCCTTGGGAAAATAAAAATGTGGGGGGCTAAAAAATCATTTTTGTTGGAAAAAAATAATTTTTTATTTTCACGGCTCTGCGTTATAAAATGTAGTGAAACACTTGGGGGTTCAAAGTTCTCACAACACATATAGATAAGTTCCTTGGGGGGTCTAGTTTCCATTATGGGTTCACTTGTGGGGGGTTTCCACTGTTTAGGTAGATTAGGGGCTCTGCAAATGAAACGTAACGCCTGCAGACCAATTAATCTAAGTCTGCATTCCAAACGGCGCTCCTTCCCTTCCGAGCTCTGCCATGCGCCCAAACGGTGGTTCCCCCCCACATATAGGGTACCAGCATACTCCAAACAAATTGGGCAACAATTTTTGGGGTCCAATTTCTCATGGTACCCTAGGAAAAATACAAAACTGGGGGCTAAAAAATAATTTGTGTAAAAAAAAAAAATGATTTTTTATTTTCATGGCTCTGCGTTATGAACTGTAGTGAAACACTTGGGGGTTCAAAGTTCTCACAACACATCTAGATAAGTTCCTTGGGGAGTCTAGTTTCCAATATGGGGTCACTTGTGGGGGGTTTCTACTGTTTATGTACATCATGGGCTCTGCAAACGCAATGTGATGCCTGCAGACCATTCCATCTAAGTCTGCATTCCAAACTGCGCTCCTTCCCTGCCATGCGCTCTGCCATGCGCCGAAACGGTCGTTCCCCCTCACATATGGGGTATCAGCGTACTCAGGACAAATTGGAAAACAACTTTTGGGGTCCAATTTATTTTGTTACCCTTGGGAAAATAAAAAATTGGAGGCGAAAAGATCACTTTTGTGAAAAATATGATTTCTTTATTTTTACGGCTCTACATTATAAACTTCTGTGGAGCAATTGGTGGGTCAAAGTGCTCACCACACATCTAGTTAAGTTCCTTAGGGGGTCTGCTTTCCAAAATGATGTTACTTGTGGGGAGTTTCAATGTTTAGGCATATCAGGGGCTCCCCAGCGCAATGTTGGGTCCCATCTCAATTCCAGCCAATTTTGCATTGAAAAGTCAAACGGCGCTCCTTCCCTTCCGAGTTCTGCCATGCACACTGGCTGCACACGGTTGCCACACGTGTGCCACAAGTATTACATACACGGACACTGACATCTCTGGTATCGTTTTTTTGGGTACCAGAAATGTCAGAATGTGTGAAACCGGCCTTAGTCAGTGTTTAGCGAGTGTGACCTCAGTGTTTAGTCAATGTGTCATCAGTGTTTTTTATATATGGATAAATAAATGACAAATTCCTCGCCTTTGCAATGTTAATCAAAGGCTGCACACTGCCACCTTAGTGCTGTCCATGATTTTCACAGACTCATGTATTGGTACTTTTCATCCGGTAAAAATGAACATGTAAATGATGCCTTTAGGTGCTATCTCACTGCTATATTATAAGCATTCATTGGCTCTGTCGGGACATACGTCCAACCCCCCCACAAAATGGGATTTGGGCATAAGCGCCGACAGGGCTATAGACTATAATGGTGCCAATAGTGCACATGTGCTCTGTCGTGCATCATTGTTGGGCGTGTACACCTACTGGAGGCAGGCACTCAGATGTAGTAGACCTCGTCCAGTTGTCCATCTCCAGTGGGCGTACATGCCCGAAAATGATGGGCGACAGAGCGAACGTTCAGAGCCTGGGCCAGACCACCGAATATCCTATATCTACATTAGTGTAGTGTATGGAGGTGCAAGTCCTAGTGTGTGCACTAGTTGCACGTTCACCTCCCAGTTTTAGCTATTAGCATATCAGCATGTTGTGTCATGTTATATTACTCTATATATTATACCTTATTATATTACTCAATATTCTTTACCACTTCATATTACTCTATATACTATACCACGTTCTATTGCTCTGTATGCAGAGGCGTAGCTAGGATTTTTGTTCAGGGGGGCGAAGATTCTGAGTGGGCCCCTAACCAGGTAGCCAGGTAATGCATACTCAAAAGGGGAGAAAGCATCTACGCGAAACGCGCGTCTGGGGGCCAGCAAGGAGACGCAGGGACTGTGCCAGTGATTATGGGTGAGCAGGACGAACTGATCAAATTACATGTTTTTGGTGTGGGTGATCCACCCATTGATCATGCTGTGTATATGGATTTACTATGAGTTTTTGTCTTACTACACCCCTGGTTATTTCTGAGTCTCTGATTATCTCCTCTGCTGTACCAGTGTGTCTCTATACTTATTCTCCTCCTTTCTGCCAATATGTTTGACTTTTACTGATTGTATTGACTTAATAAATATTTTTTTTTTACATTTTAGTCATTTTTTGGTGGTCTATGTACTCCAATCTTTTGGAGTTTCTAATTCTATGGGAGTATTCCATCTAGCAACATATATAGTACATTAATGCATTTATTATGGGAGCGAGACCGTGGTTCTTCTCGGCCGTGGTATTTCGGTTTGTTGATTTTGACACTGCAATTAAGACTCTGTAATAAGGCAGCCCCCCATAGGCAGACTCTGTAATAAGGCAGCCCCTATTGGCAGACTCTGTAGTATAAGGAAGCCCCCCATAGGCAGACTCTGTAGTGTAAGTCAGACCCCCCCATAGGCAGACTCTAGTAAAAGGCAGACCCACCATAGGCAGACCCTGTAGTATAAGGCAGACCCCCCCCCCATAGGCAGACCCTGTAGTATAAGGCAGACCCCTCCCATAGGCAGACTCTGTAGTTTAACCCCTTCATGACCTTGGGATTTTTCGTTTTTCCGTGTTCGTTTTTCACTCCCCTCCTTCCCAGAGCCATAACTTTTTTATTTTTCTGTCAATTTGGCCATGTGAGGGCTTATTTTTTGCGGGACGAGTTGTACTTTTGAAAGACATCATTGGTTTTAGCATGTCTTGTACTAGAAAACGGGAAAAAAAATCCAAGTGCGGTGAAATTGCAAAAAAAGTGCAATCCCACACTTGTTTTTTGCTTGGCTTTTTTGTTAGGTTCACTAAATGCTAAAACTGACCTGACATTATGATTCTCCAGGTCAGTACGAGTTCATAGACACCTAACATGACTAGGTTATTTTTTACCTAAGTGGTGAAAAAAAATTCCAAACTTTGCTGAAAAAAAAAAATTGCGCCATTTTCCGTATCGTAGCGTCTCCATTTTTCATGATCTGGGGTCGGTTGAGGGCTTGTTTTTTGCGTGCTGAGATGACGTTTTTAATGATAGCATTTTGGTGCAGATATGTTCTTTTGATCGCCCGTTATTGCATTTTAATGCAATGTCGCGGCGACCAAAAAAACGTAATTCTGGCATTTCGAATTTTTTTCTCGCTACGCTATTTAGCGATCAGGTTAATGCTTTTTTTAGTTGATAGATCGGGCGATTCTGAGCGCGGCGATACCAAATATGTGTAGATTTGATATTTTTTTATTGATGTATTTTGATTGGGGCGAAAGGGGGGTGATTTAAACTTTTAGATTTTTTTTTTCCCACATTTTTTTAACTTTTTTTTTTAACTTTTGCCATGCTTCAATAGCCTCCATGGGAGGCTAGAAGCAGGCACAGCACGATCGCCTCTGCTACATAGCAGCGATCTGCTGTTCGCTGCTATGTAGCAGAAATGGAGGTGTGCTGTGAGCGCCGACCACAGGGTGGCACTCACAGCTACCGGCGATCAGTAACCATAGAGGTCTCAAGGACCACTATGGTTACAATGGAGAAGCATCGCCGACCTCCGATCATGTGACGGGGGGCGGCGATGATGTCATTTCCGGCCGCCCCGGCCGGATGCGGTAGTTAAATGCCGCTGTCTGCGTTTGACAGCGGCATTTCACTAGTTAATAGGCGCGGGCAGATCGTGATTCTGCCCGCGCCTATTACGGGCACATGTCAGCTGTTCAAAACAGCTGACATGTCCCGGCTTTGATGCGGGCTCACGGCTGGAGCCCGCATCAAAGCAGGGGATCTGACCTCGGACGTACTATCCCGGGATAAGGCAGCCCCCATAAAAATAAATAACTACTCACCTCTCTTCTTCCTGCTCCGAGCGCCCGCACATCTCCGGACAGCGGGCGCCGGGTAGTGACCAGTTCTCTAAGTGCTGCACACACCACTGACTGACAGCTTTGTGTGCACACTGTGCATAGGGAGAAAGCTGTAAATCAGTGGAAGGGGCATAGTTAAAACTCATGAATATGGTGGACTACATGGCAGCTGGCTAACTAATCCTCTAGTGATAATTTCCTGCTGATAAAACACTGATTATATCAAAACTACAGCAGGCAGCCTAGTAAGTGGCACAATGCTGGAATCAGAGTATCTGTCTCTACACTATGATGGTCTCATTTTAGGTACCAAAAAGCTGATGACCAGCTATCTTTAAGGAAGCAAAGCTGGCTGAAGTCACTGATTTTGGTGGGACTGGCAAATGGTTTTACTTGTATGTGAGCCTCCCCTGACTGTTCTAGAATAGACGATGTTTTGGGGAAAGGATTGGGAACGCTGAATTTCTATACTTGAGCCTTTTGTTCATAATGGAGATAAAAAGTTGCTGACAGCATTTTTTTCAGCAACTTATTACCCATTCCCCATTGACAACACACTTGATCGCTGAGCTTGGCATGAATATGTATTGGGAGAGATCTAGCGCCAGTAGCGTAGCTACCGGGGGGGGGGGGGGGCAGAGGGGGCCATCGCCCCGGGCCCCGTGCTCAGAGGGGGCCCACCCGGAGCTACGCTACTGTAACTGTATCGGTGCGCGCAGCGCGCAGTGCACCGATAGTTACATTTTGCGCAGAGCATGGAGAATCGATCTCACTGCTCTGCCGCCGGTCGCTATGGGACTCCTGAGCACGCGGAGGGTTGCCCGGTGCCAGCAGTGGGCCCTTGCCCATCACACAAGGTCAGCTGTTTCGGCATTTAGCCGTTACAGCTGACTGCGATGATGAGGGAAGGAGCGCTATGCTCCTCCCGTCATCCTCTCTCAGTGTCTGACGTCGCCGACACTGACAGTGGATGCGACGATGTTACCACCAGGCGCCTGCTGTCAGGAGATGAACGGGAGCTTGGAGCATCGCTGGAACAAGGAGGAAGGGAGATGAGTATTTATTTATTGTTTTTTTATGGGGGCTGCCTTATACTACAGGGTCTGTCTATGGGGTGCTGCCTTATACAACAGGGTCTGCCTATGGTGGTGCTGCCTTATGCTACAGGGTGCTGTCCTATACTGCAGTGTCTGCCTGTGGGGGTGCTGCCTTATACTACAGGGTCTGCCTATGGGGGTGCTGCCTTATACTACAGAGTCTGCCTATGGGGTGCTGCTTTATACTACAGGGTCTGCCTATGGGGTGCTGTGTTATACTACACGGTGCTGTCCTATACTACGGTAATATCTATGTTGGTCTTTTATATAGAGATTATTTTCAGCAACAGCGTGGTCATCTGCTGAGGTTCTCCTCCACTATTAGGGTGCGTCACCGAGTTGTAATCAAGGTTACCTGGTTAGGGGCCCACTCAGAAGCTTACCCTCTTGAACCAAAATCTAGTGATCATCTGTTGAAGGTGTATTTTATGTCTGTTAAAAATGTCTGTTATAAACTGCAAATCTCATACATGACCAATCAATTCCAGCAGCTCTATTAGGTTATGATTAGACCGCCATCACATTAGCGTATAGGGTCGGATGCGATATGCTAGTGTCACTCCACTCAAACTTTGCTGCGAGATTGAGCAGAATGTCATGCTACTGTGATCTGATTCTCTAGCATGCAAGAATCGCAGCACAGATTCAGAGGAGACAGAGAAAGTAATTTCTCTATCTCCACCATTGCTGTCATCAGCGATAATCACACTGCACTCGGATGACATCAGAGTGCAGTCCGATGCTTTGCACACTTCTATAGACTTGTATGGGTGTGTGCCATCCGACACACGCTGCCAATTGCAGCATGCAGCAATTTTTTTTCTTATGGCGACTTAGCATGTGAGAATAAACGCTAGCCAGCACGGCTCCATAGTATAACATTAGAGGGAGCGCTATCCAACATCAGAGAACTCTCAGCAGAGTTACACGCTGGTTACTCACCAGTGTGAACGAGCCCTTACACTGTGTTTGCCGTACAGTTTAGCCTATAATGAAGATGTGACCTTCCCTAGAACAAAGCTTTTAACCTTTGACAATTGGTTCTATGTCCCTTAGCAAGTGCCCCTGTGTCTTCATTGTTGTGTCTGATAACTGAGGACGGTTAACTCCTTATCTGGAGCTTCCTTTCTCCTACAGAAGTGACACTACAAACGATATTTTTAGCTTCCTAAGCACTTTTTATCTATTTTTGCACATTTTTAGCTTGTAGGTTTGGGGGCGGATGCAGTTATCTCTCTGGTCTTAGACGCCAATTCTTCCATTTGCGGATAACGCCACATCCTGAGGTAGTGTACAGTGAGTTATGCACCAGCTGTTTTCCTCTCTCCAATATCCATCTGTAGTTGTAGCAGAGCAGAATTTGTCGTTAAACTGCTTCTTTGCTGCACTGTGATAACTCACTAAATTAACCCCTTTGCTGCACTAGTACTGCTCTGCAGGAGGTGCATTTGTGCCCAGAGCAGTACTAGTACGGCGCCGTGGTCGCGCTGCCTCACGCTGAGCGCTGTGGTGATCACTTGTGGGTGTCAACTGTATGTGACAGCTGACACCCCGCAGCAACGCCAAAGATCGGTGTTAGCACCGATCGTGGGCATTTAACCCCTTTGATGCCGCTGTCAATAGTGACAGCGGTAAGCGAAGCATCGCGCAGGGAGGGTCCTGATGGTCTCCCTAGAGACCTCCGGCTCCAAGATGGCCGCGGGGTCCTTCCGGGTCCTGCAGGGAAGGTGGCTTGTGAGCAGGCACTGGCATGCCTCCTTTCCCTACCTGTAAATTAGGGAGACAAAAAGCACATATAGGGTCTTGTCCTCAGATGAAAATGTGGGTCCTTAACAGGGAACTACTCACCTGGTGGTGTAAAGCAAAAGCTTGTACGTATTGGCTGCTGCAGATCCACGGGCCGCCAGCGCGACCTTCTCAGAGACATGGTGCAGGATAGTTTGTGGACTAAGTCCGCGCTGCCACAATAATACAGATTCAGATGTAATGAAGAATTCTGCTGGTTTATTCAACGCGTTTCAAGGTCTCTCTGAACTCTTCATCAGGAAAACACCACAAAGACATAGGTATGTCCTGTCAGATCCTGATGTGATACTCTGCTGTGCTGCGATCTGACATTACATAGTGATATCCCATACTGGGACAATGTAATAAAGTTAAATAAAACAACATATTACAATGTGTAAAAATATATTTTTTTAAAATCCCCAAATAAAGAAAAATATATATATTTTACCAATAAATACATTTATGTAAATAAAAAATACAATAAAAGTACACATATTTGGTATCCATAACCATTATTATTATTATTATTATTATTATTATGTGTATATATGACACCATTGATTCCATGGTGCTGTACATGAGAAGGGGTTACATACAAATTACAGATATCACTTACAGTAAACAAAACTAACAATGACGGACTGATACAAAGGGGTGAGGACCCTGCCCTTGCGGGCTTACATTCTACAGGATTATGGGGAAGGAGACAGTAGGTTGAGGGTTGCAGGAGCTCCGGTGTTGGTGAGGCGGTAGCTCCGGTGTTGGTGAGGCGGTAGCTCCGGTGTTGGTGAGGCGGTAGATCCGGTGTTGGTGAGGCGGTAGCTCCGGTGTTGGTGAGGCGGTAGCTTCGGTAGTGATGAGGCGGCAGCGGGGTCAGTGCAGGCTGTAGGCTTTCCTGAAGAGATGGGTTTTCAGGTTCCGTCTGAAGGATCCAAATGTGGTTGATAGTCGAACGTGTTGGGGCAAAGAATTCCAGAGGATGGGGGATATCCGGGAGAAGTCTTGGAGGCGATTGGATGAGGAGCAAATAAGTGTGGAGGAGAGAAGGAGGTCTTGGGAGGACCGGAGATTATGTGGTTATAGAAACTTGATTCCAGCTCACCCAGTTGCTCTATGCTCATCCACCTGGGGCTCAGACATGGCCTCACATCAAAGATAATTGGAAATATTGGAGTCCGGCTCAACAGGACAGGATTTTCCTTTTCTTTTCATTTTTCAAAAGATAATATGGTGCATACAAAAGAAAAATTTACATGGTTGACATGACCCAGTCGACACGTTTCGACTGCACTAGGCAGTCTTACTCATGACCCGCTCTATAAAACTGTACCACTAGTTAACCCCTTCAGCAAACACCGTAAATAAAAAAAAGAGGCAAAAAACAATGCTCAATCATCATACCGCCAAACAAAAAGTACATTAAAACGGGGGAAAAAAAACTGATGTAAATAAAAATGGTACAGCTGAAAAAGTCATCTTGTCCCACAAAAAAAGAAGCCAGCATATAGCTCCATCAGCAGAAAAATAAAAAAATGACATAAATGAGGTATCGCTGTAATTGTACTGAACTGAAGAATAAAGCTGTCAAATAAATGTTACCACATGAGGAGCGGTATAAAAAAAAAAAAGAAAAGCAAATCCTGAATTGCTGGTTTTTGCTCATTCTGCTTCCCAAAAATCGGAATAGAAAGCGAGCAAAAAATGTGATGTGCCCGAAAATGGTACCAATAAAAACATCAGCTCGTCCAGCAAAAAATAAAGCCTTCACATGACTCTGCCGGCCAAAATATGAAAAAATTATAGCTCTAAAAATATGGTGATGCAAAAACTAGTTTTTGCAATAAAAAGCGTCTTTTAGTGTGTGACAGCAGCCAAAACATAAAAACCCGATATATATCTGATATCGCTGTAATCACACCGACCCGAAGAATAATGTCGCATAATCACTTATACCGCACAAGGAACAGCATAAAAAATAAATAAAACAAATTCTTCACATACTGCTGACTTTTTCATTCTGCCTCCCAAAGATCGCGGTAAGGCTTGGCGCACATTTATCCTGCTTTCCATGCTGAGCGCTTGCACTGGAGTTTCCGCGTAAATCTCTGAAATACGTGATTCAGACAGAACCCCCAGCAGAAGATTCCCTATAATGAGGCAGATGGAGGCACTGTGGACACCATAGGACCTGTGATCCGGCTGGGTCCATGTTTTTACGATTGCATAAAAGTGCCGCTGGCCACAGTTTGTGGACATCTGTAAAAAGGAAAACTGCGGAACAGAGGCCAGACGGAGTTCACAGTAAATCTGCTGCCTCACTATAGTAGATGGATCCATCGGGGGTTTCGTCTGAATCATGTCATTCAGAGATTTAGATGGAAAACGCAAAGTAACTGGTCAGCGCTGGATAGCTGTGATCCCAAACGTTATGTAAAATGTTCCCAATAAAAGTTTCAACTCAATCCACAAAAAAAAAAGTCCACACTCACACTGTCATCTGTTGATAGAAATATAGGGGGCTTCCACATTACTGGTAGTATAAAGGCTCTGGAAAAGTGAAATGGCTCCTCGCCCCCCAAAAGAAATTCAGCAAATTCTCTGCTCCCAAATCCAAATGCCCCCCTCTCTTCTGAGCCCCAGTGCGTCTAAACCACATTTAGAGCCCACATGTTTGGCACTTCTGTAGTGATGAGAGCCCGCCTGATTTACGGGTGCGTGTCTCCAGAAGCATGAGCTGGGAATAATTTAGTGGTGACTGCAACCTATTGGTCACTACAACAGCAGTTTGCAATTTTCACTCAGCAACATCCACTGCTGCTTGTTTCTGGAAAACACCCATGGAGTCAAAATCTTCACTACATCTGTAGATACATTCCCAAAGGGTTATACTTTCCAAAATGTGGTCACTTGAGGGGGGATTCTGCTTTTCTAGCACTTAGGAGCTCTTTATATGGAATCCACAAACTAGTCTAGGAAAATGTGCGTTCCAGGAGGCAAATAGCGCACTGTCCCGAGTCACTCTGTATGCCAAAGTAGTACTATACAGCTACATATGGGGTATTTCTAGATTCAGCAGAAATTGTGGGACAAATTCTGGTGCAATTTTTACCCATTTCCCAGTGTGAAAATGTAAAACTTGGGGCTAACACACAATCTTGGTGGTAAAAATATAAATAATTTTTTCTTCACTTCCCAATGGTATAAAAGTTTGTGACACACTTGTGGTGTCAATGTAATCACTGCACCCCTAGATGAATTCATTGAAAAGTTTAATTGGTAAAATGGGGTCACTTATGGGGGGTTCTGCTGTTCTGGCACCCCAGGTGCTCTGTCAATGTAACATGGCACCTTCAAACAAGTGCAGCAAAATCTGCACTGTAATATGGCGCTACTTCCCTTCTGAGCTTTGCACTGTGCCTCAAAAGTAGTTTTCGACCCCATATGGGGTATTGGTGAACTCAGGAGAAATTGCACAACAAACTTTGGGGTTCAATTTCTCCTTTTGCTCTTATGAAAATACAAAATTTTTAGCTAAAAAAAAAGATTTTTGTGGGAAAAATTTGATTTTCTTTATTTTCACGGCTTAACGTTATAAACTTCTGTAAAGCACCTGAGGGTTCAAGGTGCTCAGTACACATCTAGATAAGTTCCATAAGGGGTCTAGTTTCCAATATGGGGTCACTTGTGAGGGGTTTCTACTGTTTAGGCACATCAGGGGCTCTTCAAATGCGACATTATTCCAGTATATTTTACATTCAAAATGTCAAATGGCGCTCCTTCCCTTCCAAGCCTTGCCGTGCACCCAAACAGTGGTTTTCCTCCACATATGGGGTATCGGCGTACTTAGGAGAAATTGCACAACAAATTGTATGGAGCGATTTCTCCTGTTACCCTTATGAAAATGCAAAATATGGAGCTAAAAAAGATTTATTTGGAAAAAATTTGATTTTTTTATTTCCACAGCTCTACGTTATAAACTTCTGTGAAGCACCTGTGGGTTCAAAGTACTCAATACACATCTAGATAAGTTCCATAAGGGGTTTAGTTTCCAAAATTGTGTCACTTGTTGGGGGTTTCCACTATTTAGGCACATCAGGGCCTCTCCAAACGCGACATGGCAACCGCTAATTATTCCAGCATATTTTACATTCAAAATGTCCTCCTTCCCTTCTGAGCCCTGCCATGTGCCCAAAAAGTAGATTTCCCCCACATATGGGGTATCGGCAAGCTCAGGAGAAATTGCACAGCAAAATGTATGGTCCATTTTCTCCTGTTACCCTTGCGAAACTAAAAAAAAATAGGTCTAAAGGAAAATTTTTGTGAAAGAAATGTAAATGTTTATTTTTTCCTTTCACATTCCAAAAATTCCTGTGAAGCACCTGAAGGGTTAATAAACTTCTTGAATGTGGTTTTGAGGACCTTGAGGGGTGCAGTTTTTAGAATGGTGTCATGTTTGGGTATTTTCTGTCATATAGGCCCCTCAAAGTCACTTCAAATGTGAGGTGGTCCCTAAAAAAATGGTTTTACAAATTTTGTTGTAAAAATGAGAAATTGCTGGTCAACTTTTAACCCTTATAACTTCCTAACAAAAAAAATTGTTTCCAAAATTGTGCTGATGTAAAGTGGACATGTGGGAAATGTTAATTATTAACTATTTTGTGTGATATGACTCTCTAATTTAAGGGCATAAAATTAAAAGTTTGAAAATTGGCAAATTTTAAATTTTTTTGTTTTTTTTCACAAATAAAGGCAAGTCATATCGAATAAATTTTACCACTATCATAAAGTAAAATATTTCACGAGAAAACAGTCTCAGAATCACCGGGATCCGTTGAAGTGTTCCAGAGTTATGAACTCAAAAAGTGACAGTGGTCTGAATTATAAAAATTGGCTTGGTCGTTAAGGTGAAAATAGGCTTCGTCTCAAAAGGGTTATAGGGAATGCCAGATTTATTTACAAATGATGCCAGGGTCATGGATTGGGGGAAAATGTAGTCCTGTGACAGAATAATGCTTCCAATGGTGTGCAGACCACCAAATCAACCTATGCTGGATCCACAGGGGTGTCAATAGGTGATATGTCAGATTTTATTTTTACCCTTGAAAATGTTTTTATTTTCATTTTTCATTAATAATTATCAATTATATAAGCATTTATTTTTAAGACAAAATAAAATTTACTGTGTTAACATTTATCTTTTTTTTTACATTTTTCTTCAGTCACTGGGGTGTTGCCATTTTTAATTGCTGGAGTGTAAGTGTCCGAGTGTGAGCAGGTAGCGGAATGCAGTAACGGACAGGATGCAGAGCAAGAGTTAACAGGTTTATTAACCCCTTAATCCCATATGACGTACTATCCCGTCAAGGTGACCTGGGACTTAATCCCCAGTGATGGGATAGTACGTCATATGCGATCGGCCGCGCTCACGGGGGGAGCGCGGCCGATCGCGGCCGAGTGTCAGCTGACTATCGCAGCTGACATCCGGCACTATGTGCCAGGAGCAGTCACGGACCGCTCCCGGCACATTAACCCCGCCACACCGCGATCAAACATGATCGCAGTGTTCCGGGGGCATAGGGAAGCATCGAGCAGGGAGGGGGTTCCCTGCGTGCTTCCCTGAGACGTCTCCTCCCTGCAGGCCCCGGATCCAAAATGGCTGCGGGCTACTTCCGGGTCCTGCAGGGACTACTTCTGGGTCCAGAGCAGGCGCTGGTAAGCAAGGAGCAGGGCACGTCAGATCGCTGATCTGACACAGTGCACAGCAATGTGTCAGATCAGCGATCTGTCACTATACAGTGATGTCCCCCCTGGGACAAAGTAAAAAAGTAAAAAAAAAAATTTTTAGATGTGTAAAAAAAATAAAATAAATAAATTCCTAAATAAAGAAAAAAAATCTATATATATATTGTTCCCATAAACACATTTCTTTATCTAAATAAAAAAACAACAATAAAAGTACACATATTTAGTATCGCCGCGTTCGTAACGACCCGACCCATAAAAGTGTCCCACTTATCATACCGCTGAACAAAAAGTGGAATAACACGCGATCAAAAAGACGGATATAAATGACCATGGTACCACTGAAAACGACATCTTGTCCCCTAAAAAACGAGCCACGATACAGCATCATCAGCGAAAAAATAAAAAAGTTACAGTCCTCAGAATAAAGCGATGCAAAAATAATTATTTTTTCTATAAAATAGTTTTTATCGTATAAAAAGTGCCAAAACATAAAAAAATGATGTAAATGAGGTATCGCTGTAATCGTGCTGACCTGAAGAATAAAACTGCTTTATCCATTTTATCAAAATTTTACCAAAAGATATTCATGAATAGCTGGTTATTGGTCATTCTGCCTCACAAAAATCGGAATAAAAAGCGATCAAAAAATGTCACGTGCCCGAAAATGTTACCAATAAAAACATCAACTCGTCCCGCAAAAAACCTCACGTGACTTTGTGGACCAAAATATGGAAAAATTATAGGTCTCAAAATGTGGTAACACAAAAAATATTTTTTGCAATAAAAAGCGTCTTTTAGTGTGTGACAGCTGCCAATGATAAAAATCCGCTAAAAAACCCGCTATGAATATTAAATCAAACCCCCCTTCATCACCCCCTTAGTTAGGGAAACATAAAAAATTTTTAAAAATGTATTTATTTCCATTAGGGTTGGGGCTAGGGTTAGGGCTACAGTTAGGGTTGGGGCTAAAGTTAGGGTTAGAGTTGGGGCTAAAGTTAAGGTTGGGGCTAAAGTTAGGGTTGGGGCTAAAGTTAGGGTTTGGATTACATTTACGGTTGGGATTAGGGTTAGGGGTGTGTCAGGGTTAGGGGTGTGGTTAGGGTTGGGATTAGGGTTAGGGGTGTGTTTGGATAGGGTTTCAGTTAGAATTGGGGGTTTCCACTGTTTAGGCACATCAGGGCTCTCCAAACGCGACATGGCGCCCGATCTCAATTCCAGCCAATTCTGCGTTGAAAAAGTAAAACAGCTCTCCCGTGCGCCCCAAACAGGGGTTTACCCCAACATATGGGGTATCAGCATACTCAGGACAAATTGGACAACAACTATTGGGGTCCAATTTCTCTTGTTACCCTTGGGAAAATAAAAATTTGGGGGGCTAAAAAAACATTTTTGTGGGAAAAAAAATAATTTTTATTTTTTCGACAGCGTTATGAACTGTAGTGAAACACTTTGGGGTTCAAAGCTGTCAAAACACATCTAGATAAGTTCCTTGGGGGGTCTAGTTTCTAAAATGGTGTCACTTGGGGGTTTCTACTCTTTAGGTACATCAGGGACTCTGCAAATGCATCGTGACGCCTGCAGACCAATCCATCTAAGTCTGCATTCCAAATGGCGCTCCTTCCCTTCCGAGCTCTGCATTGCGCCCAAATGGTGGTTCCCCCCACATATGGGGTATCAGCGTACTTAGATCAAATTGGAAAACAAATTTTGGGGTCCAATGCCTCCTGTTACCCTTGGAAAAATACAAAACTGGGGGCTAATAAATAATTTTTGTGGAAAAAAAATGATTTTTTATTTTCACGGCTCTGCGTTAAAAACTGTAGTGAAACACTTGGGGGTTCAAAGTTCTCACAACACATCTAGATAAGTTCCTTGGGGGGTCTAGTTTCCAAAATGGTGTCACTTCTGGGGGGTTTCTACTGTTTAGGTGCATCAGGGGCTTTGCAAATGCAACGTGACGCCTGCAGACCAATCCATCTAAGTCTGCATTCCAAATGGCGCTTCTTCCCTTCCGAGCTCTGCCATGCGCACAAATGGTAGTTCCCCCCCATATATGGGGTATCAGCATACTCAGGACAAATTGAATAACAACTTTTGGGGTCGAAGTTCTCCGGTTACCCTTGGGAAAATACAAAACTGGGGGCTAAAATAATAATTTTTGTGAAAAAATTTTTATTTTATTTTCACGGCTCTGCATTATAAACTGTAGTGAAACACTTGAGGGTTTAAAGCTGTCAAAACACAGCTAGATAAGTTCCTTAGGGGGTCTACTTTCCAAAATGGTGTCACTTTTGGGAGGTTTCAATGTTTAGGGACATCAGGGGCTCTCCAAACGCAACATGGCGTCCCATCTCAATTCCAGTCAATTTTGCATTGAAAAGTCAAACGGTGCTCCTTCCCTTCCGAGCTCTGCCGTGTGCCCAAACAGTGGTTTACCCCCACATGTGGGGTATCGGCGTACTCAGAACAAATGGCACAACAACTTTTGGGGTCCAGTTTCTTCTCTTACCCTTGGGAAAATAAAAAATTGGGGGCGAAAAGATCATATTTGTGAAAAAATATGTTTTTTTATTTTTACGGCTCTGCTTTATAAACTTCTGTGAAGCACTTGGTGGGTTAAAGTGCTCACCACACATCTAGATAAGTTCCTTAGGGGTCTACTTTCCAAAATAGTGTCACTTCTGGGGGGTTTCAATGTTTAGGCACATCAGGGGCTCTCCAAACGCAACATGGCGTCCCATCTCAATTCCAGTCAATTTTGCATTGAAAAGTCAAACGGCGCTCCTTCCCTTCCAAGCTCTGCCATGCGCCTAAACTGTGGTTTACCCCCACATGTGGGGTATCGGCGTACTCAGAACAAATGGCTCAACAACTTTTGGGGTCCAATTTCTTCTCTTATCCTTGGGAAAATAAAACAAATTGGAGCTGAATTAAATTTTTTGTGAAAAAAAGTTAAATGTTAATTTTTTTTAAACATTCCAAAAATTCCTGTAAAACACCTGAAGGGTTAATAAACTTCTTGAATGTGGTTTTGAGCACCTTGAGGGGTGCAGTTTTTAGAATGTTGTCACACTTGGGTATTTTCTATCATATAGACCCCTCAAAATGACTTCAAATGTGATGTGGTCTCTAAAAAATATTGGTGTTGTAAAAATGAGAAATTGTTGGTCAAATTTTAACCCTTAACTCCCTAACAAAAAAAATGTTTGGTTCCAAAATTGTGCTGATGTAAAGTAGACATGTGGGAAATGTTACTTATTAATTATTTTACATGACATATTTCTGTGATTTAAGGGCATAAAAATTCAAAGTTGAAAAATTGCAAAATTTTCAACATTTTCGCCAAATTTCCGTTTTTTTCACAAATAATCGCAAGATATATCGAAGAAATTTTAACACTATCATGAAGTACAATATGTCACCATGTTCCTTGTTTCAAACCGATACCTGCTCCAGTGAGGTCCTCGTCTCAGTCCAGACTTTTGTGAAGTCCTTGGCCAGGGACTCAGCTGCAGGATTGCCGGAGCAAGAGGCAGTGGAGTCGGGATGTTAGGATGCTGTCCATAAACAATGAAAAATTGGGAGTTAGAGGAGGACTCACCAACATGATTATTGTAGGGAAACTCAGCCCATGGCAGCAGGTCGGCCCAGTCGCTGTGGTGACCATTCACGAAGTGTCGCAGAAAGTTGGTGAGGACTTGATTCACTCTCTCCACTTGGCCATTAGATTGTGGTTGATAGGCCGAGGAGAAGTCCAGGGTGACATCCAACAGTTTACAGAGGGACCACCAGAATCGGGAAATGAATTGGACTCCTCTGTCGGAAACAATTTGGAGTGGAAGTCCGTGAAGCCGAAGGACATGCTGAATGAAGAGCTCTGCGAGTTTAGGAGCGGAAGGAAGACCAGACAGTGGAGTGAAATGTCCCATCTTCGAGAACCGGTCCACAACGACCCAGATTAATATACAACCAGATGATGCTGGCAAATCTGTGATGAAATCCATGGCAATGTTTTGCCAGGGAGCAGACAGAATCGGGAGCGGGAGGAGGTGACCGGCTGGCAGTTTCTTGGGTGTTTTATTATGAGCACAGGAGGGACAGGTTGCAACAAAGTTCAGAACATCTTGGCGCAAGGTGGACCACCAGTAGTGTCGAGAAATTAGTTGTAACATCTTCTTTTGACCAGCGTGTCCGGCAAGCTTAGAAGAATGACCCCAGCGTAGAACTCGCTTCTTGTCTTTTTCAGTTACAAGGGTCTTACAGGGAGGGAGCTGCGACAGCCTGACTGGAGCCACCGTGATCATTTTGGACGGTTCAATGATATGCTGAAGATCCTCTTCCAGGTCGTCTGACAAGAAGGACCTGGAAAGCGCATCGGCTTTGATATTCTTCTCTGCAGGACGGAAATGGAGAGAGAAATTGAACCAAGCAAAGAATAATGACCAACGAGCCTGGCGAGGATTGAGTCTTTGAGCAGACTGAAGATAGGACAGATTCTTATGATCAGTGTAAATGATGACTGGATGAACTGCGCCTTCAAGCAGATATCGCCATTCCTCTAAGGCTAGCTTAATTGCCAGTAACTCTCTATCACCAATTGAGTAGTTACGTTCACAGGGTGAAAATGCCTTGGAGAAGAAACCACAGGTCACCATCTTACCGGTAGGTAGTTTTTGTGTGAGGACTGCTTCGGCTCCGGATGACGAGGCGTCCACTTCAAGAAAAAACAGTTTGTTGATCATAGGTGTATAAAGAACTGGTACGGTTGAGAAGGCTTGTTTGAGGGAGGCAAAAGCTGATTCGGCCTCAGGAGTCCAATCCTTATGTTTGGCACCTTTACAAGTCAGGGCGGTGAGTGGTCTTACCAGAGAGGAGAATTGGGGAATGAATTGCCGATAGTAGTTGGCGAATCCTAGGAACCTCAGGAATGGTCTTGATTCCCACAGGTTGGGGCCACTTTAACACGGCAGAGACCTTCTCTGGATCCATCTCGAGACCTGTATCGGAAATAATATAGCCAAGAAAGGGTAAAGACCTCCGTTCAAACAGACATTTCTCAAACTTCGCGTAGAGACGATTCTCCCTCAATCTTTGAAGAACGAGACGAACATTCCTGCTGTGAGTTGGTTGTCACGCTCACGCCCTGACTGGTGGGCGTGAGCTCGGGGGGTTTGTGGCCCCACCGGGCCACAAACCAGGCTACCCTGGAAGGGGCGTGATTATGACAGCTGCCTGGGTTTTCACTGGAGCTTCTGATGGTGAGCTCAGGGTTGTGCAGCAGGCAGCTGCCAGGTGCTACTCCAGGGTGGTGTCTGGCTGTGGCTGCTGATCCCACTTGGAGAACAGGAACACTAGGACAGGTGCGGGCATCAGGCAGGACTGGCAGAAGAGCACGGCTGAAACTCAGACGAGTAGGCTGGCACGGCTGAGAAACAGGGCTGGCAGAGGCATGGCAGAGAACAAAGGGCTGGCAGGCATGGCAGAGAACACAGGGCTGGCAGGCACGGCAGAGAACACAGGGCTGGCAGGCACAGCAGAGAACACAGGGCTGGCAGGCACGGCAGAGAACACAGGGCTGGCAGGCACGGCAGAGAACACAGGTCTGGCAGGAATGGCAGAGAACACAGGGCTGGCAGGAACGGTGTATGAAGGTGTGGTGTATGAAGGAACAGGTAGGGACCTGTTCACACTGGAAGTGCAGGTAAGGAAACAAGCAGAAAGGAAAGAAGTATGAAGGAACAGGTTGGGACCTGTTCACACAGGAGATGCAGGTACGGAAACAAGCCAGAAGGAAAGGAGAATGAAGGAACAGGTGGGACCTGTTCACACAGGAAGAGAAGTGCAAGGCTGCAGATAGGAGCGGAAGAGCAGCAAGAGATAGCGTAGCAACAAAAGCTAAGCAGAGCAGAACCGCAAGGAATGCGGAGGGGAGCTGCAGCAAAAGATTTCTGCAGAAGCTAAGCTGAGCGGAACCGCAAGGAATGCGGACAGGAGCTGCAGCAAGAGATTACTGCAGCAACGGGAGCGGAGCAGAGTAGAACGGAGTGAAACTGCAGGAGTGCAGAGCAGAGGTAAAGCCACAAAGGTACAGAGCAGGCAGAGCCACAAAAGTGCGGAGTGTAAGCAGACTGAGAACACAAGGAAAGACATAGCAGGGAAGGAAATAAAGGCTATAAAGGCACAGATGATTGGCCTCGGGGAGACCAAAACATCCAACACCGCGGAGACACCATCACGTGTTTCTCAACGCAGTGATTCCAGAACACTGCCCCCATCCCTTATGGGAAATATGCAGATGCATGAAAAGAAGCTGCGGAGACACCATCACGTGTTTCTCGACGCCAGCAGTGAATAGCCAGGCCTTTCCCCGGGAAGGAACAACCACGGGAAGGGCAGCATCCCATGAAGGAAAGCCACCTATGCCAAGCATGGTATCCATCCACAGACAGCTGTTTCGGGGTTTTTTGCCCCTCATCAGTGTGGAGTAGGAATCTGGCTATTAGGAGCAGTGCCTAGTAAAAAGGCTATAAAGGCACAGATGATTGGCCTCGGGGAGACCAAAACATCCAACACCGCGGAGACACCATCACGTGTTTCTCAACGCAGTGATTCCAGAACACTGCCCCCATCTCTTATGGGAAATATGCAGATGCATGAAAAGAAGCTGCGGAGACACCATCACGTGTTTCTCGACGCCAGCAGTGAATAGCCAGGCCTTTCCCCGGGAAGGAACAACCACGGGAAGGGCAGCATCCTATGAAGGAAAGCCACCTATGCCAAGCATGGTATCCATCCACAGACAGCTGTTTCGGGGTTTTTTGCCCCTCATCAGTGTGGAGTAGGAATCTGGCTATTAGGAGCAGTGCCTAGTAAAAAGGCTATAAAGGCACAGATGATTGGCCTCGGGGAGACCAAAACATCCAACACCGCGGAGACACCATCACGTGTTTCTCAACGCAGTGATTCCAGAACACTGCCCCCATCCCTTATGGGAAATATGCAGATGCATGAAAAGAAGCTGCGGAGACACCATCACGTAAGGGATGGGGGCAGTGTTCTGGAATCACTGCGTTGAGAAACACGTGATGGTGTCTTCGCGGTGTTGGATGTTTTGGTCTCCCCGAGGCCAATCATCTGTGCCTTTATAGCCTTTTTACTAGGCACTGCTCCTAATAGCCAGATTCCTACTCCACACTGATGAGGGGCAAAAAACCCCGAAACAGCTGTCTGTGGATGGATACCATGCTTGGCATAGGTGGCTTTCCTTCATAGGATGCTGCCCTTCCCGTGGTTGTTCCTTCCCGGGGAAAGGCCTGGCTATTCACTGCTTGCGTCGAGAAACACATGATGGTGTCTCCACAGCTTCTTTTCATGCATAGCAGGGAAGGAAGCTACAGACAAGGAGACCGAGATAAGACTAAGTTCAGACAAGGAACAAGAACAAAGACACAGGAACCATGATATTCTGCCTCCTGAAGGGCGGACAACAAGATCAAGGCAAGAACACTGAGAAAAGCCTCCAGAGAGAGAGAGTAACACAGAGCAAGGCCTGGCAAACTCAGAAGCTAAACACAGACTGAGCTAACACATTGCACAGGCCCAATCCACTGTGTGGAGCTGCACTAAATACTGGAGGCCTCTTGGCAATTGGTCAGGAACAGATTAGACAGGTGCACCTGATTCCTATAAGAACCAGAGAGTTCAGGCGCCGCCCCCCTATGCACACAGCCAGGAAGCATGCAGAGATCAGAGGAACAGAACATGGAGCTGGCAAGAAACAGAAACCACATCATGGCCTGGAGCAGTGGGTAAGATAGTGTGAGAGATGAAAGGCCATGCCGTGATGCCAGCAGAGTTGTTACATTGGTACGTCGGGAGAAAACACCAGGCTGTCATCCAGATACACCACAACACAAACATACAGTAGAGCAGGTCACGGAATACGTCATTTACAAACTCCTGGAAGACGGCGGGTGCATTGCTTAACCAGAAAGGCATGACCCGATATTCGTAGTGACCATCTCGCGTGTTGAAGGCGGTTTTCCACTCGTCCCCAGATCCTATCCTGAGGTTGTAAGCCCCACAGAGATCCAACTTAGTAAAAATCCTGGAACCTCGAAGCCGATCAAAGAGCTCGGGAATTAAGGGAAGAGGGTGTTGTGAATTCTGTTGTTAAGCTCCCTCCTGTGGTCATGAATGGTACTTCGGCTGGTTCTGTCCATGGGCTTCCTCTGGTGCTTGTGAGTGGGGCTGCGGCTTCTGAGGTTCCTTCCACAGGTGACGAGGTTAATTCGTTAACTGGCTGCTCTATTTAGCTCCACCTAGATCATTGCTCCATGCCACCTGTCAATGTTCCAGTATTGGTCTAGTTCGCTCCTGGATCGTTCTTGTGACCTGTCTTCCCAGCAGAAGCTAAGTTCCTGCTTGTTTTTCTCTGTTTGCTATTTTTTCTGTCCAGCTTGCTATTTTGATTTTTGTCTTGCTTGCTGGAAGCTCTGGGACGCAGAGGGAGCGCCTCCGCATAGAGTCGGTGCGGAGGGTCTTTTTGCGCCCTCTGCGTGGTCTTTTTGTAGTTTTTTGTGCTGACCGCAAAGTTACCTTTCCTATCCTCTGTCTGTTCAGTAAGTCGGGCCTCACTTTGCTAAATCTATTTCATCTCTGTGTTTGTAATTTTCATCTTAACTCACAGTCATTATATGTGGGGGGCTGCCTGTTCCTTTGGGGAATTTCTCTGAGGCAAGGTAGGCTTTATTTTTCTATCTTTAGGGCTAGCTAGTTCCTTAGGCTGTGTCGAGTTGCATAGGGAGCGTTAGGAGCAATCCACGGCTATTTCTAGTGTGTGTGATAGGATTAGGGATTGCGGTCAGCAGAGTTCCCACGTCTCAGAGCTTGTCCTGTATTATTAGTAACTATCAGGTCATTCCATGTGCTCTTAACCACCAGGTCCATTATTGTCCTCACCACCAGGTCATAACAGTACAGGTGGCCCAAAGTACTAATGCATCTCAATAGAGGGATAAGAGAAGTTCTGAGACCATTTTTTTTTCTTTGCAGTGTGTTTTGTCTCTCTTTTCCCCTTTACCTCTGGGTGGTTCAGGATACAGGTGTAGATATGGACATTCAAGGTCTGTTCTCTTGTATGGATAATCTCACTGCAAGGGTACAAAACATTCAAGATTTTGTGGTTCAGAATCCGATGTTAGAGCCTAGGATTCCAATTCCTGATTTGTTTTTTGGGGATAGATCTAATTTTCTGAATTTCAAAAATAATTGTAAATTGTTTCTTGCTTTGAAACCTCGCTCCTCAGGTGACCCTGTTCAACAAGTGAAAATCATTATTTCTTTGTTACGTGGCGACCCTCAAGACTGGGCATTTTCCCTTGCGCCAGGAGATCCGGCATTGCGTGATGTTGATGCGTTTTTTCTGGCGCTTGGATTACTTTATGATGAACCAAATTCAGTGGATCAGGCAGAGAAAATCTTGCTGGCTCTGTGTCAGGGTCAGGATGAGGTAGAGATATATTGTCAGAAGTTTAGGAAGTGGTCGGTACTCACTCAGTGGAATGAATGTGCGCTGGCAGCAATTTTCAGAAAGGGTCTCTCTGAAGCCCTTAAGGATGTCATGGTGGGATTTCCCATGCCTGCTGGTCTGAATGAGTCTGTGTCTTTGACCATTCAGATCGATCGACGCTTGCGTGAGCGTAAAGTTGTGCACCATTTGGTGGTATTATCTGAGCATAGACCTGAGCCTATGCAATGTGATAGGACTTTGACCAGAGCTGAACGGCAAGAATACAGACGTCGGAATGGGCTGTGTTTTTACTGTGGTGATTCCACTCATGCTATCTCCGATTGTCCTAAGCGCACTAAGCGTTTCGCTAGGTCTGCCACCATTGGTACGGTACAGTCGAAATTTCTTTTGTCTGTTACTCTGATTTGCTCTTTGTCATCCTATTCTGTTATGGCATTTGTGGATTCAGGCGCTGCCCTGAATTTGATGGACTTGGAGTTTGCTAGGCGCTGTGGTTTTTTCTTGGAGCCCTTGCAGTATCCTATTCCATTGAGAGGAATTGATGCTATGCCTTTGGCCAAGAATAAGCCTCAGTACTGGACCCAATTGACCATGTGCATGGCTCCTGCACACCAGGAGGATATTTGCTTTTTGGTGTTGCATAATCTGCATGATGTGGTCGTTTTGGGGTTGCCATGGCTACAGGTCCATAATCCAGTATTGGATTGGAAATCTATGTCTGTGTCCAGCTGGGGTTGTCAGGGGGTACATGGTGATGTTCCATTTTTGTCTATTTCGTCATCTACCCCTTCTGAAGTCCCGGAGTTTTTGTCGGATTACCGGGATGTATTTGATGAGCCCAAATCCAGTGTCCTACCTCCTCATAGGGATTGCGATTGTGCTATCAATTTGATTCCTGGTAGTAAGTTTCCTAAGGGCCGACTGTTCAATTTATCTGTGCCAGGGCACGCTGCTATGCGGAGTTATATAAAGGAATCCTTGGAGAAGGGTCATATTCACCCGTCGTCGTCACCATTGGGAGCAGGGTTCTTTTTTGTGGCCAAGAAGGATGGTTCTTTGAGACCTTGTATTGATTACTGCCTTCTTAATAAGATCACAGTCAAATTTCAGTACCCTTTGCCACTGCTGTCTGATTTATTTGCTCGGATTAAGGGGGCTAGTTGGTTCACCAAGATAGATCTTCGTGGTGCGTATAATCTTGTGCGTATAAAACAGGGCGATGAATGGAAAACAGCATTTAATATGCCCGAGGGTCATTTTGAGTACCTGGTTATGCCATTCGGGCTTTCCAATGCTCCATCAGTATTTCAGTCCTTTATGCATGACATCTTCCGAGAGTACCTGGATAAATTCCTGATTGTATATTTGGATGATATTTTGGTCTTCTCGGATGATTGGGAGTCTCACGTGAAGCAGGTCAGAATGGTGTTTCAGGTCCTTCGTGCTAATTCTTTGTTTGTGAAGGGGTCTATGTTGTGAATTCTGTGGCTGAGTTCACTTCTGTGGTCACAAGTGGTATTGCAGTCTCTGGGCTTCCTCCCTCAGGTGTTTTGGTGAGCTCGTTGGCTGCCTTGCTATTTAGCTCCACCTGAGTCTGTCTTCCTTGCTCCTTGTCAATGTTCCAGTGTTGGATCTGAGCTACTGCATCTTTCCTTGGGCCTGCTGCTCTGCTAGATAAGTGCTTCTAGTTTGTTTTCTGTTTTTTTCTGTCCAGCTTGCTATTGTCTTTTGCTGGAAGCTCTGAGAAGCAGAGGGGTGCACCGCCGTGCTGTTAGTTCGGCACGGTGGGTCTTTTTGCCCCTTTGCGTGGTTTTCGTTTTAGGGTTTTTTGTAGACTGCATAGTTCTCTTTGCTATCCTCGCTCTGTCTAGAATATCGGGCCTCACTTTGCTGAATCTATTTCATTCCTACGTTTGTCTTTTCATCTTGCTAACAGTCATTATATGCGGGGGGCTGTCTATTCCTTTGGGGTATTTCTCTGAGGTAAGTCAGGCTTGTATTTCTATCTTCAGGCTAGTCAGCTCCTCAGGCAGTGCCGAGTTGCATAGGTAGTTGTTAGGCGCAATCCACTGCTGCTTATAGTTGTGTGAGGATAGATCAGGTACTGCAGTCTACAGAGATTCCACGTCTCAGAGCTCGTCCTATTGTTTTTGGTTATTGCCAGATCTCTGTATGTGCGCTGATTACTGCACGCTGTGTTGCCTGATTGCCAGCCATAACAGTAGAAGGAGCCAAACCAATGATTCCCAATAGAGGGAAAAAAGAAATCCTGACATCATTTTTTTTTCTTAGCTCTGTCTTCAGTCTTTTTTTTCCCCTAGACATTAGAGTGCTTCAGGACACAGCTGTGGACATGGATATTCAGGCTCTGTGCTCCTCAATGGATAATCTCGTTGTAAATGTACAAAAGATTCAAGATACTATTGATCAGAAATCGATGCTAGAACCAAGAATTCCGATTCCTGATTTGTTTTTTGGTGACAGAACTAAGTTCCTGAGCTTCAGAAATAATTGTAAGCTATTTTTGGCCTTGAAACCTCATTCTTCTGGTAATCCTATTCAACAGGTTTTGATTATTATTTCTTTTTTGCGCGGCGACCCACAGGACTGGGCGTTTTCTCTTGCACCAGGAGATTCTGCATTGAGTAATGTTGATGCATTTTTCCTGGCGCTCGGATTGCTTTACGATGAGCCTAATTCAGTGGATCAGGCTGAGAAAAATCTGCTGGCTTTATGCCAGGGTCAGGATGATGTAGAAGTATATTGTCAGAAATTTAGGAAATGGTCAGTACTCACTCTGTGGAATGAATCTGCACTAGCGGCTTTGTTCAGAAAGGGTCTCTCTGAAGCTCTTAAGGATGTAATGGTGGGATTTCCTATGCCTGCTGGTTTGAATGAGTCTATGTCCTTGGCCATTCAGATCGGTCGTCGCTTGCGCGAGCGTAAATCTGTGCACCATCTGGCGGTACTGCCTGAGAGTAAACCTGAGCCTATGCAGTGCGACAGGACTATGACTAAAGTAGAACGGCAAGAACACAGACGTCTGAACAGACTGTGTTTCTATTGTGGTGATTCTACTCATGCTATTTCTAATTGTCCTAAACGCACTAGGCGGTTCGATAGCTCTGCCGTTATTGGTACTGTACAGTCCAAATTCCTTTTGTCCATTACCTTAATGTGCTCTTTGTCATCGTATTCTGTCATGGCGTTTGTGGATTCAGGCGCTGCCCTGAATCTGATGGATTTGGATTATGCTAAACGTTGTGGATTTTTCTTGGAGCCTTTGCGGTGTCCTATTCCGTTGAGAGGAATTGATGCTACACCTTTGGCCAAGAATAAGCCTCAGTACTGGGCCCAGCTGACCATGTGCATGGCTCCTGCACATCAGGAAGTTATTCGCTTTCTGGTACTGCATAATTTGCATGATGTGGTCGTGTTGGGGTTGCCATGGCTACAAACCCATAATCCAGTATTGGATTGGAACTCTATGTCGGTAACCAGCTGGGGTTGTCAGGGAGTACATGGTGATGTTCCATTTTTGTCTATTTCGTCATCCATTCCTTCTGACATCCCAGAGTTCTTGTCGGACTTTCAGGATGTATTTGAAGAGTCCAAGTCTGATGCCCTACCTCCGCATAGGAATTGTGATTGTGCTATCGATTTGATTCCTGGTAGTAAATTCCCTAAGGGTCGTTTATTTAATTTGTCCGTACCTGAACACACCGCTATGCGCAGTTATGTGAAGGAGTCCCTGGAGAAGGGACATATTCGCCCATCGTCGTCACCATTGGGAGCAGGGTTCTTTTTTGTAGCCAAGAAGGATGGTTCGCTAAGACCGTGTATTGATTACCGCCTTCTTAATAAGATCACTGTTAAGTTTCAGTATCCCTTGCCATTGATTTCTGACTTGTTTGCTCGGATTAAGGGGGCTAGTTGGTTTACTAAGATTGATCTTCGTGGTGCGTATAATCTGGTGAGAATCAGGCAGGGAGATGAATGGAAAACGGCATTTAATACGCCCGAGGGTCATTTTGAGTATCTGGTGATGCCGTTCGGACTTGCCAATGCTCCATCTGTTTTTCAGTCTTTTATGCATGACATTTTCCGTGAGTATCTGGATAAATTCTTGATTGTTTACTTGGATGACATTTTGATCTTCTCAGATGATTGGGAGTCTCATGTGAAGCAAGTCAGAATGGTTTTCCAGGTACTGCGTGCTAATTCCTTGTTCGTGAAGGGATCAAAGTGTCTCTTCGGTGTGCAGAAAGTTTCATTTTTGGGGTTCATCTTTTCCCCTTCTACTATCGAGATGGATCCGGTTAAGGTTCAGGCCATCCAGGATTGGACTCAGCCGACATCTCTAAAAAGTCTGCAGAAATTCCTGGGCTTTGCTAATTTTTATCGTCGCTTCATCTGTAATTTTTCTAGCATTGCCAGACCATTGACCGATTTGAACAAGAAGGGTGCTGATTTGGTTAATTGGTCTTCTGCTGCCGTGGAAGCTTTTCAGGAGTTGAAGCGTCGTTTTTGCTGTGCCCCTGTGTTGTGTCAACCTGATGTTTCTCTTCCGTTCCAGGTCGAGGTTGATGCTTCTGAGATTGGTGCAGGGGCGGTTTTGTCACAGAGAGGTTCTGGTTGCTCAGTGTTCAAACCATGTGCTTTCTTTTCCAGGAAATTTTCTGCTGCTGAGCGTAATTATGATGTGGGCAACCGAGAGTTGCTGGCCATGAAGTGGGCATTCGAGGAGTGGCGTCATTGGCTTGAGGGTGCTAAGCATCGCGTGGTGGTATTGACTGATCATAATAACTTGACTTATCTCGAGTCTGCCAAGCGCTTGAATCCTAGACAGGCCCGTTGGTCGTTATTTTTTGCTCGTTTTGATTTTGTGATTTCATACCTTCCGGGCTCTAAAAATGTGAAGGCGGATGCTCTGTCTAGGAGTTTTGTGCCCGACTCTCCGGGGTTATCTGAGCCGGCGAGTATCCTCAAGGAAGGAGTCATTGTGTCTGCCATCTCCCCTGATTTGCGGAGAGTGTTGCAGAAATTTCAGGCTAATAAACCTGATCGTTGTCCGGCCGAGAAACTGTTCGTCCCTGATAGGTGGACTAGTAAAGTTATCTCTGAACTTCATTGTTCGGTGCTGGCCGGTCATCCAGGAATCTTTGGTACCAGGGAGTTGGTTGCTAGATCCTTCTGGTGGCCATCTCTGTCACGGGATGTGCGTGCTTTTGTGCAGTCCTGTGGAATTTGTGCTAGGGCTAAGCCCTGCTGTTCACGTGCCAGTGGGTTGCTTTTGCCCTTGCCGGTCCCGAAGAGGCCTTGGACACATATTTCGATGGATTTCATTTCTGACCTTCCCGTTTCTCAAAAAATGTCGGTCATTTGGGTGGTCTGTGATCGCTTTTCTAAAATGGTCCATCTGGTGCCCTTGGTTAAATTGCCTTCCTCCTCTGATTTGGTGCCTTTGTTCTTCCAGCATGTGGTTCGTTTACATGGCATTCCTGAGAATATTGTTTCTGACAGAGGTTCCCAGTTTGTCTCGAGGTTCTGGCGAGCCTTTTGTGGTAGGATGGGCATTGACCTATCTTTCTCCTCGGCCTTCCATCCTCAGACTAATGGCCAGACCGAACGAACCAATCAGACCTTGGAAACATATCTGAGATGTTTTGTTTCCGCTGACCAGGATGATTGGGTGTCATTTTTGCCGTTGGCTGAGTTCGCCCTTAATAATCGGGCCAGCTCGGCTACCTTGGTCTCTCCATTTTTCTGCAATTCTGGGTTCCATCCTCGTTTCTCTTCAGGACAGGTTGAGTCTTCGGACTGTCCTGGTGTGGATTCTGTGGTGGACAGGTTGCAGCAGATCTGGACTCAGGTAGTGGACAATTTGACCTTGTCCCAGGAGAAGGCTCAGCTTTTCGCTAATCGCAGACGCCGTGTGGGACCCCGACTTCGTGTTGGGGATTTGGTTTGGTTATCTTCTCGTCATATTCCTATGAAGGTTTCCTCTCCTAAATTTAAACCTCGTTTTATTGGTCCGTATAGGATTTCTGAGATTCTCAATCCGGTGTCTTTTCGTCTGACCCTCCCAGACTCCTTTTCCATACATAATGTATTCCATAGGTCGTTGTTGAGGAGATACGTGGCACCTATGGTTCCATCTGTGGAGCCTCCTGCCCCTGTTTTGGTGGAGGGGGAATTGGAGTATATTGTGGAGAAGATTTTGGATTCTCGTGTCTCTAGACGGAAACTCCAGTATCTGGTCAAATGGAAGGGTTATGCTCAGGAAGATAATTCCTGGGTTTTTGCCTCTGATGTCCATGCCCCAGATCTTGTTCGTGCCTTTCATGTGGCTCATCCTGGTCGGCCTGGGGGTTCTGGTGAGGGTTCGGTGACCCCTCCTCAAGGGGGGGGTACTGTTGTGAATTCTGTGGCTGAGTTCACTTCTGTGGTCACAAGTGGTATTGCAGTCTCTGGGCTTCCTCCCTCAGGTGTTTTGGTGAGCTCGTTGGCTGCCTTGCTATTTAGCTCCACCTGAGTCTGTCTTCCTTGCTCCTTGTCAATGTTCCAGTGTTGGATCTGAGCTACTGCATCTTTCCTTGGGCCTGCTGCTCTGCTAGATAAGTGCTTCTAGTTTGTTTTCTGTTTTTTTTCTGTCCAGCTTGCTATTGTCTTTTGCTGGAAGCTCTGAGAAGCAGAGGGGTGCACCGCCGTGCTGTTAGTTCGGCACGGTGGGTCTTTTTGCCCCTTTGCGTGGTTTTCGTTTTAGGGTTTTTTGTAGACTGCATAGTTCTCTTTGCTATCCTCGCTCTGTCTAGAATATCGGGCCTCACTTTGCTGAATCTATTTCATTCCTACGTTTGTCTTTTCATCTTGCTAACAGTCATTATATGTGGGGGGCTGCCTATTCCTTTGGGGTATTTCTCTGAGGTAAGTCAGGCTTGTATTTCTATCTTCAGGCTAGTCAGCTCCTCAGGCAGTGCCGAGTTGCATAGGTAGTTGTTAGGCGCAATCCACTGCTGCTTATAGTTGTGTGAGGATAGATCAGGTACTGCAGTCTACAGAGATTCCACGTCTCAGAGCTCGTCCTATTGTTTTTGGTTATTGCCAGATCTCTGTATGTGCGCTGATTACTGCACGCTGTGTTGCCTGATTGCCAGCCATAACAGGTCTAAGTGTCTCTTTGGAGTTCAGAAAGTTTCATTTTTGGGTTTCATTTTTTCCCCTTCTACTATCGAGATGGACCCTGTTAAAGTCCAGGCCATTTATGATTGGACTCAGCCGACATCTGTGAAGAGTCTGCAAAAGTTCCTGGGCTTTGCTAATTTTTATCGTCGCTTCATCAGTAATTTTTCTAGTGTTGCTAAACCGTTGACTGATTTGACCAAGAAGGGTGCTGATGTGGTCAATTGGTCTTCTGCGGCTGTGGAAGCTTTTCAGGAGTTGAAGCGTCGTTTTTCTTCTGCCCCTGTGTTGTGCCAGCCAGATGTTTCGCTCCCGTTTCAGGTCGAGGTTGATGCTTCTGAGATTGGAGCAGGAGCTGTTTTGTCGCAAAGAAGTTCTGATGGCTCGGTGATGAAACCATGTGCCTTCTTTTCTAGAAAATTTTCGCCTGCTGAGCGCAATTATGATGTTGGCAATCGAGAGTTGTTGGCCATGAAGTGGGCATTCGAGGAGTGGCATCATTGGCTTGAAGGAGCCAAGCATCGTGTGGTGGTCTTGACGGATCACAAGAATTTGACTTATCTCGAGTCTGCCAAATGGTTGAATCCTAGACAGGCTCGTTGGTCGCTATTTTTCTCCCGTTTTGATTTTGTGGTTTCGTACCTTCCGGGCTCTAAGAATGTGAAGGCTGATGCCCTGTCAAGGAGTTTTGTGCCCGACTCTCCGGGTGTTCCTGAGCCGGCGGGTATTCTCAAAGAGGGGGTAATTTTGTCTGCCATCTCCCCTGATTTGCGGCGGGTGCTGCAAAAATTTCAGGCTGATAGACCTGACCGTTGCCCAGCGGAGAAACTGTTTGTCCCTGATAAATGGACTAGTAGAGTTATCTCTGAGGTTCATTGTTCGGTGTTGGCTGGTCATCCTGGAATCTTTGGTACCAGAGATTTGGTGGCTAGATCCTTTTGGTGGCCGTCTTTGTCGCGGGATGTGTGTTCTTTTGTGCAGTCCTGTGGGACTTGTGCTCGGGCTAAGCCCTGCTGTTCTCGTGCCAGTGGGTTGCTTTTGCCCTTGCCGGTCCTGAAGAGGCCCTGGACGCATATTTCTATGGATTTTATTTCGGATCTCCCTGTCTCTCAAAAGATGTCGGTCATTTGGGTGGTTTGTGATCGCTTCTCTAAGATGGTCCATTTGGTACCCTTGTCTAAATTGCCTTCCTCCTCTGATTTGGTGCCGTTGTTTTTCCAGCATGTGGTTCGTTTACATGGCATTCCGGAGAACATCGTCTCGGACAGAGGTTCCCAGTTTGTTTCGAGGTTTTGGCGGTCCTTTTGTGCTAGGATGGGCATTGATTTGTCTTTTTCCTCGGCTTTCCATCCTCAGACAAATGGCCAAACCGAACGTACTAATCAGACTTTGGAAACATATCTGAGATGCTTTGTTTCTGCTGATCAGGATGATTGGGTGTCCTTTTTGCCTTTGGCTGAGTTCGCCCTTAATAATCGGGCCAGCTCGGCTACTTTGGTTTCGCCGTTTTTCTGCAATTCTGGTTTCCATCCTCGTTTCTCTTCAGGGCAGGTTGAGTCTTCGGACTGTCCTGGTGTAGATACTGTGGTGGATAGGTTGCAGCAGATTTGGACTCATGTGGTGGACAATTTGACATTGTCCCAGGAGAAGGCTCAACGTTTCGCTAACCGCCGGCACTGTGTGGGTCCCCGACTTCGTGTTGGGGATTTGGTTTGGTTGTCGTCTCGTTATGTTCCTATGAAGGTTTCCTCTCCTAAGTTTAAGCCTCGTTTCATTGGTCCGTATAAGATTTCTGAGGTTCTCCATCCTATGTCATTTCGTTTGACCCTTCCAGCTTCTTTTGCCATCCATGATGTATTCCATAGGTCGTTGTTGCGGACATACGTGTCGCCTGTGGTTCCATCCGTTGATCCTCCTGCCCCGGTGTTGGTTGAGGGGGAGTTGGAGTATGTGGTGGAGAAGATTTTGGATTCTCATATTTCGAGATGGAAACTCCAGTACCTGGTCAAGTGGAAGGGTTATGTTCAGGAAGATAATTCCTGGGTCTTTGCCTCTGATGTTCATGCTGCCGATCTGGTTCGTGCCTTTCATTTGGCTCGTCCTGGTCGGCCTGGGGGCTCTGGTGAAGGTTCGGTGACCCCTCCTCAAGGGGGGGTACTGTTGTGAATTCTGTTGTTAAGCTCCCTCCTGTGGTCATGAATGGTACTTCGGCTGGTTCTGTCCATGGGCTTCCTCTGGTGCTTGTGAGTGGGGCTGCGGCTTCTGAGGTTCCTTCCACAGGTGACGAGGTTAATTCGTTAGCTGGCTGCTCTATTTAACTCCACCTAGATCATTGCTCCATGCCACCTGTCAATGTTCCAGTATTGGTCTAGTTCGCTCCTGGATCGTTCTTGTGACCTGTCTTCCCAGCAGAAGCTAAGTTCCTGCTTGTTTTTCTCTGTTTGCTATTTTTTCTGTCCAGCTTGCTATTTTGATTTTTGTCTTGCTTGCTGGAAGCTCTGGGACGCAGAGGGAGCGCCTCCGCACCGTGAGTCGGTGCGGAGGGTCTTTTTGCGCCCTCTGCGTGGTCTTTTTGTAGTTTTTTGTGCTTACCGCAAAGTTACCTTTCTTATCCTCTGTCTGTTCAGTAAGTCGGGCCTCACTTTGCTAAATCTATTTCATCTCTGTGTTTGTAATTTTCATCTTAACTCATTCATTATATGTGGGGGGCTGCCTGTTCCTTTGGGGAATTTCTCTGAGGCAAGGTAGGCTTAATTTTTCTATCTTTAGGGCTAGCTAGTTCCTTAGGCTGTGTCGAGTTGCATAGGGAGCGTTAGGAGCAATCCACGGCTATTTCTAGTGTGTGTGATAGGATTAGGGATTGCGGTCAGCAGAGTTCCCACGTCTCAGAGCTTGTCCTGTATTATTAGTAACTACCAGGTCATTCCGTGTGCTCTTAACCACCAGGTCCATTATTGTCCTCACCACCAGGTCATAACAAGAGGGTATCTGTTCTTAGGTTGAGACCACGGTAGTCAATGCACGGGCGAAGAGACCCATCTTTCTTCTTGAAGAAGAAGAACGCAGCTCCAGCTGGGGAGGAGGACTTCTGGATAAAACCTCGAGCCAAATTCTCCTTGATATAATCGGACATGGCTTGAGTCTCAGTGAGAAAAAGAGGGTAGATCCTACCTCGAGGCGTAGTAGATCCAGGGATTAGATCGATGGGGCAATTGTAAGGCCTGTGAGGTGGAAGTTTCTCGGCTTCCCTCTTGTTGAATACATCTGTGAAGGACCAGTAGGCAGAAGGTAACCCGGGTAAAGCTGTAGGAGGCCGTGGGGTAGAACCGGGCCATACTGGTTTGAGGCAGTGTTCGTGACAACACTGACTCCATCGAAGGACATCTCCAGACCGCCAATCCAGGACAGGTTCATGGAGGTGTAGCCACGGAAGACCTAGAAGGAATGGCGGAGAAAGATTTGGTAACACATAGAAGGTAATTTTCTCCCTGTGGACTGCTCCGATTAGAAGCTCCACCTCTTCGGTGATACTGATAATGGCATCTTTCAGGGGTCTACCATCTACGGAGGCGATGCACCAGGACCGCTGCAGTGGAATGATTGGAATCCCGAACGGCCTGGCCACAGCTTGCTGGATGAAATTTCCACCAGACCCAGAGTCCAGATAGTCTGTCTCAGAGAACCGCACCTTCCCGAAGATCACCTGTATGGATATGGTTAGCAGCAGAGAAGAGTCATTCTCACCTAGGGAGGTCTCCCTTACCTGTCCTAGGCTGAAGAGTTCTTCCAACCTCTCAGTTCCACTGCATTAACCAGAAGTGGAGCGTCCACCATAACGATATGGATTCCTAGTGGGAATCTCCTCCTGCTGATTCCTATTCACATTTACATGGTCAAGCTCCAAGGGCTCATCCTCGAAGACCGGAGGTTTCGGTGAAGAAGATGCTGGATGAGGAAATTGTTCCTCGAGAAGCCTCTCTCTGGAGCGCTGCTGAAGACGCAGGTTTTCAATCCGAACGGCTAGGAATATGAGATCATCCAGGGTCTCAGGTAGGTCCCTGCCTGCCAATTCTTCCTTGATTCTTCCAGATAACCCTCGCCGGAAGGCTCCGACCATGGGGCTCATTGGTCCACTGGAGCTCCGAAGCCAAGGTGCGGAAATGGATGGCATACTGACCGACAGAGAGACAGCCCTGTTGCAAATTGAAGAGAGACTCCAAGGCAGATGTGGCACGACCAGGCTCATCAAATATCTCGTGGAACGTGTCCAAGAATACCTGCAGATCTGACACTATGGGATAATTCCACTCCATTAGGGGGTTGAACCAAGCTAAAGCCTCTCCCTCCAGATGAGAGGCAAGGATAGCCACCTTGGCCATGTCTGTCTGAAAATCCAGAGGCAAAAAATGAAAATGCAGCAAGCATAGGTTGAGAAATCCTCTGCACAACTTGGGGTCACCATAGTAACGAGGAGGCTTGCAGAAACGAGGACAGGGTCTCATGGTGGGCTTAACTGTCGGATGCTGTACCTTAGTTAACCGATCATCCACAGAGGTCATGTAGTCCAACAAGCGGGTCTGCGTCTCATGTTGGCGATTGAATTCCAGATGGATCTCTGCTAGCTGAGTCACGTTGGTGGACTCGGCAGTCTGTAGAGTAGATAAGCGGGTATCCAGAGTTTGCATGAAGGCAACTAGCTGATCTTGGCTTTGACAAAGCGCAGCTAGCTCTCTCTGGACAGAGAATCGGGTATCAGTGGAGTCCATGTCCTGGGCAAACTGTAACGCCCACAGGGTGTGACAAGGTATAGTGGACTCAGTAGACCACAGATGGTGCAGTGGCGGCTGTATACCCGATACTCAAAAGACAGGAGAGTGGATCTCATAAACCAAAAGATATTTATTAACAAGGTAAAAACAAAAAGGAAAAAAGGTGTCAGAGGGAAAGAACCTCTGGATCACAACACTGTACCACGTAGTGGAGCACCGGGCAAGGTGTACCCTATACAGGGATTCCCCCGTCACAACACCAGGTGGCCTGAATGCCACAAATCCAGGACCAGAGGATGACCCGTATTGACAAACTAGCAACCCTGTAGAATACTTGGGCCTGCTGGTGGAGAGAATCCCAGAAGTGCCATGAAATCCAGCAAGGTTGATCCCACCGGTAGCAGGGTCTGGAGGGTTCCGTGAGGAGAGGCTAGACAACTTGGAGTGGGAACCGGAGAGACCAGAGGAGTCCAGGATGGGAATCGCCAGAAGAGGACTCTGTGAAAATAGAGGTGCAGTCATGGCCAAAAGTATTGACACCCCTGCAATTCTGTCAGCTAATACTCATTTTCTTCCTGAAAATGATTGCAAACACAAATTATTTGGTATTATTATCTTCATTTAATTTGTCTTAAATGAAAAAACACAAAAGAGAATGAAGCAAAAAGCAAAACATTGATCATTTCACACAAAACTCCAAAAATGGGCCAGACAAAAGTATTGGCACCCTCAGCCTAATATTTGGTTGCACAACCTTTAGCCAAAATAACTGCGACCAACCGCTTCCGGTAACCATCAATGAGTTTCTTACAAAGCTCTGCTGGAATTTTAGACCATTCTTCTTTGGCAAACTGCTCCACGTCCCTGATATTTGAAGGGTGCCTTCTCCAAACTGCCATTTTTAGATCTCTCCACAGGTGTTCTATGGGATTCAGGTCTGGACTCATTGCTGGCCACCTTAGAAGTCTCCAGTGCTTTCTCTCAAACCATTTTCTAGTGCTTTTTGAAGTGTGTTTTGGGTCATTGTCCTGCTGGAAGACCCATGACCTCTGAGGGAGACCCAGCTTTCTCACACTGGGCCCTACATTATGCTGCAAAATTTGTTGGTAGTCTTCAGACTTCATAATGCCATGCACACGGTCAAGCAGTCCAGTGCCAGAGGCAGCAAAGCAACCCCAAAGCATCAGGGAACCTCCGCCATGTTTGACTGTAGGGACCGTGTTCTTTTCTTTGAATGCCTCTTTTTGTCTCCTGTAAACTCTATGTTGATGCCTTTGCCCAAAAAGCTCTACTTTTGTCTCATCTGACCAGAGAACATTCTTCCAAAACGTTTTAGGCTTTTTCAGGTAAGTTTTGGCAAACTCCAGCCTGGCTTTTTTATGTCTCGGGGTAAGAAGTGGGGTCTTCCTGGGTCTCCTACCATACAGTCCCTTTTCATTCAGACGCCGACGGACGGTACGGGTTGACACTTGTACCCTTGGACTGCAGGGCAGCTTGAACTTGTTTGGATGTTAGTCGAGGTTCTTTATCCAACATTCGCACAATCTTGCGTCGAAATCTCTTGTCAATTTTTCTTTTCCGTCCACATCTAGGGAGGTTAGCCATGGGCTTTAAACTTCTTGATGACACTGTGCACAGTAGACACAGGAACATTCAGGTCTTTGGAGATGAACTTGTAGCCTTGAGATTGCTCATGCTTCCTCACAATTTGGTTTCTCAAGTCCCCAGACAGTTCTTTGGTCTTCTTTCTTTTCTCCATGTTCAATGTGGTATACACAAGGACACAGGACAGAGGTTGAGTCAACTTTAATCCATGTCAACTGGCTGCAAGTGTGATTTAGTTATTGCCAACACCTGTTAGGTGCCACATGTAAGTTACAGGTGCTGTTAATTACACAAATTAGAGAAGCATCACATGATTTTTCGAACAGTGCCAATACTTTTGTCCACCCCCTTTTTTTAGTTTCAATAAATTTTTATTTTTCAAAAACCAAGAACAAGGTCCCATGCAGGGGAACATATACAAATGTAACCAGATTCTAGATTAACTTTGACAGTTTTATACATTACAACAATTAAACACGTAGACGAAGACAGAAGGATGAAAAAACGAGAGGGGAGGAAAAAAGGGGGGGGATGAGAGATCTTATACTGCATCAAGACACAATCAATAGTTGGGGCAAAGGGCGAGCCCGAGGGAGTTTGTCAAACTTCAAATTGACCTCAGAGTGATAGCGTTAAGACTTGGTCAAGGTTACCGTTGGAGTTTCTTTCGATCCACGGCCTCCAGACTTGATAGAAGGACTCTCATGAGTCATCTCTTGTAGCCTGTATTCATTCATATAGCATGATAGTGTTCATCTTGTCAATTACTGATGAAAGAGAAAATGTAGTTGTTTTCCATTTCATTGCGATGTGCAGCTTAGTGGCCAAGAACAGCTGATTAACTAGGTTATGAAGTTTGTTGGAGAAGCCAGGGTATCTGGCCCCCAGAAGGAACACCGCTGAGTCTATTTGAATCACTCCACCATATAATTCCTCCACTATAGATTTAATCTTTATCCATAGAGCAGATACAATTGGGCAATCCCACCATGTGTGCTTCAGGTCACCCAGGGCGCCACACCCCCTGAAACATCGATCCGATAGATTTGGGTAGATGGCATGTAATTTGCTCGGAACCAGATATGTCCTATGTAGGAGCCTAATGGATGTCTCAACCAAAGAGGTCTGGAGACTACCCTTAGAAAGAGAGCAGCAACATTTTTGCCACTCCACTGGGGACATTATCATATTGAAGTCCCTCTCCCATTGCGTCATATATTTTAGTTTTTCATCCTCTGATATTACATTCAGGGATGAGTATATTAGAGAGATAGTTCCCCTACCCAGTGGGTCGTTCAGACAGTTTTGCTCATAACCTGTTGGGCGGTGAGGGACACCGTGTCCTAGGATTTGCTCAGCAAAGTGAAAGATTTGGTTGATACGCAATATTTCAGAGTTTGGTGGGGTAAACTTTTGGATAAACTCTTGCTTGGTGAGCAAAATATTGAATGGCGAAGTCAGATGTTTAAGAGTGGTTAAATCCATAGCTATCCACCAATGGAAGTGGCGAGGCTCTAACCCCGGCGGAAAGGCTGGATTATGAAAGATATGAGTCAATAAGGAAGTTTTAGATTGTAAGGAGTGTTTAAACCTTTCCTTCCTCTATAACATCAGGGAATGTGCTGTGAATGGAGCTGTTGCAAGAATTCCTTTCGGAAGTTTCTGCAATGACCACATGAGGCCCGGTAGAGTGAATGGGGTCAGGAAATAAGATTCGAGACTCACCCATCTGGGTGCATTATGTTTGTCCGCATTGGTACTCATTAGCTGGGCCAGCTGAGCTGCTCTATAATATAAAGTGAAGTTGGGTAGGGACATACCTCCCCGTCTTCTATTAATAAACATGGTTTTTAGCCGGATCCTGGGTCTTTTCCCTTGCCATATAAATTTAGAGACCGTGTTGTGGATATCTAATAACGTTTTGGAAGGTAGGGGGATGGGCAGAGAGCGGAAAATATACAAAATCGTGGTAGGGAAACCATCTTAATGGCGTGTAACCTACCTAGCCAGGATAGGGACATAGATGACCATCTGGTAAGGTCGGACCTAAGATTTCGAATTAAGGGGGCATAGTTCCATTTAAATAGAGTCGACCTATGGGGGGTTAGATTAACGCCGAGGTAGGTTAGGAACTGCTCATTTTGGGAAAACTTAAATTGGGCAGTTATGTTGTTTTGTATATCTTTGGGGGTATTAATGAACAAAGCTTCTGATTTGTCTACATTAATCTTAAGGCCAGAGACCAGTTCGAACTCATGGAGGACAGCAAAGAGGTTTAGGAGTGTGATAGTGGGATTAATTATGGATAAAAGTAGATCATCTGCGAAGAGGGTAGCCTGGTATTGATCTCCTCTGACTTTGGGTCCACTGATGTTGGGGTTAGCTCTAATAGCTTCAGCCATGGCTAGAGCCAGGCTCGGACTGGCCCACCGGAGAACCGGAGGATTCTCCGGTGGGCCCTGGCACTGACACCTGCTGGCATACTGACCAGCAGCTGCCTAGGGCCCCCACTGCTCCAGGGACCCCTTGCCAGTGGCTATAGGGCCCCTGAGTCAATGGGAGCCCGCTCTGTGCCAGTAGCAGCAGCCGGAGACAGGATCCTGTCCCCGCTGCTAAAGCAGAATGAATATTCACCCTTCCCCACGCCCCTATGGGCGTGGAGAGGAGTGAATAACATTCACAGCACACATACACACACGCAGGCACACAGACTCACACACAGAGCAGCTCACCGGCTCCCAGCATCCTGCTTCCTGTCTGAGGCAGCCCAGCTGGATGACGTCATCATCCAGCGTGCTGCTGTCTCAGTCAGAAAGCTTCCAGGAATCCAGCCAAGAAGAGGCTGCTGGGGTGAGCGGCTGCTGCAGGGAGGTGAGCTGTGCTGTGTGTGTGGGTGTGTGGGTGTATGTGTGTGTGTGTGTGTGCATGTGTGCTGCTGCAGGGAGGTGTGTGTGTGTGCTGCTGCAGGGAGGTGAGCTGTGCGGTGTGTGTGTGTGTGTTTGTGCATGTGTGCTGCTGCAGGGAGGTGATCTGTGCTGTGTGTGTGTGTGTGTGTGTTTGTGCATGTGTGCTGCTGCAGGGAGGTGATCTGTGCTGTGTGTGTGTTTGTGCATGTGTGCTTCTGCAGGGAGGTGTGGTGTGTGTGTGCTGCTGCAGGTAGGTGTGGTGTGTGTGTGTGTGCTGCTGCAGGGAGGTGAGCTGTGCTGTGTGTGTGGTGTGTGTGTGTTTGTGCATGTGTGCTGCTGCAGGGAGGTGTGGTGTGTGTGTGTGCTGCTGCAGGGAGGTGAGCTGTGTGTGTGTGTGCGCGCTGCTGCAGGGAGGTGAGCTGTGCTGTTTGCCTGTGTGTGTGGGTGCTGGCTCATCATCCCCCCCCGGTGTCGTGATATAGATCCTGGAGACGTGTGCATAGAGGGGCCCCATGTGTGAGGTGACGGGGAAGAGACAGGGGCCCCTTGTGTGAGGTGGCAGGGCAGAGAGGGGCCCCCTGTGTGAGGTGGCGGGGCAGAGAGGGGCTCTCCCTCTGTGAAGTGGCAGGGCAGAGAGGGGCCCCCCTGTGTGGTGCTAAGATGTGGGCAGAGAGGGGCACACCCTCTGTGAGGTGGCAAAGCAGAAAGAGGCGTCCCATGTGTGGTATTGAGACGTGGGCAGAGAGGGGCGCCCCCTGCGTGTGTGGTGGCGGGGCAAAGAAGGGTGCCCCCTGCATGTGCGGTGCGAGGCAGAGAGGAGCCCCCTGTAAGTAATACCAGCTAGAGAGCCTCACATTTAGTGTACGCCAGTGAGGAGTTCCCCTTATACCAAATGCCCCTATGCACCATGTGAACTAGAAAAAAATGCCACCATACATAGTACCCGATAGTGACTGCCCCCATAGTTTGCACCATTCCATAGTGCTCTTATAAACATTGTCGGCCATCATGTTCCTCTGTGCCCCAATGTTCTGTGTCACTGTAGATCAGTGATAGTGGAATCATCCAGCCTGGACTTCAGTGACTCCAGATTCTTGCCCCGTTCATCACATCAGGAGATGTGTCCTAGCGCAGCACTCTGTTTCCTCTTAGGCCGGGGCAACACCTGTGCATATTGTCTCTTCTAAGAGAATCGGCTCAGTTATGGAAATACTCCAATCACACTTCTCTCAGAGAAGATGGAATAGTAAATGTCTCCATTTTGTCAGTCTGCGGAAGTCTGACTGCACTTAAATGTCATCCAAGTGCAGATCAATTTTATACACGTACCCATAGACTTGAATGAGTCGGTGTGTGCCATTCGATTTGGGCAGCAATTCGCATTATGCATGAAAAAAAGAGTTGCAGATCTACAATTCCCCATAGTGTAACATTAAAATACCACATAGCACTCGGCCATGTTATACACTTGTGTGAGTGAGCCTTTTATAGTGTGTGGCAGTGTTGTACTCTGTGTGTGTGGAAGTGTTGACCTGTGTGTGGCAGTGTTGTACTCTGTGCATGTGGCAGTGTTGTACTGTGTGTGTGGCAGTGTTGTACTGTGTGTGTGGCAGTGTTGTACTGTGTGTGTGTGTGTGTGTGTATGTGTGTGTGGCAGTATTGTACTTTGTGTGCATGTGTGGGTGGCATTGTTACACTGTGTGTGTGTCAGTGTTGTACTGTGTGTGTGTCAGTGTTGTACTGTGTGTGTCAGTGTTGTACTGTGTGTGTGTGTCAGTGTTATACTGTGTGCATGTGTGTGTGGCAGTGTTGTACTGTGTGTGTGGCAGTGTTGTACTGTGTATGTGTGTGTGTCAGTGTTGTACTGTGTGTGTGTCAGTGTTGTACTGTGTGTGTGTGTGTCAGTGTTGTACTGTGTGTGTGTGTGTCAGTGTTGTACTGTGTGTGTCAGTGTTATACTGTGTTTTGCAGTGTTGTACTGTGTGTGTGGCAGTGTTGTACTGTGTGTGTGGCAGTGTTGTACTGTGTGTGTGTCAGTGTTGTACTGTGTGTGTGGCAGTGTTGTACTATGTGTGTGTCAGTGTTGTACTGTGTGTGTGGCAGTGTTGTACTGTGTGTGTGGCAGTGTTGTACTGTGTATGTGTGTGTGTCAGTGTTGTACTGTGTGTGTGTCAGTGTTGTACTGTGTGTGTGTGTGTGTCAGTGTTGTACTGTGTGTGTGTGTGTCAGTGTTGTACTGTGTGTGTCAGTGTTATACTGTGTTTTGCAGTGTTGTACTGTGTGTGTGGCAGTGTTGTACTGTGTGTGTGGCAGTGTTGTACTGTGTGTATGTGTGTGTGTCAGTGTTGTACTGTGTGTGTGTGTGTCAGTGTTGTACTGTGTGTGTCAGTGTTATACTGTGTTTTGCAGTGTTGTACTGTGTGTGTAACAGTGTTATACTGTGTGTGACAGTGTTGTACTGTGTGTGTGGCAGTGTTGTACTGTGTGTGTGGCAGTGTTGTACTGTGTGTATATGTGTGTGGCAGTGTCCCTTTTTGTACGGATCCGCTATTGCAGTGGCATGCAGTGACGTTGGCTGTGACAGCCAAGTCAGTGCATTTCACAATTCTGCAATCACACACTGTGCTTTTTACAGATTTGTTCTTGGGCTCAAGAACGGATCCGTAAAAAGAATGAGCACTTAAATTCTTTTTGTGCTTTTTGGATGTGCTTTTACTCACCTTCCTTGCGCTCCCACGGTGATCTCGCAGGTCCGGAGGCTGCAGGACCTTTGAGATGACCTGGAACAACACTATGTGACTGAGCAGGGACCTAGAGGCACAGAATGCTGCAGCCTCCGAGACGAGGGGACATCGCTGGACATCACCGTGGGGGTGCGGGGAAGGTGAGTAATTAGCATAGCAGCATTCACACACACAAGACTGCGTTTGGGAGGATGCAGTCAAAATGCTGTGTGTGAACGTAGCCTTAGGTGTTTTTTACAGATCATTTTTTTGCAGTGCACTGCACTGACCTCCCAACATCCCAACAAAGTCAATGAGTTTCCCAGAATTGCTATTCAGACATGACCTTTTGTGAGAATCCGTATTTTTTGGTAGAAAACTGATCCTCACAAAAAAAGAGCATGTCAATTCATGTTGCATTTTTCATATATATATATATATATATATATATACACACTTTTCCCCCTTTTTTACTGTAATTTTTCATTTCTAAGAAATTAAACATAGGAGCCTATACTTATTAAATATTGCACTGTAAAAATTGCAACAAAACTATAATGTGTGAAATGAATAGGGAAAATGTGTATTTGGGTGGAATATATTTTTGCATGGGGGGCCCATTTGAAAGTTCGCATCGGGGCCCATAACTTTGTAGTTACGCCTCTGGATGGAGGTTATGGGCAGGCAATGATGGAAGCGATGGGCAATTATGGTGAGGGAGGAAATGATGGAGGTGATGGGCAATGAGGGTGAGGGGAGGCAATGATGAAAGTGAGGTGTAATGATGGTGGGGGCGGGAATGATGGAGGTGATAGGTAATGATGGTATGGGAGGCAATGATGGAGGTGATGGGCAATGATGGTGGTGGGGAGACAATGATGGAGATGATGGGCAATGATGGTGGTGGAGAGACAATGATGGAGGTGATGGGCAATGATGGTGGTGGGAGAGACAACGATGGAGGTGATGGGCAATGATGGTGGGGGGAAGACAATGATGGAGGTGATGGGCAATGATGGTGGTGGGGGGGAGGCAATGATGGAAGTGAGGGGAGGCAATGATGGAGATGATGGGCAATGATGGTGGTGGAAGAGACAATGATGGAGGTGATGGGCAATGATGGTGGGGGGAAGACAATGATGGAGGTGATGGGCAATGATGGTGGTGGTGGGGAGGCAATGATGGAGGTGAGGGGAGGCAATGATGGAAGTGGTGGGCAATGATGGTGGTGGGGGGAGCAATGATGGAGGTAATGGGCAATGGTGGAGGTGGGAGGCAATGATGGAGGTGATGATGGAGGTGATGAAATGGACAATGATGGTGGGGAGGAGGCATTGATGCAGGTGGTGGAATGGGCAGTGATGGAGGTTGTGGGGGAGAAGGCAATGATGGAGGTGGTGATGAGGACAATGATGGGGTGGAGAGGGGCTGCATTATACTTTATGAGGGGGCTAAATTATATTCTGTGGGAGGACTGCATTATTCTCAGGGGACTACATTATATTATGGGAGGCTACATCATACTGTGTGAGGGGGCTACAGTATACTCTATGGGGGGCTGCATTATATTCTGTGGTGGGGCTGCATTCTCTCAGTTGACTACATTATATTCTGTGGTGGCTGCATTAAACTATATGAGGGGGGCTGCATTATACCCTTTGAGGGAGCTACATTATATTCTATGGTGGGGACTGCATTATACCTGAGGGGGTTGCATTATATTTTGTGGGGTGCTGCATTATATTCTATGAGAGGGGACTGCGTTATATTTTATGAGGGGGCTAAATTATATTCTATGAGGGGGCTACCCCAACCCCTGCTACATAATTAAGATGTGAACTACCTTATATTATACCCTGATATTAGCACTTTTTCACTGCACAATTGGTAGTCTTGTATCTATTTCTATGTAGCTACATAGTGGGCCCCAAGAATGATTTTCTCTGGTGGGCCCAAGGTGCTCCAGTCCGACGCTGGCTAGAGCAAACAGAGCCGGTGATAACGGACACCCCTGCCTAGTACCACGTTGTATGTTAATAGGAATGGGCTGGTTTGAGGGTAGTTTCAAGTAGGCCGTGGGGTGATCATATAGTAGTTTAAGGCAGGAGATTAAACTACTCGGGAAACCAAACTCAGCAAGAACTTCAAACAAGTATGACCATGATACCGAGTCAAAGGCCTTCTCTATATCGAGTGCTAGTAGGAGCAGGGATTGCTTAGAGCGATTAGCTAGATGTATTAAATTAAGGTTCCTACTGATATTGTCAGGGCCCTGCCTTTTGGGAATAAATCCTACTTGATCCCGGTGGATTAGGGTGGGTAGTATTTTATTTAGTCTGGTCGTGATTATGGAGGTAAAAAAATTTAAATCTATGTTTAGCAATGAGATAGGTCTGTAGTTTTTGGGGTAAAGGTGATCTTTCTTCGGTTTTGGAATTACGGTTACGTGGGTGGTGTAAAATTCAGATGGCATTTGGGCTCCGTTTAATAGAGCATTACAAAAGCTCTGTATGTGGGGTATGAGTATGTTGTCAAATTTTTTGCAGTATAGCGCCGTAAGCCCCTTAGGTCCAGGAGCTTTGTTTTTTTTTAAAAAATTATTGTTGCTTTTATTTCATCCGAGTTAATTGGTATTTGAAGTTGTGCAATGTTCGAGTCCGGGACTTTAGGTAGTGTCAGGTCTTTGAGGAAGTTCCGAAGGCGTAATGAGGATGAGGGTTGTGGGAGAGAGTAGAGGTCTTGGTAGTATTGCTGAAACGTTTTATATATTACATCTGGGTGGGCAGTAATACGACCTGTAGGATCTTTAACGGAAGAAATATTATTCAGAAGCTCTCTACTCCTAAGTTTGCGGGCCAACATGCTGCTTGGTTTGTTAGTGTATTTGGAAAGGTAGATTTAGTCCATGTCAAAGCCCTTTCCGATCTATTCGTTAAAATAGTGTTGAGTTGTAATTTAGTTTCACAAATTTTCTTAATTAAATAAAGTGAAGTGAGGTTTTGGTTTGCCTGTTCTAATTTTGAGAGCTTATTTTCTAGTTGCAATTGTAGGTCAGACCTTTGCTTTTTCTTGTTAGAGGCAATTTTGATCATAGACCCTGTTATGAATTTTTTATGCGCCATCCACACCGTTCCTGGGGTCACGTCAGTAGTATTATTAGTTTGGAAATATAGGTTTAGCTCATCTTTTATAGTGGATATAACAGTTGGATCCGTTAGGAGGGACTTGTTCAGCCTCCATCTAAACAGCCTAGAAGTGGTAATGTTAAAGTTAAATGCCGAAAGAACGGCATCATGATCTGACCAAGATGATACTATATGTCGGGAGTATAGGACTTAGGGGAGTGTTTTGGAGGAGGTGAGGTGCAGGTCAATTCTGGAATAGGACTTTAGAGCATGGGAGAAATATGTATATCCCCTCTGAGGGCCATTTAGCTCTCGCCAGATATCTGCCAAACAGTTTACCTTCAGCATTTGGAGGATTTTTTTTCTGTCAGTTTTTGATAAATCTGCTCGATTCTGTGAACTGCTGTCAAGTGATGGGTTCAAAGTGAGGTAAAGTCACCACACCATATTAGGTGGTGGTATGTGAGTGAGGCTAGTTTTGATAAGATTAGACTTATAACTCGGGTCTGAGTGGCAGTGGGCAGGTAGCTATTAACAATGCATATATTTAGACCCTGGTCACCCTGCATAGTTCCCAGCAGGATGATGAACCTGCCTTCAGGGTCCGAGTACGTGCTAATAGGTTGGAATGGTAAGCTATTTTTAATTAGAATAGCCACGCCCCTCATTTTGCGGTCCCAGGTTGAAAGAAAAAATTTCGAATAATGTGCATCAAGGAATTTGGGGTGGGAGGAATTGGAAAAATGGGTTTCCTGAAGGCAGATTACATCTGGGTTGTGCTTCCGATAGTCGAGGAAGGCTTTTTTACGTTTTAAAGGCGAGTTAAAACCCTGCACATTATCGGAGAGCACTCTACACATGCTTAATTAAGTGAATATTGCTAATAAAAGATAAATGATCGTCCTCTACCCAACCCTGTCCCATAAATTCACCATCACAGCAATAATCTCTATGTGGAAACAGAAGGAAAGAGACAAACAGGGGAAAGACGTTGACACATAACACAACATAAATTTTCCAAAGGGCATTGCACCCACAAAATGCAGCGATCCGGGATCCCATATTAGGAGGGATACCAAATTTCGCCAAGATTGGGCAGCATGTTGCAACTCCGAGAACCCCAACCCTTGAATTAAATAGGGTTGACTTTATAGGGGGGTGAAAGAGGAGAGAAAAAAAGAAAAGGGGGGAGGGGAGGTAGAGGGGGAGGTCCACCCCCTTTTTTATGTTTGGTGTGGAATTATATCCAATTTGGCTTTAGGACAATACTTTTTGTGTTTTTTTTCATTTAAGACAAATTAAATGAAGATAATAATACCAAATAATTTGTGTTTGCAATCATTTTCAGGAAGAAAATGAGTATTATCTGACAGAATTGCAGGGGTGTCAATACTTTTGGCCATGACTGTATAAGTAAAGTGCAGAGCGTGACCGGAAGCTGAGGCAACAATCCAGAGAATGAACACGTTGCCCAGGCTCCTCCCTTAAGGGGAGGGTGCTTTCTATGCACAGAGCATCATAACACAGACAGCCCTAAAAGCAAATAGGTGCCTTGCTGTTTCAAGTATGTGCAGGAAGCGGGGCGCGGCTCCTAAGAGCATTTCCAGGAGACCTGCCAAGAGGATGCAGGTTCTTAGCAGAGAAAGAAGCCGCTGATCGTCTTGAGCCACGGACAGGGTGAGTAAGGGTATGTTTCCACGTGCAGGAAACGCTGCGTGTTTGACGCTGCATAGAGCCGCAGCGTCAGACACGCAGCGTCCAGATGTTACAGCATAGTGGAGGGGATTGAATGAAATCCCGTCTCCACTATGCGTGGTAACATGCATGCGGCGGCCCTGCGACTCCAGACATGCTGCGCGTCTTTTCAGATTGCAGCATTTCCGTATATCTTGCGGCGACGCAAGATATAGCACAGGGCCCTATGCGATGGGTGCGATGATGCCGGATGTGTGCTGTGAACACATCCAGCATCATCACGTCCCAGAAGGGGGCGGGGCTTAGCGCAGAGCGGCCATCCTGATCGTGGAAACATACCCTAAGGCTGTGTGATAGGCGCTGGTCTCCCTGCGCGGCGGAGACCGGACCTGCGGCTAAGGGCATGACACCTTCACTGCTGTAATACTGGACAGGACCACAGCTTCAGGATACCTAGTGGCATAGTTCACCACTGTATGAATATATTTTTTCCCCGACTGGCTGGGGTGGGCCAGAGGACCTATGATGTCGACAGCTACACGTTGAAATGGTTCTTCAATTATGGGCAGGGGTACCTTATGTCGAGCTCCTGGATGTCGCATTCGCTGGCCCACATCGCAGGTGCGGCAAATATGGGCTACCGACTGCGAGGTGCCAGGCCAGTAAAAACTTTGGGTGAGTCTCTTTTCAGTCCTTTTCCTCCCTTGATGCCCAGCCAAGGGGTTGTCATGGGACAGTTGGAGTAGCTGTGTCCTGTACTTCTGAGGGACAATGAGTTGCCTGGTCGTTGCGTCAGAGTTGCCCTTGTCACTGACCTTTGTTACGCGATAATACAGTCCATTTTCTCGAGTGAAGCCATCCCCATTATCTCCCATGTGCCTAGTTTCTGCCCTTAGCCTAAGGGCTGCTAAGGTAGTGTCACCCTCTATTTCTCTCCTAAACTCCTCTCTATCCCAAGACTCTCCCAATGTAGTAGCAGCGAACGTATTGCTCACCAATTCTGATGTGGTTCGTGGTGGTTGCTCTTCCTCAGGTAGGATGGAGTGCACAAGATGCACTGGATGAGGTGAGGCTGTGTGGGGCTCCCTCCGAATCCTTGAAGGACAGCCAGACTGCAAATGTCCAGGTTGCCCACAACCATAACATCTCCACTCTGAAATACCCCCAGGTTGTGGTCGGAACTGTTGGGGCTCAGGATTGTGAGGCGTGATTGTCATCGGCTTGGAACTAGGTGGAAGGGCAGATAAAATCAGAGGGGGACGGGGCACGGGAGCAGGCCATGGTTCATTGTCCAGAAGTCACCTCCATTACGGTGGGATAGTAAGGTCTTCATTGGCCAGGGCTGCAGCTCTATCCACGGTACACGGCATACGCGCCCGGACCCATTCCCGTACCTCTGCGGGGCACTTGGCAAGAAATTGTTCTATAAGGAACGCCTATATAACATCTTCCACAGTAAAGACGTATTCTGCTTCCAGCCATCTCCGACATGCCTGGGACATCTTATGTGCATACATCCTAAACGATCCCCCAGTGGTGCATGGGAGGTCTCGGAACTTGGCCCTATATGAGTCTGGGGTGATAGCATGGTAATCCAGGATAGTCCGCTTTACAATGTTTTAATCCTGATTCCGCTGTGAGTCAATGGTTCGGTAAGCCTCTGCCATGCTTCCGTTCAGGAGTCCCACTAACAAACGCATCCAGCCAGAGTGGGGTACCTTCATCACATTGCACTGCTGCTCAAAGTCCTTGAAGAACCCCTCCACATCTCCGGAAGCCTCATCAAATGGCTTAAACTCTGTCTGGGTGATCCATACAGGCTCCCGGATCGTTGGGTTTACACTCCACATTGCGTTACTCCCTCTTTCAAGCTCCATTGCTTCTTGTCTCCGCTGTGCCCGGCGGGCAGTCTCCTCCTTGTACTCCTGAGAGACGCCTGGGCCCAGAACCGCCATCTCTTCTTCGTACCACACCAAGCACTGGCTTTTTGGGGTGGGGATCCTCATCTCCTGGGCTTAACCTTCAGACATATGGGAGTAGGTGGCCGCGCTAGCACCCACCAGTAGGTCAATTAAGGCTTCTTTAGTCAGTCCCTGGTAGTTCAGGCCCAGGTCTCTGGCTCTCTCCTGTAAACTGGATACAGTCCAATTTCTGTACTCACTCTGAAGGTGGTTCTCCACTGGGTTACACTCTGTTGATCCCGCTGCTGCCACCACTTGTCACGGGGTCCTTCTCCAGTATTACACAATCAACAGAGCAAGAGAATAGTGAACAATTCCAAGACCTTTATTTAGGCAAAAATACGAAAGGTCCATATACAATCCACCACACAAAGGATAAGATAGTCCAGAACTTGAATGCAGTTCAGTAAGAGGATAAAAGCCCTGGGAGATGAGAGTCCAACAATCACACAGAGGATAACATAGTCCATATACTCTTCTTTCTCTCTGAGGTGCTGTGATCACATCATGGTTCCATACAGATTCTGATCTGTCTCACCTCCCTGATATTTTAAAAGTCCCCCTCCTCATTTACAGGTGTCAGGGGGGGAAGGTTGCAGGGGCTCATTGTTTCAACAAGCTAGGTCAATATGTCATTAGCATATTAGCAAACAATACCTTACTGTGGGGGCTGATATCAGATGGCAGCAACAGCCATTTATCAATTAGCAAATAACTCATTCTACAAGAGAACACCATGAAAATAAGTAAAATATAAATATACACAAAAATGATACCCACATAGCATATCACACCATCACACTCATTATGGCCTCTGAGGTAATATAAGATATAGATTAGCATAATATCAGTTTTCTGCTCCTAATATTGTCCTTCTTTCTCTGCTCAGTGGCTGAATGGCCGCCGTTACAGATCTCGCTGTATGCGAGGAAACTGTTGGAGTAAATGCTGTGGGTCTCCCCCCTCCGCAGCTGTATGGCTGACTGCTTCTGAATTCTGGGAAATCCTATAAGGTTTTTAGGGAGACGCCATGGTGTCTGAGACGGACATAAGAGACGCCAGGGAGAGTGGTCTGTGTCCTGATCCCACCCAGTGTTTTCCTGAAAGGAGGGAGAGTGTGATGGAGGGAGAAGGCGAGAAGAATCAGATGCAATGAGATTCTGCTAGTAATGTGAAAAAAAAACGAAAACTTTCCGCTTTGCTTTATGGATCGGTGACCCCACATGACAGAGCCTATACATCTCCATCATGTTTTGTCTACGAGGATGGAGTTGGTTTCTTATTCGTTCAGTTTCTTATTCGGAGCTGAAGTTGGTTTCTTATTTGTCAGTTTCTTATTCGGCAATTTTTTCTTTTCTGTTTTTTATGGGTTTAAGAACAAAAAATAAGCATCACAATAATAACATACAATGCAGTGAGGTGCCCTGATGTGAATACACTTAAAACAGCTACAAAAACAATAAAACTGGCACAAAAATGGGCATCAAAGTGGGCACTAAAGGGCATTAATGAAAGGGTTAAATTCCTTTGGGCCACTGATCTCATACTGCAGACATATAGAACAGGGAGCCCCACATCAAAACCGGGTATCTTCAGCCTGGCCTAAATGGGTTCTGGGCATCAGAACTGGCATCAAAGTGGGCAAACAGAAGATTTTCACAGATTTGAATAAGTAACTGATGTTTTTAAGGGGTTAAATGACTTTGGGCCACTGATCTGACACTTAAAATACACAGATAGTGATGCCCTGCATCAAACCCAGGTCCCTCCAGCTTGACCCAAATGGGTTCTGGGCACCTGAAGTGGCATCAAAGTGAGCAGATAGTCAATTTGGCCATTTGAATAAGTAACTGGTGTTTTTAAGGGGTTAAATGACTCTGGGCCACCTATCTCACACTTCGAATACACAGAGAGTGATGCCTCGCATCAAACCCACCCAGGTCCCTGTAGCCTGGCCAAAATAGGTTCTGCACATCAGAACTGGCATCAAAATGGGCAAACAGCCCATTTTCACAGATTTGAATAAGTAACTGATGTTTTTAATGGGTTAAGTGACTTTGGCCAATGATCTGACACTTAAAATACAAAGATACTGATGCCCTGCATCAAACCAAGGTACCTTCAGCCTGGCCCAAATGGATTCTGGGCACCAGAGTTGGCATCAAAGTGGGCAAACATCCCATTTTCACATATTTGAATAAGGGTACCGTCACACACTGCCATTTCGATCGCTACGACGGTACGATTCGTGACGTTCCAGCGATATCGTTACGATATCGCTGTGTCTGACACGCAGCAGCGATCAGGGATCCTGCTGAGAATCGTACGTCGTAGCAGATCGTTTAGAACTTTCTTTCATCGCTGGATCTCCCGCTGTCATCGCTAGATCGGTGTGTGTGACACCGATCTAGCGATCTAGCGATGCGATCTAGCGATGCGTTCGCTTGTAACCAGGGTAAACATCGGGTTACTAAGCGCAGGACCGCGCTTAGTAACCCGATGTTTACCCTGGTTACAAGCGTAAAACTAAAAAAAAACAAACAGCACATACTTACATTCTGGTGTCCGTCAGGTCCCTTGCCGTCTGCTTCCCGCACTCAGTGACTGCCGGCCGTAAAGTGAAAGCAGAGCACAGCGGTGACGTGCTTTCACTTTCACTTTACGGCCGGCAGTCAGTGAATGCGGGAAGCAGACGGCAAGGGACCTGACGGACACCAGAATGTAAGTATGTGCTGTTTGTTTTTTTTTACGCTGGTAACCAGGGTAAACATCGGGTTACTAAGCGCGGTCCTGCGCTTAGTAACCCGATGTTTACCCTGGTTACCCGGGTACCTCGGCATCGTTGGTCGCTGGAGAACTGTCTGTGTGACAGCTCCCCAGCGACCACACTACGATTTACCTACGATCACGGCCAGGTCATATCGCTGGTCGTGATCGTAGGTAAATCGTATACTGTGACGGTACCCTAAGTCACTGATGTTTTTAAGGGGTTAAATGCCTTTAGGCCACTGATACCACAGTGCAGACATATAGAACAGCGAGCCCCACATTTTTTTAATCTTTATTTTTTTTAAATCTTTATTTTTATATAGCGCTAACATATTCCGCAGCGCTTTACAAGTTGCACACATTATCATCACTGTCCCCGTTGGGGCTCACAATCTAAATTCCCTATCAGTGTGTCTTTGGAATGTGGGAGGAAGCCGGAGAACCAGGAAAAAACCCACGCAAACACGGAGAGAACATACAAACTCCTTACAGATGTTGTCCTTGGTGGGATTTGAACCCTGGACTCCAGCGCTGCAAGGCCACCGTGCTGCCCAGATCAAAAACAGGTCTCTTCAGCCTGGCCCAAATGGGTTCTTGGCATCAGAACTGGCATCAAAGTGGGCAAACATCCCATTTTCACAGATTTGAATAAGTAACTGATGTTTTTAAGGAGTTTAATGACTTTGGGCCACTGATCTGACACTTAAAATACACAGATAGTGATGCCCTGCATCAAACCCAGGTTCTTCCAACCTGGCCCAAATGGGTTCTGGGCACCAGAATTGGCATCAAAGTGGGCAGATAGTCAATTTTTGCCATTTGAATAAGTAACTGGTGTTTTTAAGGGGTTAAATGCCTTTGGGCCACTGATACAACAGTGCAGACATATAGAACAGGGAGCTCCACATTAAACCCAGGTCTCTCTAGCCTGGCCCAAATGGGTTCTGGGCATCAAAACTGGCATCAAAGTGGGCAAACAGCTCATTTTCACAGATTTGAATAAGTAACTGGTGTTTTTAAGGGGATAAATGCCTTTAGGCCACTGAACCCATTTGGGCCAGGCTGAAGAGACTTGGTTTTGATGTGGGAATCCCTGTTCTATATGTATGCACTGTAGTATCAGTGGCCCAAAGGCATTTAACCCATCAAAAGCATCAGTTACTTATTCAAATCTGTGAAAATGAGATGTTTGCCCACTTTTATGCCAATTCTGGTGCCCAGAACCCATTTGGACCAGGCTGGAGGGACCTGGGTTTGATGCAGGGCATCACTATCTGTGTATTTTAAATGTCAGATCAATGGTTCAAAGTTATTTAACCCCTTAAAAACATCAGTTACTTATTCAAATCTGTGAAAATGGACTGTTTCCCACTTTGATGCCAGTTCTGATCCCCAGAACCCATTTGGGCCAGGCTAGAGGGACCTTGGTTTGATATGAGGCATCACTATCTGTGTATTTGAAATGAGAGATCAGTGGCCCAGAGTCATTTATCTCCTTAAAAACACCAGTTACTTATTCAAATGGCCAAAATTGACTGCCCACTTTGATGCCAGTTCTGATGCCCAGAACCCATTTAGGCCAAGCTGGAGATGCCTGGTTTTGATGTGGGGCACCCTGTTCTATATGTCTGCAGTGTGACATCAGTGGCCCAAAGGCAATTAACCGTTTCTGCAACGCTCTTTGTTGCCCACTTTGATGCCCAATTTTGTGCCAGTTTTATTCTTTTTGTAGCTTTTTAAGTGTATTCACATCAGGGCAGCTCACTGCATTGTGTTTTATTATTGTGATGCTTATTTTTTTTATGTTAAACCAATAAAAAACAGAAAAATAAAAAATGCCGAATAAGAAACTGACAAATAAGAAACCAACTTCAGCCTCTATAGGACATGCAGTGGCAGATTATAATGAGGTCAATCTGGGCTGTAGCCCAGGGCCCAGTGGTGTGGGGGGGACCTGGGCTACGGCTCAGATTGACCGCCACCATCAGGGCATTACTGCCCTGACTGGCGTATGGTCCCGGTGGGCAGAGGGGACCCGCATCGGTCCCCATCTCATCTGCTCACCGGGCCCCTATCGGTGCTGCGGCAGTTTAACGCTATTGACGTGCGGGCACGCGCCCGCACATCAATAGATAGCAGCCGCCAGCCAATTGGAGGCTGGCAGCTGACGTCAGCTGCAGCGCGCACGTCATCGGCGTCTGATTTCATTGTCAGTTGCCGGCGAGTACGCGCTGCTGGCGGGAGCTTCGCCGCTGGTGATGAGAACTCGTTTTTTGTTGCTGGACACACTGGGGGCAGAGATGCAGGACACACTGGGGGCAGGATGCTGAACACACTGGGGGCAATATGCTGGACACACTGGGGCAATATGCTGGACACACTGGGGGCAGGATGCTGGACACACCGAGGCAGAATGCTGGACACACTGGAGGCAATATGCTGGAGACACTGGGGCAGATTGCTGGATACACTGGGGGCAGGATGCTGGAGACACTGGGGCAGATTGCTGGACACACTGGGGGCAATATGCCGGAGACACTGGGGCAGATTGCTGGAGACACTGGGGCAATATGCTGGACGCACTGGGGGCAGAGATGCTGGACACTGGGGGCAGAGATGCTGGACACTGGGGGCAGAGATGCTGGACACGGGACAGAGATGCTGGACACACTGGGGGAAGGACTGGAGACAGATGGGGCAGGATTGGAGATATGGGCAGAATGTAGATACGGGGCATGATTGGAGACGGGGCAGAATGAATGACATGGGGCAGGATTGGAGACAGATCGTGCAGGATCATGGGGCAGGATGGATACAATAGAGACAGATGGGGCAGGATGGGGAGATCATATGGGGCAGAATGGATACTCATGAGGGCAGGATGGGAGAATATATGGCTGGAGCCAGGAATGAGATACACGGGGCCAGGATGGGGGATATTATTATCACAGAGGCTAATTAAGGGATATTATTACTGCAGTGATGTATTTATTTTATTTTTTGAGGACACTGTTTTAAATAGGGGAGGGGGCGGTCCTGTTACTGTGTAGAGTGATACTATGTCGCCTCTTTTTCTTCATGTGGTGTAATGTAGAAGTTGGGAAAAATTAAATAATGTGTTCTACTAGCAGAGCTTGAGATAACTGTGTTATTTCCTGCAGAAACAAGTCCTGGCTGGATGAAGTGATTGCGGTCTGTGCTGGATGAAAGATGAAGGACTTCACCTAGAGACGTCACTGGTGAGTCAGTGTTACCTATACACTGACACTATACACTGTATACTATATACAGAGGTCCTGTGTACAATGTCACCGGTGATCACTGTATTACCTCTACACAGACATTGCATACTAAGTACAGATCTCGTGTGAATACTGGCACTTATGGTGATAGTATGTGCTTTTTTTTCTTCCTAACTGAAGGGTAAATTGACTAGATCAATGGATGTTTGACAGGTTATAGTTTCACACAGCAACTATTTTTCTGGAATAATTTGGTTCAGGTATATGATGACCCCGTCACATGACACCATCACATGACCCGGTTACATGACCGGGGGGCCCACAGTGTCTGAACAGCCCGGGGACCTGGCTACCCTTAAAGAAGTTGTCCACTACTATAAAGTTTTTTGTTTTTTTTCATAAATCTTGCTATTATGTGCCACTGAAAACATCTACTGTGTTTATTTTAGCAATATTACTTGTTATCATGCTGTAGCAGCACATCTTCAGTGCTGGATTCAGCTCTCATGGGGTTAATCGACAACTTTCTTTCTCCTGAGTTATTGTGCTCTAATACTACAAGTTCCATGATGCTTTGCACTGCCACTAAGCCCGAACCTAGCACACCCACTCCAAAAACACCCAAACCCCTCCCTCCTCTCTCTTCAAAAAGATTTGTGATGTCATTTCTGTCCAACTCCTCTTTTACATTTGTCCAACCCACACTCCATTACACACAGATAGATAGATAGATAGACAGACAGACAGACAGACAGACAGATAGATAGATAGATAGATAGATAGATTATTATTATTATTATTATTATACATTTTTATAGCGCCATTTATTCCATGGCGCTTTACATGTGAATACGGGGCAAATATAGACAAATACATTAAACATGAGCAGATAACAAGGCACACGAGTACATAAGGAGGGAGGACCCTGCCCGCGAGGGCTCACAGTCTGCAGGGGGTGGGTGAGGATACACTAGGAGAGGGAAGAGCTGGCTGTGCGGCTGTTCAGTAGGTTGAGGATCACTGCAGGCTGTAGGCTTGTCGGAAGAGATGAGTCTTCAGGTTCTTTTTGAAGGTTTCTATGGTAGGCGCAAGTCTGATGTGTTGGGGTAGAGAGTTCCAGAGTATGGGGGAAGCACGGGAGAAGTCTTGGATGCGGTTATGGGAAGAAGAGATGAGAGGGGAGTAGAGAAGGAGGTCTTGGGAGGATCGGAGGTCGCGTGTAGGTAGGTACCGGGAGACCATGTCACAGATGTATGGAGGAGACAGGTTGTGGATGGCTTTGTATGTCAGTGTGAGGGTTTTGAACTGGAGTCTCTGGGCGATAGGAAGCCAGTGAAGGGCTTGACACAGGGGAGAGGCTGGGGAATAGCGGGGGGACAGGTGGATTAGTCGTGCAGCAGAGTGTAGGATGGATTGGAGTGGTGCCAGAGTGCTAGAGGGGAGTCCAGAGAGTAGGAGGTTGCAGTAGTCGAGGCGGGAGATGATAAGGGCATGCACTAGCGTTTTTGCAGTGTTGCGGTCAAGGAAAGCACGGATCCGGGAAATATTTTTGAGTTTGAGACGACAGGAGGAGGCAAGGGCTTGGATATGTGGCTTGAAAGTGAGGGCAGAGTCGAGGATCACCCCGAGGCACCGGGCGAGTGGGACTGGGGATAGTGAGCAGCCATTGACATTGATGGATAGGTCTGGTGGAGGGGTAGAGTGAGATGGGGGAAAGATGATGAATTCTGTTTTGTCCATGTTCAGTTGTAGAAAGCGAGCAGAAAAGAAGGCTGAAATGGCAGACAGACAGTGCGGGATTTTGGTAAGCAAGGAGGAGAGGTCAGATAGATAGATATTAGATAGATAAATAGATAGATAGATATTAGATAAATAGATATTAGATAAATAGATAGATATGGGATAGATAGATAGATATTAGATAGATATATATTAGATAGATAGATATTAGATAAATAGATATTAGATAAATAGATAGATAGATATGGGATAGATAGATAGATAGATAGATAGATAGATAGATAGATAGATAGATAGATATGGGATAGATAGATATGGAGCGCCCCCAGACACAGGGCCACGCGTTTCAGTACCGGGCCTCTCTGGTTCGGTTCTGAGGCTGTCACAGTGGCTAGACCCGGTCCGCGACCCTGCTAAGGGGCGTCCAATGAAAGTAGTATTGCAGTCTGTCAGGGGTTCGTGACTCCACCTGTGGTGTTCGGTCAGGGTGACCGACGCTGCTATGGGGTGATGGAATGGCAGCTGGATGGTATACCTTCCCACAGGTGAAGTATGTCCCCAGGGCTTCCCAGTAAGGTTGATGGTGATGGTGTGAGGTACAGTCAATAATGAGGACACAAGGTTGCAGTCTCTTTACCTCTTTACTGAAGGCTTCAAGATCCTCTATCCAGAGTACGTTTAACAGGGCTATCAGAGACCGGCCGGTCCGATGGGCACATCCAGAGTTTCCTTCGCAGATGGAAATCGTTGCCTACCACTAGCGCCTGTGTGTTGTAGTCCTATCCTGCTGAGCATTCGGAATAGTCCTCACAACTGCTGTTCTCGTTCGTTCGTTCTCTACAGCTCTCTCTCGTTCTTTGGTTCCAGATGTTACTAGTTTCTAACGTCCCCCAGGTATGTTATGGCTAGGACGCCACCCGTATGACGGGAAGGCTTGGAGGTCTTCCGGTTCCCTAGAGACGCCCCTCTCCCAATGTTGCCCCCTATGTCTTCGTAGGTGTAGTAAGGTAGACAGCCAACCTATGACTAGCTGTCCAGCGGAGTTTGAAGTAAGGCCTGAAGTCAGTTACTCCTACGGTGTTCCGGCCACCGACTACGCGCCTCAGTAAGATGTTGCCTGTCTCTCTCTCGGCACGACTCTTACTGGCTCTCCTTTGTGCTTGATCTCGTTTACACGGTTCCACAATATCCTTCCCTTCGTGTCTCTTTCTTAGGATACCGCCGCAGGGTGTGCAGGCGCGTTTCCGTCACGTTCTGTTCTGTTCGCTAGGCACCTGCCAGGTTCCCACGCCTGGCAGGGGCCCCCCTGTGCCTTCTCCCTGCAACACCCCCTGCCACGGGATGTTGCCTGGTTCCAACCCAGTCAGCTTCTGACTAACTTCCTCCCCAGCCCCTAGTTTTACCAGTGTGAGGAGTGGCCCAATAAATAAAGCCTTTTTCTCCCCCTAGTGGCCGGAGTGTGAAGTGTAATGTGTTCTGGTGATACCTGGTCAGGAGAACTCCTTAGTGCCATCAGACGTACCACTGCTCCCCTTAGCGGCAGAGCGCCATACTGCAACGACCAGGTCTCTGGGGCGCTGCACTCCCCCCGGTTAAATCCAGTACTCCTGGACTGGGAAGAAGAACAACAATATAATACAGCAAAAGACATACAAATTTTTGGAATGCTTAGAACAAGTAAATAGAAAAGGTGCTTCCATTTATGGGAGGTAAGGACACTTGAACGTTACAAACAAAAACAAGATTAAATATTTTTAAATAACATTTTTGACTATTAATAACTCTCAGTACCCAGCCGGGTATTCTACTAAGTGCAAATTCTGAACATTAAGTTAACTTTTCCTTTAAGGGCATATACGCTGAACCCACTAAAGGCCTACCATAAAATACTAAATAACTGAACTCCTCTCTCCGTTCCAACTTCACCAATGCAGGACCGCCTAGCTCCTTGGCTGAGCCTACTGCCATTGTGCCGACCATCTTTCTACATCTCTCAGGAGGACTCTCTCTCTAACCCCTACGGGTTCACTTCAAGCTTTCCTGTCCTCAATCTTTATTAACATTATCAAACTTTCTAAATTTTAACATTATTAACTTTTCAACTTTTATTAAAGCAATCATGTAAACATTCCCTTTAAGAGGGACCCAAGTCTCTAGAAAGTAGTGCAGATTCTCTCTGTCTGCAAGTCCACTGAAAGCAAGACCTTCTGCGTCAGGTCCAGAAGCATTATCTTCGCAAAGTCTTCTTTCACTTGTAAAACCAGTAGGGAGCACCTTTAAGAAAGTGCAAACTATATACAAAAACAGTTTTGAATCATTCACCGTCCATGATCCGGCAGTCTTTTAAACAATGATGAACTTGTGCAAACGTAGAAAAGAAATAGAAAACATTAGGGATCCCGGGTAAACAAAGGGATCCCTAGGAGTTAACCCTGGACGGGTTTAAAGTAGCAGCAACAGCAGGAAACAGTCAACTATGTACATTTTTCAGGTCTCCGAGGTTTATTTTCTCGGCGTTAGTGGCTGCGACAACTCCACCAGCAGCAGTGGGCGGGGCCACCCCGCCGGGTACTCACGGGCACTCGGTGTGGTCACAGGAGATCCCGGGCTCCAGTCAGGGGTCTGTGTGGCGATTGTCCTGGACCTCGCAACAACCAAGGCGCCAACCATTCCCGAGGTCGAGCTCTCCGCCACCACCGTAGTAACAGTGTCCACAGTACAAGTGGTGGTTTTCACAACAGTGCATGTAGGGGTCACCACCGTGGTCTTGGTGACAGTCATGGTCCGATCACAAGGGGGCACCCTCGCTATGGAGGACGGCTTCGTCGCCGCCTTGGTCGATGATGTCATGGGGGCTGGTCGCTTGCGCACATTCAGGGCGAACCAACCCCTCTCCCCGAAGTGCCGGGTGTAGGTGACTTCATCCCCCTTGTACAGATCCCGGTTCGGGTGGCCTTCCCTGAGATGGGACTCCACATCCCTCCGGTTTATGAAAACCTCGGAATATAGGTCCGGCTCCTTGATGAAGCCCCATCCTCCACGAATCCGGAACTCAACAACGGTGCCCTGTCTGCGCGGGGCCTGGTGGGTGGTACGGTCCTTGCGGGCCCGGTCCTTCACTTCAAGGTCCCGCCGGTAGTGGGCTTCCCGCCGGGCCTGGTGCTGTCTTTCCGTCTCCTCCCATTGCCGATCCAGCTGGGCCTGATACTGCTCCCAGCTAAAGGCCTCCACCATCTCTCCCTCCTGTGTCTGCACCCCAGGGAACCCCATGATGTTCGACCCCGGGTTCACCCAGCGGCACACCGTACGCTCCGCGTAGACCTCGTCTGGCATGGTAAGCGGCGAGATCGGGGCCTTGAGGAAGCGCTCCATGCCCGTGGGTTGGTCCCATTGGGGAAGGCGCTGGAGTCTATGGGTCCCAGGGAGAGGGGGCGCCGCGACCGGGCCTATCAGCAGGTCTTCCGCGGCCGGGGTGGGGTCGGCGGACTCACCGGTCGATTCGGTTTCCTCCGGTGCGACCGACTCCAACGGTGGTGAAGATTCCAGAGTCGGGAGTTCCTCTGCGGGTACCTCTTTGCACGAGGCCTCCACAACTGCTCCACAAGATCCTCCATCTCACCCTGCAGGAGACCGGTCCCAGATGTGAGGCTCTGGCTGCTGTGCTCGTCCGGGTAGCTGGGGGAGCCCTCTGCTTCAACCGCGCAGTCTGGGTCTGAGCGGTCAACCATGGCGTCCTCCACGTGGGTCGCTTCCTGGTCTCTTTCCCACTCTCTCCTTCGTGGGCGGTTTCGTTTCTTGTTCCTCCGCCCCCCATTGAGGATCAGGAGGCGGATCTCTGCTGTTGACGGACACGTCCTCAAGGTGCAGAAATATTTAGACTGGGCGGCCATTATCATTCGCGCTCTCCAGCTTACTCACGCCCACTTCCACGCCCTTCTTCTTCTCTTGCGCTCCTCGTGGCGCTATAATGGCGGGAATCTTGCGGCAATAGCAGTACACAGCCTTTACAATAAATCACAGTCCAACACGTTTCAATCACAGTTCCAAGGCACACATGACCTGCTTCTCAGGCTTAAGTATGATCCTGTTCGTGACGCCAAGTTGGAGCGCCCCCAGACACAGGGCCACGCGTTTCGGTACCAGGCCTCTCTGGTTCAGTTCTGAGGCTGTCACAGTGGCTAGACCCGGTCCGCGACCCTGCTAAGGGGCGTCTAATGAAAGTAGTAATGCAGTCTGTCAGGGGTTCGTGACGCCACCTGTGGTGTTCGGTCAGGGTGACCGACGCTGCTATGGGGTCCACTGGGGTGATGGAATGGCAGCTGGATGGTATACCTTCCCACAGGTGAAGTATGTCCAGAGGGCTTCCCAGTAAGGTGGATGGTGATGGTGTGAGGTACAGTCAATAATGAGGACACAAGGTTGCAGTCTCTTTACCTCTTTACTGAAGGCTTCAAGATCCTCTATCCAGAGTACGTTTAACAGGGCTATCAGAGACCGGCCGGTCCGATGGGCACATCCAGAGTTTCCTTCACAGATGGAGATCGTTGCCTACCACTAGCGCCTGTGTGTTGTAGTCCTATCCTGCTGAGCATTCGGAATAGTCCTCACAACTGCTGTTCTCGTTCGTTCGTTCTCTACAGCTCTCTCTCGTTCTTTGGTTCCAGATGTTACTAGTTTCTAACGTCCCCCAGGTATGTTATGGCTAGGATGCCACCCGTATGACGGGAAGGCTTGGAGGTCTTCCGGGACCCTAGAGACGCCCCTCTCCCAATGTTGCCCCCTATGTCTTCGTAGGTGTAGTAAGGTAGACAGCCAATCTATGACTAGCTGTCCAGCGGAGTTTGAAGTAAGGCCTGAAGTCAGTTACTCCTACGGTGTTCCTGCCACCGACTACGCGCCTCAGTAAGATGTTGCCTTTCTCTCTCTCGGCACGACTCTTACTGGCTCTCCTTTGTGCTTGATCTCGTTTACACGGTTCCACAATATCCTTCCCTTCGTGTCTCTTTCTTAGGATACCGCCGCAGGGTGTGCAGGCGCGGTTCCGTCACGTTCTGTTCTGTTCGCTAGGCACCTGCCAGGTTCCCACGCCTGACAGGGGCCCCCCTGTGCCTTCTCCCTGCAACACCCCCTGCCACGGGATGTTGCCTGGTTCCAACCCAGTCAGCTTCTGACTAACTTCCTCCCCAGCCCCTAGTTTGACCAGTGTGAGGAGTGGACCAATAAATAAAGCCTTTTTCTCCCCCTAGTAGCCGGAGTGTGAAGTGTAATGTGTTCTGGTGATACCTGGTCAGGAGAACTCCTTAATGCCATCAGACGTACCGCTGCTCCCCTTAGCGGCAGCATGCCATACTGCAACGACCAGGTCTCTGGGGCGCTGCAGATAGATAGATAGATACATAGATAGCTAGATAGATATTAGATAGATAGATATTAGATAGATAGATATTAGATAGATAGATAGATAGATAGATAGATAGATAGATAGATAGATAGATAGATAGAAAGATATTAGATAGATAAATAAACAGATATGGGATAGATGGATAGATATTAGATAGATAGATATTAGATAGATAGATATATATTAGATAGATAGAAAGATAGAAATATAGATAGATAGATAAATAGATAGATTGTGCTGCTCAGTTTATTATGATAGACTTTCAGTCATACATGGACCTTTATGTAGTGCTAATAAGCCTGGTTCTATAATTTGTTATACTTTGCTGCCATCTACTGGCCGTTTGCTATATCACTGTAATATTTGTTATGGAATTTTCCCACAACACCTTTCTGTCTTTAGCTCCTCCTATCTTTTTCCTTCTCTTCCTGTTTTTGTACTCCGTGCCATCTTGGATCCCACATGTGCTGCAGAGCTGGAGAAAGGATTCTCTTGTTACCTCTAACCTGAAGCTTCTATTATCTCTATCTGGTGATTCTGTAACAGCTCTAACCTACAGTCCTCACTCTCACCAAGGTACTGTAAATAAACCTGTTGAATGTATCACTGCATCATCCTTCCGGATCACCACGCGCGGCTGATAGAGACTGGTGGCACAGTTAGTGAGTAAAGGTACCGTCACACTTAGCGACGCTGCAGCGATACCGACAACGATCCGGATCGCTGCAGCGTCGCTGTTTGGTCGCTGGAGAGCTGTCACACAGACCGCTCTCCAGCGACCAACTATCCCGAGGTCCCCGGTAACCAGGGTAAACATCGGGTAACTAAGCGCAGGGCCGCGCTTAGTAACCCGATGTTTACCCTGGTTACCAGCGTAAAAAAACAAACAGTACATACTTACATTCAGCTGTCTGTCCCTTGCCGTCTGGTTCCTGCACTGACTGCTGGCCGTAAAGTGAAAGTGAAAGCACAGCACAGCGGTGAGTCACACAGCGGTGACTCACCGCTGTGGCTGTGCTCTGCTTTCACTTTACGGCCAGCAGTCAGTGCAGGAACCAGACGGCAAGGGACAGACAGCTGAATGTAAGTATGTACTGTTTGTTTTTTTACGCTGGTAACCAGGGTAAACATCGGGTTACTAAGCGCGGCCCTGCGCTTAGTTACCCGATGTTTACCCTGGTTACCAGTGAAGACATCGCTGAATCGGTGTCACACACGCCGATTCAGCGATGTCTACGGGGAGTCCAGCGACGAAATAAAGTTCTGGACTTTCTTCCCCGACCAGCGATCTCCCAGCAGGGGCCTGATCGCTGCTGCCTGTCACACTGGACGATATCGCTAGCGAGGATGCTGCAACGTCACGGATCGCTAGCGATATCGTCTAGTGTGACAGTACCTTTACGCTACCTGTCATTGTTTATATAGCGATTTGTGATCACATCCCTCAGACACGAGACCTAAGTCAACAGTGTCTGTGTGCATATGCATTGTCTGCTAGCAAGTCTTAACCGTCCGCCGTCTTATCTAAAACATGTCCACAAAGGGCACCATGGACCCATCTGCAAGTGAAGCACATCAGGTTCCCGACACCATAGATGCTGCAGGAGCAGAGCCCACACTTACTGCAGAGCAGGACGTACGACCCAAACGTGTAACCAAGCCGACACAAAAGGCCAGAGAGAACTTTGAGACTACTAGAGACGAGTTCCATGATAACCTAGAACATTTATGGGGCAGAGTTGACCACTATTTAGCAGCTCTTCCACGCTATCACAGTGACGCTGCAGGTTTAACCGCCACATTGAAGAGTTTATCTGCCGCCTATGATCGCTACCAGAGACTGTCTGCAAAGCACATCACATTCCTGAGTAACTGTGACATGGAAGATGCCCCAGCAGAAGGAACTGAAAGGGAAACTCTTCTCCAAGAAAAGACCTCATTAGTACGAGATGCCCAGGATAAAGCAGAACTCCGCATCGCTCACCTCCAAGAGGTTAGGTCACATTGCACAACATCGACCAAAATAACAGCTCGGTCTTCCAGATCATCTCACTCCAGGAAATCAACATTGTCTGACAAGCTACTGGAGATCCGTGCAGCTGCAGAGGAAGCTAGAGTAAAAAGCTCCTTTGCTAAGAAGGAGGCTGAAGTCGAAGTAGAAGCCCAAATGGAAGCTCAAAGAAATGAGATGGAGGCTCAAAGAAACAAAATGGAAGCTCAAAGGAAATTAAAAATACTCCAAGCAGAAAAGGAAGAAGCAACAGCCCTTGCTAAACTGAAGGTCCTTGAACAAGCACTGGGACAAGATGATAATCCGGACTGTCTTATTCCAGAAGAAATGGAAGACGTAGCTGATCGAACTTCAGACTACGTGCTAAGACATGCAACATCTGCACCAGCACCACCTCCAGTTTCTAACACGGATGCGCCCGCAAGTCAAGAAATGTCGCCACCTACTGCGGACAAGGTAACTTCCAGCACTAACTTACAATTTAGGCCACAGCCAGCAGAACCTATAGAGACTAAACCGCAGTTTAACCCTTATGCCGCATCATTTCGTCCTGATTTGTCGCAGTAATATAAGCCAGAGAACTTACATTCCCTATGGATACCACAAGTTCATCCTGCAACAATGACCGAGAGATCGGACATGTCTGACTTCGCCAGATACATGATTCGCTGGGAGTTAATAAACATTAGTCTCTCAAAGTTTGATGATCGTGCTGAGAATTATAGAGCCTGGAAATCCACCTTTCAAGCAGTGATCCAAGACCTTAATCTCACCGCCAAGGAACAACTGGATTTGCTTGTTAACTGGTTAGGCCCTGAATCAGCAGAGCGCATAAAGACAATAAGGGCAGTTCATGTGGACTATTCAGATGCAGGTCTTATTGCAGCCTGGGAGAGACTGGAACAAACCTATGGCAGCTCAGAAGCTATAGAATGTGCCTTATTTAAAAGACTGCAAACCTTCCCAAAGATAACTAACAAGGACAATAGAAAACTTCAAGATCTGAGCGACCTGCTAAAGGAAATAGAATTGGCAAAATTAGACCCACGTCTCTCAGGACTGAGCTACCTAGATACTGCTCATGGCGTTAATCCAATAGTGTCCAAGTTGCCACACGGCATGCAGGATAAATGGGCAGACCACGGCTCATGGTATAAAAGGCAGCATAATGTGTCCTTTCCCCCCTTTTCATATTTTTCCAGGTTCATCAGTGACCAAGCTCGGAAAAAGAATGATCCCAGCTTCGACTTCACTGAGCCTACTCCACCAGCATCATCATCATCTATAAGGTATGATAACATTGCCAAACATAGAGATTCAAGGAACACAGTATCTGTGAGAAAGACTGACGTTCCACTTACTACACCTGCCTTCACTAAGACAAATAATGTTGCTCCTAAAGTCATGGACAGTAACCGTATGTGCCCTATCCACAAAAGGCCTCACTCACTTAAAGAATGCCGTGGATTCAGAGCAAGGACTTTGCAGGAGCGTAAAGATACCCTCAAGGAGCTTGGGATATGTTATAAGTGTTGCACCTCCTCAGACCACCTCGCTAAGGAGTGTAAGGCCGCCATTAAGTGCACTGAATGCAGCAGTGATAAACACGTCACAGCCATGCATCCCACGCCAGCTCCATACAACTCACAACCTTCTGCAGCATCTTACCCTGCTCAAAAGCATGGCGGGGAGCCACAGGTCCCTGACCCAACTGCAACTGCTGTTTCCTCCTCATGTACCGAGGTATGTGGAGAAGGGACTGATCCTAAATGCTGTGCCAAGGTATGTCTGATTAAGGTCTATCCAGAAGGACAACCCGACAAGGCCTCCAAAATGTATGCCATAATAGATGAGCAAAGTAACCGATCTCTAGCAAGGCCCAAATTCTTTGAGATCTTCAACATAAAGGGACAAATGACTCCATACACCCTCAACACCTGCTCTGGTCGTATTGAGACTTCTGGCAGGAGAGCCTCTGGGTACATAGTCTCTTCAATCAAGGGAAACGTGCATATACCTTTGCCAACCCTAATTGAATGTGACCAGATACCTGATAACAGGGAGGAGATTCCCACTCCGGAAGCCGCACTTTATCATTGCCACTTGAGGCACCTGACTAATGAAATTCCTCCTCTGGACATGAATGCTGATATTCTAATCCTACTCGGAAGGGACATTCTGAAGGTCCACAAGGTACGCCAACAATGCAACGGCCCAGATGATGCTCCATACGCCCAAAGACTCGACCTAGGCTGGGTAATCGTGGGCGATGTATGTCTGGATAGGAGTCACAAGGCATCCGAAGTCAACGCCTGTAAAACGTATGTGCTCCAAAATGGTCGCGCAACTCACTTTAAGCCATGCCTTCATCACTACGAAGTGAAAGAGAGGTTCTCTGATTGCATCCAGGAGCCTGACATCATTCCCACTCCCTACGGTGATGACTTAGGGAGAACAGTGTTTCACACAACAAAAGATGACAACAAAGTTGCCTTATCCATAGAAGACAAGGAGTTTCTTAAAATCATGGACAGTGGATTCTTCAAAAATGAATCTGACCGCTGGGTTGCTCCCTTACCCTTCAAGGCTTCAAGGACCAGGCTTTCTAACAACAGAGAACAGGCCTTATCTAGATTCATCTCACTGCAGAGAACATTAAGGAACAAGCCTGAAATGAAGGAACATTTCATAGCTTTTATGGACAAGATATTTCGCAATGATCACGCAGAGCCAGCTCCACCATTGCAAGCTGATGAAGAATGCTGGTATCTACCTTCCTTTGGAGTGCATCATCCAAGAAAGCCGAAACAAATCAGGGTGGTGTTCGATTCAAGCGCCAAACATGACGGCGTATCTCTGAATGACGTTCTCCTCACTGGTCCGAACCTGACTAATAACCTGGTGGGAGTGCTCATGAGATTCAGAAAGGAACCGGTCGCCATTACCGCCGACATCGAACAAATGTTCCATTGTTTCATCGTGCAACAAGATCACAGAAATTATCTCCGTTTTCTATGGCACCGAGACAACGACACCAACAAGGAAATGATCGAATACCGCATGAAGGTGCACGTTTTCGGAAACAGTCCTTCTCCTGCAGTCGCCACCTACAGCCTACGTAGGACCGCCTCCGATGGTGCAGCAGAGTTCGGGAAGGATGCTCAACAGTTCGTTGTAAAGGACTTCTACGTGGACGACGGTCTTAAATCCCTGCCCACGGCGGAAGAAGCCACAGATCTGCTCAAACGGACACAAGGTATGCTTTCTAAAGCTCATTTAAGATTGCATAAAATTGCCTCCAATAGTGCTGTTGTCATGAAGGCCTTTCACCCTAATGATCATGCCGCAGAATTTAGGGACTTGAACCTAGGCTCAGACAATCCACCAGTACAGAGAAGTCTAGGCCTGAGGTGGAACTTGCTAAATGACTCCTTCAGCTTTCAGGTTAGTGGTGCAGAAAAACCATTTACTAAGCGTGGGGTTCTGTCAGTGGTGAACAGTCTATATGATCCACTTGGGTTTGTCGCACCCCTGACTATACAAGGCAAGCTCCTGCTGAGACAACTCTCAGAGTACATTAAGGACTGGGATATACCACTCCCTGCAGACAAACAACTAAAGTGGAAGTCATGGAGAGAATCTCTTTGTGCCTTGGATAAGATCCACATACCACGTTGTTACACTCCAGCATCCCTAACTACAAGTCAAAGGAAGGAGATTCATGTATTCGCTGATGCCTCCACTGAAGCTATTGCCGCTGTCGCTTACTTGAAGGTTGTAGACTCTAACAATGAAGCCCATGTTGGATTTCTGTTTGGAAAGGCTAAACTGGCTCCTAAACCCGAGCACACCATACCCAGACTCGAGCTCTGTGGGGCTGTACTAGCCATAGAGATTGCAGACTTCATACAGAGCGAACTAGCTATTCACGTGGATGACACAAGATTCTACACAGACAGTAAGGTAGTTCTGGGCTACATATACAACCAGACGAAACGCTTCTACGTCTATGTCAGTAACCGAGTGGAAAGGATCAGGAAATCCTCCAAACCCCAGCAATGGCAGCACATCCCATCCCATCTTAACCCTGAGGACCTTGTTACTAGACCAGTGTCTATTGGTGCCTTCGCAAGCTCTTCTTGGTTGACAGGACCGGAGTTCCTTCACGAACAGTGCAAAGAGACTGCCGTTGAAGACAGCTTCAGCCTTGAGGATCCAGATGTCGACCCAGAGATCCGTCCTGATGTCAGCACCTTCATCACCAAACTCAAGGAGGAGGTTGGCTTGGACTGTCGGCGTTTTGATCGCTTCTCAAGATGGACGAGGCTGGTTCGTGCCATTGCAAGGTTAGTACACATTGTACAATGCTATCGCAATAAGGACAGTAACACTGATTGTCATGGTTGGCATATCTGCCATAAGCCTCTCTCTGCAGAAGACATTGCTCTGAGTGAACTGATTGTGATACGCAATGTGCAGCAGAATGTTTTTCACAAGGAACTGGAATGTATACGTAAAAAACAAGACGTTCCTAAAAACAGCCCCATTGTCAACTTAAACCCAGTAATAGACGAAAGGTGTTTATTGAGAGTTGGTGGTCGTTTAAACAAAGCTAAATTGGATGAGGCAGAAAAGAATCCTCTAATTATTCCTGGTCATCACCATATCACCACTCTACTTATACAACATTACCATGAAAAAATCAAACATCAAGGCAGACACTTCACTGAAGGTGCCTTAAGAGCTGCAGGCCTCTGGATTGTGGGAGCAAAGAGACCGATTTCCCATTTAATTCATCATTGTGTTCAGTGTCGTAAGACAAGAGGAAAACTGCAACAACAACATATGTCTGATTTGCCTGCTGATAGGACAAGCACAGAGCCCCCATTTACCTATGTTGGCTTGGACGTTTTTGGCCCATGGGCAGTCGCTGCACGTCGGACCAGAGGCGGGCATGCGGAAAGTAAACGTTGGGCAGTGTTGTTCACGTGCATGAGTGTACGAGCAATACACATAGAAGTGATAGAGTCCATGGATTCTTCCAGTTTCATTAATGCCCTAAGACGATTCTTCTCCATCAGAGGACCAGTAAAACAACTAAGATCTGATTGTGGAACAAACTTTGTAGGTGCCTGTCGAGAACTACAACTGAATTCAACACCAGTCCAGAACTTCTTGACAACCAATGGCTGTTCCTGGGTCTTCAATCCTCCTCATGCTTCCCATATGGGCGGATCATGGGAAAGAATGATAGGCATTACTCGTCGGATACTGGAATCTATGCTGATGGACTCAAATCTTTCAAGACTCACTCACGAGACCTTGACCACTTTCTTAGCAGAAGTCTCTGCTATAGTAAACTCAAGACCTCTTGTACCCATATCTACGGATCCAGAATCTCCTACAATTCTCACTCCGGCAACTCTCCTCACCCAGAAACTTGGAACTGTTCCTAACCCGCCTGAAGACTCTGTGTCCGGTAACAAATATCAGAGACGGTGGAAATATGTGCAACATCTGGCTAATTGTTTCTGGAATAGATGGAAGAAGGAGTACCTGACACTTCTCCAAAAACGAAGAAAATGGCAACACGTAAAGCCAAATTTACAAGTAGGAGATATTATCCTCATGAAAGACCAGAAGTAGGAAAGAAGCACATGGCCTGTGGGACTTATCTCTAAAACCTTTCCAAGTGACGATGGCAAGGTACGCAAGGTAGAAGTGACAGTTACTAAGCAAGGTGACCCCAAAACTTTCATTAGGCCTATATCAGAGATTATTTTACTCATACCGGTTGAGGATTGATTATCCATCCAATCAGTAGGAACTTTTTCAAGGAACTTCAACCTTTGGATTACAAATGGGTTGGAGACAGTTTGGCCTAGCGCGGCTTCTCCAATCCGAAGATGGGTTATCCTTTGGATTACTTCAAGAAATCGTTCTAGACTTGTTATTCAATATGTTATTGTTGCATTGCATGCGTTGTTTTTATCTTACAGGTTGAGGTATCCCTCCATGCACTTCTGATGAACACTCCCAATTCGAGACTTATGGTATAGTGAAATCCAAGGATTTCAGACGGGGAGTGTGCTGCTCAGTTTATTATGATAGACTTTCAGCCATACATGGACCTTTATGTAGTGCTAATAAGCCTGGTTCTATCATTTGTTATACTTTGCTGCCATCTACTGGCCGTTTGCTATATCACTGTAATATTTGTTATGGAATTTTCCCACAACACCTTTCTGTCTTTAGCTCCTCCTATCTTTTTCCTTCTCTTCCTGTTTTTGTACTCCGTGCCATCTTGGATCCCACATGTGCTGCAGAGCTGGAGAAAGGATTCTCTTGTTACCTCTAACCTGAAGCTTCTATTATCTCTATCTGGTGATTCTGTAACAGCTCTAACCTACAGTCCTCACTCTCACCAAGGTACTGTAAATAAACCTGTTGAATGTATCACTGCATCATCCTTCCGGATCACCACGCGCGGCTGATAGAGACTGGTGGCACAGTTAGTGAGTAACGCTACCTGTCATTGTTTATATAGCGATTTGTGATCACATCCCTCAGACACATCTCATCCACGTATATCGGTGGCAGAATATAGATAGATAATAGATAGATAAATAGATAGATAGATATGGGATAGATAGATAGATATTAGATATTAGATAGATAGATAGATAGATAGATAGATATTAGATAGATAGATAGATATTAGATAGATAGATAGATATTAGATAGATAGATAGAAAGATATTAGATAGATAAAGAGACAGATATGGGATAGATGGATAGATATTAGATAGATAGATATTAGATAGATAGATATATATTAGATAGCTAGATAATAGATAGATAGATAAATAGATAGATAGATAATAGATAGATAGATAATAGATAGATAAATAGATATGGGATAGATAGATATTAGATAATAGATAGAAAGATAGATAGATATTAGATAGATAGATATTAGATAGATAGATAGATAGATATTAGATAGATAGATATTAGATAGATAGATATGGGATAGATAGATAGATAGATAGATAGATAGATAGATAGATAGATAGATAGATATTAGATGGATAGATAGATAGATAGATAGATAGATATGGGATAGATAGATAGATATGGGATAGATAGATAGATAGATAGATAGATAGATAGATAGATAGATAGATAGATAGATAGATAGATATTAGATAGATAAATATATAGATATGGGATAGATAGATAGATAGATAGATAGATAGATAGATATGGGATAGATAGACAGACAGATAGATATGGGATAGATAGATAGATAATAGATAGATAGATAGATTAAGGTATCGTCACACATAACGATATCGTTATGTGTGACAGCGACCAACGATCAGGCCCCTGCTGGGAGATCGTTGGTCGCTGAGGAAAGTCCAGAACTTTATTTTGTCGCTGGACTTCCCGCTGACATCGCTGGTGCGGCGTGTGTGACACCGATCCAGCGATGTCTTCACTGGTAACCAGGGTAAACATCGGGTTACTAAGCGCAGGGCCGCGCTTAGTAACCCGATGTTTACCCTGGTTACCAGCGTAAACGTTAAAAAAACAAACACTACATACTTACCTTCAGCTGTCTGTCCCCGGCGCTGTGCTTCTTTGCACTCCTCCTGCATCCTGTGTCAGCGCCAGACAGCCGGAAAGCACAGCGGTGACGTCACCGCTCTGCTTTCCGGCTGACCGGTGCTGACAGTGCAGAGGAAAGCAGAGCGCCGGAGGACAGACACGGAAGGTAAGTATGTAGTGTTTTTTTTTTTAACGTTTACGCTGGTAACCAGGGTAAACATCGGGTTACTAAGCGTGGCCCTGCGCTTAGTAACCCGATGTTTACCCTGGTTACCGGCATCGTTGGTCGCTGGAGAGCTGTCTGTGTGACAGCTCTCCAGCGACCAAACAGCGACGCTGAAGCGATCGACATCGTTGTCGGTATCGCTGCAGCGTCGCTTAGTGTGACGGTACCTTTATAGATAGATAGATAATATATAGTTACATAGTTACATAGTTATTAAGGTTGAAGGAAGACTTTAAGTCCATCTAGTTCAACCCATAGCCTAACCTAACATGCCCTAACATGTTGATCCAGAGGAAGGCAAAAAAAAACCCATGTGGCAAAGAGTAAGCTCCACATTGGGGAAAGAAATTCCTTCCTGACTCCACATATGGCAATCAGACTAGTTCCCTGGATCAACGCCCTATTGAGGAATCTAGTATATATACCCTGCAACATTATACTTTTCAAGAAAGGTATCCAGTCCCCTCTTAAATTTAAGTAATGAATCACTCATTACAACATCATACGGCAGAGAGTTCCATAGTCTCACTGCTCTTACAGTAAAGAATCCGCGTCTGTTATTATGCTTGAACCTTCTTTCCTCCAGATGTAGAGGATGCCCCCTTGTCCCTGTTTCAGGTCTATGATTAAAAAGATCATCAGAAAGGTCTTTGTACTGTCCCCTCATATATTTATACATTAAAATAAGATCACCCCTTAGTCTTCGTTTTTCCAAACTAAATAGCCCCAAGTGTAATAACCTATCTTGGTATTGCAGACCCCCCAGTCCTCTAATAACCTTGGTCGCTCTTCTCTGCACCCACTCTAGTTCAGCTATGTCTTTCTTATACACCGGAGACCAGAACTGTGCACAGTATTCTAAGTGTGGTCGAACTAGTGACTTGTATATAAGTAAAATTATGTTCTCCTCATGAGCATCTATGCCTCTTTTAATGCATCCCATTATTTTATTTGCCTTTGTAGCAGCTGCCTGACACTGGCCACTGAATATGAGTTTGTCATCCACCCATACACCCAGATCTTTTTCATTGACGGTTTTGCCCAGAGTTTTAGAATTAAGCACATAATTATACATCTTATTACTTCTACCCAAGTGCATGACCTTACATTTATCCCCATTAAAGCTCATTTGCCATTTATCAGCCCAAGCTTCTAGTTTACATAAATCATCCTGTAATATAAAATTGTCCTCCTCTGTATTGATTACCCTGCAGAGTTTAGTGTCATCTGCAAATATTGAAATTCTACTCTGAATGCCCCCTACAAGGTCATTAAAATATATGTTAAAAAGAAGAGGGCCCAATACTGACCCCTGTGGTACCCCACTGCTAACCGCGACCCAGTCCGAGTGTGCTCCATTAATAACCACCCTTTGTTTCCTATACCTGAGCCAGCTATTAACCCACTTACACATATTTTCCCCTATCCCCATTATTCTCATTTTATGTATCAACCTTTTGTGTGGCACCGTATCAAAAGCTTTTGATAGATAGACAGACACAGACAGACAGATAGATAGAATTAGATAGATATGGGATGGATAGATACATACAGATATATCTATATATCTATTTCCATAGATATGTCCATATCCATGTTTCTAAACCCTTTCACCCCGGAGCTTTTTTCGTTTAGCGCTCCCCTTCTTTCCAGAGCCATAATGTTTCCGTCAATATGGCCATGTGGGGGCTTATCTTTTGCGGGACAAGTTCTACTTTTGAACGACATCATTGGTTTTAGCATGTCGTGTAACAGAAAATGTGAAAAAAATTCAAAGTGCGATGAAATTGCAAAAAAAGTGCAATCCCACACTTGTTTTTTGCTTGCCTTTTTGCTAGGTTCACTAAATACTAAGACTGTGTGCACACGTTGCGGATTTGATTGCAGATCCGCAGCGTTTTTTGCCGTACGGAATTGCATCAAATCCGCAGTGTAGTGCACGACCAATGTAAGTCTATGGGAGCCGCAGACTTGTTGTGCACATGCTGCGGAAAAGGCCGCACCGAAATGCAGCTTTTTTTTTTCCTCCGCAGCATGTCACTTCTTTTGTGCCGAACTGCAGCGTTTCTGCACCCTTAGGCCGGGATCACACACAGCGAGATACGGCCGATTCTCACAGGTTAAACCAAAGCTCTGGCACCGGCACTCTGGAGCGGAGCGTGCGGCCGCACAGCAATACATGGAGCCGCACGCTCCGCTCCGGAGTGCCGGTGCCAGAGCTTGTATTTAACCTGCGAGACTCGGCCGTATCTCGCTGTAGTGTGACTCCGGCCTTAGACTTTCATTGAGATGTAAAAAATATCTGCACTTTTGCTGCGGATGTGGGTCCGAGAAACGCTGCAGTTCAGGAGGAGGGAAGTGTGTGAGCGGTTACCAGGGCCGGACTGGCCATCGGGCACTTCTGGCAAATGCCAGAAGGGCCGGTGCCAGTAGTGGGCCGCTGCACTCTTTCCCCCCTCCTCCCGCCAGTGCTGCCGCCGCATTCAACGCCGGTATAGTTCAATGCAATGATGGAGGAGAGAGCGTTTGCCTGCGCTCCCTCTCCCATCATTCCCCGCTCTGCCTCTGACACTGCGGGTGCGTGATGACGTCATATCATCGCACACCTGCTGTGTCCCGGGCAGACTGCAGCCGCCGAGACAGGAGACAGGAGCCAGGAGCAGCGCGGGCAAGAGGAAAGGTGAGGAGAGTGTTTTTTTTTTTTTACTGGACTGTGGAGCCATTATCGGGGGGATGAGATGTGGGTTGTGCTGTATATACCACTGTGTGGGCTGTGCTGTGTATATACCACTGTGTGGGCTGTGCTGTGTATATACCACTGTGTGGGCTGTGCTGTGTATATATCACTGTGTGGGCTGTGCTGTGTATATACCACTGTGTGGGCTGTGCTGTATATACTACAACCCGGGCTGTGCTGTATACTACTACACGGGCTGTACTGTATACTACTACGCGGGCTGTGCTATATTATGCAGGCTGTGCTATATACTATGCAAGTTGTGCTATATATACACTATGGGAGGTATATTATATTCTATGGGGGAGGCCGTGTTATATACTATGTGGCTGTGTTATATACTATTGCAGGGTATATTCTATACTATGGGGGAGGCTGTCTTATATACTATGGGGGTATATTCTATTCTATGGGGGAGGCTGTCTTATATACTATGGGGGGTATATTCTATTCTATGGGGGAGGCTGTCTTATATACTATGGGGGGCTGCATTATATTCTATGGGGGCTACATTATATATTATGGGGAGGTGGGCTGCATTATATTCTATGGGGGGCTGTATTAGATTTTATGAGGGATGATTGCATCATACTCTTTGATGGGGCTGCATTATATTATATGGGGAGATGGGCTGCATTCTATTCTATTCGGGGCTACATTATATTCTATGGGGGGCTGTATTATATTTATATTCTATGAGGGGTGATTGCATCATACTCTATGGGGGGCTGCATTATATTCTTTGGGGGGTTACATTATACTCTGGGGTGGCTGCATTATACTCAGCAATTTCAGATGTAAGGCTACTTTCACACTTGCGTCGGTATGGGGCCGTCGCAAACCTTCGGCCAGACGTACCGACGGACGTTATGCTAAATTTAGCACAACATGGGCAGCGGATGCAGTTTAACAACGCATCCGCTGCCCATTGTGATGAGCGTGGAGGAGAAGGCGGAGTTCCAGCCACGCATGTGCGGTCGGAAATGGCAGACACGTCGCACAAAAAAAGTTACATTGAACTTTTTTTGTGCGTCGCGTCCGCAAAAACACGACGGATCCGTTGCACGACGGACGCAACGTGTGGCCAACCGTCGCGATCCGTCGCTAATACAAGTCTATAGGTACAAAACGCATCCTGCGAGCACATTTGCAGGATCCGTTTTTTTTTGCCGGATCTTTTTTTTCCCGCCGTATCCGTTTTTTTCCACGTTATCGTTTTTTTCCGCCAGATCCGTTTTTTTCTCATAGAGTTGTATTAGCGCCGGAGTGCGCCTGATGGCCACATGTTTCATCCGTTTTTTGCTAGATCCGTCGCTGTGCATTTTTTCGACGTACCGAAAAAACGTTCCTCTGTATGTGTTTTCCGTCCGGCAGAAACAGCTTTTTTGACGGATCCTGCAAAAACGGATTAAACGTGTGGCCATCAGGCGCAATCCGGCGCTAATACAACTCTATGAGAAAAATCAGATATGGCGGAAAAAAAACATCTGGTGGAAAAAAACGGATCCGGTGGAAAAAAACGGATCCGGTTGAAAAAAAACGGATCTGGTGCAAAAAAACGGATCCTGCAAATGTGATCGCAGGATGCGTTTTACCCATAGACTTGTATTAGCGACGGATCGTGATGGATGGCCAGACATCGCCTCCGTCGTGCAACGGATCCGTCGTGTTTTGGCGGACCGTCGATACACGAAAAAACGTACAAGTGAAAGTTTTTTGGGCTGTCGCGTCCGCCATTTTCTACCACGCATGCGCGGCAGAAACTCCGCCCTCTCCTCCTCGCACTTCAGAATTTCACATAGCGACGGACCCGTACCGACGCAAGAGTGAAAGAGGCCTTAATGAGCGTTGAATTTAAAAAAAAAAAGCGGCACGCTGACACCGGCGACCGCAGCACAGCCCCGCCCGCCCGCAGATCCCAGCACTGAGCACACACAGCCCCGCCCGCCCCCAACACAGCCCTGCCTGCCCCCCAGCACCGCCCACAGCCCAGTCACTCTTGATGAGTGACTGCTGACTGTAGGGGCTGGTCACGCCTGCTGCTGACGTCACGTCAATTTCCAGAGTCTGGAAATTGACGTGACGTCGGCGGAAATGAGTGGCTGCTGCAGCCTGGGGGTCACGTGACCCGGACTCAGCAGCCAGAATAGCGCCGCTCACAGGCGAAAACGGCAGCGGAAGGTAATTGCACAAGTCATTAGGGGCCCGGGGGGTACATTGGGGGGGTTAATTGAAAGTAGTCGACAACCCCTTTAATCCACCCCTGAGGAAATGTAACCGTATCATGGGCACACATGTGTTCCTATGTATATCTCCTGTCTCCAGGCAGTCTCTGGGATACACATTTCCATTACTCAGCTCTTAGCAGGCCCCACATACCCAAATAACGATGCCAACATTTTTATTTGGCTGAAGTACAGTGCTAAAGAATGGCACCGGCCGCACAGTCATAGGCAATCTATATGCGTCCACGGTTACACGACAAATACGTAACAAAGCTTGTTACAATGGAAACAAATTCCCATACACATGAGATGATTGAGGGATAGCCATCTTCCCGGGTTCCACATACCCACAGAGCTCCTGTTTCCTCTATGAGAAGACCACTGCCAGACATTTCTCCAAGGAAAATTAAAGAATCTGCTGTTGAAGTACAACAGTCCGGACCCTTCTCTCACCAAACAATACCTGTTGGGGACAAGTCGGCCCATCCTGCCCATATTGGAATATTGATAGGAGGGGGGTGGCCAACTTTAATGTAATATGGATGGTGGACTTTACATTAAATAGCAATAGAATAGTCTAAAAGTAGAACATGAAATTTAAAGGGGTGATCTTAAACAGATGTCACCACCCTGAAATAAGAGGTCAATAGTGAAGTTTGTGTCGGGGACTGGGTTAGTCTCTATTCCACCTCCTTGCTCTCTAATTTTACTGACAGTGCACACACTTACCATCTCATCGCATCTTTTTAGAGGCAGCGAAGGAGCACAATGTCAGGGAGCGCACACTGAGCATGCGTCCAAACTGACAACCAACACATGCATATTAGACTGAAATCTCATTTAGCAGTGCATCAGTGCAGAGCCTGCTGTCAGTCAAATTGCCAGGGCGTGCTTACAAAGGGTGACTGTAGCTGCGCCGACATGGCTGAATGACAGAAACCAGTGGCTCCCGGAAGAAATAAAGTTAATTTTCTCTCAGGTGCCAAACTTTCAGGCATCTTCATAAGCGCCATTCGTGTGCAGATTATCCTGATTTCTGCAGGTTAATAGAGTTATCCAACGTTACAAGCTCCCTAAAGTAGCCTTAGCTCTTCAGTAGGACCCATGCTATTATCAATGTTCGTGTACTAGGCCTCATTCTGACGTCTGTGTCTCACATATTGTTCTATTCGTATTTCTCATGGGTAGAGCATGCACTCATTATAATCTATGCTGCTATTTACATGTCCATGTCTTTTCACCGACAATGGGGTCCATACAAAAATCAAAGAGTCTTTTTTTTTTCACAGCAGCACAGATGACAAGTGCCAACACAAGTCTATTGGTCTGTGAAAAACACGGACAGCACATGGATGGATCCTGTGTGACGTCCATGTTTTATATCGGAGAAGCTTTGTAATTACATTATTTATTCATAAGTGAAAAAGACCGATGACACACAGATCCAAAACACTGATAATACCGGTACCATTTTTTGCTTACGTTAAAAACACTGACGTCTGAATGAGGACTTACATGGACGAGTGATTGATTTTATTTCTCTACTTTCGCATTAACTCTAGTGTTTTTTTTATCTTATTTATAGTTCGTTTGGGTTGTGCCTTCTTAAAGATGTGCAGATTAGGACAGGTCAGGAAGACATTTATTATTACCCATTATTTATCCAGAGCATCACAGATAATTACCATAACCCAAATTAGTCCCTGTGCTTAATGGGGTTTATAATCTATGTACAGTATTTTAACTATTATGCCAAAACAAGCAGAAAATAGGTCACTGTCAATTAGAGAGAAAATACATCCTCATTATGCATTCTAAATCAATAGTTTATACAAACACCCACATAATATGACAAAGTCACTGGCAAAGTACTGGAGAGATATGTTTCACTGCGGTTGTTAACTTCAGTGATATGAAGCTAGGAAAACGTTCCAGCACACTAAGTGCTAAGAAGGGTTAATTGGCCATGTTTAGGGCTAGTTTTGGTGAACAGGTGTAGAGTTGGAGGAGTCCAGAGGATAAATACACAGCCTTCTGGCTCATTCAGTGTTTGGCGTGCAAGCTCCAGAGTTGAGTTTTCATAAGGAAAACTGAAGTTCGCAGCAACAAGGACTTGTGTTTTTGTTTTCTGATTAGGCCAGAAAGGCCTTGTTTGTGTTGCCTTGTTTGTGTTGCTAATGCTGCACTGGTTTATACAGTACCTTTAATAAACCTGTGGAAGATTTAAAGATATAGTGTTCCTGTGTCTACCTCTATGTGCAGTCAAGTGAGCCGGTATACCACTATATATAGTAGAACAGAACAAATAAAACAAATGAAAATTACATAAATGGAATTAACCCCTGACTAATCGTTTAAATTCTGTATGAAATTACTATATTTTCATTATTCATGTGAACTATTCGGCATGATTCCACAAGCAACAATATTTTGCTCCTTGATATGAACATGAGAGCTTGTTATGTGTGTCACGATCAGCTGCAGCCACAGATGCGGCCCAGCCCATAGATGCCCCCAAGCCAACCAATCTCAGAGGGCATGGGGACACCGGGGATGCAATACAGACCCTTTAAACAGCAGAGGGGGACACGGCCTACCCGAACTAGGGGAGGGCAGCGACCGGGGTTCTGTGGCAGCTGAGCATGTGGACAAGGAAAGAGACACGTAGGACTTAATTACACCGCACAACTTCAGGTATAGAGAAAGTAAAGTTTACTAAAGTAAAGTCACACAGTACATAAACAAAACATGACGATGTCAGGCTCCTGATTCCACACCTCAGAAGGGTACCACCCAGTGGACCCCATGGCACCAACGGATCACCGAGGCACAGATAGGAGGGACATCAGGACCAAGGCAGGACATCAGGGTACACGAGGAAATCAGGGTAAAGGCAAGAAATCAGGATACAAACAGGACATCTGGACTCAGGAAAGACATCAGGACACAGGCAGGGCATCAGGACACACGAGTATTGGACAGATATCTGGGACACTGGCGTGGCAGCCCAGGTCATCAGCTGGGACGCTGGTGTGGCAGCCCAGGAAATCAGGAACATCAGGATATGACAGAGGGAGGACATCAGGACATCAGGGAACAGACAGGATATCAGGACATCAGGATCCATGAGGTCATCAAGACACAGGCAGGACATCAGGGTACAGACAGGACATCAGGGTCCATGAGGTCATCAAGACACAGGCAGGACATCAGGATACAGACAGGACATCTGGACCCAGGGTCACCGGTAGATATCAGACAGGAGTCGTTCGGTTCCGGACATCCGACACGACCTACAGGCACCACCAGAGTCATCAGGCTCCAAGCTCCAGACAGCGGTCATCAGGTTCCAGACTGCGGTCGTCAGGCTCCGGGCATCGGACCTAGGAAGGAACTCAAGCGTGATGGTGCAAACACTGCCGTACTGGACATGAGCCAGACGGGGTTAACACCGCATGGTAGTCAGAGCACAGAGTAGTAGATGCTCAGCAGAAACACCGGTTTCAAAAGACTCAAAGTCACTGGGAGTGGGGCTCCAGATGCAGAGGGATTCCAGGAACATAATCACAGCAGACACAGTTCAGACAGGTACAGAACAGGTACAGGATCAAGGATTCGGGCCTGGATATGCCACCTCCAGGACAGGCGCCAGAACAGGACAAAACAGGAATCAAGGCAAGGACTTTGGTACCAAAACATAGACAGGAGAGGTGCAGAAACACAAACATACATAGCAAAGTTCAAGAGCTTTGTGAGTAGCTCAGGCCCCGCCCATAGGGCAGGGAAACTTTATATAGGAGCTGCCCATCAGCAATTGGCTGGGGACAGCATTTGAAGTACACACCCTAACCCTGATAAAAGCAGGGGAGTTGTGGCCGCGCATGCCCTAAGCACACACAGAAACCATTACAGCACCAACAGTGCAGGTTCTGAGGCTCAGGGCACCTGACTGAAACTGCATTCACTGAGCCACGTGGAAAGTCATGCACCAGCTGCAAATGACCTCACAACCCGCGGACAGCTTCACAGCAGCAACCAGGGACCGCACATGAGGAAGGTATGCAGCAGGGCAAATACCTAGATGCCCATGTACGACTGCGCAGCAGAGCAGGGAACTGAGAAGGCTCCATTCAGGTAAAAGCCAACAGTATCCTAACTCAAATTAGGGGGAAAAGAGTAAAGGGTTAAAGCAAACATATGCATTGTCATGCCAAAAACCAGAAACAGACAGAACGGCATGACATTGTGTCAAGTTTTAGCTCAATGCTCATTTAATGGATTTTAAAAGTACATATCTAAAGCTCAGTTCACAAACATACAATGCTCTCTGGTCAGTACTACTTTTGTCATTTCCAAAAAAAACAGGATTCAGACAGACCCTGAGTCCTTTGAGTCCCAACAAAGCCATTTTGTCACGACACAGCTGTCAGGTGACTCAGGACCAGGGGCTCCTTCCCTGTCCCTAACACTAGGGGGCGCCCTAGCTTGCCCTGCTTCCTGGGATACTTTAGATGGCAAAGATGCCGGGCTTCCACGCTTGCCTTATCTCCTAAGTTAGCCCTCCGTCTGTTCTCTTCCCCCACTCAAGGAAGAGGGGGCACTACTGTGCACCATAGTACATCAATCCAACAAACAAGGCAGCATGGACAAGGGTTAACAGAATACTCCAGGCATACAAAATTTTCACTCGCATGGAACAGAGGAATGCACCGGGGTTTGAAGGTAGGGGAATAAACCAAAATAGAGAAGGATAAGGAATACAAATGGATACAAACCAAGCAACAGTCATTAATAAATCCTACAACTCTCCTTCTCATAAGTGCTCCTCTCCCTCCGATAGCCATGCAGCAAATGTTAGCTCTGACGAGGATTAGTAACAGAGCCCATGTAGGGGATGTAAATATGTTTTTGTTCCCTTCTTCTCCCCAACCCCTTTAAGTGTAAACAATGTATTTGCTATTAATATGTTCGTTCAACTAAAGCAATTGTTACCATCCACCTCTCATGTCTCCCCTTTTTCCTAATAGATTGTAAGCTTGCGAGCAGGGCCCTCACCTCCTCTTGGTATCTGTTTTGATCTATGTGTTTATTGTTATGCTGTAATGTGCATTGTCTGTACAAATCCCTTCTATAATGTAAAGTGCTGCGGAATATGTTGGCGCTATATAAATAAAAATGTATTATTATTATTATTATTCGTACACAGTGGTACTGCTACAAATAAAGTGTATTACCACCGTGTCCAAAAGCATTGCTATACTGTCTGTATATTGCTCTGTATACACTACCGTTCCTAAGTTTAGGGTCACTTAGAAATTTCCTTATTTTTGAAAGAAAAGCACAGTTTTTTCCAATGAAGCTTACATTAAATGATTCAGAAACACACTCTATACTCTATACATTATTAATGTGGTAAATGACTATTCTAGCTGAAAACATCTGGTTTGTAATGCAATATCTTCATAGGTGTATAGAGGCCCATTTCCAACAACCATCACTCCAATGTTCTTATGGTACTTTGTGTTTGCTAACTATGTAAGAAGGCTAATGGATGGTTAGAATACCCTTGAAAACCCTTGTGCAAGTATGTTGGCACAGCTGAAAACAGTTTGGCTGATAAGAGAACCTATAAACCTGACCTTCCTTTGAGCTAGTGGAGAATCTGGAGCATTACTATTGTTGGTTCCATTAAGCTCTCAAAATGGCCAGAAAAAAAAGAACTTTCATGGGAAACTCGACAGTCTATTCTTGTTCTTAGAAATGAAGGCTATTCCATGCTAGAAAGTGCCAAGAAATTGAAGATTTCCTACAACAGTGTGTACTACTCCCTTCTGAGGAGAGCACAAACAGGCTCTAACCAGAGTAGAAAGGGAAGTGGGAGGCCGCACTGCACAACTGAGCAACAAGACAAGTACATTAGAGTCTGTAGTTTGAGAAATCGACGTCTCATAGGTCCTCAACTGGCAGCTTCATTAAATAGTACATGCAAAACGTCAGTGTCAACATCTACAGTGAAGAGGCGACTCCGGGATGCTGGCCTTCAGGGCAGCGTGGCAAACACAAAGCCATATCTGAGACTGGCTAATAAAAGGAAAAGATTAATATGGGCAAAAGAAGGCAGACATTGGAGAGAGGAAGATTGGAAAAAAGTGTTATGGACAGATGAATCCAAGTGAGATGCAGAACATCTGGAAGAGTGTCTGACGCCATCTGTCAAGCATGGTGGAGGTAATGTGATGGTCTGGGGTTCCTTTGGTGCTGTAAAGTGGGAGATTTGTATAAAGGTACCGTTACACTAAACGACTTACCAATGATCACGACCAGCGATACGACCTGGCCGTGATCGTTGGTAAGTCATTGTGTGGTTGCTGGGGAGCTGTCACACAGACAGCTCTCTCCAGCGACAAACGATCAGGGGAACGACTTCGGCATCGTTGAAACTGTCTTCAACGATGCCGAAGTCCCCAGGTAACCATGGTAAACATCGGGTTACTAAGTGCAGGGCCGCGCTTAGTAACCCGATATTTACCCTGGTTACCATTGTAAAAGTTTAAAAAAAAAACAGTACATACTCACATTCCGATGTCTGTCACGTCCCCTGCCGTCAGCTTCCCTGCACTGACTATGTCAGCGCCGGCCGTAAAGCAGAGCACAGCGGTGACGTCACTGCTGTGCTCTGCTTTACGGCCGGCGCTGACAGTCAGTGCAGGGAAGCTGACAGCGGGGGACATGACAGACATCGGTATGTGAGTATGTACTGTTTTTTTTTTTTTACTTTTACAATGGTAACCAAGGTAAATATCGGGTTACTAAGCGCGGCCCTGCACTTAGTACCCTGGTTACAAGTGAACACATCGCTGGATCGGCATCACACACGCCGATCCAGCGATGACAGCGGGTGATCAGCGACCAAAAAAAGGTCCTGATCATTCCCCACGACCAACGATCTCCCAGCATGGGCCTGATCGTTGGTCGCTGTCACACACAACGAGATCGTTAGCGGAATCATTGCTGCGTCATAAAAAGCGTGACATTGCAACGATATCGTTAACAATATCGTTATGTGTTAAGGTACCTTAAGGTAAAAGGGATATTGAATAAGGAAGGCTATCACTTCATTTTGCAACGCCATGCCATACCCTGTGGACAGCGCTTGATCAGAGCCAATTTCATCCTACAACAGGACAATGACCCAAACCACACCTCCAAATTATGCAAGAACTATTTAGGGAAGAAGCAGGCAGCTGGTGTTCTATCTGTAATGGAGTGGCCAGCGCAGTCACCAGATCTCAACCCCATTGAGCTGTTGTGGAAGCAGCTTGACCGTATGGTGCGCAAAAAGTGCCCATAAAGCCAAACCAACTTGTGGGAGGGTCTTCTGGAACCATGGGGTGAAATTTCTCCAGATTACCTCAGCAGATTAACTGCTAGAATGCCAAAGGTCTGCAATGCTGTAATCGCTGCAAAGGGAGCATTCTTTGATGAAAGCAAAGTTTGATGGAGAAAATTATTATTTCAAATAAAAATATTTTTTTCTAACCTTGGCAATGTCTAGATTTTCAATTCATTTTGCAACTCATTTGATTATTAAAAGTATGTGTTTTCATGGAAAACACAAAATTGTCTGGGTGACCCTAAACTTTGGAACCGTAGTGTCTGTTTTGCACACTTTGTCTTAGGGAAAGTTTGTCACCGAGCCCAGTATAGTGATAGGGGCGTACTGTCCATAGTTGGCCATTAGAGGGGGGTACTGTAGCATATAGTTAGAGTAGGAGGGGCACAGTGGCCTAAGAATAGTTAGGCTTCTTGGTTTTAGTCAGTCAGGGCCTGGGCAGCCCGTGCAGCTCACTGGGCTGCCTAGCCAGGAATCGGTGTGCCCCACAACATTACAAGAGAGGGGCCCAGCATAGAACAGCTTACACAGGAAGGTTCCTCTAGCAGGAAGAAGGGTGGCAGTGCTGCGGACGCAGCTAAAGAAACCTGTCCCCATAGGAAGAAATAGAAGTTTGTTCTGCCAGGCAGCACAAGCAAGATGTGGCAGTTCTTAGAACCGAGGCGAAGCAGTGTAGGACTCCCCCATGTGAGGCAAGAATTCCGGATGGAATAGGTTCCATGAGACCGGATGGTACGGTCCGACACAGGGCTGAATATAGAGAAGGAGAGGACAGAGCAGGGACAGACAGCATCGAAATTGACTTCATTGGCTTCAATAAAGTGAACCGCTCTGTTGAGGTTTCCATTTGGAATCCTGTCTTTCGTGGATTATGATGGAAACCTTGTTCAGCGAGGAGCAATGTATTTATCTGAACTGAGGCTAGCTGAAAAGAATTATGTAACAATGTCAACAGTTTGTATTGTGAAATCTGGTGGCACAACATTGTGTCGCTTTACTGTTAACACAACAATTTTGATATCTCCAAATTATGACGTTTCCACTACATACACAACAGGACCACTTTTGTTTCTCTATCTTTCACTAAGGCCATCAGTCCAATATTTTGGCAAGGTACAGAAAAGGGGCTATGCTTTTTTTAAAATACATCTTTAGGCCACATTCACACTAGCAGTATTTGGTCAGTATTTTACACCAGTATTTGTAAGCCAAAACCAGGAGTGGAACAATCAGTGGCTTTACAGTGTAGTCATTGGTAGTATGTTAATTTTTCATCCTATCATGTGACCTTAAAGAGGTTGTCCATTTTTATTCATTTCTTATTTTTTAAATCTGTGGACAGCGCGGTTTAAAAAAATAAATAAAGTGGTCGCAGCTGTAACCGAGGTATTAATAACAGTGCCCAGTGATTGGCTGCAGCAGCCACGCTACATCCCTGCTGAAATAAGAATCAATGAGATGAGCAGGGAACTTGGACAGCATTATGGAAGAGCCGTGGAAAATCAAACAGTAAATATATAAATATTTTTTTCATCTTAAATAAAAACTGGGCCTATATTTTAAAAAGAAAAAAGGGGTGCTGAAACCCCTTTTACTGTAAAATCTCCAGTCATCTAACTTAGGCTGGTTTCACACATCCGTCATTCACTGTCCAAATATTGAGCAAGAGGTCCAGACGAGCACGGGTCTACTCACCCGAAATCATCATTCTTCTAAGCCTATATGAGGTTGCGGAGTTGGGTTCAGGTGACCAGCAACCGTTCCAGACATCGCGGTCCGTGCTTGGACCGTGAATGCCGGACAGGTGAAGTCGGCCCAAGAGGCTCGTTCATATAACTTACAGATGATTGTCATTTTTTATGGATGTAAACAGATGATTTATTGATTTTACATACACACTGGTGAATAAAGCAAGTTGTATTACAACACTAGATGGTGGCCCGATTCTAACGCATTGGGTATTCTAGAATATGCATGTCCACGTAGTATATTGCCCAGCCGCGGTCACATGACCGTGACGTCATGGCAGGTCCTTGTCGCATACCATCCTTACCACCGGAACCTGCCGCTTGCATGGACCGTTCACCGGAGCGTCGCGAGGAGCGGGAAAGGCGCTGGAAGGTGAGTATATGATGATTTTTTACTTTTTTATTATTTTTAACATTAGATCTTTTTACTATTGATGCTGCATAGGATTAATAGCAGCGTTAATGGAGTGCGTTACACCGCGGCATAACGCGGTCCATTAGCGCTGCCATTAACCCTGTGTGAGCGCTGACTGGAGGGGAGTACAGAGTGGGCACTGACTGTGGGGAGGAAGGAGCGGCCATGTTGCCGCCGGACTGCGCCCGTCGCTGATTCGTCGTGGGTGTTTTGCCACGACCAATCAGCGACTTAAATTCCATGACAGACAGAGGCCGCGACCAATGAATATCCGTGACAGAAGGACAGACAGACAGACAGAAAGACGGAAGTGACCCTTAGACAATTATATAGTAGATGTCTTCTTATTCAAGACATTGATGTGCGATTTCTGCATATACTTTATGTTCTCTGCCTGCTGAACTCTTGGTTTGCATTGTATGGAGATCAGATTGATTGCAGGATAGAAGACTCCCACACATTGCAGCCTGGAGACACCTGCAGAGCAGTATACAGGTGTGTAACAGGAAACGTGTGGGTGTCACCAGTCCTTCCTCACTCACATCTGTGCTTCCTGGAAGAAGAACGGCACTGACAATCTGCACTCCGTGTACCTGGCATCTATCCTCTTACGTCACAAAGTCACTACCCCGTTCCATCTCATAACCAGCAGCAGGTGTTGATCTTTTCATGAGGATTCGCTCACATTAACGCAATGAAAATCGCTCTGATGGTCATCCGGAAAAATCCATATGACATGCGTACGCAATCCATATACAATTTGTTTTTAACATCATCTTTTGCACACTGTAAGTCTCTATGTAAACTTAAAGCTGGTCGGCAAAACAATAAATCAATCTTATGTACAGATACAGATAGATGATCGTAAGATATTAGATATATAATATATAGATATTATATAACTAGATGGAGGCCCAATGCTATTGCATCGGGAGGGCGGTAATGTCACAATGGGGGCAGGCTTTGCAGGGTTGAGAATCTCTTCCCATGTGCTCACCTACCTATCCACTCTCTCTTTCCCCATGTGCTGACTTCTCCCGTCTGTGCTTTCTTCTTTGACCTGTCTACCCCATGTCCTATGCGCTCCTCCTGTACAAAAATGGCGGCAGTCAGTGAATCATTCGGCTGATCCCGGCGGCGGCTCTCGCAATGGTGTTCTGCTGGTGGTACCGTGCAAGAGGCTGCGTACGGCATATACAGTTTGTGTGTGTGTATGTGGTGCGTACGGTGTATACAGTGTGTGTGTGTGGTGCGTATGGCGTATACAGTGTGTGTGTGTGGTGCGTTCGGCGTATACAGTGTATGTGTGTGTGGTGCATATGGCGTATACAGTGTGTGTGTGTTGCGTACAGCGTACACAGTGTGTGTGTGTGGTGCGATGGTGTTCCGCTGGTGGTACCGCGCAAGAGGCTGGTACCACCAGCAGTTTCCATATTGAGCGACTCATCACTTGGGTGTCACAATATGGCGGTCGGTGAACTTCCATTGCTTGGAATTCTGGGATCCAGACACATCTGGACAGAACAGGATGCTGACTTCTCCCGTCTGTGCTTTCTTCTTTGACCTGTCTACCCCATGTCCTATGCGCTCCTCCTGTACAAAAATGGCGGCAGTCAGTGAATCATTCGGCTGATCCCGGCGGCGGCTCTCGCAATGGTGTTCTGCTGGTGGTACCGTGCAAGAGGCTGCGTACGGCATATACAGTTTGTGTGTGTGTATGTGGTGCGTACGGTGTATACAGTGTGTGTGTGTGTGGTGCGTATGGCGTATACAGTGTGTGTGTGTGGTGCGTTCGGCGTATACAGTGTATGTGTGTGTGGTGCATATGGCGTACACAGTGTGTGTGTGTGGTGCGATGGTGTTCCGCTGGTGGTACCGCGCAAGAGGCTGGTACCACCAGCAGTTTCCATATTGAGCGACTCATCACTTGGGTGTCCCAATATGGCGGTCGGTGAACTTCCACTGCTTGGAATTCTGGGATCCAGACACATCTGGACAGAACAGGATGTGAAGACATTACAAGGTAAGTATATACAGTTTATAGAAGATATTAGAAATGTAATAATAAATAGATATATATGATATAGAAAGATATAGATAAAATAGATATCCTGCAGATATATAATTTCACAAGCCCTCTACTATATAATTCTCTAAGGGGTACTTCCGTCTGTCCGTCTGTCTATCTGTCTGTCACGGATATTCATTGGTCGTGGCCTCTGTCTATCATGGAAATCCAAGTCGCTGATTGGTCGCCGCAAAACAGCCACGACCAATCAGCGACGGGCACAGTCCGGAAGAAAATGGCCACTCCATACTCCCCGCAGTCAGTGTCCCCGGCGCTCCGCTCCCCGCAGTCAGTGTCCCCGGCGCTCCGCTCCCTGCAGTCAGTGTCCCCGGCGCTCCGCTCCCCGCAGTCAGTGTCCCCGGCGCTCCGCTCCCCGCAGTCAGTGTCCCCAGCGCTCCGCTCCCCGCTGTCAGTGTCCCCGGCGCTCCACTCCCCGCAGTCAGTGTCCCCGGCGCTCCGCTCCCCGCAGTCAGTGTCCCTGGTGCTCCGCTGCTTACTCCCCGCAGTCAGTGTCCCCGGCGCCCGCTCCATACTCCCCTCCGGTCACCGCTAACACAGGGTTAATGCCGGCGGTAACGGACCGCGTTATGCCGCGGGTAACGCATTCCGTTACCGCCGCTATTAACCCTGTGTGTCCCCAACCTTTTACTATTGATGCTGCCTATGCGGCATCAATAGTAAACAAAAGTAATGTTAAAATTAGTAAAAAAAACAAAAAACCTGCTATACTCACCCTCCGTTGTCCGCTGAGGCGCTCGCGCCTGCCTCCATCTTCCTTTCCCAGCGATGCTTTGCAAAATTACCCAAAAGACCTAGCGGTCTCGAGAGACTGCTAAGTCATATGGGTAATTTCGCAAAGCATCCTGGGAACGCAAGATGGCAGCAGCCGCGCGCCCATCTGCACAGCGCCGTTGGATCCCAGGAAGCGGAGAGACAGGACGCTGAGGAGCAGCGACCAGAATGGTGAGTATGTTAAACTACAAGGGGCCCTCGGATTGTTAGGTGAGTATGTTTATTTTTTTTTTTTTTAACCTGTGACATACGTGGCTCGGTAATATACTACGTCGCTGTGCAATATACTACGTGGCTCTGCTGTATACTATGTGGCTGGACAATATACTACGTGGCTCTGTGCTGTATACTACAAGGCTGGGCAATATACTACGTGGCTCTGTGCTGTATACTACGTGGCTGGGCAATATACTACGTGGCTGGGCAATATACTACGTGGCTGGGCAATATACTACGTAAATGGGCAATATACTACGTAACTGGGCAATATACTACGTGGCTGGGCAATATACTACGTCACTGGGCAATATACTACGTGACTGGGCAATATACTGCGTGACTGGGCAATATACTACGTGGCTGGGCAATATACTACGTAAATGGGCAATATACTACGTAACTGAGCAATATACTACGTGGCTGAGCAATATACTACGTCGCTGGCCAATATACTACGTGGCTGGGCAATATACTATGTCGCTGGGCAATATACTACGTCGCTGGGCAATATACTACGTGGCTGGGCAATATACTACGTCGCTGGGCAATATACTACGTGGCTGAGCAATATACTACATGGCTGGGCAATATACTACGTGGCTGGGCAATATACTATGTCGCTGGGCAATATACTACGTCGCTGGGCAATATACTACGTCGCTGGGCAATATACTACGTGGCTGAGCAATATACTACGTCGCTGGGCAATATACTACGTGACTGGGCAATATACTACGTGGCTGGGCAATATAATACGTGGCTGGGCAATATACTACATGGCTGGACAATATACTACGTGGACATGCATATTCTAGAATTCCTGATGCGTTAGAATCGGGCCACCATCTAGTATATTATAAGCTTGCACCTTTCAGGGCCTTTCATGTGGAGTTTTATGTTAACCTTTTTTGGCTTGTTTAACCAAATAAATAAATTAATAAAAACCATGTGGGGTCCACCCTGTGTTATGAAAACAACAAATGTAAACCAGACAGTTGTGAGCTGATATTATCAGGCTGGGAAGATCAAAAATTTGTCAAAATCACAGCTGGCATCAACCCCTGGTGTTAGTAATGGAGAGGTGTCTATCGGACACCGCCGTTACTAACCCAGTAAGGCTGGTGACACACTGCAATTTTAAAATTGGTCTAATTTTGATGCTGGAGAATCGGACGAGTGTAATGCAAGTGTCATGCGAGTATAATGCGTTTTTCATGCAAGTACAATCCGATTTTTCACACGTGGCATCCGATTTACATCTGAATGCAGTGTGATTGCTATCGGACTGCAATGCGATTTTAACCCCTTCATGACCCAGCCTATTTTGACCTTAAAGACCTTGCCGTTTTTTGCAATTCTGACCAGTGTCCCTTTATGAGGTAATAACTCAGGAACGCTTCAATGGATCTTAGCGGTTCTGAGACTGTTTTTTCGTGACATATTGGGCTTCATGTTAGTGGTAAATTTAGGTCAATAAATTCTGTGTTTATTTGTGATAAAAACGGAAATTTGGCGAAAATTTTGAAAATTTCGCAATTTTCACATTTTGAATTTTTATTCTGTTAAACCAGAGAGGTATGTGACACAAAATAGTTAATAAATAACATTTCCCACACGTCTACTTTACATCAGCACAATTTTGGAAACAAAATTTTTTTTTGCTAGGAAGTTATAAGGGTTAAAATTTGACCAGCGATTTCTCATTTTTACAACGAAATTTACAAAACCATTTTTTTTAGGGACCACCTCACATTTGAAGTCAGTTTGAGGGGTCTATATGGCTGAAAATACCCAAAAGTGACACCATTCTAAAAACTGCACTCCTCAAGGTGCACAAAACCACATTCCAGAAGTTTATTAACCCTTCAGGTGCTTCACAGCAGCAGAAGCAACATGGAAGGAAAAAATGAACATTTAACTTTTTAGTCACAAAAATGATTTTTCAGCCACAATTTTTGTATTTTCCCAATGGTAAAAGGAGAAACTGAACAACGAAAGTTGTTGTCCAAATTGTCCTGAGTACGCAGATACCCCATATGTGGGGGTAAACCACTGTTTGGGCGCACGGCAGGGCTCGGAAGGGAAGGAACGCCATTTGACTTTTTGAATGAAAAATTGGCTGCATTCTTTAGCGGACACCATGTCAAGTTTGGAGAGCCCCCGTGTGCCTAAAAATTGGAGCTCCCCCACAAGTGACCCCATTTGGAAACTAGACGCCCAAAGGAACTAATCTAGATGTGTGGTGAGCACTTTGAACCCTCAAGTGCTTCACAGAAGTTTATAACGCAGAGCCATGAAAATAAAAAAAAAAAATTCTTTTCTCAAAAATGATTTTTTAGCCCGCAATTTTTTATTTTCCCAAGGGTAACAGGAGAAATTTGACCCCAAAAGTTGTTGTCCAGTTTCTCCTGAGTACGCTGATACCCAATATGTGGGGGTAAACCACTGTTTAGGCACATGCTGGGGCTCGGAAGTGAAGTAGTGATGTTTTGAAATGCAGACTTTGATGGAATGCTCTGCGGGCGTCACGTTGCGTTTGCAGAGCACCTGATGTGGCTAAACAGTAGAAACCCCCCACAAGTGACCCCATTTTGGAAACTAGACCCCGAAAGGAACTTATCTAGATGTGAGGTGAGCACTTTGAACCCCCAAGTGCTTCACAGAAGTTCATAACACAGAGCAGTGAAAATAATAAATACGTTTTCTTTCTTCAAAAATAATTTTTTAGCCCAGAATTTTTTATTTTCCCAAGGGTTACAGGAGAAATTGGACCACAAAAGTTGTTGTCCAGTTTCTCCTGAGTAAGCTGATACCCCATGTGTGGGGGTAAACCACTGTTTGGGCACACGTGGGGGCTCAGAAGGGAAGTAGTGACTTTTGAAATGCAGACTTTGATGGAATGGTCTGCTGGCGTCACGTTGCGTTTGCAGAGCCCCTGGTGTGCCTAAACAGTAGAAACCCCCCACAAGTGACCCCATTTTGGAAACTAGACCCCCGAAGGAACTTATCTAGATATGTGGTGAGCACTTTGAACCCCCAAGTGCTTTACAGAAGTTTATAACGCAGAGCCGTGAAAATAATAAATACGTTTTCTTTCCTCAAAAATATTTTTTTAGCCCAGAATTTTTTATTTTCCCAAGGGTTACAGGAGAAATTGGACCCCAAAAGTTGTTGTCCAGTTTCTCCTGAGTATGCTGATACCCCATGTGTGGGGGTAAACCACTGTTTGGGCACACGTCGGGGCTCAGAAGGGAAGTAGTGACTTTTGAAATGCAGACTTTGATGGAATGGTCTGCGGACGTCATGTTGCGTTTGCAGAGCCCCTGGTGTGCCTAAACAGTAGTAACCCCCCACAAGTGACCCCATTTTGGAAACTAGACCCCCAAAGGAACTTATCTAGATATGTGATGAGCACTTTCAACCCCCAAGTGCTTTACAGAAGTTTATAACGCAGAGCCGTGAAAATAATAAATACGTTTTCTTTCCTCAAAAATAATTTTTTAGCCCAGAATTTTTTATTTTCCCAAGGGTTACAGGAGAAATTGGACCGCAAAAGTTGTTGTCCAGTTTCTCCTGAGTACGCTGATACCCCATGTGTGGGGGTAAACCACTGTTTGGGCACACGTCGGGGCTCAGAAGGGAAGTAGTGACTTTTGAAATGCAGACTTTGATGGAATGGTCTGCGGGCGTCACATTGCGTTTGCAGAGCCCCTGGTGTGCCTAAACAGTAGAAACCCCCCACAAGTGACCCCATTTTGGAAACTAGACCCCCCAAGGAACTTATCTAGATATGTGGTGAGCACTTTGAACCCCAAAGTGCTTCACAGACGTTTACAACGCAGAGCCGTGAAAATAAAAAATCATTTTTCTTTCCTCAAAAATGATGATTTAGCAAGCAATTTTTTATTTTCTCAAGGGTAACAGGAGAAATTGGACCCCAGTAATTATTGCGCAGTTTGTCCTGAGTATGCTGGTACCCCATATGTGGGGGTAAACCACTGTTTGGGCACACGTCGGGGCTCGGAAGTGAGGGAGCACCATTTGACTTTTTGAATACAAGATTGGCTGGAATCAATGGTGGCGCCATGTTGCGTTTGGAGACCCCCTGATGTGCCTAAACAGTGGAAACCCCTCAATTCTACCTCCAACACTAACCCCAACACACCCCTAAACCTTATCCCAACTGTAGCCGTAACCCTAATCACAACCCTAACCCCAACACACCCGTAACCCCAACACACCCCTAACCCTAACCACAACCCTAATTCCAACCCAACCCTAACCCTAAGGCTATGTGCCAACGTTGCGGATTCGTATGAGATTTTTCAGCACCATTTTTGAAAAATCCTCGGGTAAAAGGCACTGTGTTTTACCTGCGGATTTACTGCGGATTGCCAGTGTTTTTTGTGCGGATTTCACCTGCGGATTCCTATTGAGGAACAGGTGTAAAACGCTGCGGAATCCGCACAAAGAATTGACATGCTGCGGAAAATACAACGCAGAGTTCCCGCGCGGTATTTTCCGCACCATGGGCACAGCGGATTTGGCTTTCCATATGTTTACATGGTACTGTAAACCTGATGGAACTCTGCTGCGGATCCGCAGCGGCCAATCCGCTGCGGATCCACAGCCAAATCCGCACCGTGTACACATAGCCTAATTCTAAAGGTATGTGCACACGCTGCGGAAAACGCTGCGGATCCGCAGCAGTTTCCCATGAGCTTACAGTTCAATGTAAACCTATGGGAAACAAAAATTGCTGTACACATGCTGCGGAAAAACTGCACGGAAACGCAGCGGTTTACATTCCGCAGCATGTCACTTCTTTCTGCAGATTCCGCAGCGGTTTTACAACTGCTCCAATAGAAAATCGCAGTTGTAAAACCGCAGTGAAATGCACAGAAAAACCGCGGTAAATCCACAGCGGTTTAGCACTGCGGATTTATCAAATCCTCTGCGGAAAAATCCGCATAGGACCAGAATACGTGTGCACATCCCGAACCCTACCCCTACCCCTAACCCTACCCCTACCCCTAACCCTACCCCTAACCCTACCCCTAACCCTACCCCTAACCCTAGTTCTTACCCCAACCTTAGTGGAAAAAAAAAATATTTTTTTTTTATTGTCCCTACCTATGGGGGTGACAAGGGGGGGGGGGGGTCATTTACTTTTTTTTTTTTATTTTGATCACTGAGATATAACCTATCTCAGTGATCAAAATTCACTCTGGAACGAATCTGCCGGCCGGCAGATTCGGCGGGCGCACTGCACATGCGCCCGCCATTTTGGAAGATGGCGGCGCCCAGGAAAGAAGATGGACGGACCCCGGGAGGCCAGGTAAGTATAAGGGGGGGGAGATCAGGGCACGGGGGGGTGGATCGGAGCATGGGGGGGTGGATCGGAGCATGGGGGAGGTGGATCGGAACACGGGGGGGTGGATTGGAGCACGGAGTGGGGGATCGCTGTGCGGGCGGGTGGATAGCAGGACTTGGCACCTGTCCACACTGCCAAAAGTACCAATACCTGGTTTATAAACAACAGTATCACTTTGCTTGATTGTCTTTAACCCCATAGAGTCTCTATGGGGTATTGTAAAGAGGAAGATGAGACACCAGACCCCACAATGCAGACAAGCTAACTTCTGCTATCAAAGCAACCAGGGCTTCCATAACACCTCAGCAGTGCCACAGGCTGATTATTGAGTGCATTTACTGAACATACATTTCAGTAGGCCAACATTTCAGATTTTAGGATCATTTTTCAAGCTGGTGCTATAAAGTATTCTAATTTCCTGAGATAATGACTTTTGGATTTTCATTGGCTGTAAGCCATAATAATAAACATTAATAGAAATAAACACTTGAAATAGATTACTCTGTGTGTAATGACTCTATATAATATACAAGTTTCACTTTTTGTGTTGAAGAACTGAAATAAATTAACTTTTTGATGATATTCAAATTTTGTGAGATGCACCTGTATATGTGTGACACACAGCATATTGCTCTGCAAGCGAGGGTTTTAACCCCTTAATGACCACCGATACGCCTTTTAAAGGCGGCAGTTAAGGGTAGTTAAACTATAGCGCCGTTAATTAACGGCACTGTGGAAAAAGTGTATAACGCCCCCCAGAGTCCGATTTTCTCTGGGGTCTCGGTTGCCTGGGGTAGCTGAGACCCCAGAGAACATGATTCCGGTCGGTTTTTATCGACCCCCAAGTTGCGATCGCTGGTAATTAACCATTTACCGGCAGTTGCAAAAAAAAAAACAATTTGCCATTTAATTTCTCAGAGGACAGAGAAATGGGGTCCCCGATCGCCCCCCAATACTCACTAGTCTCCCCTGGTTCTCCTCGTGGTTCCCCATGGGAGCCGCCATCTTCTTCCAGCAAAATATGGCGGGTGCATGCGCAGTGCGCCCGCTGACAGCCAGATCTTTGGGGTCTCGGCTGCCGGGGGCAGCTGAGACCCCAAAGAACATGATCGGGGTCGGTTTTTACCGACCCCTATTATGTCTTCGCCGGCGACCACAAAAAAAAGCAGTGTTTCATTCTCTGTCCTCTGATGTGATTGCACATCTGAGGACAGAGAAATAGGGGGATCGGGTCCCTGTTATACTTACCAGTGTCCCTGGGTCCTCCTGCTTCCTCTCCTGGCTGCCGGCTTCTTGCTTCGGGAAGAAAATGGCACTTTGCATGCGCCCGCCGTGACCTGCCGGCCGGCAGAGGAAGATTCTTCCTCTTGTTTTATTTTGGTCACTTTGAGATCCTAACACAGTGATCAAAATAAAAATAATAGTAAATAACCCCCCTTTATCACCCACGTAATTAGGAAAAAATAATGAAATAAAAAAAGTATGTATTTCTATTTTCCAATTAGGGTTAGAGTTAGGGCTAGGGTTAGAGTTGGGGCTAAATTTAGGGTTAGGGTTGGGGCTAGGGTTAGGGTTGGGGCTAAAATTAGGGTTGGGGCTAAAGTTAGGGTAGGGTTAGGGTTGGGGCTAAAATTAGGGTTAGGGTTGGGGCTAGAGTTAGAGTTGGGATTAGGGTTGGGATTAGGGTTAGGCTTGGCATTAGGATTAGGTTTGGGATTAGGGTTAGGTTTGGGATTAGGGTTAAGATTAGGGTTAGGGGTGTATTGGGGTTAGGGTTAGGGTTGAGATTAGGATTAGGGGTGTGTTGGGTTTAGGGTTTTGATTAGGGTTATGGTTAGGTTGGGATTAGGGTTAGGGGTGTTTTGGGATTAGGGTTGTGATTAGGATTGTGGATCGGGTTGAGATTAGGGTTAGGGGTGTGTTGGGGTTAGGGTTGGAGTTACAATTGGGGGTTTCAACTGTTTAGGTACATCATGGGGTCTCCAAACGAGACAGCCGATTTTGCACTCAAAAAGTCAAATGGTGCTCCCTCCCTTCTCAGCTCTGCCATGCGCCCAAACAGTGGTTTACCTGTTGTGAATTCTGCTCTTGGGTTCCCTCCAGTGGTTGTAGGTGGGAATGCAGTTGTCTCTGAGTCACAGACCTGGCCAGGTGTATCGGATGATTACAATTCTGACTGGGATATTTAAGTGGGCAGGATCCTTTAGCCCTTGCCAGTAGTCAATGTTCCTTGTGAAGTGTTGGATCACTTTCTGGCTTCTCCTGCTCGCTGCCTATTTCAGCAAAGATAAGTGTTTGGTTTTTGTTTCTGTGGCACACTGCCAGTGTGCTTGTTTCAGTTTTATTCCTGCTCTGATTGTAGGATTCACTGGAGTTGCAGATTTACGCTCCTACATCTTTTAGTAAAGATGTAGGAAGTTTTTGTATATTCTGCTGTGGATGTTTTGAAGGGTTTTTTATACTGACCGCACAGAACTCTGTCCTATCCTGTACTATCTAGCTAGAGTGGCCTCCTGTGCTAATCCTGTTTTTCTGCCTGTGTATGTTTTTTCCTCTCCGACTCACCGCCAATATTTGTGGGGGGCTGTCTGTCCTTTGGGGATCTGCTCTGAGGCAAGATAGTATTCCTATTTCCATCTTTAGGGGTATTTAGTCCTCCGGCTGTGACGAGGTGTCTAGGATTGTTAGGTACACTCCACGGCTACTTCTAGTTGCGGTGTTAAGTTCAGGATTGCGGTCAGTACAGTGGCCACTTTCTCCAGTGAATGTTCTCATGCAGCTCCAAGGTCACCGGATCATAACATTTACCCCCACATATGGGGCATCAGCGTACTAAGTACTAGTTGGACAACAACTTCTGGGGTCCAGTTTCTCCTGTTACCCTTGCAAAAATAAAAAAAATTGGGGGGCTAAAAAATGATTTTTGTGGAAAAAAAAAGATTTTTTATTTTCACGGTTCTGCGTCAAACTTCTGTGAAGCACTTGGGTGTTCAAAGTGCTCATCACATATCTAGATAAGTTCCTTGGGGGTCTAGTTTCCAAAATGGGATCACTTGTGGGGGGTTTCTACTGTTTAGGTACATCAGGAGCTTTGTAAATGCAACATGACGCCCGCAGACCATTCCATCAAAGTCTACATTTTAAAACGTCACTACTTCCCTTCCGAGCCCCTTCCCTTCCGATGTGTGCCCAAACAGTGGTCCTCCCCACGCCTGGGGTATTAGCGTACTCAGAAAAAATTGGACAACAACTTTTGGGGTCCAATTTCTCCTGTTACCCTTGGGAAAATAGAAAATTGGGGGCTAAAAAAATTATTTTTGTGTAAAAAAAATTTATTTTTATTTTCATGACTCTGCATTATAAACTTCTGTGAAGCACTTGGGCGTTCGATGTGCTCACCATATATCTAGATAAGTTCCTTGGGGGGTATAGTTTCCAAAATGGGTCACTTTTACGGGGTTTCTACTGTATAGGAACATCAGGGGCTCTGCAAACGCAACATGACGCCCTCAGACCATTCCATCAAAGTCTACATTTTAAAACGTCACTACTTCCCTTCCGAGCCCCGATGTGTGCCCAAACAGTGCCCCCTCCTCCCCCCCACCACCACCACATATGGGGTATCAGCGTACTCAGGATAAATTACCCAATACATTTTTGGGTCCAATTTTTCCTGTTACCCTTGTGAAAGTAAAAATTTGGGGGTAAAAATATCATTTTTGTGGAAAAAATATGATTTTTTATTTTCATGGCTCTACATTATAAACTTCCGTGAAGCAGTTGGGGGTTCATAGTGCTCACCACACATCTAGATAAGCTCTTTGGGGGGGTCTAGTTTCCAAAATGGGGTCACTTGTGGGGGGTTTCTACTGTTTAGGTACATCAGGAGCTATGCAAATGCAACATGACGCCCGCAGACCATTCCATCAAAGTCTGCATTTTAAAACGTCACCACATCCATTCGATGTGTGCCCAACAGGGGCAGATTATAATAGGGTCAATCTGGGCGGTAGCCCAGGACCCAGTGGTGTGGGGGAGCCCTGGGCTACCACTCAGATTGTCCTCCGCTATCAGGGCATTACTGCCCTGACTGGCGTATAGGCTCAGTGGGCAGAGGGGGCCCGCATCGGGCCCCGTCTCAACTGTTCACCGGGCCCCTACCGGCGCTGCGGCAATCAAAGGCTGGCAGCTGACATCAGCCGCAGCGCGCACGTCGCCGGCGTCTGACGTCATTGTAAGTCACCGGCAAGTGTGCGCTGCTGGAGGGAGCTGCTTCGCCGAAGGAGCCTGGACAGGTGAGGAGAACTCTTTTTTTTTTTTTTCTTTTTTTTTTTAAATTGCGAACGGCAATCCGGGGGGCCCAGGCCAGTATGCTGGCCACTGGGGGCAGAAATGCTGGACACACTGGGGGCAGAGATGCTGGACACACTGGGGGCAATATGCTGGACACACTGGGGGCAATATGCTGGACACACTGGGGCAGATTGCTGGACACTGGGGTCAGAGATGCTGAACACACTGGGAGCAAAATGCTGGACACACTAGGGGCAATATGCTGGACACACTGGGGGCAATATGCTGGACACACTGGGGCAGATTGCTGGACACACTGGGGGCAGAGATGCTGGACACTGGGGGCAGAATGCTGGACACACAGGGGGCAATATGCTGGACACACTGGGGCAATGTGCTGGACACACTGGGGGCAATATGCTGGAGCACTGGAGGCAGAATGCTGGACACACTGGGGGCAGAATGCTGGAGACACTGGGGCAGAATGCTGGACAAACTGGGGGCAATATGCTGGACACACTGGTGTCAATATGTTGGACACACTGCAGGCAGAATGCTGGACACACTGGGGGAAATATGCTGGACACACTGGGGGAAATATGCTAGACACACTGGGGGCAATATGCTGGACACACTGGGGGCAGAATGCTGGACACCCTGGGGGGCAGAATGCTGGACACACTGGGGGCAGAATGCTGGAGACACTGGGGCAGAATGCTGGACAAACTGGGGGCAATATGCTGGACACACTGGTGTCAATATGTTGGACACACTGCAGGCAGAATGCTGGACACACTGGGGGAAATATGCTGGACACACTGGGGGAAATATGCTGGACACACTGGGGGCATAATGCTGGACACACTGGGGGCAGAATGCTGTACAAACTGGTGGCAATATGCCGGACACACTGGGGCAATATGCTGGACACACTGGGGGCAATATGCTGGACACACTGGGGGCAATATGCTGGACACACTGGGGGCAATATGCTGGACACACTGGGGGCAGAATACTGGAGACACTGGGGCAGAATGCTCGACAAACTGGGGGCAATGTGCTGGACACACTGGAGGCAATATGCTGGACACACTGGGGGCAATATGCTGGACACACTGGGGCAATATTCTGGAGACACTGGGGCAGATTGCTGGACACACAGGGGGCAGGATGCTGGACACACTGGGGCAGTATGCTGGACACACTGGGGGCAATATGCTGGACACACTGGGGCAATATGCTGGACACACTGGGGGCAATATGCTGGACACACTGGGGGCAATATGCTGGACGCACTGGGGGCAATATGTTGGACACACTGGGGGCAATATGCTGGACACACTGGGGACAATATGCTGGACACACTGGGGCAGAATGCTCGACAAACTGGGGGCAATGTGCTGGACACACTGGAGGCAATATGCTGGACACACTGGGGGCAATATGCTGGACACACTGGGGGCAATATGCTGGAGACACTGGGGCAGATTCCTGGACACACTGGGGGCAATATGCTGGAGACACTGGGGCAGATTGCTGGACACACAGGGGGCAGGATGCTGGACACACTGGGGCAGTATGCTGAACACACTGGGGGCAATATGCTGGACACACTGGGGCAGATTGCTGGACACACTGGGGGAAAAATGCTGGAGACACTGGGGCAGATTGCTGGACACAATGGGGGCAATATGCTGGAGACACTGGGGCAGATTTCTAGACACACTGGGGGCAATATGCTAGACACACTGGGGCAGGATGCTGGACCCACTGGGGGCAGGATGCTGGACATTGGGGGCAGGATGCTGGACACACTGGGGGCAGGATGCTGGACACACTGGGGGCAGAGATGCTGGACACTGGGGGCAGAGATGCTGGACACTGGGGGCAGAGATGCTGGACACTGGGGGCAGAGATGCTGGACACCTTGGGGGCAGAGATGCTGGACATTGGGGGCAGAGATGCTGGACATTGGGGGCAGAGATGCTGGACACACTGGGGCAGGACTGGAGACAGATGGGGCAGGATTGGAGACATGGGCAGAGTGAAAGACATGGGGCAGGATTGGAGACAGATCTTGCAGGATCATGGGGCAGGATGGATACGATGGAGACAGATGGGGCAGGATGGGGAGATCATATGGGGCAGAATGGATACTCATGAGGGCAGGATGGCAGAACATATGGCTGGAGCCAGGAATGAGATACACGGGGCCAGGATGGGGGATATTATTATTACCATAGGGGTTAATTAAGGGATATTATTACTGCAGTGATGTATTTATTTTATTTTTTGAGGACACTTTTTAAATGGGGGTCGGTCCTGTTACTGTGTAGAGTGATACTACGTTGCCTCTTTTTCTTCATGTGGTGTAATGTAGAAGTTGGGAAAAATTAAGTAATGTGTTCTGCAAGCGGAGCTCGAGATAACTGTGTTATTTCCTGCAGAGACGAGTCCTGGCTGGCTGAAGTGATGGCGGTCTGTGCTGGATGAAAGATGAAGGACTTTACCTAGAGACGTCACTGGTGAGTCAGTGTTACCTATACACTGACACTATACACTGTATACTATATACAGAGGTCCTGTGCATAATGTCACCGGTTATCACTGTATTACCTCTACATAGACACTGCATACTAAGTACAGATCTCCTGTGAATACTGGCACTTATAGTGATAGTATTGTGTTTTTTTGTTTGTTTGTTTGTTTTTCTTCCTAACTGAAGGGTAAATTGACTAGATCAATGGATGTCTGATAGGTTATAGTTTCACACAGCAACTATTTTTCTGGAATAATCTGGTTCAGGTATATGATGACCCCGTCGCATGACCGGGGGGGCCACTGTTGTGAATTCCGCTCTTGGGCTCCCTCCGGTGGTTGTAAGTGGCACTTTTGTGAGCTCTGCTCTTGGGCTCCCTCCGGTGGTTTTAAGTGGAATGGCTGCTCCTTGGATTTAGCAGTCTGCAGCTGCTTCCACTGATTGTCTTTCTGCTCGGCTATTTATGCCTGGCTCTTCCTTCAGCCAGTACCACTTGTCTATGGTTCCTGGTTGGATTCACATCTCTCTTGGATTTCCCTGATATCCTGACCAGTTCTGCAAAGATAAGCCCTTGCTTTGCTCTTTTCTGTCCACATGTTGAGCACTTATTCGTTCTGTGCATTCTATGTTTTGTCCAGCTTGTCAGTATGGATTAATTCAGTTAAGCTGGAAGCTCTGGGAAGCAGATTTACCCTCCACACCTTTAGTCAGGTGTGGAGACTTTTGTAAACTCTGTGTGGATTTTTGTAGTTTTTAATACTGACCGCACAGTATTCTATCCTGTCCTATCTATCTAGCTAGACTGGCCTCCTGTGCTACATCCTGGTTTCATTCTGTGTATGTCTTTTCCCTCTCCACTCACAGTCATTACTTGTGGGGGGGCTATCTATCCTTTGGGGATTTTCTCTGAGGCAAGATAGTTTTCCTGTTTCTATCTTTAGGGGTAGTTAGTTCTCAGGCTGTGACGAGGTGCCTAGGGAGTGACAGGAGCATCCCACGGCTACTTCTAGTGTGGTGTTGAGCTTAGGGACTGCGGTCAGTACAGGTACCACCTCCTTCAGAGCTCGTCCCATGTTGCTCCTAAACCACCAGTTCATAACAGTACAAGTGGCCAAAAATGAATTAAATGCATCTCAAAAGAAGCCATTTTTTTTTCTGTGCTCTGTTTTGTCTTTTTTTTCCTCTTGATGTCTGGGTGGTTCAGGATTTATGCTCTGGCATGGATGTTCAGGGTTTGTTTTCTCGTGTGGATCAACTTGCTGCAAGAGTACAGAGTATCCAAGATTATGTTGTCCAGACTCCGGCTTTGGAGCTTAAAATTCCTACTCCTGATTTGTTTTTTTGGGGACAGAGCCAAGTTTTTGAACTTTAAAAATAACTGCAAATTGTTTTTTGCTTTGAAACCCCGTTCTTCTGGTGATCCCATTCAGCAAGTCAAAATCATCATATCCTTGCTGCGTGGTGACCCTCAGGACTGGGCATTCTCCCTTGAGTCAGGGGATCCGGCATTGCTGAATGTAGACGCATTTTTTCAAACGCTCGGATTATTGTATGACGAGCCTAATTCTGTGGATCATGCAGAAAAAACCCTGTTGGCCCTGTGTCAAGGTCAGGAAGCGGCAGAATTATACTGCCAGAAATTTAGGAAATGGTCTGTGCTCACTAAATGGAATGAGGATGCTCTGGCTGCTATTTTCAGAAAAGGTATTTCTGAAGCCCTTAAAGATGTTATGGTGGGCTTCCCTACGCCTGCTGGTTTGAGCGAATCTATGTCTCTAGCCATTCAGATTGATCGGCGTCTGCGCGAGCGCAAAGCTGTGTACCATACGGCAGTGTCCTCTGAGCAGAGTCCTGAACCTATGCAATGTGATAGGATTTTGACTAGAACAGAATGGCAGGAATTCAGACGTCAAAATAGGCTGTGTTTTTACTGTGGTGATTCTGCTCATGTTATTTCTGATTGCCCTAAGCGTACTAAGAGGGTCGCTAGGTCTGTTACCATCAGTACTGTACAGCCTAAATTTATTTTATCTGTGACCCTGATTTGCTCATTGTCGTCCTTTTCTGTCATGGCATTTGTGGATTCAGGCGCTGCCCTGAACTTAATGGACTTAGAATTCGCCAGGCGCTGTGGTTTTTCCTTGCAGCCTTTGCAGAGCCCTATTCCTTTGAGGGGCATTGACGCAGATGACCATGTACATGGCTCCAGCACATCAGGAAGATTGCTGTTTTCTGGTGTTGCATAACCTGCATGATGTTGTTGTACTGGGTTTTCCATGGCTACAGGAACATAATCTGGTGCTGGATTGGAAAACTATGTCTGTGACTAGTTGGGGTTGTCAAGGGGTACATAGTGACGTTCCTTTGATGTCAATTTCCTCTTCCCCCTCTTCTGAGGTCCCTGAGTTTTTGTCGGATTTCCAGGATGTATTTGATGAGCCCAAGTCCAGTTCCCTTCCTCCACATGGACTGTGATTGTGCTATTAACTTGATTCCAGGTTGTAAGTTCCCTAAGGGCCGACTTTTCAATCTGTCTGTGCCAGAGCATGCCGCCATGCGGAGTTATGTTAAGGAATCTTTGGAGAAGGGGCATATTCGGCCGTCTTTGTCACCATTGGGAGCGGGTTTCTTTTTTGTTGCTAAGAAGGATGGCTCCTTGAGACCCTGTATAGATTATCGTCTTCTTAATAAGATCACGGTCAAATTCCAATACCCCTTGCCTTTGCTTTCTGATTTGTTTGCTCAGATTAAGGGGGCTAGTTGGTTTACTAAGATTGACCTTCGAGGGGCATATAATCTTGTTCGTATTAAACAGGGTGACGAATGAAAAACTGCATTTAATATGCCTGAAGGCCATTTTGAATACCTCGTGATGCCATTCGGGCTCTCTAATGCTCCATCTGTGTATGAAAGGCGCTGATGTGACGAATTGGTCCTCTGCAGCTGTGGAGGCCTTTCGGGAGCTTAAACGCCGATTTACTTCTGCCCCTGTGTTGCGTCAGCCGGATGTTTCTCTTCCTTTTCAGGTTGAGGTTGACGCTTCTGAGATTGGGGCAGGGGCCGTTTTGTCAGAGGAATTATGATGGTTCCTTGATGAAGCCATGTGCCTTCTTTTCCCGAAAGTTTTCGCCTGCGGAACGCAATTATGATGTCGGCAATCGGGAGTTGTTGGCTATGAAGTGGGCGTTTGAGGAGTGGCGACATTGGCTTGAGGGAGCTAAGCACCGCGTTGTGGTCTTGACTTATCATAAGAATCTGATTTACCTCGAGTCGGCCAAGCGGCTGAATCCTAGACAGGCTCGATGGTCCCTGTTTTTCTCCCGTTTTGATTTTGTGGTCTCGTATCTTCCGGGATCTAAGAATGTTAAGGCTGATGCCCTCTCTAGGAGTTTTTTGCCTGATTCTCCTGGAGTCCTTGAGCCGGTTGGCATTCTTAAGGAAGGGGTGATTCTTTCTGCCATCTCCCCTGATTTGCGGTGGGTGCTTTGGGAATTTCAGGCTGATAAGCCTGACCGCTGTCCAGTGGGGAAGCTGTTTGTTCCTGATAGATGGACAAGTAAAGTAATTTCTGAGGTTCATTGTTCTGTGTTGGCTGGTCATCCTGGGATTTTTGGTACCAGAGATTTGGTTGCTAGGTCCTTTTGGTGGCCTTCCTTGTCGCGCGATGTGCGTGCTTTTGTGCAGTCCTGTGGGATTTGCGCCCGGGCCAAGCCTTGCTGTTCCCGCGCAAGTGGGTTGCTTTTGCCTTTGCCGGTCCCTGAGAGGCCCTGGACGCATATTTCCATGGATTTTATTTCGGATCTTCCTGTTTCCCAGAAGATGTCTGTTATCTGGGTTGTTTGTGACCGGTTCTCTAAAATGGTCCATCTGGTACCTTTGCCTAAGTTGCCTTCCTCCTCAGATTTGGTTCCATTGTTTTTTCAGCATGTGGTTCGTTTGCATGGCATTCCGGACAATATTGTGTCTGACAGAGGTTCTCAGTTTGTCTCTAGGTTTTGGCGGGCCTTTTGTGCTAGGATGGGCATTGATTTGTCTTTTTCTTCGGCGTTTCATCCTCAGACTAATGGCCAAACTGAGCGAACTAATCAGACCTTGGAAACCTATTTGAGATGCTTTGTGTCTGCTGATCAGGATGATTGGGTGGCTTTCTTGCCGTTGGCAGAGTTTGCCCTTAATAATAGGGCTAGTTCGGCTACTTTGGTTTCACCTTTCTTTTGTAATTTTGGTTTTCATCCTCGTTTTTCTTCTGGGCAGGTTGAGCCTTCTGATTGTCCTGGTGTGGATTCTGTGGTGGACAGGCTACAGCAGATTTGGACTCATGTCGTGGACAATTTTACGTTGTCTCAGGAAAAAGCTCAACGTTTTGCTAACTGCCGTCGGTGTGTTGGTCCCCGGCTTCGTGTGGGGGATTTGGTTTGGTTGTCTTCTCGTCATGTTCCTATGAAGGTTTCTTCCCCTAAGTTTAAGCCGCAGTTTATTGGTCCTTATAAGATTTCTGAAATTATCAATCCGGTGTCTTTTCGTTTGGCTCTTCCAGCCTCTTTTGCCATTCATAATGTTTTCCATAGATCTATGTTGCGGAGATATGTGGTGCCCGTTGTTCCCTCGGTCGATCCTCCTGCCCCGGTGTTGGTTGAGGGAGAGTTGGAATATGAGGTTGAGAAAATTTTGGATTCTCGTTTTTCGAGGCGGAGGCTTCAGTATCTTGTCAAGTGGAAGGGTTATGGCCAGGAGGATAATTCTTGGGTTGTTGCCTCCGATGTCCATGCCGCCGATTTGGTTCGTGCTTTTCACTTGGCTCGTCCTGATCGGCCTGGGGGCTCTGGTGAGGGTTCGGTGACCCCTCCTCAAGGGGGGGTACTGTTGTGAATTCCGCTCTTGGGCTCCCTCCGGTGGTTGTAAGTGGCACTTTTGTGAGTTCTGCTCTTGGGCTCCCTCCGGTGGTTTTAAGTGGAATGGCTGCTCCTTGGATTTAGCAGTCTGCAGCTGCTTCCACTGATTGTCTTTCTGCTCGGCTATTTATGCCTGGCTCTTCCTTCAGCCAGTGCCACTTGTCTATGGTTCCTGGTTGGATTCACATCTCTCTTGGATTTCCCTGACATCCTGACCAGCTCTGCAAAGATAAGTACTTGCTTTGCTCTTTTCTGTCCACATGTTGTGGACTTATTCGTTCTGTGCATTCTATGTTTTGTCCAGCTTGTCAGTATGGATTAATTCAGTTAAGCTGGAAGCTCTGGGAAGCAGATTTACCCTCCACACCTTTAGTCAGGTGTGGAGACTTTTGTAAACTCTGTGTGGATTTTTGTAGATTTTAATACTGACCGCACAGTATTCTATCCTGTCCTATCTATCTAGCTAGACTGGCCTCCTGTGCTACATCCTGGTTTCATTCTGTGTATGTCTTTTCCCTCTCCACTCACAGTCATTACTTGTGGGGGGCTATCTATCCTTTGGGGATTTTCTCTGAGGCAAGATAGTTTTCCTGTTTCTATCTTTAGGGGTAGTTAGTTCTCAGGCTGTGACGAGGTGCCTAGGGAGTGACAGGAGCATCCCACGGCTACTTCTAGTGTGGTGTTGAGCTTAGGGACTGCGGTCAGTACAGGTACCACCTCCTTCAGAGCTCGTCCCATGTTGCTCCTAAACCACCAGTTCATAACAGGCCACAGTGTCTGAACAGCCTGGGTTCCTGGCTACTCTTAATCTAAACCTGGTGCCCAAACAGTAGCCCCCCCCCCCCACATATGGGGTATCAGCATACTCAGGACAAACTTTGGGGTCCGATTTCTCATGTTACCCTTGAGAAAATAAAAAATTGCAAGCTAAAAAATCATTTTTGAGGAAAAAAAAGGATTTTTTATTTTCACAGCTCTACACTATAAATTTCTGTGAAGTACTTGGGGGTTCAAAAGTGCTTACCAGACATCTATATAAGTTCCTTAAGGAGTCTCTTTTTCAAAATGGTGTCACTTCTGGTGAGTTTCCACTGTTTAGGCACATCAGGGGCTCTCCAAACGCGACATGGCATCCAATCTCAATTCCAGCCAATTCTGCATTGAAAAAGTCAAACGGAACTTCTTCTCTTCCAAGCTCTGCCATGCGCCCAAACTGTGGTTTACCCCCACATATGGGGTATCGGTGCACTCAGGACAAATTGCACACCAACTTTCCTGGTCTAATTTCTCCTGTTACCCTTGTGAAAATAAAAATGTGGGAGCGAAAAATCATTTTTGTAGAAAAGATTTCATTTTTTATTTTCACGGCTCTACATTATAAACTTCTGTGAAGCACCTGGGGGTTTAAAGTGCTCACCACACATCTAGAAAGGTTCCTTAAAGGGTCTAGTTTCCAAAATGGTGTCACTTGTGGGGGTTTCTACTGTTTAGGCACATCAGGGGCTCTCCAGATGCGACATGGCGTTCGATCTCAATTCCAGCCAATTCTGTATTGAAAAAGTCAAACGGTGCTCCTTCTCTTCCAAGCCCTGCCGTGCGCCCAAACAGTGGTTTACCCCCACATATGGGGTATCGGCGTACTCAGGACAAATTGGACAACAACTTTTGTTGTCTAATTTCTCCTGTTACACTTGTGAAAATAAAAATTTGGGGGCAAAAAGATCATTTAAGAAAAAATGTGATTTTTTAATTTTCACAGCTCTACGTTATAAACTTCTGTGAAGCACCTGGGGGTTCAAAGTGCTCACCACACACCTAGATAAGTTCCTTAAGGGGTTTAGTTTCCAAAATGGTGTCACTTGTGGGGGGTTTCCACTGTTTAGGCACATCAGGGGCTCTCCAAACACGACATGGCGTCCGATCCCAATTCCAGCCAATTCTGCATTGAAAAAGTCAAACAACTCCTTCTCTTCCAAGCTCTGCCGTGCGTCCAAACAGTGGTTTACCCCCACATATGGGGAATTGGCGTATTCAGGAAAAATTGCACAAACAAATTTTGTGGTTCATTTTCTCTTTTTACACTTGTGAAAATAAAAAAAATTGGTTCTGAAGTAAAATGTTTGCAAAAAAAAGTAAAATGTTCATTTTTTTCTTCCACATTGTTTCAGTTCCTGTGAAGCACGTAAAAGGTTAATAAACTTCTTGAATGTGGTTTTGAGCAGCTTGAGGGGTATAGTTTTTAAAATGGTGTCAAGTTTGGGTATTTTCTGTACACCCCTCAAAGTGACTTTAAATGTGAGATGGTCCCTAAAAAAATGGTTTTGTAAATTTTGTTGTAAAAATGAGAAATCGCTGGTCAACTTTTAACCCTTATAACTTCCTAACAAAAAAACTTTTGTTTCCAAAATTGTGCTGATGTAAAGTAGAGAAAGTAGAGATGTGGGAAGTGTTATTTATTAACTATTTTGTGTGAAATATCTCTCTTATTTAAGGGCATAAAAATTCAAAGTTTGAAAATTGCAAAATTTTAAAAATTTTCGCCATATTTCCATTTTTTTCATAAATAATCACAAGTAATATCGAAGAAATGTTACCACTAACATGAAGTACAATATGTTATGAAAAAACATTCTCAGAATCAGCGGGATCTGTTAAAGCATTCCAGTGTTATAAACTTATAAAGTGACACTGGTCAGAATTGTAAAAATTGGCTTGGTCATTAAAGGGACACTGTCACCTGAATTTGGAGGGAACAATCTTTAACCATGGAGGCGGGGTTTTTGGGTGTTTGATTCACCCTTTCCTTACCCGCTGGCTGTATGCTGGCTGCAATATTGGATTGAAGTTCATTCTCTGTCCTCCATAGTACGCGCCTGCGCAATGCAAGATTGCACCTTATGCAGGCATGTACTACGGAGGACAGAGAATGAACTTCAATCCAATATTGCAGCCAGCATGCAGCCAGCGGGTAAGGAAAGGGTGAATCAAACACCCAAAAACCCCGCCTCCATGGCTGAAGATTGTTTCCTCCAAATTCAGGTGACAGTGTCCCTTTAAGTACCAAATTGGCTCTGTCAATAAGGGGTTAAAGGTATATACACCGCTAAGTTGGGATTGGTGCCTAATAAGCTTCACTGGTCGTTTCTTATTATAGCATTCTAAGATCCTAAGGCCACACGCACATGATGAGTTTTTTTTCTACAATTTTCCAAAGACATGGAAACATTTTCACTATGTATTTGTAAAATTGCAGCAAAAAAGAAAGCATCAAAAACACATCATGTGAATATGACCTCAAGGCAAGGGCAGATGCCACAGTTATTTAGTCAATGCAGTCAAAAATATGCAGTAGACGGCATGTAATAATTGTATACACAACCATTCATACGTCCGTGTTTCACGTACGAGTTCTATCCAGATTTTTCATGGGTAGAACACGTACTCATTACAATCTGTGCTGCTATTCACATGTCCCTTTATTTTCGGCAGCATGGATTAAAAGTACCAACACAAGTCTATGGGTCCTTGTGCCATCCATGTGTTGTCTGTGTTTATATGGCAAAGGATAGGCTGTCAGTTCTTACAATCATTAGTGATTTTCACTTCGCTAGCTTAACACAACTTTCTGAAAAATGATCAGTTTCATTCAGAGAAATTGGGCAATTTTTTTCTCACTTGTCATCTGTACGCAATCCGTACAAATTTATATTTTCCTATTTCCTTTCCATTTATAGTTTCCTATGTTAATAAATTGTAATGTATCCATATAAAAATCTGATTTTATACTATAGCTTTATATGGTGTCTGATTTTTTTTTTCTTAGCAACCATAGACTTGAATGGGTGAGTCTCATCCGATTTACGCAAGAAATTAGTGCATGTTGAGATTTTTCTCACATGCAGACTTGGTTAGTGAAAAAAAATTCTCATCTGTACAGCCCCATTGAAATACATTGGTCCGTGTACTGTCTTTTTTTCACAGATGGCTCTTGGAAAATATTCTTGTGTGAACCCACCCTAAGGTTGCATTCAGACGTATGTACAAATCGGTCCAAGATCAGACTGCAATGCACAGACTGATCGAGGGTCTCCTGACCCAAGCGTGACAGCTTCATAGACATATATGAAGTTGTCAGGCTTGGGTGAGTAGACTTGCGACCAGCTTGGGCACTGCAGTCTGAGCTCGTACCGATTTGTACGGATTTCTGAATGCAACCTTACAATGTTAACCACGGTCAACACTCAGATTACACACGGATTTTCAATGGCTTGTTTGAGTCATTTTAATATATTATGTGAATCACAAACAGACATGTCTCTGATTTGTTTTGCACAATAAAACATGGCCATGTGAACAGCTCCATAGATTTTAAGGGGTTCAGTTCAATCAGTGAAAACCACAAATAGAACACACACGTGAAAAAAAGACGTCTGAACGTGGCCTGATGCTTTTCTATGCAAACTTGTCATGCAGTCAACTGAATGTGTTTTTTTGCCACATCAACCACATGACCACTCGCAATCATGTCTTATAGCATTGTCTTCAGAAGGATTGCTTCATACAGAGTTTTTTCAGTTTTTTTGCTTATAAAAACCACATGAAGTTTTCACAAAAATTCCAAGGTCTAAAAAGCATGAAAAACACCACAAAAAATGTGCTGTTTACAGTGCTTAGACGCACAAAAAAAGGGTAAAAATATTGCAAAATATGTGGCAATAGCCAAACAATTTGTGCCAGAATGCTAGCATATGGCTGTTGCAAATATCCCAAAATGTTTACATTACATGTAATTGCACAGAAATTTTGCGACTTTTGGTATTTTTTCACCTATGTCAACGTTTGGCAAGTGGGCATGGCTTAGTTATAGTTGAATTGGAATACAAATTCTGACAAATTCATTAACAATTCAATTTAGTGTACACAAGTGGTCAAAATTGTTGGTACCCCTCGTTTAATGACAGAAAAACCCACAATGGTCACAGAAATATAAATAAAAGATCTATGACAATGAACAAATGAAACCTAAAAACAAAGAGAGGGGAGTGCACATGAGTGGTATCAGCCGGGAAAAGAATGCAGAAAGGTCAAAGACCTACTCACCGCAGACAGTTATGCTGAACAAGCATAACAATGTGGAATGGCTCAAAAGGATTCCCAGTCCTGTCCGACAGATGAACAGCAGCTTGCAGACCTCCACACGGAAGGCGCAGGGCAATGATGGACAATTGAAGTCCAGAGATGTGTCGGCGTGCAGGAGACTCCGAATACTGCGTCCCACGTGATCAATGACCTGCCGGTCACGTGGTGGATGGTCCTGGAGTGGTGAAGGGCAATTTGGCTTGTCAACTGCAGCTCCCACCGCAGTCCCTCAAGGAGGGAGCAGCAATGCAAATAAAAAGAATATAGCGGTCTCGATGGAGCGCTGATGACAGAGGCCTCCGGAGCACAGATTTAGGAGTTTAAAAACTTTAATGACAACGCGTTTCAACAGCCAATCGTTGTCTTCTTCAGGTGGCAATAAGTAAAAAGGTTAAAAGGGAAGAAGGAAGTATTTAAAGGGACAAAGACCAATGGAAATTAAAGAGGGAGGTGCAAAAGAGAAAAAGGGGAGGAGGTACAAAAAGTGATAAATAAACAGTAAGATGCTATACACAAAATGTAATTATGCTATAAAATATAAAAAAAATTAAAAACCAAAATAGATATAAAATGTGTATAAAAATAGCATGATAAACAACCATAATACACAGTTAAAAGAACAGACAGAAAAATCATCAAAAGTGTATGTAAGATAAAATAAACGTCACATTATTTAGCCACATTTTCTATTGTAAGATTAAGTCCCTCAGGGGAAAGAGTGCCCAATTTAAAAATCCAAAAGCTCTCCCTATTAATTAATCTTAAGGAAAATCACTTAAGAAATCCCATCCCACTGGCAGAGCAAATGACGAAAAAAACAAAAGCAATCTGAATATTAATACTATTTAAAAAAAGGGAATTTTTAATTTGTCCAGTCACAATCTAACAAATGAGGAAAAATCTCTACTAGAACATGGCCTCTCCTTTTGTCCTGACGCCCCAGTTAACACATTCAATCTCTACATGGATCTCAATGAATTTGTGCATAAATTGACTATCCAATGTAATTTTTTATTGGAAGGAAGAAACAAAACTACTCATCAGACCCCCCCCTTCACCCGTTAATATAGAGGATCCCTATATACATGTTAATACACAAGTATTATCCAGTAATTTTTACCCCCTTCATCATAGGGGCTCTCATATAGAAACTTTCCAACATCTCATTCTGAATGATGTCCGCTCTTTATCTTTCAATAAAAAAAGGAATACTAACCTTACCATAGCAGAAAAATTAGCTATAAATACCCTTAGGGACAATAAGGATATTATAATAAAGAGTGCTGATAAGGGAGGGGGGTAGTCATTATGGATAGAACTTGTTATATAGAGGAAGGCCTGAGAATTTTGAGTGATCTGGAGTATTATGAAAGAGCTGAACCGGATCTCTCCATATCCATCTTTGGTCAATATAATAAGTTTATAAAGAATGCTCTTTTTCTTGGCATCCTGAACAGAAGGGAATTTAAATTTCTTAACATCTCTCGTTTTAAGGCTCCTTTCTTTTATTTTCTTCCTAAGATCCATAAGGACCCAATAAATCCCCCCGGGCGCCCCATAATCTCTGGTATCGGTTCTATAACCAGTAACCTTTCTCATTATCTGGATCTTTTCCTTCAGAAGTATGTTATTGAGTTAGACTCCTACGTAAAGGATTCGTCCCAGTTAATTAACCATCTCCATTCCTTGTCCGCCCATCCTGATTGTATTCTGATAACTATGGATGTTCAAGCTCTTTATAGCAACATACCTCATGACCGTGGTTTGGAAACAACAAAACAATTTCTACTCCATGATCAGGACATGCCCCCCACACAGCAAGAATTTTTGCTTAATGCTATTAAATTTATTTTAAACAATAATATATTCTCATTTGAGAATGTTACTTACAGACAGTTGAATGGTTGTGCAATGGGGACGAGATTCGCCCCCAGCTTTGCAAACCTGTTTATGGGGGCTTTTGAGGCACTTTTCATTTCCCCTTTTCTTCATCCTAGTGGTAAAATAGCTTTGTATCGCCGATTTATTGATGACTTGTTCCTAGTTTGGACGGGGTCTTTGGACAAAGCATCTGACTTCATTCAGAGGGTAAATGATAATTCTTGGGGTTTATCCTTCTCAGCTTCAATGTCAAATACCAATATACAATTATTGGATTTGATGATACATGTTGACCCAATGGGTAAATTCCACACTTCTACATTTTTCAAAAAAGTGGACGTAAATAGTTATTTACTTTTTAATAGCGGTCACCTTCTGAGGTGGATCACTAATATCCCCTTTGGCCAGTATTGGCGTATCCGAAAAAATTGTATCAATGAGAACGATTTTCAGAAGAAATCCAAGATTTTAAGAATCGTTTTTTAGAGAAAGGATACCCTAAAAAATTGATCCACGATGCTTTTAATAAAGTTCAATCCCTTTCTCAAAAAGACTGTCTCAGCAAGATTAAAACCGATAAGAGGAAAGAAACCTCTGAAATTAGGAAGTGGAGTTTTATTACAACTTATAATTATTCCCATGCATCCATCCAGGATTTACTCAAAAAATATTGGTTTATTTTATGGGGGGCCCGATCCTTTCAAAATATCTTCCTGCTAAACCTAAATTTATTTTTAGAAGGAACCGTAATCTTCGGAATATGGTTGCCCCCAGTAATCTGAAGCTCAATACTCATCCTCCATCAATCACTAATACGCGTAATCCTGGTTGCTTCGCATGTAAGGCGCCAAAATGCCTCTGCTGCACTTCTATTGTGCATGGTGCTAAACAATTTAAATCGACTATCACGGGCACTAATTTTAATATCAACTATTATGTCAACTGCCAGTCATCTATCTAAGCATTTTTCACTAACACATCAGAAAGATCCCAGCCATTTGAATCTTATTATTATTGATTACACACCTGTTAATGTTCCTGACCGGTATAGGAGATTAATTCATAGGGAGAGCTTTTGGACTTTTAAATTTTGCACTCTTTCCCCTGAGGGACTTTATCTTACAATAGAAAATGTGGCTAAATAATGTGACATTTATTTTATCTTACATACACTTTTGATGATTTTTTTGTCTGTTCTTTTAACTGTGTATTATGGTTGTTTATCATGCTATTTTTATACACATTTTATATCTATTTTGGTTTTTAATATTTTTAATATTTTATAGCATAATTGCATTTTGTGTATACCATCTTACTGTTTATTTATCACTTTTTGTACCTCCTCCCCCCTTTTCCTCTTTTGCACCTCCCTCCTTAATTTTCATTGGTCTTTGTCCCTTTAAATACTTCCTTCTTCCTTTTTAACCTTTTTACTTATTGCCACCTGAAGAAGACAGCGATTGGCTGTTGAAACACGTTGTGATTAAAGATTTAAATCTCCTAAAGCTGTGCTCCAGTGGCCTCTGTCATCAGCGCTCCATCGAGACCACTTTATTCTTTTTATTTGCAATGAACAAATGAAAGTCAGACATTGCTTTTCAACCATGCTTCCACAGAATTTAAAAAAAAATAAAACTCACAAAATAGGCCTGGACAAAAATGATGGTACCCTTAACCCAATATTTTGTTGCACAACCTTTTGAGGCAATCACTGCAATCAAACGATTCCTGTAACTGTGAATGAGACTTCTGCACCTCTCGACAGGTATTTTGGCCCACTCCTCAAGAGCAAACTGCTCCAGTTGTCTCATGTTTGAAGGTTGCAGACGGCATGTTTCAGCTCTTTCCAAACATGTTCAATAGGATTTAGGTCAGGGCTCATAGAAGGCCACTTCAGAATAGTCGAATGTTTTCCTATTAGCCATTCTTGGGTATTTTTAGCTGTGTGTTTTGGGTCATTATCCTGTTGCAAGACCCATGACCTGTGAATGAGACTAAGGTTTCTGACACTGGGCAGCACATTTCTATCTATAATCCCTTGATAGTCTTGAGATTTCATTGTACCCTGCACAGATTCTAGACACCCTGTGCCAGATGCAGCAAAGCAGCCCCAGAACATAACAGAGTATTCTCCATGTTTCACAGTAGGGACAGTGTTCTTTTCTTGATATGCTTTATTTTTCCGTCTGTGAACATAGAGCTGATGTGCCTTGGCAAAAACTTCCTTTTTTGTCTCATCTGTCCATAGGATATTTTCCCAGAAGCTTGGCGGCTTGTCAACATGTAGTTTGGCAAAATCCAGTCTGGCATTTTATGATTTTTTTCAACAATGGTGTCCTCCTTGGTCGTCTCCCATGAAGTCCACTTTGGCTCAGGCAACGACGAATGGTGCAATCTGACACTGATGTTCCTTGAGCTTGAAGTTCAACTTTAATCTGTTTAGAAGTTTTTCTTGGCTCCTTTGTTACCTTTTGTATTATCCATCTCTTTGATTTGTCATCAATTTTCCTCCTGCGGCCACATCCATTGAGATTGGCTACAGTCCCATGGATTTTAAATTTCTTAATAATATGTGCAACTGTAGTCACAATAACATAAAGCTGCTTGGAGATGGTCTTATAACTTTTATCTTTAACACGTTTGTCTATAATTTTCTTTCTAATCTCCTGAGACAACTCTTTCCTTCTCTTCCTCTGGTCCATGTTGAGTGTGATACCCACCATGTCACCAAACAGCACAGTGAATATCTGTAGCCCTATATACAGGCCCACTCACTGATTCCAATATTGTAGACACCTGAGATGCTAGTTAGTGGACACACCTTGATTTAATATGTCCCTTTTATCACATTATTTTCAGGGGTACCATCATTTCTATCCAGACCTATTTCATGAGTTTTATTTTTTTTTTTTTTAAATCCTGTGGAAGCATCATTGAAAAGAAATGTCTGACTTCATTTGTTCATTGTCATAGATGTTTTATTTATTATTAGTTTTGTCAGATTCAAGTTATTACTGTGACCATTGTGGGTTTTTCTGTCATTAAACGAGGGGTACCAACAATTTTGACCACATGTGTATTTTCCTCCAGAGGAGTCTGCATCAATACTAGTCTTGATGAATCAACGTCATGGTGATTTTTAAAAAAAGCTGTATGTAAATTTATCCTTCGCACTCATTAAGACTTAATTTTTTTATCCCCACCCCGCCCCCATAAAAAAACAAGCAAAAAACATAGACCAATTTTCATCTGTGTGCTGGATCAGGTTTTCATCGAGGTTTGGTTAGAGCGAGGGTTCTACTGTACAGCCATGCTTGTAAGTTTATGAGCCATTCCGAATTTTCCATATTTCTACACAAATTTTAACTAAATTTACGGTACATCAGATTTTTCCCACATGTACGACATGTACATAAATGGAGACAAATCAAACAAATAAGTCCAAAGTATTAAACTTTATGTTTTAATCCAATATCACATCCGTGAGTGGCAGAAGAATGTGAACCTTTGCATTCAGGATCTGGTGTGACCTCTTTTGTAGCAATAGCTGAATCTAAACATTTGTCTTGCCAGCATTACCCACATTTTCTTGAGATTCAGCTCATGGACAAAAGTCCTGACAATTTATTTTAGATTTCACTGTTATAATTCTGGATTCGTTGTTCCATCAATGATGGTAAGCTATCTTGGCATAAATGCAGCAACATGGGCCCAAACTATCATACTACCACCGTGTTTCACAGAAGTACATTGTTTTTATGCTGTAATGCAGTGGTTTTCTTTCTCCTAACAAAACACATTGGGTTTAAACCAAAAATCCCTATTTTGGTCTCATAGATCTACAAATAGACTTCTGGTTTTTCTAGTGTTCTTTAGCAAATGGTAAATGGAGAGTAATCTTATTTTTGTAGAGCAGTGGCTTTCTCCTTGCAATCCATTCATGCACATTATTATTATTTAGTGTTCTTCTGATGTTGGACTCATGAATATTAACACTGGCAAATGTAAGGCCTTTAGTTGCATAGAGGCTACCTTGGGTTCTTTTGTGACCTTGCGGACTACTGTCGACCACTCCTTAGGAGGGTAAAAATGGTTTTGAATTTCCTACATTGGTACAATATCTGTCTTACTGTGATTTGGTGGCGTTCAAACTCTCTAGAAATGGTTTTGTAACTTTTTGCAGTCTGAAGAGCATCAACAACTCTTCTCAGGTCCTCAGAAATCTCCTTTGTTCTTGCCATGATACATGTTGACCCTAATTACCTAATTCATCAAGAGTGGCATTTTTTACACTGGTCTAGATGAGGGGATGAAGTGAAATGCGAGGCACACAATTCATTAAGAGGCGCATACTTGATAAGTGGGGATTACAAAGCACCGTTACGCCTAGACCCACTTATTTTGTTGGAGCTGGGCAAAAAAGCCATGAAAATGCTAAAAGTTCCAAAAATTCTTGTACGACCTCTCGTTGTGAAATCAATTTGAATCTTTTTACGGCGGTTTCCTGACGAAAAAGCTTAATGAATTGGGGCCTTAATACTTAATATGTGTTTTGAAGGTCTGACTTAGATTGAGCCATATTCTTTAAATAAAGCCTCATTCACATGTCCGATTTTTGCCTATGAGTGCTACTCATGGCTTTCACAGATAACACTCATACCCATGATATTGTATGGGACATGTCCGGTGATAGCAACATCACCGTGTGTTTCTTGTAAATCTCCTCCATGCACAATGATACCAGACGTACGCTCTCCAACTTCATGAGTACACTGCGCATGCCAGGGTTGCCAGTCGTCCAGAAATTCCAGTCTATAAAATTAAGGAACTTTTTGCCCTGTCTCTAAAAATATGGAGGGTGTCTGTGATTTTTTTGAAGATCGTATACAGATTATTTTGACTGCAATTATCATCACTGTACAGTGAATGCAGCTGATGTCAGAATTATGGGGTATAGATATGGATCATGTATCAAAAGGATTTATTATAGTCTTCAATGTGTCCGTAAACTATATTGTCTGTCTGTGATTTTGATAAGCCATCCAGAAGAAATAAAAAGTCATGGTGGCAACCATGGCGCATGCGCAGGGAGGCTGAATGTCAAGATTTACAAGGAGCCGACAGTGACGTCGCTCTTGCAGGTTATGTCTATTGCAAATAGAGGAGCATGATTACAAGATGGGGGGCAGCACTAGTGTGAGGGAATCAAAGACCCGCCGGACATTTATGTAATAATAGTGCAGATTAAAGCTTGAGTAAAGAGTAAAGATATTACAAAGCCACAAGAAATAGAGACATGAAAAGCATGGAAATGACTGAAACACAGATGTATCCTTCCAACAAATCCAATATACACAATGCAGCAGCAAAGTGAGGAGTTTTAGCACAAGCTGTGATCTTGGCCCATTGTCTGCTCTTGATTTGTACGTTTTCAGCAACATATCGCTATATGTAAATGGCCAGTTCAGTCTTGCTGAAAATATTGGGCCAGTAAGGTGCATGCACCATTAATCCGCTCAGGCATTGACTATATAGACATGTATTGTTATCCCGTGTATTGGATTTAGCCACATGATGTGGAATGGACAGTGATGTTAGATCCATACATGTCACGGTTTATGGTGAGTTAATGTGAAAAGTCAGAATGTACAGACCTATCAGCAGATGTATCTGAGCTTTATTAACATCACATGCCTAAACTGTGCCGGGAAGAATAGCATCCAGGCGTTCACAGCACACAGGACACTCCAGTTCCTTTCAGCCCACAATAGCCATCTGGGATTTTCTGCAGATATTGCTGGTGGTAATCCTCAGCATAATAAAACTCTGGAACGGGGAGGATCTCAGTGGTGATGGCTCCCAAGTTACAATGTTTAAGCTCCTGTGGACAGAAGACAGGAATCATCATATATATATATATATATCTGCACCTTGCTTTCTGTTCCAATTTTGCCCCAATGACAGATGTTCCTCACAATTGTGAGGCTGGGGTCACATTGTGTTTCAGGAGTCCGTTTAACAGACTACGTTACACCGCTGCATAACGCGGTGTAACGTAGTCCGTTAACACCGCCATTGCTAGTAATGGCGAACGCATCGCTAGCGCACGCCCACATTGGGGGTGCGCTAGCGATGTGCCATCATTTGAGTGACGGACCCGAGACGCTGGCTGCAGCGTTTCCGGGTCCGTCACTGCTAGTGCAGATGGAGCTAGCAGAAGCTCCATCTGCGCTAGCGTGATGTAGCGCAGGCACTTGCGCTAGCAGCAGCCCGTTAGCGTATGTGCTGAGTGGGCTGCTGCTAACGCAGTGTGACCCTAGCCTAACTGTGTGGTCTTTACTGATGTTATGTAACACAACAGTCGGCAACATGCGGCTAAACCAAAACTTAATTTTATGGGCAAGGGTTTCCTGTTTATTTACTGGGCAGTTTTACCTGAAAATATGATTGTTAATGACCACATAGTTTTGTACAATCTTTTGGACCAATTCACAATCCATCTCATACATGGTTTTGGCTGCATGCAGCTGTTGCAATGTGGCCACGTAGCCCTTGGGCTCCTTTAGAATACCTGGCTACTGATGGTCATTTAGTGGCCTATTCGGACAGACAGACCGCATCTCTTTTGCGCACTGAGCAATTAGTAGTAGACTGTTCTGTGTATATGAATTGTCGTTGTTCTCAGTAGCACATGTACTGTTTCCACAGGACAATGTGCTGCCGAGAATGATAATTTTATTTTTATTCGCCTCAAAAGTAAAATCCACATAGATCTTCACAATGTTAGCAATCACGCCTTCCATTTTTGCCACTTGCTCTACAACCTGCAAAAGATGGGCTGTAGAAACACTGTATATATAGGTTTTCAGTAGCCAATAACGTTTGGGAGCCTCCCATGGGCGTTTTTAAAAAACGGATCTGTCATAAAATGGATTAAAAAAACTGAAGAAATGGATGGAAAACTGATGTGACGGGTCCGTTTTTTCACCGGATCCACTAGTTGGATCCGTCGAAAAAATGAATCCTTTGCATCAGTTTTTCACAATCTGACTGACGTCAAAAAAATGATGTGTGAAAGGGGCCTTTCTCTTCTATTGTTTCTGTCTCCTGGGTACCCAAAAAATGCACCAGAATACATTAATGAATCAAGCCTTAGGTTTATTTTAGGCTGCCGTCACACTATCAGTATTTGGTCAGTATTTTACATCAGTATTTGTAAGCCAAATCCAGGAGTTGAACAAATAGAGGAAAAGTATAATAGAAACATATGCACCACTTCTGTATTTATCACCCACTCCTGGTTTTGGCTTCCAAATACTGACCAAATACTGATAGTGTGACGGCAGCCTTAGACAGTTGTAATTTTTTGCCTGTCTTACAATCACAACACCTGCACCCCTCCATGTCTCCTCAGAAACGGAAAAGTACTCCACTTCTCATAAAGTATGAAATTTTCAGATTTTACATATGTATTGCAGCCATAAAGTACAATAATTCAGGCTACAGGGAGGTACAGTGGGCAGCACGGGCTAGGTCTTATCCCATGTGCATGATGATATGCTCACAGCTTTTATCAGTACTTGGGGCTGTGTATGGCGTTCCCTGAAGTCTGGGAGCTTTTCTGTAGCACACACCTGCAGGCATGGTGTACATATGCTAGAACACAGTGTGGCTCTTGGCGTACTATGGTTGTGTTGTAAAGCATGAAGTGAACTATGTGCAGCTGTAATTTATCATGGCGCCAGCATATTCCATAGAGTTGTACAAAGTATACACTATGCCTCTGAACCCATTGGGCTCACAATTTAATTTTTCTTTTGTAAATGAGAGCGTCAATTTTGCAAAAGAATAATAAAGTTACACTAAACGATTTACCAACGATCACGACCAGCAATACGACCTGGCCGTAATCGTTGCTAAGTCGTTGTTTGGTCGCTGGGGAGCTGTCACACAGACAGTTCTCTCCAGCGACCAACGATCAGGGGAACGACTTCGGCATCGTTGAAACTGTCTTCAATGATGCCGAAGTCCCCGGGTAACCAGGGTAAACACCGGGTTACTAAGTGCAGGGCCGCGCTTAGTAACCTGATATTTACCCTGGTTACCATTGTAAAAGTTAAAAAAAAACAAACAGTACATACTCACATTCCTGTCACGTCCCCCAGCGTCAGCTTCCCTGCCCTGTCAGCACCGGACGTAAAGCAGAGCGGTGACGTCACCGCTGTGCTCTGCTTTACGGCCGGCCGGCGCTGACACAGTCAGTGCGGGAAGCTGACGCCGGGGGACTTGACAGACATCGAAATGTGAGTATGTACTGTTTTTTTTTTTAACTTTTACAATGGTAACCAGGGTAAATATCGGGTTACTAAGCGCGGCCCTGCGCTTAGTAACCCGATGTTTACCCTGGTTACCAGTGAACACATCGCTGGATCGGCGTCACACACGCCGATTCAGCGATGACAGCGGGGTGATCGGCGACCAAAAAAAGGTCCTGATCATTCCCCACAGCCAACGATCTCCCAGCAGGGGCCTGATCGTTGGTCGCCGTCACGCATAACGATTTCGTTAACGATATCGTTGCTACGTCACAAAAAGCAACGATATCGTTAACGAAATCGTTATGTGTGAAGGTACCTTTAGTAAACTCGAGCACGCTCTTATGAATCTGTGCCAATTAGTGAGTGTGCTGACATCAGGAAAATAAAACTGGTTGGGTGATATGGTTGAGCACTTCATGAGATATTAACAAGACTTTTTCTGTGTTTTTTTTTTTTTGGTTTTCTGCGGCAGTCTGTTAAGCATTATTTGACATATTTGCCAAGTAGGCATCTCTGGGCATTGCCAAGTGTGTAGTGTAATATTGTAGCTAAATGCAGACTAGTTTGACTTCTTTCTTAAGATAACCCTATTCATGAGTGCCCTCTGCTGGTGGTAGGCCAGTATGACAATGAAGCAATCCATCGGCATTCTAATTTACTAGATGGTGGCCTGATTCGAATGCATCGGGTATTCTAAAATATGTCTGTATGCATGTCGCGCTGTGAGTGGGGGCTAAATTCCGCGCCAATATCGCTGATTGGTCGCGGCCGGCCGGGCACAACCAATCAGCGAAGCGGTGTTTAAATCCCGCGCCAATATCGCTGATTGGTCGGGGCCAGCTGGGCATGACCAATCACCGAAGCGGTGTTTAAATCCCACACCAATTTCAATGATTGGTCGCGGCCGGCCAGGCGCGACCAATCAGCAAAGCGTGGTTCAAATCCTGCACCAATTCGTGGCCGGACTGCGCCTGTCGCTGATTGGTCGTAGGATGTTGGGGGTTCGGGGCGCTGAATGTCGAGGGTTCGGGGCGCAGGATGTTGAGGGTTCGGGGCACAGGATATAGTACAGCCACGTAGTACATAACACAGCCACGTACTATATAGCACAGCCACGTAATATATAGCACAGCCACGTAGCATATAACACAGTCATGTAGCATATAACACAGTCATGTAGCATATAACACAGCCACGTAGTATAGAGCAGCCACATAGTATATAGCACAGCCACGCAGTATATGGCACAGCCACGAAGTATATAACACAGCCATGTAGTATATAGCACAGCCACGTAGTATATTACACAGCCCATGTAGTATATAGCACAGCCACGTAGTATATAGCAGCCATGTAGTATATAGCACAGCCACGTAGTATATGACACAGACAGCCACGTAGTATATAGCACAGCCACGTAGTATATAGCAGCCACGTAGTATATAGCACAGCCATGTAGTATATAGCACAGCCACGTAGTATATAGCACAGCCATGTAGTATATAGCAGCCATGTAGTATATCAGCCCACGTAGTATATAACAGCCACGTAGTACATAACACAGCCCACATAGTATATAACATAGCCCATGTAATATATAGCAGTGTGGGCACCATATCCCTATTAAAAAAAAGAATTAAAATAAAAAATACTCACCTTCCGGCAGCCCCCGGATCCAGCCCAGACCTTAGCGATGCTCCCGCCAGGTCCGTTCCCATGGATGCTTTGCGGCAATAATCCGTGAAGTCATCTAGATAATTTCGCAATGCATCTCTGGGAATGGAAGCTGCCGAGGAGCGGGAAAGCTGCTGAGGCGACGGAAGGTGAGTATATAATGATTTTTTATTTTTTTATTATTTTTAACATTATATCTTTTTACTATTGATGCTGCATAGGCAGCATCAATAGTAAAAAGTTGGTCCGGGATGGGGTGACACACTGGAACTGAGTGGAGGGGAGTAGGGAGGGGGCACTGACTGGAGGAGAATAGGGAGGGGCCAATTCGCCGCCGCACAAAGCCTGTCACTGATTGGTCGCGACCGGCAGCGACCAATCAGCGATGCGGGATTTCCATGACAGAGAAACAGACAGACAGACAGACGGAAATGGACCTTAGATGATTATATAGATAGACTAGATGGTGGCCCGATTCTAACGCATCGGTTATTCTAGAATATGTATGTATGTACGTCGCGCTGTGAGTGGAGGTTAAATTCCACGCCAATATTGCTGATTGGTCGCGCCTGGCTGGCCGATCAGTGAAGCGTCGTTCAAATCCCGCGCCAATTTGTGGCCGGACTGCGCCTGTCTCTGATTGGTCGCGGCTGGCCGGGCACATCCAAACAGCGAAGCGTGGTTCAAATCCTGTGGATGTCAGGGGTTAGGGGCGCTGAATGTCGGGTGTTCGGGGCGCAAGATATAGTACAGCCACGTAGTATAGAACACAGCCACGTAGTATATAGCAAAGCCACATAGTATATCACACAGCCCACGTAGTATATAACACAGCCACGTAGTACATAACACAGCCACGTAGCATATAGCACAGCCACGTAGCATATAGCACAGCCATGTAGTATATAGCACAGCCACGTAGTGTATAGCACAGCCACGTAGTGTATAGCAGCCACGTAGTATATAGCACAGCCACGTAGTATATAGCACAGCCCACATAGTATATAACACAGACAGCCACGTAGTATATAACAGACAGCCACATAGTATATAGCACAGCCATATAGTATATAGTAGCCACATAGCATATAGCACAGCCACGCAGTATATAGCACAGCCCATGTAGTATATAACACAGACAGCCATGTAGTATATAGCAGCCACGTAGCATATAGCACAGCCACGTAGTATATAGCACAGCCTATTTAGTATATAACACAGAGAGCCACGTAGTATATAGCAGCCACGTAGTATATAGCACAGCCACGTAGTATATAGCATAGCCACGTAGTATATAGCAGCCACATCGTGTATAGCAGCCACGTAGTATATAACACAGCCCATGCAGTATATAACACAGCCCACATAGTATATAACACAGCCCACATAGTATATAACACAGCCCATACAGTATATAGCAGTGTGGGCATGATATCCCTGTTAAAAAAATAATTAAAATAAAAAATAGCTATATCCTCACCCTCCGGAGTCCACCGAAGCTGCCTGCTCTTCGTGATGCGGCCGGCAGCTTCCGTTCCTATTGATGCATTGCGGAATTACCCAGATGTGTAATTTCGCAATGCATCACTGGGAACGGATGCTGGCGTCCGCATCGCGTGAAGCGGGACAGCTTCGGTGGATGGCGGAAGGTGAGAATACCACTAATTTTTATTTTTTTATTATTTTTAACATATCTTTTTACTATTCATGCTGCATAGGCACCATCAATAGTAAAAAGTTGGTCCGGGATGGGGCGACACACTGGCACTGACTGGAAGGGAGTAGGGAGGGTACACTGACTGGAGGAGAGTAGGGAGAGGCCAATACGCGGCTGCACTAAGCCTGTCGCTGATTGGTCGCGACCAATCAGCGATGCGGGATTTCTGTTACAGACAAACAAACAGAAAGACAGACAAACAGACAGAAGTACCCCTTAGACGATTATATATACAGTATATATATGGAATGTTACTTGGGAGATGGAATTGAATTCTGTTGAATATTTACCTTTTGGTAGCTGTCTATTGACTGAAGAGCTGCTTCTCTCTGTTGATCGCTGTAGGTGAATATCACAGAGCGGTACTGAGTACCTATTTCCTTTCCTTGCTTCATTCCTGCATTGACAGATGGAGTGATACTTTTATGGAAAGGGATTATATTGTCATGGTTATTCTTACTTCTTATCACAGTCTAGTAAGAAATATCTAACGTGTTCTAAAATTAGAATCACAACATGCTCTGCCAGACAGTAGTGCCAAAACACTCCAGGATCTATGAATTACTCTCTTTCCATATATAGTAAGCCAAGGGTCTGTCTAAATCAGTTGTTTAATAACGTATCCCTTTTTTATTTCCCCTTTATGGCTTTAAACTTTTACCATGTAATTACTAGTGTTGAGCCACCTCCCTAGTGTTCGGGTTCGGTTCGTCGAACAGGGAGGTGTTCGCCGAACTGTTCGTCGAACGTTCGACGAACACCGTCGAACCTCATTGAAACCAATGGCAGGCAAACACAAACACATACAAACACATGGAAAACACATAGAAAAACCTTAAAAGGTGTCCAAAAGCTGACAAACTGCTCAGAAGACACAACAAACATGGAAAAGTCACAACTACATATAGTCATGCGAAAAGAAAAGAGGTGGAGGAGTAAAAGGAGGAGGAGACACAGATATAGGCATGTCATGCCCTTCTAAAATCAAGAAAGGCTGGAGTAAATATCTAAACTCACTTTACCAACACCCAGACGTCTTGACAAAAAAATAAAAAAAGGAATATCTTTAGGTAGAATGGCGGCGGGTCCATTCAGAACACTTTCCTTAGAAGACGTAGTGTTACCCCCGTTGGGAGTTGTGCCAAAAAATGAACCCAATACATTCAGACTAATCCACCATTTGTCATATCCAAGGGGCAGGTCAGTAAATGACAACATCGACGCGGAACCAAGTACAGTTCTATGTACTGTACCTCCTTTGACGAGGCAATCAAGCGGGTCAAGAAGTTGGTAAGGGGCACCCTAATGGCCAAAACAGACATTGAGGGGGCGTTCATGTTACTACCTGTGCCCTTGAATAGTGTCCTCCCAATGGGCTTCTTCTGTGAAGGAGCATACTACATAGATCGCTGTTTGCCCATGGGATGCTCCATATCCTGCTCACTATTTGAGGCGTTTAGTTGCTTCCTCGAATGTGTCGTCATGGACGTTTGTAAGGCAGCACATATTATCCATTACCTTGACGACTTCTTATGCCTGGGCCCAAAAGATTCGCCACAGTGTGAAAACACGTGGTAGTCCACCTGTGAGAAGGAGAGAGCTGGAGGGAGAGTGGACACCCCAGAGCTGAGGGGTTAGATTGAGAAAGAAAGAAGGCGGTGTAGCTTGCTTCATGGGTGGGGTACTCTGCTGAGTAGCAGAAATTGCTACTAGGCCCAAAAGGATTTCCTGGGCCAGATGCCGTTAAAAAATAGTACTTAGGTAAACAGGCGGTGTAGCTTGCTTCATGGGTGGGGTACGCTGCTGAGTAGCACTAAATTCTACTAGGCCCAAAAGGATTTCCTGGGCTAGATGCTGTTACAAAATAGTAGTTAAGTAAACAGGCGGTGTAGCTTGCTTCATGGGTGGGGTACTCTGCTGAGTAGCACAAAGTGCTATTAGGTACAAAACAATTTCCTGGGCTAGATGAAGTTAAAAATTTGTAATTACATCAACAGGCGGTGTTGGTTGCTTCATGGGTGGGGTACTCTGCTGAGTAGCACAAAATGCTATTAGGTACAAAACAATTTCCTGGGCTAGGTGCAGTTAAAAATTAGTAATTAGATCAACAGCTGGTGTAGCTTGCTTCATGGGTGGGGTACGCTGCTGAGTATCACTAAATTCTACGAGGCCGAAAAGGATTTCCTGGGCTACATGCCGTGAAAAATAGCACTTAGGTAAACAGGCGGTAAGTGGCTGGGCTACTCTGCTGACTAGCAGACACTGAAGCTTTGGAGCAGACCTCTGAATCCCAGACCGTAGTATGAGGAAACAACTCTGCAGACGACCCCACCCACCTGGAATTGGCGATGGCAACATCATATAAAACTCAGCAAGGGGACTAAATAAAAGAGTCTCCATTTTTCCACTTAAGTGGCATCAATTTCACCAGAGTTTTTTAAAACGGTTGGTGAGGTGATTTTCAAAAATCATCAAGCTTTTATTCTCCCCAAGATGACAAAGGGGTAGAAAAGTCCTTGCGGATCCAGGATATGTTCATCTTGATGAACGTTAGTGTGAGAACACTAGGGAACTCCAAAAGGTGGACCGGCTAGACCGCGACAGCGAACCCCCCAAGGGCGAGTGGACCCGGAGGACCACCCCCTATACAGGGAGTGTTCGGGGCAGGTTCAAGGAAGACTACTGTTGCGGCAGCTAGTACCTGAAGGAGAGGTGCGGGAAAGGGAGTAATACAAATTGCAGGCAGGATGAAGTGAAGGATACACGGACCAGGGAGCAATGGAGGTTACCAAGAACCAGACAGGTGAAGTTCGGAGCGCAGACTGGTTGACACGACGAAGGCAAGGCCGTAGGGAGCAAAACAGGAGACACAGGTTGGGAGGCACTGGAAGGGAAAAACAAATGGGAAAAAGGTAACAGGAGGACGGAGGGAAAACACAAGGGAACGAAAACACAGCAGTACGGCAGAACAACAAGGCAGCTGATACAGGCGGGCAGCGAACAGAAAACAACAAGACTACGTGGGGCCAGAGTCACATGGAAACTCATATGACAATCAGGCAATGTCAGGGAGAAGAGGCGGCCTGATAAGGAGGACGGAGAAATAGCTTCCGGGTGGAAGTCCTCCAAAGCACAGAGCTTACCAGAGAGAGCGGCCTGGGATCAGCGAGGAGAATGTGCGCGTGCGCCGCCGACCCCAGTGCGCGCGCGCACCCGAGGATGACCAGGAGCCAAGCGCGCAGGAAGTGCAGAAGACTGGGAACGAGCAGGAACGCGCCAGGAGCGAGCAGGAACACCGCAGCATGGTAAGTATGAGGCACAAGTAGCGAGGCAGGCGGGAGCGTAACAGTTAGTCTGTCTACATTGTCACTGGACAGCCGCGTGTGCTTATATGTCAGCACACCACCAGCAGAGCTGAACACACGTTCAGAGAGAACGCTGGCTGCGGGGCACGACAAGATCTCCAAGGCGTGAGTGGCGAGCTCAGGCCATTTTTCAAGATTGGAAGCCCATAATGAGCAAGGGTCCAGTTCCACAGTCATGGCACCGATGTTAACTTGGAGATACTCTTGTACCATCCTCTCTAGGCATTGGCTGTGCATCAGACTTCTTGTCTCCTGTGGCCTTGCAAAGGATGGTCTTAAAAAATCTTGAAACGATTGGAAAAAATTGCTATTACCCCCAGATACGATTTTACTGTTACAGTTTGAGTGATAATTCGATAGTCCTACGGTTGGCAAGTTAGAACTCAGAGATTGACTACGTGCACCACTGGTGTTTTGTGGAAAAGCAGATGTTAGATTCTGTAACAGTCTCTGCTGATACTCCTACATGCGCGAATCCCTTTCTATGGCAGGAATTATTTCGCCAAATTTGCTTTTGTAGCGGGGATCTAAGAGTGTGGCAACCCAGTAGTCAACATTACTTTGGATTCTGACAATCCGAGGGTCAAGCTGCAGGTAGTGCAGCAAGAAGACACTCATGTGTCTTGCGCATCCAGGAGGACCAAGTCCTTGTTGTCTTGGTGGTGGCGAGGTGAGAATCATGCTTCCTTCGTCTGCCCTCTCCCCCCAACCTTGCACAACAGAAATTTGATCAAGGTCTCCCTCATCTGACGAGTCTTCCATGCCCAGCGCCAGTTCATCCTCCACTAATTCGCCTCCTGCACCTTCCTCAACAGTTTGGCTGCTACCATGCGCCCTCGGTAACCCCTCTCCCCCAGCCTCCAATACCAGCCGCCTTGGTGCTGCCAACGACGTCACCGCTCTGCTGTCCAGAATCCCAGAGTGCCTATCAGCCATATCCTCCTTCTTCTCCTCTCGCTTCCTCAAACTCAATGTGGACAAATCTGAACTCATCATCTTTCCTCCATCCCATAGATCTTCCTTACCTGACCTATCTATCGCAATCAATGACATCATGCTTTCCCCTGTACCGGAACTCCGCTGCCTTGGAGTAACCTTCGACTCTGCCCTGTCCTTCAAACCGCACATCCAAGCTCTTTCCACCTCCTGTCGCCTCCAGCTCAAAAATATCTCCAGAATCCGTCCTTTCCTCGACTGTCAATCCACTAAAATACTTGTGCACGCCCTCATCATCTCCCGCCTTGACTACTGCAACATCCTTTTCTGTGGCCTCCCTTGCACCTCTCCAGTCCATTCTTAACTCTGCTGCCCGACTAATTCATCTCTCTCCTCGCTGCTACTCCTCTGCTTCCCCCATCTGCAAATCTCTTCACTGGCTCCCATTCCCTCAGCGTATCCCGTTCAAATTACTAATACTGACCTTCAAAGCCATCCACAACCTGTCTCCTCCATATATCTCTGAACTAATCTCCCGATATCTTCCCTCACGTGATCTCCGGTCCTCCCAAGACCTCCTTCTCTCCTCCACACTTATTTGCTCATCATCCAACCGCCTCCAAGACTTCTCCCGAATATCCCCTATCCTCTGGAATTCTTTGCCCCAACACGTCCGACTATCAACCACATTCAGATCCTTCAGACGGAACCTGAAAACCCATCTCTTCAGGAAAGCCTACAGCCTGCACTGACCCCGCTGCCGCCTCATCACTACCGAAGCTACACCGGAGCTCCTGCAACCCTCAACCTACTGTCTCCTTCCCCATAATCCTGTAGAATGTAAGCCCGCAAGGGCAGGGTCCTCGCCCTTCTGTATCAGTCTGTCATTGTTAGTTTGTTTACTGTAAATGATATCTGTAACTTGTATGTAACCCCTTCTCATGTAAAGCACCATGGAATCAATGGTGCTATATAAATAAATAATAATAACCTTCTTGACCTTGGAGATATGATCCCTTCCGCATAAGACTCCTCCTGTTCCTCATCCTCCTCCTCCTCCTCCTCTTGTTCCACCACCTGACTCCGAACACTGTGTAAGGTGTGCTCCAGCATGTAAATCACTGGAATGGTCATGCTGATAATGGCATCATCAGCACTAAACATCTTTGTTGCCATTTCAAAACTGTGCAGAAGGGTGCATAGGTCCCTGATCTGAGACCACTCCTGCAGCGTGATTTGTCCCACCTCTTGATCTCGTTGGCCCAGGCTATACGTCATAACGTATTGCACCAGGGCTCGTCGGTGCTGCCACAGTCGCTGCAACATGTGCAGAGTTGAATTCCACCGTGTGGGCACATCGCATTTCAGCCGGTGAACTGGCAGGCCCAACGACTTCTGTAGAGATGCAAGTTGTCGAGCTGCAGGATGCGAACGGTGGAAGTGAGCACACAGTGACCGTGCCCTCTGCAGAAGCCCATCTAGTCCAGGATAATGGGATAAAAATTGCTGGACAACCAGGTTCAAAACGTGAGCCATACAAGGCACGTGTGTGACATTGCCCCGGCGAAGGGCCGCACCCAGGTTTGCAGCATTGTTGCTGGCTGCAGGTTGAGTGGAGACAACCATTGATGGAACTCGATCTCCAGAGCTGACCACAACTCCTCTGCTGTGTGACTCACATTTCCCAGACATTTCAATGTAAACACTGCCTGATGCCGTTTAGCCCTGGTGACAGCATAGTGAGGAGGTGTGCAGGATTCCTTCTGCGCAGTTACAACGCGGGTGGCATTACCAGACAGGCTTTGGGTGCAGGTGGAGGACCGAGAGGAGGTTGAGGAGGCAGAAGCAGTGGAGGATCTTCTAGATACAGAGGATCAATGAGCAACTCATGGCGACGGCAAGACTTGAACAGCAGCCCCTTCTCCTGATGTCGCCGTAGTTACCCAGTGCCCAGTCACCGACATGTAACGCCCCTGTCCATGTCTACTCGTCCAAGTGTCTGTGGTAAAATGCACCCTATCACACACAGAGTTTCTCAAGGAAGCGGTGCTGTTGTGTGCGACATGCTGGTGTAGCACAGGCAGAGCTTTCTTTGAGAAGTAGTGGCGAATGGCATCTGGTACTGGGGTACTGTGACGGACATAAGGTCTCGAAAATCCTCTGTGTCCACCAGGCGGAAAGGCAGCATTTCTGTAGCCAACAGCTTGCAGATGGAGAAATTCAACCTCTTAGCTTTGTCATGGCTAGGAGGAAATGGTCTTTTACTTGTCCACATCTGAGGGACTAAGGGCTGGCTGCCATGCTTAGACAGAGTTGAGTAGGGTGTCCACGGCAAACTGCTGGTCTGTTAGGAAGGTGCAGGTGGAGATGTTATGTTGCCTGGATCAAAATGTGGTGTCGATGTCGGAGAGCGCTCAACACCAGCAGGTGTTTCCACTAGCAAATGTCCTAACGACCTGCCAATCACACTGGCTGTTGCGGGTAAAAAGGTGGAAGGTCTGCATCCAAAACCATGTGCGACTGCTGTCCCCACAGTCACAGAGGATGAAGAGGACGCGGATGCACTTGATGGGGCAGACGGTCGTTGACCCAGCCCACTAGGCCGCATTGTAGCACAGTGAGCTTCCCACTGCAACTTATGCTTCATATCCATGTGACGGTTCATGCATGAAGTACTCAAGCCAATGATTTGTTGGCCTCTACTGAGATTTTGTTGACAAATCTTACAGACAACAGGAGTTGAGTCATCCTTTGCGATGTCAAAAAATGCCCAGGCTATGCAAGGCTTAGAGCACGTGCGACCTGAAGAGCCACCACGACTTCTGGTCTGAGGCACAGTTGGGGTTGAGGATGCAGTTGTTGACGTGCTTCCAGTACTCTGTCTCTGTCCAGGAAGGCGCACCATTACCTCGTCGTCAGACTTGTCACTAGCATCCTCCTCCTTCTCCTCTGCTGACCTCATGGACTGGCGGACTGGGGGTTGACAGTAAGTGGGGTCTACGACCTCGTCATCATCATCCTGTGTGTTCTCACACCCATCGTCCTCAGAGCCAACCTCTTCCTGCCCCGACCGAAAAGTCAAGTTTTCATTCCAATCAGGTATCTCAGTCTCATCATCATCTTCCTCCTTGTCTCCACCAACAGGAGTTACAGTTTGGGAACGAGGGTCTACATTATGCTGAGAACCTTCTTCATCTGGGCCTGGATCCGACTCACAAAGATTCTGAGCATCAGTGCAGATCATTTCCTCGTCTGGATTCACAGAAGCTCTGGAGCAGACCTCTGATTCCCAGGCTACAGTATGCGTAAACAGCTCTACAGACTCAACCATGTGTGTTAGCCCATGCTCAGACGGGCAGCTGGAGACTTGGGAGCTGTGAGGAAGCATGTGCGATTGGGGTGACAACTCTGAGGACTAGAGTAGTTGTGATGTTGAAGTTGACATGGAGGAGAGCCCACTTGAACGAGCACTTGATATCCGTCCAAGCACCTGCTGTTTTTGTGCCTCATCTGGAATTTTTGGCGATGCTTGTAGCGATGGTCGTAAGAAAGGGATCATATCAGATTGTCCACGAAAAGAAGTAAACATCTTACTTTGGCTGGAAGATGGTCTTTCTTCTGCAGATGTTACTGTTGCTTTACCACCTACCCCACGGACACAACCTTTTTTTCCCTTTCCAACACGCCTATTCCCCTTTCCTCCAGCAGCAGGCCTTTTGCCACTCATTTTAGTGCTTAACTAATTGGCAAATCTGTATCTGTAGTTGTTGGCACAACAACAAATAGCTGAAAACCGAGCAGAACTGCGTGGCCAAACTGTGGTACTAGGCCCAAAACTAATAACTGGATTCGATGCAGTGAAAATTGAGATACACAGGCAGTATAGTTTGTTTCACAGGCGGGCTACTCTGCTGACATGCAGACACTGCTCCTAGGCCCTAAACTAATAACTGGATTAGATGCAGTGAAAATAGAGATACACAGGCGGTATAGTTTGTTTCACAGGCAGGCTACTCTGCTGACGTGCAGACACTGAGGCCCTAAACTATTAACTGGATTAGATGCAGTGAAAATAGAGATATACAGGCGGTATAGTTTGTTTCACAGGCGGGCTACTCTGCTGACGTGCAGACACTGCTCCTAGGCCCTAAACTAATAACTGGATTAGATGCAGTGAAAATAGAGATACACAGGCGGTATAGTTTGTTTCACAGGCGGGCTACTCTGCTGACGTGCAGACACTGCTCCTAGGCCCTAAACTAATAACTGGATTAGATGCAGAGAAAATAGAGATACACAGGTGGTGTAGATCACAATTCCACCTACGGCTGATGCGGGCACATGTCAGTTGTATATATCAGCTGACATGTGCCTGGAAAGGTGCTGGCTCAGCGCCGGAGTCAGACATTGGCGTACTATTACGCCCAAGTTCGGAAAGAAGTTACATGGTATATTCACCATTCACTCTTATATTCAGACAGTTTATATAAAAAGATGTAAATATATTGTATTACTTATCTGGTAGTTAACATGTATTGTACTTCAGAGCTGTATTCATAATTCTGCTGGTGTTTACTGGAAACCATCAACACGCTTTTAGGATGAGCACAGTTCAGGATGAGAAGGTTAGAGACAGTTTCATTTTCCTGAATCAGCAAAATTGTGGACACAACACTGAATATTAACACAGGCTGTAACTCATAGTATTAGTAAAGGCATATATCATACTGTATGTACAATGTTACTCAATTTCTTATGTAGGTTAATTCTTTAATGTTTTATTAGAAATTGTGTTCTAAGGTGATCATAAACTTTGACCGAATTGTATTTGAGATGATATCTGCTCCCCAGCTTTAGGCTATGTGCACATGTTGCAGATTCGTGTGCGGATTTTTCCGCATTGTTTTTGCAAAATCCGCAGGTAAAACGCACTGCGGATTACCTGCGGAGTTACCGCGGATTTCCTGCAGTTTTTGTGTGGATTCCACCTGCGGTTTTACACCTGTGGATTCCTGTTGTGGAGCAGGTGTAAACAGCTGCGGAATCCGCACAAAGAATTGACATGCTGCGGAATAGACAATGCAGCGTTTCCATGCGTTTTTTCCTCAGCATATGCACTACGGATTTCGTTATCCATACGCTTACATGGTACTGTACAACGCATGGAAAACTGCTGTGAATCCGCAGGGCCAATCCACTGCAGATCCGCAGCAAAATCCGCAACGTGTGCACATAGCCTTTGGGCTCCCACATATTCCAAGTATATAAAATATGAAATATCTATTTATTATAAAATATTCCTCTATGTTTTAGAAAACCACGTATTAATACATATCATACCGTCTGTTGGGTTGTGATTTTCCCAGAAGAATTTCAGCAATGATTTATAACTAATCACTTTCGGGTCATATACAACTCGGACGACTTCAATGTGTGCAGTAAGACCTATAAAAAAAAGTACAAATACAATAAAAAATACAGCTAGCAGTGAAATGTTCATTTTGTAGGAAATACTAGGCTAGTACTACATTTGCATTGGAGGCTGCATTGCAAATACCGGTATTTTGCAGAAAGAAATAGGGCAGCTTGCTATGCTTTTTGTCCAGTAAAATAACGGCTTCCCTAAGGGTATGTGCACACGATGCGGATTTTGCTGCGGATTTGCAGCGTTTCCGCAGCTGCGTGTCCGCAGCAGTTTCCCATGCGTTTACAGTTCATTGTAAACCTATGGGAAACCAAAAACGCTGTGCACGTGCTGCGGAAAAAAACGCGTGGAAACGCAGCGGTTTACAATCTGCAGCATGTCACTTCTTTCTGCGGATCAACTGCCCCTATGGGAACCCGCAATTGTAAAACCGCAGTGAAAACTGCAGAAAAACCGCGGTAAATCTGCGGTAAATCCGCAGCGGTTTTCCACTGCGGATTTACCAAATCTGCTGCAGAAAAATCCGCAGGGTCCAATTTAACGTGTGCACATAGCCTAATGGAAACTAAACGGACCCCATAAAGGTGGTTGGAGCTCATCTAGAGCCATTGTTATCTGTCATTGAATGGATGTTTTTTTTTGCAGGAGTTCTGAAAGTTCCAAAAACTGTTGCGCAAGCCATGAAGATACATTTACAGTTTTATGACCCCATAGCCATGTAGCCATAAAACAAGGGAATAAAACCCTATAGCCATGTGGCCATAAAACATTTAGAAACTGTGGACATTATTTGTAACATGCCACTGTTACATTTCATGAAAATGTGATTTTATGTGTTGTGTACACCTGCATGATGTAGAAAGCCTTAACGGAGGTCCAGTCACCGTTACCCCCCAAGGGTGTGCCTAGGTGCCCTAGCGCTGTGGACCCGGAAGCCGAAGATCCTGAAGCCAGACGTACATGCTCCTCTCCTGAGCTCTCCATCCGTTGGTCCCCGGGTAAGTCAGACGGCCGACTGCCGTCCTGTGACACCCCATCCGAAGGTGCAGGGTCCCTTGCTGCTGACGCCGCCGCTGTGAAGATGCCTGAGCCAGCATAACGCTGCCCGTGCTGGGAAGTGCTCCTATCTGCAGCTGTGACATGGCCAGACCCCCTGGATGGACTCAGCCCCTGCCTGCGCTGGCTAGAGGAAGTCAGCCCTCCAGCTCCCTGCCCCGTCCCAGGCAGAGCGCTGCTGACAGGGCCGACAGAACGCCGCCCGTTAGATGCCACACGCCGAGAGGCCTGGGAATAAGGCCCCCACCTCTTGGAAGCGCCCGCTCCTCTGCGCCAGGCTCACCTGACCTGGCACAGCCCGCCGCTCCTGGTCCTGACACCTGGTGAGTTACACGCGCCGAGGAGGAGGCCGACTCCCCCTGCTGCAGGCCCCGCCGTGCTGCCGGATTCCTCCCAGCTCTGCCGCGGGCCGCTGCTGCACCGTCGCTCGCGTCTCCTGCTGGAGGGTCCTTAGAGGGGCTCCTGATATGGTGCCGGGTCTGAGGGGTGACGTCTGGGCTCAAGCGCGCCGGAGGCCTGGACCTCCGCGGCCGGCGTCCCTCTGCAGGTACCTGGGCTAGTCCCGTCACCGCACCGTTCAGAAGGCTGCTTATGGACTGCTGCAGCCATTTGGTGCCCTGTGTGCTGGCCTGTTCGCGCAGTCTCTGCAATAAGGCCTCCACGTCCATCACTGGGGATTTCAGCCACCGCCGGACCAGCAGGTGAGCGTGGCAGTTGCTGAGGTGAAATTGTCGGTTTCTTATCCAAATCACCCCCTCAGTAAGCTCCCCCGCTTGCTCCTCCCTGCCTCATCCAAACCCCGGCCCCCCCCCCCCTGTCCAAATTCAAAAGTACACAGCCCAAGCAAACTATTTAACCCTGACTTGCCCTTGCCCACCCTGAGGCTCTGCCATTGCCCGTGACCCCGTCATGCTGGCCTCCCTTGAGGGCCAGGGGCCCAGTACAGCCTTTCCTGGACTCACGTATACCAGGATGTGAAAAAGCATATCCGCAGAGGAGCGTCTTCTCCTTACCTTACGGTATGTATTCAACATCTTCACATACTGTATGTTGATGATGGTTTTTTTGCAGGGTTTTTTGCTAGCAGCTTTTTTAAAATATATGTATTACTTTGGAGAAAACCAAAAATATGTATTTTTAATGCTCTACTTATGTACACTAGGTAAATAACATAGTAACATAGTAACATAGTTAGTAAGGCCGAAAAAAGACATTTGTCCATCCAGTTCAGCCTATATTCCATCATAATAAATACCCAGATCTACGTCCTTCTACAGAACCTAATAATTGTATGATACAATATTGTTCTGCTCCAGGAAGACATCCAGGCCTCTCTTGAACCCCTCGACTGAGTTCGCCATCACCACTTCCTCAGGCAAGCAATTCCAGATTCTCACTGCCCTAACAGTAAAGAATCCTCTTCTATGTTGGTGGAAAAACCTTCTCTCCTCCAGACGCAAAGAATGCCCCCTTGTGCCCGTCACCTTCCTTGGTATAAACAGATCCTCAGCGAGATATTTGTATTGTCCCCTTATATACTTATACATGGTTATTAGATCGCCCCTCAGTCGTCTTTTTTCTAGACTAAATAATCCTAATTTCGCTAATCTATCTGGGTATTGTAGTTCTCCCATCCCCTTTATTAATTTTGTTGCCCTCCTTTGTACTCTCTCTAGTTCCATTATATCCTTCCTGAGCACCGGTGCCCAAAGCTGGACACAGTACTCCATGTGCGGTCTAACTAGGGATTTGTACAGAGGCAGTATAATGCTCTCATCATGTGTATCCAGACCTCTTTTAATGCACCCCATGATCCTGTTTGCCTTGGCAGCTGCTGCCTGGCACTGGCTGCTCCAGGTAAGTTTATCATTAACTAGGATCCCCAAGTCCTTCTCCCTGTCAGATTTACCCAGTGGTTTCCCGTTCAGTGTGTAATGGTGATATTGATTCCCTCTTCCCATGTGTATAACCTTACATTTATCATTGTTAAACCTCATCTGCCACCTTTCAGCCCAAGTTTTCAACTTATCCAGATCCATCTGTAGCAGAATACTATCTTCTCTTGTATTAACTGCTTTACATAGTTTTGTATCATCTGCAAATATCGATATTTTACTGTGTAAACCTTCTACCAGATCATTAATGAATATGTTGAAGAGAACAGGTCCCAATACTGACCCCTGCGGTACCCCACTGGTCACAGCGACCCAGTTAGAGACTATACCATTTATAACCACCCTCTGCTTTCTATCACTAAGCCAGTTACTAACCCATTTACACACATTTTCCCCCAGACCAAGCATTCTCATTTTGTGTACCAACCTCTTGTGCGGCACGGTATCAAACGCTTTGGAAAAATCGAGATATACCACGTCCAATGACTCACCGTGGTCCAGCCTATAGCTTACCTCTTCATAAAAACTGATTAGATTGGTTTGACAGGAGCGATTTCTCATAAACCCATGCTGATATGGAGTTAAACAGTTATTCTCATTGAGATAATCCAGAATAACATCCCTCAGAAACCCTTCAAATATTTTACCAACAATAGAGGTTAGACTTACTGGCCTATAATTTCCAGGTTCACTTTTAGAGCCCTTTTTGAATATTGGCACCACATTTGCTATGCGCCAGTCCTGCGGAACAGACCCTGTCGCTATAGAGTCACTAAAAATAAGAAATAATGGTTTATCTATTACATTACTTAGTTCTCTTAGTACTCGTGGGTGTATGCCATCCGGACCCGGAGATTTATCTATTTTAATCTTATTTAGCCGGTTTCGCACCTCTTCTTGGGTTAGATTAGTGACCCTTAATATAGGGTTTTCATTGTTTCTTGGGATTTCACCTAGCATTTCATTTTCCACCGTGAATACCGTGGAGAAGAAGGTGTTTAATATGTTAGCTTTTTCCTCGTCATCTACAACCATTCTTTCCTCACTATTTTTTAAGGGGCCTACATTTTCAGTTTTTATTCTTTTACTATTGATATAGTTGAAGAACAGTTTGGGATTAGTTTTACTCTCCTTAGCAATGTGCTTCTCTGTTTCCTTTTTGGCAGCTTTAATTAGTTTTTTAGATAAAGTATTTTTCTCCCTATAGTTTTTTAGAGCTTCAATGGTGCCATCCTGCTTTAGTAGTGCAAATGCTTTCTTTTTACTGTTAATTGCCTGTCTTACTTCTTTGTTTAGCCACATTGGTTTTTTCCTATTTCTAGTCCTTTTATTCCCACAAGGTATAAACCGCTTACACTGCCTATTTCTGATATTCCTGTGTTTTTTAGTAAACAATATACTTGCGCTTTCTCATGTTTTATCAAAACTATTGTTACATAATTAATATGATTTTTGATGTCCTTTCAGCTTCCTGTCAACTGGATTGTCTTATGCGGGACTACACCTGGAGTTTCTCATTGGTCGCTCCACGATTTCTGGCATTGTTCGCTCAACATGTATTGAAATATGGGCAAAACTACATGATGTTGTCATGCCTGAGCCAAAAATGGCCGATTAGCTCAAAATAGCCCGTGGGTTCAATGACACTTGTGACTTCCCACACTGCATTGGAGCCCTGGATGGGAAACATATCAGGGTGCATAAGCCGCCGAACTCTGGGTCCCAATTCTACAATTATAAGCAGTTTTTCTCTGTAGTTCTGTTAGCTGTAGTTGACAGTAACTACAGGTTTATAACTGTAGACATTGGGGCCTATGGGCGAACAGGAGACTCAAGGGTCTTCAATTCGTCCACTATGGGTCGGCGGCTACGTGAAAACCAGTTAGACCTCCCACCACCACAACAACTCCCAGCCTCCAATGCTGAAGCAGTGCCATATGTTCTTGTGGGAGATGAGGCCTTCCAATTGACAAGGAATGTCATGAGGCCTTATCCCAGGTGCAACCTGGATCACCGGCGGCGTGTTTTTAATTTGAGGCTTTCCAGGGCGCGTAGACTGGTGGAGTGTGCCTTTGGGATTCTGTGTGCCAAATGGCGTCTCCTCTAGTCTGCCATTCAGCTGAGTGAAGCTACTATTAATAAAGTAATTAAAGCGTGTGTTATTTTGCACAATTTTACTAGACTTCATGATTGCCCATCATCTGTTATTGGTGAAGAAATGTTGCCCAATGAGAGTGAATGCAAGTAGAGGAGCTGCGGAGACACCATCACGTGTTTCTCAACGCAGGCAGTGAATAGCCAGGCCTTTCCCCGGGATGGAACAACCAAGGGAAGGGCAGCATCCAATAAAGGAAAACCACCTATGCCAAGCATGGTATCCATCCACAGACAGCTGTTTCGGGGGTTTTGCCCCTCATCAGTGTGGAGTAGGAAACTGGCTATCAGGAGCAGTGCCTAGTAGAAAGTCTATAAAGGCACGGATGATTGACCTCGTGGAGACCAAAACATCCAACACCGCGGAGACACCATCACGTGTTTCTCAACGCAGTGATCCAGAACACTGCCCCCAAATATGCAAATGCAAGTAGAGGAGCTGCGGAGACACCATCACGTGTTTCTCAACGCAGGCAGTGAATAGCCAGGCCTTTCCCCGGGAAGGAATAACCAAGGGAAGGGCAGCATCCAATAAAGGAAAACATCCAATAAAGGAAAACCACCTATGCCAAGCATGGTATCCATCCACAGACAGCTGTTTCGGGGTTTTGGCCCCTCATCAGTGTGGCGTAGGAAACTGGCTATCAGGAGCAGTGCCTAGTAGAAAGTCTATAAAGGCACGGATGATTGACCTCGTGGAGACCAAAACATCCAACACCGCGGAGACACCATCACGTGTTTCTCAACGCAGTGATCCAGAACACTGCCCCCAAATATGCAAATGCAAGTAGCCAATGAGAGTAGGCCTACACCACATGGCCCTCCTCCACGCTGTCCCCTTTCTGGAATAAAAGTGAGAGATATTTTCACAAATTATTTTGTTTCTCCTCAGGGTGCTACTGCCTGGCAAGATAATACTGTTTCTCAGTTGTGATTTCCTTATTTTAAAAATATATTATCAACATAAAATATTTTATGCCTACAGAAACTGTACTCTGTGTGTTGTATTTACGGTACTTAATCACCAGATGTTTATGAACAGAGCATATGTGTGTGATGTAAGAATGATTGTCCCACAAACGTCAATTGGCTTTTGACAACATTTTTTACTTATTGCAAAAGACTTGGTCTTAACTTTAAACCATATTTGCTTCATATGGTTTTTTTTTTTTGGTTTTTTTTTAAACCACAACAGAACAAAGTTCAATTACAGCACAAAGTTAAACAAAACATGGTTATGCTGCAAAAAGATAAACAAAAATAACTTTGGCTTACAGATTTCTGTAAGTTGGTGGAGGTGATGGCGGCTGCTCAGGGTCCTGCTCAGGTGGCCTTTGTTGGGCCAATTGTCCTTCACCCTGTGTGGATGCTGTGTGTGGCGTTTCCAAATACAGGCCTTGCTCATATTGGCCAGTTGGGTATTGGCCATAAGGGAATTGTCTCTGCCCCTCATGCTGCTGAACATATTGGTTGGATTCATAGGCACCCCCAGTATGGCCATGTCGTCCAAACCCAGGTTGCAACTAGCCTACAGCACTGGGTCTGGAAAAGTGGCCATATTGGGAAGGTTGGTTGTAGGCTGCCATATGGTACGGTGCTGGCCTTGGTTGATTTTGGGTGGGGGGGGTTGAAGTTAAGGCACACGTGGAGGAGGTGCTTCAAATCCTGATTGACCATGCACCTGTTGAGGATGTGGAAGGCGCAAGAGGTTATGTGGTGAAAGCTGCCTTCTCTCAATAAATTCCAAAACCTCATAGGGGTCATTTGGGGAGGTGCATAAATCAATCAGGATTTGAATACACCCTCTCACACGTAGCCTCACCTCACGGGGAAGGGGATGAAGGTATCGGGCAGGGCTGCGAGCAAAGGCCTCCTCTCCATCATCCGTGGCTGCCCTGGCCAAATAATTGAGGACCCCAGCGTCCACATCCCTCCTACTGGCTTACAGCTCTCTCCTTCTGCGGCCTCTGCGTAAAGGCCCAGCTGCCTGTGGGGAGGACACCAGTGGGACAGTAGGGCTGCTGCTGTGACCATGCTCTTCCTGGGTTCAAGGATCAGGTGCTGCTGAGGGTGGTGGTGCTGCATCTTGGACACTTGCTGCTGTCTCTTGTGATGCAGAAGCCGATGGTCCAGGAAGGATGGAGGTAGAAGAGGCCAAAGATGGGCCTGCCACCTCTTCTTCAACACCAACGGGATCGATGACAGCCTCCGACTCCGACCCAGTCTCCCTCTTAGTGAGGTTGGACTTTTTTCTGTTATTAAGCAATAAACCAAAACAAAAAAATTAATAGTTGAGTCAATTGCTAACATAAGTTTATTATACATCTGTGACCTCGTCTCCCGGTAATTACCTACACACAACCTGCGATCCTCACAAGATCTCCTTCTCTATTCCGCTTTTATCTCCTCTTCCCACAATCGTATACAAGATTTATCTCGTGTATGACCCCTACTCTGGAACCCTCTACCACAACACATCAGACTCTTGCATACCATTGAAACCTTCAAAAAGAGCCTGAAGACCCACCTCTTCCGACAAGCCTATAACCTGCAGTAACCACCGATCGACCAAACCGCTGCACGACCAGCTCTATCCTCACCCACTGTATCCTCACCCATCCCTTGTAGATTGTGAGACTTCACAGGCAGGGTCCTCTCTCCTCCTGTACCAGTTATGACTTGAATTGTTTAAGATTATTGTACTTGTTTTTATTATGTATACCCCTCCTTACATGTAAAGCGCCATGGAATAAATGGTGCGATAACAATCAAAAATAATAATAACAATAATAATATTAATAAGAATTGTGTTGTGATGTTTTTACTTACGGTCTTAGATCCATACTGGGATCCAAAAAAGTCGATCGTAGTATATGTACTTTCGCTTTTTCGGTGGAGCTGCTGACCCACTTCTTGCCCGCTGCTGCCTTTCCCGGCAATATTGGTCTCTGATGCTGTGCCATCGTGTCATAACATCTTCCACTGCAATGACATGGCAAAAAATATTCTATAAGCTCATTCTGCACATTGGTTAAAACAGTTGGCATTGATTGATCATATTTTAACGATGCAAAAAAAATGCCTTCTTAAATGAATTTCCTAAAGTTTAAAATGCTTAAAAACAAAAAAACATTATAGACAATAAAATGAAACAACACAAGGCCAGGGTCTACTCCCCTCTGTACCAGTCTGGCGTTAACAAAAATAGTACCCAACGCAACATCTATATTATGTATGTACGTAAACACTTTCTCATGTTCAGCATCTTTGTTTTTGTCCAAAAATTTAAAAACAAATACCAGACTAAGCCCCCCAAAAATCGGCATGAAATCATGTAGGTCAAGCATTTTTCAATGTTAATTAATGTCGCAACATGAGTGTACTTACAAAGTTGTGTCTGCTCCGCACGTGTGCGTTGGTCAAAATCTGGGAATAGTCCTCCAAGCTGCCTCTTTCCTGGCCCAGTTGGAGTAGTTTGGATCCCGCTGGTCCCAGATTTCTGGCCTTTCTTGGACCAGGATGAGGAGCATATCCACGTTAATGATGGATGCCATGCTGCTTGCAACTCCGTGGAGGCGAGCGCCAGACTTCCGGGATGTCTGTCTGGCTTTTTCAGCTAATTAGCATGTGTGAGCTTCCTGATTGAGGGTTTGGCACATTTCCTGGAACCTGGAGATGTCTGGCGTATTTCTCGCAAGTCACACTGCTGGTCCGTGTGTAATCCGCATTTTTCGCTCCCCCATTGACTTTCATTGGTGGATTTTTTGCGCAATACTCTGACAAACGCAGCATGCTGCGATTTTCTAGGGCCGTACAAGACCGTATAATACGGATCCGTAAAATACGGCAGATACGAGCTGGGCCATAGAGAATCATTGTACAGTATGCAATCCATATTTTCTGCGCCTCTCATACGTCCGTAAAACTCGCTAGTGTGACGCCGGCCTTAGGATTGTCATGCTACAAGGTTTCAATTTATAATTACAGGGTGCGTCCAGGTTTGAGATGAAAGTCTGTAGTCTCTCTGTGACTGCACTCTGTGACTGTAGACTTCTGAATTCTCCCAGCGCATTCATTGCACACTTTTAGGATTCTCCCTTGGCGGTGGGCAAGAGTGGACGGTCATGTGAGCACAAACATGCTATTTGTATACTTCTGGCTACATTTTGACTAGACTTGTGCACGCTCGCTGAATTCATTTTCATTGTATGAGGCAACGCATGTGTAGTTGGCACGTGATTGCATGCAGTGACAGATTATAATGAGGTCAATCTGGGCGGTAGCCCAGGGCAAATTGACCACCGCCATCAGGGCATTACTGCCCTGACTGGTGTATGGGCACGGTGGGCAGAGGGGGCCCCATCTCATCTGCTCAACGGGCCCCTACCGGCGCTGCGGCAGTTTAACGATATTGACGTGCTGGCGCGCGCCCGCACGCCAATAGTTAACAGCCGCCAGCCGCATGTCGCCGGAGTCTGATTTCATTGTCAGTCGCCGGCGAGTGTGCGCTGCTGGAGGGAGCTTCGCCGCTGGAGCGCAGACAGGTGAGGAGAACTTGTTTTTGTTTGTTTTTTTATTGCAAACGGCAATCCAGGGGGCCCAGGCCAGAATGCTTGACACTGGGGGCAGAGATGCTGCAAACACTGTGGGCAATATGCTGGACACACTAGGGGCAATATGCTGGACACACTAGGGGCAATATGCTGGACACACTGGGGGCAATATGCTGGACACACTGGGGCAGAATGCTGGACACATTGGGGGCAATATGCTGGACACACAGGGCAATATGCTGGACACACTGGGGCAATATGCTGGACACACTGGGGCAGAATACTGGACACACTTGGGGCAATATGTTGGACACACTGGGGGCAAAATGCTGGACACACTGGGGCAGAATGCTGGACACACTGGGGCAGAATGCTGGACACATTGGGGGCAATATGCTGGACACACGGGGCAATATGCTGGACACACTGGGGCAATATGCTGGACACACTGGGGCAGAATACTGGACACACTTGGGGCAATATGTTGGACACACTGGGGGCAATATCCTGGACACACTGGGGGCAGGATGCTGGACACACTGGGGGCAATATGCTGGACACACTGAGGGCAGAATGCTGCACACTGGGGGCATGATGCTGGACACACTGGGGGCAGGATGCTGGACACACTGGGGGCAGAATGCTGGACACACTGGGGCAATATGCTGGACACACTGGGGCAAAATGCTGGACACACTGGGGGCAATATGCTAGACACACTGGGGCAGAATGCTGGACACACTGGGGGCAATATGCTGGACACACTAGGGCAGAATGCTGGACACACTGGGGGCAGGATGCTGGACACACTGGGGGCAGAATACTGGACACACTGGGGGCAGAATACTGGACACACTGGGGGCAGGATGCTGGACACACTGGGGGAAGGATGCTGGACACACTGGGGCAGAATGCTGGACATACTGGGGGCAATATGCTGGACACACTGGGGCAGAATGCTGGACACACTGGGGGCAATATGCTGGACACACTGGGGCAGAATGCTGGACACACTGGGGGCAATATGCTGGACACACTGGGGCAGAATGCTGGACACACTGGGGGCAATATGCTGGACACACTGGGCCAGAATGCTGGACACACTGGGGGCAGTATGCTGGACACACTTGGGGCAATATGCTGGACACACTGGGGGAAGAATGCTGGACACACTGGGGGCAGAATGCTGGACACACTGGGGGCAAAATGCTGGACACACTGGGGGCAATATGCTGGACACACTGGGGGCAATATGCTGGAGACACTGGGGGCAATATGTTGGACACAATGGGGGCAATATGCTGGAGACACTGGGGGCTGAATGCTGGACACTCTGGGGGCAATATGCTGGACACACTGGGGCAGAATTCTGGACACACTGGGGGCAATATGCTGGACACACTGGGGGCAATATGCTGGACACACTGGGGCAGAATGCTGGACACACTGGGGGTAGTATGCTGGACACACTGGGGCAATATGCTGGACACACTGGGGGCAATATGCTGGACACACTGGGGCAGAATGCTGGACACACTGGGGGCAGTATGCTGGACACACTGGGGGCAATATGCTGGACATACTGGGGGCAGAATGCTGGACACACTGGGGGCAATATGCTGGACACACTGGGGGCAATATGCTGGACACACTGGGGGCAATATGCTGGACACACTGGGGCAGAATGCTGGACACACTGAGGGCAGTATGCTGGACACACTTGGGGCAATATGCTGGACACACTGGGGGAAGAATGCTGGACACACTGGGGGCAGAATGCTGGACACACTGGGGGCAATATGCTGGACACACTGGGGGCAATATGCTGGACACACTGGGGGCAATATGCTGGAGACACTGGGGGCAATATGCTGGACACAATGGGGGCAATATGCTGGAAACACTGGGGGCTGAATGCTGGACACTCTGGGGGCAATGTGCTGGACACACTGGGGCAGAATGCTGGACACACTGGGGGCAATATGCTGGACACACTGGGGGCAGAATGCTGGACACACTGGGGGCAGTATGCTGAACACACTGGGGCAATATGCTGGACACACTGGGGGCAATATGCTGGACACACTGGGGCAGAATGCTGGACACACTGGGGGCAGTATGCTGGACACACTGGGGGCAATATGCTGGACATACTGGGGGCAGAATGCTGGACACACTTGGGGCAATATGCTGGACACACTGGAGGCAGAATGCTGGACACACTGGGGGCAGGATGCTGGACACACTGGGGGCAGAATGCTGGACACAGTGGGGGCAATATGCTGGACACACTGGGGCAGAATTTTGGACACACTGGGGGCAATATGCTGGACACACTAGGGGCAGGACTGGAGACATGAGCAGAATGTAGATATGGGGCATGATTGGAGACACGGGGCAGAATGAAAGACATGGGGCAGGATTGGAGACAGATCATGCAGGATCATGGGGCAGGATGGATACGATGGAGACAGATGGGGCAGGATGGGGAGATCATATGGATGGGAGAACATAAGGCTGGAGCCAGGAATGAGATACACGGGGCCAGGATGGGGGATATTATTACCATAGGGGCTAATTAAGGGATATTATTACTGCGGTGATGTATTTATTTTATTTTATTGAGGACACTGTTTTAAATGAGGGGGGCTGTCCTGTTACTGTGTAGAGTGACACTATGTTGCCTCTTTTTCTTTACGTGGTGTAATGTAGAAGTTGGGAAAAATTAAGTAATGTGTTCTGCAAGTGGAGCTCGAGATAACTGTGTTATTTCCTGCAGAGACGAGTCCTGGCTGGATGAAGTGATGGCGATCTGTGCTGGATAGAAGATGAAGGACTTCACCTAGAGACGTCACTGGTGAGTCAGTATAACCTATACACTGACACTATACACTGTATACTATATACAAAGCTCCTGTGTATAATGTCACCGGTGATCACTGTATTACCTCTACACAGACACTACATACTAAGTACAGATCTCCTGTGAATACTGGCACTTATGGTGATAGTATTGTGTTTTTTTGTTTTTTTTCTAACTGAAGGGTAAATTGACTAGATCAATGGATGTTTGACAGGTTATAGTTTCACACAGCAACTATTTTTCTGGAATAATCTGGTTCAGGTATATGATGACCCCTGTCGCATGACCCCGTCACATGACCCCATCACATGACCCCATCACATGACCGGGGGGCCCATAGTGTCTGAACAGCTCAGGGCCCTGGCTACCCTTAATCCTCCCCTGATCGCATGTATGTAAATTGCTGACACCAGAGAATCCTGAAAGCCTGCAGTGCGCTCTGTGAGAATTCAGAAGCCTGCAGTCACATAGAATGGCTGCAGGCTCATCACAAACTCGGACAACCTCTTTAATTCTCCTAACATAAATAAAAATATGAAAGTTATTTTTGCTTCCTTTTATTAGTGCATCCAGACAAAAAATAACTAGTGAACGTTTTCGGTCCCGCAAAGGACCTTTATCAGACAATTCTTTGACATGAACTGGATGTGGAAGCAATACAGGAAGAATTGGAGAGCATTAAACTTATGGCAGCCTGCTGCAACGGGTAAATAGTTGGGTGGTAGGACACCACTCAAAAGGAGAAAAAGTGCTGGGGTCTGAAACAACAGGGTTGCAGGAGCAAAGCCTGTGTCCGGATCAAGGGTGAAGGAGCGCACAGGCTTCACTTGCTGGAGCGCACAGGCTTCCGGGTTCGGCCTTCTGCGGGCCTCTGGATCGCTGAACACCGCTTGGAGCACGCCGTTCCTCATGGGGACCTGCTCTTGGACCCGGGAAGGAGGAGGGGAATATGTTCACCTGCACTGGGGGCAGGGTTTATTACTATATAAACCTGCCTGAAGACACCTCCAGGTAAGACTGATCCCTGTCAGTATGGACGGCGCTTCCTGTCCTTCATCTGCAGAGCCCAGCGCTGCCCCAGCTCATGTAAGTTCATTGCGGGGTGGGTCCGAGGCCAGGGCTAGTGGAGGGGGTCCCTTCTTACACCACTCTCCCTCTTTTTGCAGGGAGACAAGTCTGCCCAGAAAGCCCCGGCCAAATGTGCCATCTGCAGTTTGAAGCTTCCATCTCTATAGGAGAAGAAGCTTTGTCAGGGGTGCACGGATAAAGTTGTCAGAGCTGAGCAGCCCTCTCTCATTTAAGAAATCTGTGCCCTGGTTAAGCATGAGGTCTAGTCCTCTCTAGCCACCTTCAATCCTCCTCCCCCGCCACCTCTGTTGCTGGGTCCATCTCCTTTTAAAAATGGAAAATTCTAATTCTGGCTCTGAGTCTGAACACTTATTATTCTTCCTCTTCAGAGAAGTGGGGAGAATCTTCATCATCTAAGTCTACGGAGGCAATGAATATATTTTTTTCTCTTCTGATTATATAGAAGAGCTAGTAACTGCTGTACGTAACACAATGGGGTTACAGGAGGAATCAGTTCCTCAGTATATACAAGTTGAAATGTTTGGAGGATTAAAGTCGGAGAGACAGATGGGTTTCCCGGTACATAGAAGCATCCTGGATCTAATAAGGAATGGGCGCTCCCAGAGAAACATCTAACTACCCCCTCAGAACTGAAACATAGGTTTCCCTTAGAAGGGGTTTCTCCTACATGGGACGTACCTAAAGTGGATATACAGGTGGCGGATTCCTCACAGCTGAAGGATCCAATGGACAGGAAAATAGAAAGCTTGTTGAGGAAATCATGGGAAACATCCACCTCGGGGTTAAGATCCAACATTGCCTCCACCTGTGTTGAGTCAATAAGGATTGATGCTAGATCCTTTCTCCAATCTAATTCTGCTCGACGAGCCCTCTGGCTCAAGATGTGGAGCGGAGATGTCACCTCCAAAATTAAGCTATGCTCAATTCCCTTTAAAGGTGATTATGTCTTTGGTCCCGCTCAGGATAAAATTCTGGAAAAAGCCACGGATAGAAAAAACGCCCTTCCTGAGCAAAAACCTATCAGGAAGCATTTTTTTTGTGCCTCCCAATCTTATACTTCCCAGTCGAGAGGTAAAGGAAAAACTGGGAGATGGAGCTATGCCAAGGGGAAGGGAAAAAATATCCTCGTTCCCCAGCAGCAGCAGCCCCAGCAGGACAAACAATGACTCCATTCCGGTGGGGGGGAGGCTCGCAAATTTCTTCCACCATTGGTGGGCCATTACTAATTGTCAGTGGGTACTCAATGTCATCCGAGAGGGCCTCCTTATAGAGTTCATATCTTCCCCCCCTCAGAATCTGAGCATTACCTCCTCAACATGCCATCAATGATGATGGCAGGCCTTGGAAATCTCTTAAAATCAAACGCAATCTCCCCAGTACCCCCCGAGAAATGGGGTACAGGTCATTACTCTCGTATTTTCCTGGTAAAGAAACCATCGGGGGAGGCACGAGTCATAATAAATCTAAAAGACCTCAATCATCACATTCTATATCGCAGATTCAAAATGGAATCAGTGAAATCCACTATTCCCCCGATTTTTTCATGGCAACCATCGACCTAAAAGATGCGTACTTCCATGTGCCGATTCACCCTTGACACTAAAAATATCTCAGGTTCGCAATACAGTACAACCAGCAGGTAAAGCACTTTCGGCATTTTCTCAGCGCTGAGAGTCTTCTCCAGGATAATGGTGGTGTTGTATATCTGGGGACAGGGAATCTGTATTGTACCTTACTTTGGCGATCTATTAATAATAGCCCCCTTGGCTCAGACTCTCAGCGATCATGTTTCAAGGACTATCGATATTCTCAGAACCCTAGGATGGCTCCCAAATCTGAAGAAGTTCCAGTGCCAACCTTCCAAATCAAGGAAGTTTCTGGTGGTTCTATTAGACTCTGTTAAACAGAAGTCTTTTCTCCCAGAAGATCATCGCCGGGCTATAATGAGGAAAATTACAGATTTCAGAGAAGAAAGATCTCCGACTCTTCGGAAAGCCATGTTGGTTCTAGGCTCCATGACAGCCTGCATACAATCAGTGTCCTGGGCACAGGCCCACTCCAGAACCCTTCAAGCCCACATCCTCGGAAACTGGGATGGAAATCCGGGCTCTCTAAAAAGAGAGTGCACACTTCGGGGCATCCCTGGCAGGGTGGTTGAACTCCAAAAATATCCGCAGGGGCGGGAGCTGGTCACAATCCCCCTGGTGATGATTACAACCGATGCCAGCAAACGAGGCAGGGGGGCCATGATATCACATACTTCTTTCCAGGGACACTGGAATCAGACAACGAGCACCAGGTCCTCCAACTTCAGGGAACTCAAGGCAGTGGAGGAAGCCCTCCTGGCTGCAGGCGACCTAATAGCCGGAAATCATATCAAAGTTTATTCAGACAACACAACTACAGTTGCTCACCTCAGACATCAGGGGAGCTCAAAATTCAACAGCCTAAGAGGCATCTCAGACCGAATATTCTGTTGGGCCAAAAAGCACCTTCTCTCCTTGACAGCCGTCCATTTAAAGGGGTCCTCCAATCTACAGGGGGATTTCCTGAGTCGCCAAGACATTCAACGGGGGAATGGAGCCTGAACAGAAGTCTTCAAAATGCTGGTGGACAGATGGGGGCCTACCAGAAATCGATTTGTTTGCCTCAGAACAAAACACACAGGTCCAGGCTTTCTTTTCTCTGAATCCCAGGGACAACTCCAGAGGAGTGGATGCCTTGGCCCAGCCATGGAGTTTCCGATTAGCCTATGCTTTCCCGCCAATCCAAATACTGGTGAAAACCCTTCAGAAGATCTGGGAGGATCAGGTTCCGACCATACTAGTAGCTCCAGTATGGCCGAAAAGAAGCTGGTTCAACCTCATCATCAAGCAACAGATAGACGGACCAGTCCACCTGCAAGTAGAAGCCGATCTTCTTCTTCAGGGGCCCCTTCAACATCAAAACCCTCCAAAGTTGAACCTAGCTGCCTGGTTACTGAGGCTCAGGTCTTGAGAGCTAAGGGGCTGTCGGATGCCGTAATTGCTACTTTGCAAAGATCCAGGAAGCCAGTTACTAATGCGATCTATAATAAAGTCTGGAAAAAAATTTCTTCTTTCTACCTACTTAGTCCAGATCCACTTCACCCAAATATTTTGCAAATATTGGACTTCCTTCAGTGGGGGTTAGAGTTAGGCCTTTGACCCAGCACGCTGAAGGTTCAAGTTTCTGCTCTCGGCACTGTTTTTGACCAGGACCTAGCCAACCACCGCTGGATCAGAAGATGCATGATATTGGCTCACAGATCACTTCCCAGGAAACAACCCATTGTGCCTTCATGGGACCTAAATCTAGTCCTTAAGGGACTCACACAAACGCTGTTCTGTCCTCACTAGCTGAGGCAGGCTCATACGTAGCTATACAGTCAGCTAAACCGCTATACCGGGGTCCAATAAGGAGACTGTGGTTGAGTCTGTGCTTTATTAAACATAGTGGTATATTGATGCGGTGAAACTGTGAACAATGATATACATAGAATCAGTGCATGGTATAGAACAGATACATACTACACATGATATACATTATGCATAACATTTAGAAAGCTAGTAACTGAACTAGGAGTACAACTGGTTAAACTAGGCTACTATAGAGCAGAAATATCTACAGAAAGCATAAAGACATACCGGCAATGCAATCGCAAGGGGGATGAAGTGAAGCGTCTTTCCTTGAAGGCAAACTGAAGAAAGTGAAAGGAAAAATGGAGGGAAATAGAGGCTGAGCTACCATAATGCATTGCAAAGGAGGAGGAGAATCAGACATGGATAATACAAACACAGAAGATTGAACTGCCAACATAACTCTGGCCGCTAGAGGGAGCCAAAGCATCACAAACAAATAAAGGTATGAATATCCATACTGAGAAACCTGCAATTATGCAAAGAGATAATCAGGGTAACAATATTAGATGGCGGAGGCAGAACACTCCCCGTCTGGCATCAACGGATGTCAATACTCCTTTCTTCCGAAGGCAACAATAGGACCAGTTCAGATACCGGTCTGGAAAATGTCTTAGGCTCATTCCCTTTGGTCATCCTTAGCTCAACTTTGCAGACATTGCCGTCCTTGCTCGGGAACGTTGCGGTAACTAGACCAAGTGGCCACTGGTTCCGGTGAATCTGACAGTCTTTCACAAGAACAAGGTCACCTATGTTCAGATTAGGTTTAGTAGATTGCCACTTCGTACGTGGCTGCAGGGTAGACAAATATTGTTTGCGCCACCTGTCCTAGAAAGTATTTGCAAGACTTTGTACCTGTCTCCATTGGCGCTTGTAGAGGTCCTTAGCGTCGAATCCTCCTGGAGGGGCACTGGACAGTCCTGTTTTCTGGGTAAGTAGAGTAGCTGGAGTCAATAACAAGAGCTCCTCAGGGTCGTTAGAAACTGGAACCAGGGGTCTTGCATTGATTATAGCTGCAGCTTCAGCCATGAAGGTGATTAGGCTTTTGTGGGTAAGCCTCGCTGCTCCTTTACATTTTTCCATGTCAAGAGTTCTGGTGGTCCTGAATGAGCGAGCTATATGAGTCAGGCAGGTAATGGCTCGAGTAAGTGACTTCCAACTTGAGAATCTGTCGAACCTGCAAGATCCAAGCTGGATAACAGAGGTCATTGTATGTAGTGTAGACACCTGAGGGCGGATTTCAGCATCTGAGTCCTCTCCTACTAGTTCAAAGGTGTCCGGAAAACATTCCTCAATGTACAATAGTTTTGGTCCAGAGAGCCACGTTGTGCTTCCTAGTCGACTTGCGTCAACTGCTCTAGTTGCATGATCCGCTGGATTCTAATCTGTGAGTATGTAATGCCACTGTTTGGATGAACTGATCTCCTGATTCGTAGCACTCTGTTATTGGCATAAACGTAGAATCGCCTGGTTTCGTTGTGGATATATCCCAGGACTACTTTGCTGTCTGAGTAGAACTTTGCCTGTGTCAGGTCGATATCCATTTCGGATGCGATGAACTCCGCTAACTCAACGGCTAAGACTGCGGCACAAAGCTCTAACCTGGGTATAGTGTGCTCTGGTTGTGGTGCGAGTTTAGCCTTTCCCATTATGAAACCAATGTGGCACTGACATTTAGAGTCTACAGTTCTGAGGTAGGCAACAGCGGCAATTGCTTTGACAGAAGCATCTGCAAATACGTAGTCTTTGTCTTTGTATTTCAGTAGATGGCACAGGGGTGTATGGTCTCGGCACATGCAGGTTGGAGAGTGCCGCTAACGAGTTCTTCCACTCTTCCCACTGGATCCTCTTATCAGGTGGCAGAGGTGCATCCCAGTCAGATGTTTCCCTAGTTAAGTCTCTTAGTAGGGCCTTGCCTTGTATAGTAACAGGAGCTGCGAAACCCAAGGGATCGTACAGACTATTGATGGTAGACAGGATGCCTCTATGTGTGAAAGGCCTTTCTTCCTGGCTGACCTGAAAGGTGAAAGTGTCTGATCCAGGTCTCTGAGACCATTACATAGGTCCTGAGAAGGGAATGCTTCCATGAGTTCTTGGCTGTTTGAGGCTATTTTATGAAGTCTAAGGTTCGAGCAGGCAAGCATGTCCTGGGCTCTCCTGAGAAGACTGATGGCAGTATCATTTGAAGGCATGGCTTTTAGACAGTCGTCGACATAAAAGTCCTTTTCTATGAATTGTCTGACATCTGCTCCGTATTCTGCTTCTCCTTCCTGAGCCGACCTTTTGAGTCCGTAAATGGCGACTGCAGGTGAAGGACTGTTGCCAAAGATGTGCACTCTCATGCGATACTCTGTGACTTCTTTAGTAGGATCATTGTCTCTGTACCAGAAGAGTCTTAGGAAGTTCCTGTCTCTCTCTCTCACAAGGAAACAATGGAACATTTGCTGGATGTCAGCGATGAAGGCAATGGAATCCTTACGGAAGTGCATAAGTACACCCAGTAGTTTGTTATTGAGGTCTGGTCCTGTCAGCAGAACGTCATTCAGGGAGACATCATTAAATTTAGCACTGGAATCAAACACGACTCTGATCTGGCCTGGTTTCTTAGGGTGGTATACTCCGAACATGGGTAGGAACCAGCATTCTTCAGAGTCTTTGAGAGTGGGAGCTAGTTCTGCGTGACAGTTTTCAAAAATCTTTGACATGAAGGAGAAAAAGTGATCTTTCATCTCTGGTTTCTTTTGCAGATTACGTTTGAGAGAGGAGAAACGTTGTAATGCCTGATTTCTGTTGTTCGGTAGACGTGGTCTGTGGGTTTTGAAGGGAAGAGGTGCGACCCAGCTGTTGGTCTCATCTTTAAGGAGTCCCTTGTCCATTACCTCTAAGAACAACTTGTCCTCTGCCGACATTGCCACTTGGTTGCCCTGTTTAGTTCTCTGGAAGACTGTGCACCCTAACTGATCCTCATAGCTTCCCGACACTATATTGCTGTCGTGAGTAAAGTCTATTAAATGATCAGGTAGTTGGATGCTGTGTGGCAGTTCCCTGACATGGAACTCATTGTTACAAGGTTGAAACAGAGATGGACGTCCTTTCTCCAATGTATTTGTCAGCATGCTTTTCACAGAAAATGGGGCGTGCATGCGTCCCAAGCATACGTTGCCAATTATGACCCATCCTAGGTCTAGCCTTTGGGCATAGGGAGCATTGTGGAGTCCATTGATATGACGTCTCACTTTATGAACCTGCAGGATATCTCTCCCCAACAGCAGAATTATCTGGGCCTGATGGTCGAGTTCCGGTATAAGGTGTGCTATTCGTTTTAAGTGAGCGTGATGGATTGCTACATCTGGGGTAGGGATTTCAGATCTGTTGTCTGGGATCTGGTTACATTCGATGATCGTAGGTAGCGGTAGGCAGAATTGTCCATCTAAAGACTCGATTTGGTAGTCAGTAGCTTTCCTGCCTGCTGTTGTCACAGTACCTGCACACGTCTTTAAGGAGTAGGGAGTGCTTGGCCCTTTGATGTTGAATAGGTCAAAGAACGTTGATCTAGCCAAGGATCGATTACTTTGATCATCCAAGATAGCATACAGTCTTACAGCTTGGTCTCTATGGCCCTTCGGGTATACTCTGACGAGGCATATTTTTGAACAGGACCTACTGTCTATTGTCCCTTTGCAGACTTCTGTACACTGTGAAGTGATCTCTGGCGTAGCTGTATCAGTGTTCCTTTCCTCCCCGTCCCGCCATGCTCACTGTCAGCTGGCATATTTTGTGTACTCCATGGAGCTGGGCCAGGGTGTAGAGCGGTGTTATGGTCTGTGGTGCCACATTCTGTGCATTTTACACTGACCTTGCAATCCTTGGCGAGATGAGTTGTGGACGAGTAGCACTTGTAGCAGATACCGTTTTCTTTCAGGAAGCTTCTGTGATCTGGCATAGATTTTCCTCTGAAGGCTCTGCATTTCAGGAGAGGATGAGGCTTCTGATGAATTGGGCACTGCTTGTCAGGGTCCTGCACCTTTGTCTCTGATTGGGAGCAGCCAGCAGACCTGTAATTAGAACCTGGAGAAGAAACATAAGTCTTGTGTACTTCCACAGATGTTCTGCGTGGATTTGCAGGTGGTGATGGTGTGGCATATGGTATTGCAAAGTCAAAGCTGGGATGGTTTCTAATTCTCGCTTGTTGGTGTATGAAGTCTACAAAAACGAAGAAGGGAGGGAATGGAACGGTGTGTTTGTATTTGTACGTGGAACCATGTGTGAGCCACCTCTCCTGTAGATTGTAGGGCAACTTCTGGACTATAGGGTTAACACCTCTGGCTGTGTCGAGGAATGCAAGTCCCTGTAGGTCGTCCTCGTATTTGGCAACTTGGACTTCCTTTAGCAGGTCGCTTAGCTCTCTAAGTTTCTGGAGACCTTTGTTAGATATTTTAGAAAAGTCATCGATTCTTTTGAACAAGGCTCTTTCTATTACTTCTGCTGAGCCGAAACACTCATCCAGCCTCTTCCAGATCTCTTTGAGGCCAGTCTCAGGGCGGTTTTTATTGATGTCTCTGATCCTTACTGCATGTTTGACTGACTCTTCTCCCAGGTATTTCACTAACAGGTCTATCTCTTCCCTGTGTTGTAGTCCCAAGTCTCTAATGACATTTTGGAAGGAAGCTTTCCAAGCTCTGTAACCTTCAGCTCGGTCAGTGAATTTCATGAGTCCCTTGGCAACCAGTTCACGTCGTGTGAAGAACTTGGCAAATTCTGTCGTGAACCGGTTGTCAGCAGAGTATACTGGTGATGGGTTGCCCTGATAGTGATGTGAGGTGTGTTCGTACCTGTTAGTGTCCTCAGGGTGGCGCCAGCCGGTGTCGTATTGCTTCGGCCTGATGTACGGTGTGTCAGCAGGGTGATCCACGTTGGTTACCTGGTGAGGGGTAAGGTAGTCATTAGCAGAGTTGTTTTGCCTCACATTTTCGAGTTTGTTTCTGTCCTGAGCCTCGTGACGACTCTTGCTCACTTTGCTGGAGGTGTCGTATTCTGGTTTTGGTACAGGGTTATAGTTTGGATCAGGAAGTTCATTAACATACTGAGATGTGCGTTGTGGTGAGTCTTGCAGTGGAAACTCCAGACTCGACGTACTGCTTTGGCTATGCAGCTTCGGATTTTGCGCGGCCTCTAGCGATTCTGCTTCGGCGAGGGCTGCGGCAGCTTCCCTTTTTGCTGCTAGGCTTTCTAAGGCGGCATCCACGCGCGCCTTCTCTAATTTAAGTTGCATCTCTTGGTCAGCAAAGCTCGCTCGCATTTTGGCAGCTTCAGCATTTGCACGGGCAATGGCGACCGCGCTGCTGATAGATGTTGTCTTTGAGGAGACGGAAGTAACAGATCTTGTCCTATGTGATTTGTGAGACATGGTGTCTTGGGAAAGTGCTTGGCTGTGCAGAGATTGCTGTAGATGTATTTAGACTTTGAGTAGCCGGTGATTTGAATCCCACTAGTTGGATGGCTGCCGTTTCACTGTTCTGTCCTCACTAGCTGAGGCAGGCTCATACGTAGCTATACAGTCAGCTAAACCGCTATACCGGGGTCCAATAAGGAGACTGTGGTTGAGTTTGTGCTTTATTAAACGTAGTGGTATATTGATGCGGTGAAACTGTGAACAATGATATACATAGAATCAGTGCATGGTATAGAACAGATACATACTACACATGATATACATTATGCATAACATTTAGAAAGCTAGTAACTGAACTAGGAGTACAACTGGTTAAACTAGGCTACTATAGAGCAGAAATATCTACAGAAAGCATAAAGACATACCGGCAATGCAATCGCAAGGGGGATGAAGTGAAGCGTCTTTCCTTGAAGGCAAACTGAAGAAAGTGAAAGGAAAAATGGTGGGAAATGGAGGCTGAGCTACCATAATGCATTGCAAAGGAGGAGGAGAATCAGACATGGATAATACAAACACAGAAGATTGAACTGCCAACATAACTCTGGCTGCTAGAGGGAGCCAAAGCATCACAAACAAATAAAGGTATGAATATCCATACTGAGAAACCTGCAATTATGCAAAGAGATAATCAGGGTAACAATATTAGATGGCGGAGGAAGAACAAACGCCGTTCAAGCCCTTGTCTTCCTGCACTCCTCAACTCCTTTCATACAAAGCTGCTTTCCTTGTGGCGATAACCACAGCAAGACGCGTGGGAGAGCTGCAAGCCTTATCGATTAGAGAACCCTATTTAATGATTACGGATGACTCTATAATTCTTCGTCTTGATCCATCTTTTCTTCCGAAAGTGGCGTCTGATTTTCACCCATCTCAGAACATCATCCTCCCATCCTTCTGTCAGAATCCGACAAATTCAAAAGAGGAAGAGTTCCATACTCTAGATGTTAAGAGGACTATTCTACACTACCTTGAGCAAACTAGATCTTTAAGAGTTGATCAGAATTTGTTCCTCCATCTGTCAGGTCAGAATAAGGGGAAGAAGGTGGCAAAATCTACCATCTCCAATTGGATCAAGAGGGTCATACATGAAACATATCTAGCCCAGAACACAACACCTCCGATCGGGGTCAAAGCCCACTCTACAAGATCTACTTCAGTTTCATGGGCAGAAAGAGCAGGCGCTTCCATGGAGGAGATCTGCAGGGCCGCAACATGGTCTTCACCTCATACCTTCACCAAACACTACAGATTAGACTTATTGTCTAATTATTCCCCCTAGTGCAGAATAGGTTGCTACTCCTCCTATGCTGTCGTGGAAGGTGACTAGAGAAAATAGAATTAGACTTACCGGTAATTCGGTTTCTAGGAACCTTCCACGACAGCACTAATTCCCTCCCTTGTTTCCTTGGTTAAATCCTGGGACCATTAAGGTAGCTAGTGCTATGGTATCCGTTATAAGTCACTGGCGAATAGGAGGTAGGAAGGGCCTTTTAACCTCTTGTGCTTCATGTCCCCCATTAGGGAATGGAGACACCCGCCAATGCTGTCGTGGAAGGTTCCTAGAAACTGAATTACCGGTAAGTCTATTTCTATTTTCGTGCCCACTCACACTTTTCTCCACGATATTGTCACCTCACACTTTTCCCTTCAATAGTGTCCTCACACGTTTCTCCCTCCTCATACTGTTTCCTCTCAAAATCCCTCCTCAAAATCATACTGTCTCTTCATATATTTACCCCCTCACTCTCCATACTACCTCCTCATACATACACCCGACTCCCCATACTATGTCTGAACACATCCCATCACCCTCACTCCCCACAACTTTTTCCCCTCACTACTCTTATGGTGTACGCACCTATACCCAACTCACCATACTGTGTTTGAACACATCCCCCACTCTCTCTCCATACTGTGTCTGCATACATTCCCTCCTTTGCTCCTCATATTGCATTCGCACCCGCCCATTGTCCCCACCAATCCCCTACCCACCATACTGTGTATGCACCCATCCCCCTCATACATTCCCCCTCACTCCTCATACTGTGTCCACACCCATCCCCCAACTCACCATACTGTGTCTGCACCCATCTCCCATACTCACCATACTGTGTCTGCTCCCATCCCCCATACTGTTTTCTCATATATTACCCCAATCTCCCCCTTGCTCCTCATACTGTGCCTTCAAATTTGTCTTACTCCCCATATTGTGCATGCACCTGTCCCTTCCTTGCTCCCCAAACTTGTGTTCTCAAATTGTCACGCCGTTAACGGCGATAAAGGGGCAGGACGGCATACTGGGACCCGCACCTGTCCCTGCCACTATAATGGGGCCCTGGCTTTCCCTTATCTCAGGGGTACCTATGATGGTTAGGAGGCCTGAGCCGTCAGCTTATCCCTGTCTCCTGTGCAAACCCTATCAGTGGCCCCCTCTCCCCCCAAGGGAGGTGGACTGCTCCAGTGTATAAATACAACAATAAACAGGGTATACAGACAAGGTAACTAAAAGTCTCAAACTCACCAAATGCTTACACAACCACAGAGGCAACACAGAGAAGGGAAGAGAAGGAAAAAACTTGGAAAGAAAACAGGTTTAACATGCAACCAAAACAGCAGAAACCTATCTCTGTAAATAAACCTCCAAGCTCCCAATACCACACTCCTTCAACCTCCACGCCAGGCAGCATAACTGATCACTGACAATAGCTGTAGTCAAGGCTGGGTCTATATAGAGGAGGAGATTACAAAATCCACTTCAGCTGAGAGACCCAACTCTCAGCAACTCAGCAACAAGGTTAACTCCTGCACTGCTGGCACAAAGCAGCCAGGTCAGAATACAGGAGAAGAGCTTCTGTTCACTGTGTGTGAATGAGGCCCAGAGCGCTGCAGCTCTCTGTCGCGGTAGCCCCGTGACACAAATATTCCCAAATACACTAAATCTCCCCCACCCTAAATCATCGGTGTCTTCCACTCCACTGCAGCACTTACCATCAATGTGCGCTTGTGCAGCGCTGGCGAGTGACGTCAGTAGTGTGATCACATGACCTGATCACGCTGCTGACATCACCCTGATCCAGCGGTCAGAGCTTCAATTGTACTCGTGTCTGAAAGTATTGTTCTGTTGTGAATTCTGTGGTCAAGATCCCTCCTGTGGTCATGAGTGGTACTTCGGCTGGTTCTGTGTATGAGCTTCCTCTGGTGGATGTGAGTGGGGCTGCGGCTTCTGAGTTCCCTTCCTCAGGTGATGAGGTTAAGTCATTAGGTGCTGCTCTATTTAACTCCACCTAGTTCTTTGTTCCTGGCCTCCAGTCAATGTTCCAGTATTGGTCTTGCTCTCTCTCCTGGATCGTTCTTGTGGCCTGTCTGCCCTGCATAAGCTAAGTTCTGCTTGTGTTTTGTTTGCTTTTTTTTTCTGTCCAGCTTGCTATATTGGTTGTCTTGCTTGCTGGAAGCTCTGGGACGCAGAGGGAGCACCTCCGTGCCGTTAGTTGGTGCGGAGGGTCTTTATGCGCCCTCTGCGTGGTTGTTTGTAGGTTTTTGTGCTGGCCGCAAAGCTATCTTTCCTATCCTCGGTCTATTCAGTAAGTCGGGCCTCACTTTGCTAAAATCTATTTCATCTCTGTGTTTGTATTTTCATCTTTACTCACAGTCATTATATGTGGGGGGCTGCCTTTTCCTTTGGGGAATTTCTCTGAGGCAAGTTAGGCTTATTTTCTATCTTCAGGGCTAGCTAGTTTCTCAGGCTGTGCCCGAGGCGCCTAGGTCTGGTCAGGAGCGCTCCACGGCTACCTCTAGTGTGGTGTGATAGGATTAGGGATTGCGGTCAGCAGAGTTCCCACGTCTCAGAGCTCGTCCTATGTTATTAGTAACTATCAGGTCACTTTGTGTGCTCTTAACCACCAGGTCCATTGTGTTTCTGAATCACCAGTTCATAACAGTACTGGAGGCCCAAAGTACTAATGCTTCTCAATAGAGGGAAAAGAGAAGTTCTGAGACCATTTTTTTTCTCTGCACTGTGTTTTGTCTTTCTTTTCCCCTAGACATTTGGGTGGTTCAGGACACAGGTGTAGTGATGGACATTAAAGGTCTGTCTTCTTGTGTGGATCATCTCACTGCAAGAGTACAAAATATTCAAGACTTTGTGGTTCAGAATTCTATGTTAGAACCAAGAATTCCTATTCCTGATTTGTTTTCTGGAGATAGAGCTAAGTTTCTGAGTTTTAAAAATAATTGTAAACTGTTTCTGGCTTTGAAACCCCGCTCCTCTGGTGACCCAGTTCAACAAGTTAAGATCATTATTTCTTTATTACGTGGCGACCCTCAAGACTGGGCATTTTCCCTTGCGCCAGGAGATCCTGCATTATGTAATATTGATGCGTTTTTTCTGGCGCTCGGATTGCTTTATGATGAACCTAATTCAGTGGATCAGGCAGAGAAAAATTTGCTGGCTCTGTGTCAGGGTCAGGATGAGGTAGAGATATATTGTCAGAAGTTTAGGAAGTGGTCTGTGCTGACTCAATGGAATGAATGTGCGCTGGCAGCAATTTTCAGAAAGGGTCTCTCTGAAGCCCTTAAGGATGTCATGGTGGGATTTCCTATGCCTGCTGGTCTGAATGAGTCTATGTCTTTGGCCATTCAGATCGATCGACGCTTGCGTGAGCGTAAAACTGTGCACCATTTGGCGGTATTACCTGAGCATAAACCTGAGCCTATGCAATGTGATAGGACTTTGACCAGAGCTGAACAGCAAGAACACAGACGTCGGAATGGGCTGTGTTTTTACTGTGGTGATTCCACTCATGCTATCTCCGATTTTCCTAAGCGCACTAAGCGGTTCGCTAGGTCTGCCACCATTGGTACGGTACAGTCGAAATTTCTTTTGTCCGTTACTTTGATCTGCTCTTTGTCATCCTATTCTATCATGGCATTTGTGGATTCAGGCGCTGCCCTGAATTTGATGGACTTGGAGTTTGCTAGGCGCTGTGGGTTTTTCTTGGAGCCCTTACAGTATCCTATTCCATTGAGAGGAATTGATGCTACGCCTTTGGCCAAGAATAAGCCTCAATACTGGACCCAGCTGACCATGTGCATGGCTCCTGCGCATCAGGAGGATATTCGCTTTTTGGTGTTGCATAATCTGCATGATGTGGTCGTGTTGGGGTTACCATGGCTACAAGTCCATAACCCAGTATTGGATTGGAAATCAATGTCTGTGTCCAGCTGGGGTTGTCAGGGGGTACATGGTGATGTTCCATTTCTGTCTATTTCGTCATCCGCCCCTTCTGAGGTCCCAGAGTTCTTGTCGGATTACCGGGATGTATTTGATGAGCCCAAGTCCAGGGCCCTACCTCCGCATAGGGATTGCGATTGTGCTATCGATTTGATTCCTGGTAGTAAGTTTCCTAAGGGTCGACTGTTTAATTTGTCTGTGCCTGAGCACGCCGCTATGCGGAGTTACGTAAAGGAATCCTTGGAGAAGGGTCATATTCGCCCGTCGTCGTCGCCATTGGGAGCAGGGTTCTTTTTTGTGGCCAAGAAGGATGGTTCACTGAGACCTTGTATTGATTACCGCCTTCTAAATAAAATCACAGTCAAATTTCAGTACCCCTTGCCGCTGCTGTCTGATTTGTTTGCTCGGATTAAGGGGGCTAGTTGGTTCACCAAGATAGATCTTCGTGGTGCGTATAATCTTGTGCGTATTAAACAGGGCGATGAATGGAAAACAGCATTTAATACACCCGAGGGCCATTTTGAGTACCTGGTTATGCCATTCGGGCTTTCTAATGCTCCATCAGCATTTCAGTCCTTTATGCATGACATCTTCCGAGAGTACCTGGATAAATTCCTGATTGTATACTTGGATGATATTTTGGTCTTCTCGGATGATTGGGAGTCTCACGTGAGGCAGGTTAGAATGGTGTTCCAGGTCCTGCGTGCGAATTCTTTGTTTGTGAAGGGGTCAAAGTGTCTCTTTGGTGTTCAGAAGGTTTCATTTTTGGGTTTCATTTTTTCCCCTTCTACTATCGAGATGGACCCTGTTAAAGTTCAGGCCATTTATGATTGGACTCAGCCGACATCTCTGAAGAGTCTGCAAAAGTTCCTGGGCTTCCTGGGCAATTTTTATTGTCGCTTCATCAATAATTTTTCTAGTATTGCTAAACCGTTGACTGATTTAACCAAAAAGGGTGCTGATGTGGTCAATTGGTCTTCTGCTGCTGTGGAAGCTTTTCAGGAGTTGAAGCGTCGTTTTTCTTCTGCCCCTGTGTTGTGCCAACCGGATGTTTCGCTGCCGTTCCAGGTCGAGGTTGATGCTTCTGAGATTGGAGCAGGGGCTGTTTTGTCGCAAAGAAGTTCTGATGGCTCGGTGATGAAACCATGTGTCTTCTTTTCCAGGAAGTTTTCGCCTGCTGAGCGCAATTACGATGTTGGCAATCGAGAGTTGCTGGCCATGAAGTGGGCATTCGAGGAGTGGCGTCATTGGCTTGAAGGAGCTAAGCATCGCGTGGTGGTCTTGACTGATCACAAGAACTTGACTTATCTTGAGTCTGCCAAACGGTTGAATCCTAGACAGACTCGTTGGTCGCTGTTTTTCTCCCGTTTTGACTTTGTGGTTTCGTACCTTCCGGGCTCTAAAAATGTGAAGGCGGATGCCCTGTCTAGGAGTTTTGTGCCCGACTCTCCGGGTTTGCCTGAGCCGGCGGGTATTCTCAAAGAGGGGGTAATTTTGTCTGCCATCTCCCCTGATTTGCGGCGGGTGCTGCAAAAATTTCAGGCTAATAGACCTGACCGTTGCCCAGCGGAGAAACTGTTTGTCCCTGATAAATGGACGAGTAGAGTTATCTCTGAGGTTCATTGTTCGGTGTTGGCTGGTCATCCTGGAATCTTTGGTACCAGAGATTTGGTGGCTAGATCCTTTTGGTGGCCGTCTCTGTCATGGGATGTGAGTTCGTTTGTGCAGTCCTGTGGGATTTGTGCTCGGGCTAAGCCCTGCTGTTCTCGTGCCAGTGGGTTGCTTTTGCCCTTGCCGGTCCCAAAGAGGCCCTGGACACATATCTCTATGGATTTTATTTCGGATCTCCCCATCTCTCAAAAGATGTCGGTCATTTGGGTGGTTTGTGATCGCTTCTCTAAGATGGTCCATTTGGTACCCTTGTCTAAATTGCCCTCCTCCTCTGATTTGGTGCCATTGTTTTTCCAGCATGTGGTTCGTTTACATGGCATTCCGGAGAACATCGTTTCTGACAGAGGTTCCCAGTTTGTTTCGAGGTTTTGGCGAGCCTTTTGTGCTAGGTTGGGCATTGATTTGTCTTTTTCCTCGGCTTTCCATCCTCAGACAAATGGCCAAACTGAACGAACCAATCAGACCTTGGAAACATATCTGAGATGTTTTGTTTCTGCTGATCAAGATGATTGGGTGTCCTTTTTGCCGTTGGCTGAGTTCGCCCTTAATAATCGGGCCAGCTCGGCTACTTTGGTTTCGCCGTTTTTCTGCAATTCTGGTTTCCATCCTCGTTTCTCTTCAGGGCAGTTTGAGTCTTCAGACTGTCCTGGTGTGGATACTGTGGTGGATAGGTTGCAGCAGATTTGGACTCATGTAGTGGACAATTTGACATTGTCCCAGGAGAAGGCTCAACGTTTCGCTAACCGCAGGCGCTGTGTGGGTCCCCGACTTCGTGTTGGGGATTTGGTTTGGTTGTCGTCTCGTTATATTCCTTTGAAAGTTTCCTCTCCTAAGTTTAAGCCTCGTTTCATTGGTCCGTATAGGATTTCTGAGGTTCTTAATCCTGTGTCTTTTCGTTTGACCCTTCCAGCTTCTTTTTCCATCCATAATGTATTCCATAGGTCATTGTTGTGGAGGTACGTGGCACCTGTGGTTCCATCCGTTGATCCTCCTGCCCCGGTTTTGGTTGAGGGGGAGTTGGAGTATATAGTGGAGAAGATTTTGGATTCTCGCATTTCGAGACGGAAACTCCAGTACCTGGTTAAGTGGAAGGGTTATGGTCAGGAAGATAATTCCTGGGTCTTTGCCTCTGATGTTCATGCTGCCGATCTGGTTCGTGACTTTCATTTGGCTCATCCTAGTCGGCCTGGGGGCTCTGGCGATGGTTCGGTGACCCCTCCTCAAGGGGGGGGTGTACTGTTGTGAATTCTGTGGTCAAGCTCCCTCCTGTGGTCATGAGTGGTACTTCGGCTGGTTCTGTCTATGAGCTTCCTCTGGTGGATGTGAGTGGGGCTGCGGCTTCTGAGTTCCCTTCCTCAGGTGACGAGGTTAAGTCGTTAGGTGCTGGTCTATTTAACTTCACCTAGTTCTTTGTTCCTGGCCTGCAGTCAATGTTCCAGTATTGGTCTTGCTCTCTCTCCTGGATCGTTCTTGTGGCCTGTCTGCCCTGCATAAGCTAAGTTCTGCTTGTGTTACTTTTTGTTTGCTATTTTTTCTGTCCAGCTTGCTATATTGGTTGTCTTGCTTGCTGGAAGCTCTGGGATGCAGAGGGAGCACCTCCGTGCCGTTAGTCGGTGCGGAGGGTCTTTTTGCGCCCTCTGCGTGGTTGTTTGTAGGTTTTTGTGCTGGCCGCAAAGCTATCTTTCCTATCCTCGGTCTATTCAGTAAGTCGGGCCTCACTTTGCTAAAATCTATTTCATCTCTGTGTTTGTATTTTCATCTTTACTCACAGTCATTATATGTGGGGGGCTGCCTTTTCCTTTGGGGAATTTCTCTGAGGCAAGGTAGGCTTATTTTTCTATCTTCAGGGCTAGCTAGTTTCTCAGGCTGTGCCCGAGGCGCCTAGGTCTGGTCAGGAGCGCTCCACGGCTACCTCTAGTGTGGTGTGATAGGATTAGGGATTGCGGTCAGCAGAGTTCCCACGTCTCAGAGCTCGTCCTATGTTATTAGTAACTATCAGGTCACTTTGTGTGCTCTTAACCACCAGGTCCATTGTGTTTCTGAATCACCAGTTCATAACATTGTTCACTGGGAGCCGACACGCTGCACCTTCTCTGAGCTAGCTGTCAGCTTGACAGTCGGCTCAGAGAATGGCCGACTCCCAGTCCACGGGACATCAAAATGCCGCCACCAGGGGAAACCCCTAGGACTGCTGCATTATGCGGACCGACAGCACCCCCCCCTGCCTGCTGTGCCCATGGCAGATGCCCCGTCTGCCCTCCACCCTAGATATGCCTCCAGATGAATTCACATCTTTGTTTTTGTTAATGTTTAACTCCTGCAAACATTTTATTGTTCAAAATTGGGGTGTTTAAGCTCTGACCAGGCAATGTTCACAAAATTGTTGTGGATAAAGTGGGCTGCTAGCAAGTACACATCTGTCATAGACCTGTGTTAAACTTATGTACCATAAGCTGTACAAATGTAATTAAAGCTTTCTGTTTCTCAGGGCTAGACATCCATCCCTCTCTAGTTGGGTGGCCATGCCTACTAGTCATGCTTCTTCGCTCCTGGCAGACTGAGTACAAAGTTACAACACACAACCGATCCCAAGTTCAGTGAAGAGTCAAGTCATTCACCCACCTTCCTACCCACCAGACTGAGATCAGAGCTCAATTTCCCCCCTCTTCCCCAGTAGATTGAGTGAAGAGCCCACATCTGGCTGTATATAGTAACTACATATATGCATAGTTACATCATTAGAGCTTCTCGAGGTAACCTAAACATGCTGCCCCCACTTCTTACCATTCTCTCGTATTCTTTCTGCTAATCCTGGGAGGGAAGCATGACTTCATTTGCCAGTGGAATAGAGTGGGTTACTAGCAGTATTGTGCCCCTTACATAGTAATTATCTTCCCTGATTGCACCCTTAAAACAAATGCCCTAAGGGTTACGTTAAAAAAAACAATGCCCCCTTAATGTCCATTTCAAATGTATTAATGCCACCTTAGTTCCCTGTTAAAAAGTAATGATGACCCCTGAGTGCTCTTCAAAAGTAATAATTGCACCTTTGTGCCACCCCCTGGAAAAATAAAACATTTAGTCACCTAATCCAACCCTTTAAGTCCTATTCTCTCTTCTATACACAGAGCAAGCTGGCACAGGCTGTGCAATGCAGTGATGCCATTGCTCTGCCTGCATGGATTGGAAGAGTGGTTGGAAAAGGAGCCATCTAATGGTGTTAACCGGTAATTTTGTGTGACACAAAGTTTGTGCACTGCACCAGATTGTTGGCACTAGCAACATCACTTCTTAAGTGCTATATATTTTTTTTTTTTTTTAAGTCTGAAGTGTTTTCTTTTTTTGTCTTTTGATGCACCCCCAGAAGACCCTTCCATGGTGTCTTGTGCGCAGAACTGTTCTTGCCCTAATGAAGTGGGAGGCAGGCATACTGTGGGAAGACTTCCATAGAATAAATATATCAGGAGTCCTCATAAATATTGTGAACAGAGCCGTATACCAATACACAGCCATAATGTGAATAGCCTAGAAGTGGTACAGCTTACATAATACGACACCCATAGAAGTCTCTAGTGATATACAATACCTTTGATTTCAGATTCAGATTTCATGTTCAATCACATGTTGTATTACCAAAGTATTCTGCCATAGAATTAATACTTTTAAAAGAGAACATCCCATCAGCAAAAAGACACCTGAAGTGCCTAAGGATTGCATATCATCATGTACACCCTTTGCACACAGTTCACAGGAGATTGCCTACAGGGCTAAAGTTGAGAAATGTGACCTGATAGAATAAATCTGCAGATGCAATGACTAACGTCAAATGTATAGAAGAGAGAGAGGTTTTACTTCACTCTGTTCTTCATAAATGCAACAGTGTATTTAAATGTGTGTTTTGGATCATTGTCATGTTGGAAAAGTGCCCGCGCACATCTACCAAGGGCACAGAGTGATGGTAGCATCTTCTCTTTCAATACAGCACAGTACATCTGTTAAATTCATGATACCTTCAATTAAATGTAACTCCCTGACACCAGCAGCAATTATGCTGCCCCCACATAAGGACACTACCACCACCACCACATTTCACTATAGGTATCATGCATTTAAGGCCACTGTTGCATTTCTAAAGAAGAACGGTGTGAAAGTGATTCAGTGGCCAAGTGTCTCCTCATCTGAGCCCAATCAAACAACTATGAGGAATTCTGAAGAGACAAGTTGAGCATCACTCTAGCCAGCATCCAGGCTCTAAATGAGGTTGTTCTTGAAAAACGGAAAAAGATGGATGTTGCAATATGTCGCCAACTTGTTCATTCCAATGCTAGAAGACTTGGTGCTGTCCTTAAAACTCATGGCAGTCATACAAAATACTAGATCTAGTAGTGTTTGATGTGGGGTGTATTCATTTTTGCATCAACTAATTTGAGAAAAACTGAAGATTATATTATTATCCTCACTTTTGTGTTATGGGTTAAAAATTTTCTATGAAACTCAGTTGTGTCAAAATTTTGAAAACTGTGCTTGTCTTCAGTTAGATATTGATTAAAATCTTAATTTTCAAAGAGGGTGACTGTATACTAATTTCTGCAAATACAGTTTAAGAGACCACCACATCAAATCCCTGTCATGGGCAGCCCAATCTCCAGACCTGAACCCCATTGGAAACCTCTGGAATGTAATCAGGAGGATGATGGATAGTTACAAGCCATCAAACAAAGAACTGCTTACATTCTTGCGCCAGGAGCAGTGTGAAAGACTGGTGGAAAGCATGCTAAGACGTATGAAAGCTGGGATTAAAAATCATGGTTATTCCACAAAATATTGATTTCTGAACTCTTCCTGAGTTAAAACATTAGTATTGTTGTTTCTAAATGATTATGAACTTGTTTTCTTTGCATTATTTGAGGTCTGAAAGCACTGTTTTTTTTTAATGTTTGACCATTTCTCCTTTTCAGAAAAAAATACAAAATTCATTGTTTGGAAATTCGGAGACATGTTGTCAGAAGTTTATAGAATAAAAGAACAATTTACATTTTACTCAAAAATATACGTATACAGAGAAAAATCAGACAAACTGAACATTTTGCAGTGGTCTCTTAATTTATACAGCTCTGGTAAAAATTAATAGACAACTGCAAAATGTTCAGTTAACCTCCAATATGTCTTTTTACTGACCTGAGATATAAGAGAATAGCCTCCCCATACAGGTGACAATCCAGCAGCTGTCGGCTGTACACTATAGCTGACAACTTGCTCCATCAGCCATGATCAGTGTTGGCACCAACCATATCTGTTTAATTCCTTAGATTCTGCTGGCAATAGTGATTACATCATATACAGCTCTGGCAAAAATTAAGAGACCACTGCAAAATTTTCAGTTTGTCTGATTTTTCTCTTTATAGGTATATTTTTGAGTAAAATGTAAATTGTTCTGACATGTTGTCAGTAGTTTATAGAATAAAAGAACAATTTACATTTTACTCACAAATATACCTATAAAGAGAAGAATCAGACAAACTGAACATTTTGCAGTGGTCTCTTAATTTTTGCCAGAGCTGTAAATGTTTAACAGAGTGTGGAGGCTTCCTCTTTATCCCCATCGACACCCTGAGATCATGATTGTGTGGTCCTGGTGTTTGCTATGGCAATTCATGACCCAATAACGGCCTTAGTCTGCAGGCTACTGTGACCTGTTCAGAAGTTTGCGACATTTAAGTGGTAAAAATACAATTATTCATTTCTGTCATATCACTTTGCATTAATTCCTAAAAATTACCTGAAGGGTTAATAAACTACCTGACATCAATAAATACTGGGTAACGCTGGCGCTCCCCACTAGATCACCAATTGGTTAGAAACTGCAAGAAAATACGTCCCCCAGCTGCTGGAATCACTAACAGAATAAGTGCCACTTCTGTGAAAAAGAACAATAACCAGATAATAGATGCCGCGCTTAGGGGATATGGCCACGGATGCCATCCTTGCAGTAATCAATACAACATGTACGTGTTTACACCAAATACCAAAAACAAGCGTGAATATAATATGGCAAAGGCGCAGCCACAGAAGTCCTTACATAGCTGTCGCGGCACCCTAGCTGCGGGAATCATATGGCCGTATGAACCTGAATAATGCAGCACTTACCCTACTGAATAAGTGTCTACGGCCCGGTGATACAACTGCTGCTTCCGACTATGCAGCTTGAAGCTTGGTCCAAGCTATCTGATATCGCTGTAATTTCACTGGCCCAAAGAATAAAATCGTCTAATCACTTATACCGCACAAGGAATGGCGTAAAAATAAATAAAACCAATTTTTCACATGCTGTTGATTTGATCATTCTGTGTCCCAAAGATCGCACTAAGTCTCGTACACATTTATTTTGAACTTTGTGCTGAACACTGAGTTTTCGTGTAAATTGCTGAAGTATGTGAATCGGATAGAACCCCAGCGGAAGATTCCCTATAATGAGGCAGACGGAGGCACTGTGGACGCCGTCTGGCTGCCTATGATCCAGCATAAAAGCATTCGTCTGGCACAGTTTTGTGCTCCTCTAAAAAAAAAGACAACACTGAACCGAGGCCAAACAGAGTCCAGAGTAACACTGCTGTGTCATTATAGTTAATGGATCAATCAGGTTTCATCTGAATCACATTATTCAGAGATTTAGATGGAGACCTCAATGTAGATCGTTAGACACTACATTTTAGTTGCTGTAGCACCCCTTTAACTCCTTCCCGACTTGTGCCGTATATGTACTGGGTTCCCACAAAACGCTGTACATATACTTCTTTCTCGATCACGCAGGGTTAAGCTGAGCGCCGCTGCGATTCAGTGCGGGTGTCCACTCTATATGAGCTGACACCCTGCAGCAACACCCATGATCGGTGCTAGCACCGATCGGACGTTTAACCCCTCTTATGCCGATGTCAATAGTGACAGCAACATCAAGGAGCATCATAGAGGGAGTGAGCTCTCTGTCTGCTCCCATCAGCACAATGTGTTGTGTGGATGATTTCCATGATGATCCTGAGCCACAAGATGGCCCGGGGTAGTAGTCCTATCTGAGTCAACTAAGCCACAGTCAGTGTACACCCCGGCACCTTGTACAGAAATGGACAGGACAAATGCAATCCCAGACACAGCTGCAGTCCAACAGGGAAAGTTTAATAAAAGGGATGAATAAAGTACATTAACTTCCTGCTCTCTCCCTAACGACTTCCACAGCCGTAACCACAGCAGCCACGGCGGCCGAAAAAGGAGTTAGTTCATATGTTGGAATCTGGATACTTGAAGTACCTTTCTGCGGGGCACTTACACAGTCCCGTTGTCCCACTGCCCAAAGGTCCGGGGCAGCATCCTTTCCCCTCCTGGGGTCTGGCAAGGCTGAGCTTGTGCCCTGGGCAAACATGCCTGGGCTCTGAGCCGAAAGAAGGAGCTTCCTGCTCCCCAGAGGCTGCAAGTCCAGCTCACCCAGTTAGCCTGTGCTGGCCTTGCCTCTAACACATATAGTAACATTGCAGATACAGCATAATAATACATAACACAATGCAATACAACAGTAATAACATACTTCACAGTACAAGTATAATGTTCATAGGCATACACCATGGGTACCACACAGGAGAGAGACAGAGAGAAGTGATGAGGTTCTCTGCCACCTCTTTACAGGGCCATTCAGGGCCATTGAGAGAAGGCCTGTGAGTGCCTGCTCAGAGCAACTGACACGCCTTTTCCCTGCCTGTCAGACACTGCTCCGATGCCCTACACTGTAGAAGCATTGTGAAATATCAGATAAGTGTAATGATGATGTCCCATAGTGGGACAATGCAAAACAGTAACAAAAAAAAGTTATTTAAAATTGTAAAAAAATTATTACAAACCCAAATAAAGAACAAAACAATGAAGAAAAATATTATTAAAATAAGCATATTTATTTATGGAAAAAAAGAAAGCAAAACAGTACACATATTTGGTATCACTGCATCCAGAACAACCCGACCTAAAAAAGTCCCACTAATTAACCCCTTTAGTGAATTCCATAAAAAAAACAAGTAGAAAATGAGGCAGAAAACAATGCTTTATCATCATACCATTGAACAAAAAGTGTAATAAAACACTATCAAAAAGACGAATATAAATAAAAATGGTGCTGCTGAAAACGTTATCTTGTCCCACAAAAAACAAGCTGCCATACAGCTCCGACAGCGGAAAAATAAAAAGTTATAGTTCTCAGAATACAGTGATGCAAAAATATTTATTTTTCTATAAAATAGTTATTGTGTTTAAGTGCCAAAACATACAAAAAATATATACATGGGGTATCGCTGTAATCATATTAAGCCAAAGAATAAAGCTGCCTTATCAATTTTACCACAAGTGGAACGGCATTAAAAAAAAAAAAACAGTTCCTGAATTGCTGTTTTTTGTTCATTCTGCCTCTCAAAAATCGGAATAGAAAGAGATCAAAAAATGTCATGTGCCCGAAAATGGTACCAGTAAAAATGTAAACTCCCACAAAAAAAAGTCATATGACTCTCGGCCAAACTATGGAAAAATTATAGCTGCCTAAATATGGCGATGTAAAAAGCAACTTTTAGTGTGTGACAGCTGCTAAACATATAATAATAATCTTTATTTTTTATATAGCGCTAACTTATTCCGCAGCGCTTTACACACATTGTCATCGCTGTCTCTGATGGGGCTCACAATCTAAATTCCCTATCAGTATGTCTTTGGAACATACATAAAAACCCGACATAAATTTGGTATCGCTGTAATCGCACCAATCGTAAGAATAAAGTCGCCTAATAATTTATATCGCATTGGGAATGGTGTAAAAAAATAAATAAAACCAATTCTTCAGCATTGCTGATTTGTTTCTGCCTCCAAAACATCACAGTAAGGCCGGCGTCACACTCGGCGTAAGACAATACGGTCCGTATTTTACGGCCGTACTACGCGCGTAATACGCCAAAATGTCCCTGAAATCTAGTTCCGTAGTTAATGCGTTGCCTAGGTGTGGTCGCGTATTTTGCGAATGTACTGTTCCGTGTGTAATCCGTATGTGATCCGTATGGCGTATTTTTCACGCAACATGCCAAAATGGACATTTAACGGTTTTCTGGCCTGCAAATCATTTAAATCAGCATTAACCACACTATTTAAGCCCTCGACAACAGGTGGAACCCTCCCATCTGCCCTATTTGTGCTTGCGCTTATTTTGGCTGTGTTGGTATTACCTTACAAACATGTCTGACCATGTGTATTTAAGCACAACTCAGCGGGTGTTGTTTCACTGGCTGTTGTCGCGTCACTTTGGTCAGCCATATCCGGTGAATGTTGATCCGCGAAGGAGGAGACGAAGATTGTGGGTGCATCCTCTATTGACCCAACACCAGAGTAAAGGACATTTTCAGAGGCTATATACAGCTTTGAGGTCACATTCTGAAAAGTTCTACCTGTATACTCGCATGACCATCAGGACCTTTGATATGTTGTTGGAGATCATACGTCCAGGTATCACGTATCAGGACACAAGGATGCGAAAAGCCATATCTGCTGAGGAGCGTCTTCTCCTAACCTTACGGTATGTTTTCTACATTCTCACATACTGTATGTTGATGATATTTTTTTTCTGTGTTGTGTTCTAGCAGGTTTTTTTAAGTATAGGTGGACATTATGGCACAAGCACACAAACAAAACTGTGGTTATTGTTTGAGTAAAGTAACCAAGGGAAATTTTCCTTTTTATATTTTCAATAATGTGTTTGAAAATATAGTATGCACTTGTGCTTCATCATGTGTTATTTTTACTCATTTTTTTTTAAATAATGTTATCTTTATTTGTCTTTCAGCTTCCTGTCCACAGGCTTGTCCTATGCGGGACTACACCTTGAATTTCTGATTGGGCGTTCCACAATTTCTGGCATTGTTCGTTCAACCTGTTTGCAAATATGGGAGAAACTTCATGAAATTGTTATGCCTGAGCCCAAACAGGAGGATTGGCTCAAAATCGCCAGTGGATTCCAAAACACTTGTGACTTCCCTAACTGCATTGGAGCTGTGGATGGGAAACATATCAGGGTGCGTAAGCCACCGAACTCTGGTTCCCAATTCTACAATTATAAGCAGTTTTTCTCTGTAGTTCTGTTAGTAGTTGCTGACAGTAACTACAGGTTTATAATTGTAGACATTGGGGCCTATGGGCGAACTGGAGACTCTAATGTCTTTAATGCGTCCATTATGGGTCGGCGGCTACGTGACAACCAGTTAAACCTCCCACCACCACAACAACTCCCAGGCTCCAATGCGGAAGCAGTGCCTTTTGTTTTGGTTGGAGATGAGGCCTTCCAACTGACGAGGCACGTCATGAGGCCTTATCCCAGGCGCAATCTGGACCACCGGTGGAGGGTATTTAATATGAGACTTTCCAGGGCGCGGAGACTGGTGGAATGTGCCTTTGGGATTCTTGTTGCCAAATGGCGTGTTCTCCAGTCTGCCATTCAACTCAGTGATGCTACAATCAATGAAGTAATAAAAGCCTGCGTTATTTTGCACAATTTTACCCGCATACATGATTGTTTCTCAGATAATATTGTTGATCACCTGATGGACAATGTGATTAGGCCTACCCCATATGTCCCTCCTCCGCGGGATCCCCTTTCTGGCCTCAAAGTTCGTAATGTATTCACAAATTATTTTGTGTCTCCTCAAGGTGCCACTCCCTGGCAAAAATATGCAATTTTTCATGTGTAATTTTGCTTTTTTATAAATATTTTTTGAGAAATCAAAAAAATCTTTCTGTTGTATTTAATTAATTTACATATGGTTATGAGCCTAGCATGTGTGTGTGATGTAATAATGATTGGCCGACAGACAATTTATTTTAGTTTTGGAACGTAGTTTTTACTCAAACTTCTTTTTTTGTTGAGGTTAGTTTTTGAAACTAAAGTTTTTGCCATAACCTCTTGTATGTCAACATTTTAAACTGCCAATATAAGCATTAAATAAAAAAAAACAGCCAAACAAAGTGCTATGTCAGCACAAAGAACATCAAGATAGAGAATAAAATATTATATAAACAAAAACTTAATAAAACAAAAACAAAAAATCACAAATCTTGATATGTTGGCGGTGGAGATGTGTCTAGTTCACGGTCCTCATCAGGTGGCCTTTGTAGGCCCAATTGTCCTTGACCCTGTGAGGATGTGGTACTGGCTGGAGGAGCATTAGGCATGTTCTGATGTTGGGCAGTAGGCAAATTTAGAAATGGATTCTGACTAAACCCATGATGTTCCTGAACATATGGCCTGGAATCATACCCCAAACCAAAATGGCCATGTTGTCCAAAGCCAGGTTGGGACCAGCCTCCAGCACTGGGTCTGGACAAGTGGCCATATTGGGATGGTTGATGATATCCAGCCATATGGTACTGAGGTTGCCATGGTGGGTTTTGTGTGGGTTGGGGTTGAGTTGTCGGCTCACGTGGAGGGGGTGCTTCAGATCCCTGTTGAGCATGCACCTGTTGGAATCTTTGAGGCCGCAGGATATTTTGTGGTGACATCTGCCACTGTTCTATCATCTCCATAAGCTGGTATGGGTTATTTGGGGGGGTGCATGCATCAATAAGGATCTGAATGCACCCTCTCGCACGAAGCCTCAACTCACGCTCTATGGGCCTCAAATATCGTGCCAGGCTCCTTGTAAAGCCCTCCTCACCATCATCCTCACGGACCCTTGCCAGGTAGCTCAACACCCCAGCATCAATATTTCTCCTACTTTGTAGGAGCTCTCTCCTGCGGCGAGCACGCTGGCTAAACAATCCAGCCTGTGGTGAGCGCTCAAGGGCAACTGTAGGGCTGCTGCTGTTTGCCTGCTCATTCTGGCTCGGTGGTTCTGCTGCTGCTGCTCCTGAAGACGGTGGTGCCTCTTCTTCTTGGGCTGCTGCTGCTTCTGGAGCTGCCTGGGCAGATGAGGAGGATCCTGGAGGGATGGAGCCTGAGGGATCCGAAGATGGTCCAGCCACCTCTTCTCCTTCCCCAACTGGGTCAATGAGTAACTCAGAATCTGACCCTGTCTCCCTGTCAGTGAGGTTAGACTGTGTTCTGTAATGTAAAAATATTTTGAGTACAAAATTGTTTTTTAAAAAAGAAAATCAATTTAAAACAAAAAAAAAATGTGTTGTGAGGTTTCTACTTACGTCCTGAGGTCCATGCTGGGGTTCAAGAAAGATAATCTATCAAAATAGATGTATTTCTTCTTTTTCGGAGGTGCATCTGCCTCACTTTTTTCCCGATGCTGCCTCTCCCTCCTGTACTGATTGCGGATACTCCGCCATCTTGTTGAAACAGCACCCACTGAAACAAAAAACATGAAACAAAGATATTAGCCCATTATGTACAGTGGTCACACAAGGTGTAATTGACTACACAGATTTTAGTGTAGCATACGAATATGCATTTGTGGAATACATTTATTAGTAACTTTGTGCAAATAAGACAATTATGATGTAATGCCACAAGGACAGAGTCCGCTACCCTCTATCCCAGAAAGAAACATATTAGAAAAACATTGTTAAGGGATAAATGTTAAAAACATTATTGTAATCCGTTTATCATGTACAGCACCATGTACGTACTGGTGGGCTTTCAATTAAGTTCTATACTAATCAATAAATTAATGATTACAAATTCAAAGTACTAATGTACTACTGATTCACAATAAAATTACATTACAAACATGAGTGTACTTACTTATTTGCCTCTGTGCCTCACGTGGCTGCTGCTCATAATGTGGGAATAGGGACACACACACACTCCTCCATGCTGCCTCTTTTTGTGCCCTGTTGGCATAGTTTGGATCTCTTTGATCCCATAGAACTGACCTTTCTTGGACCAAAATAAGCAGCATGTCCACATTAATTAGGTGAGACATGGTGTATCTCACTCCGTGGAGGCGTGCAGCAGACTTCCAGGTTCACTGTCTGGCTTTTTGAGCTAATTAGCATGTCTCAGCTTCCTGATTGAGCCATTTGGACAATTCCTGACACCTGCCTGAGTGTAGCGTATTTCTCGCAAGTCACACGCATGGTCCGTATGCATTCCGTATTTTGCGCACACCCATAGACTTTCATTGGCGTATTTTTTGCGCAATACGCTGACAAACGCAGCATGCTGCGATTTTCTACGGCCGTAGGAAGCCGTATAATACAGATGCGTAATATACGGCTGATAGGAACTGACCCATTGGGAATAATTGGGACGTTTGTTAGGCGTGTTTTACGGATGTATTTTATGCGCTCTTATGTCCGTAAAACTCGCTAGTGTGACGCCGGCCTTAGGCTGCAGTCACACTATCAGTATTTGGTCAGTATTTTACATCAGTATTTGTAAGCCAAAACCAGGAGTGGAACAAATAGAGGAAAAGTATAATAGAAACATATGCACCACTTCTGTATTTATCATCCACTCCTGGTTTTGGCTTACAAATACTGATGTAAAATACTGACCAAATACTGATAGTGTGACGGCAGCCTAAAGCTCGGCTCACATTTATCCTGCACTCTGCACCGAGTATTTGCATCAGGGTTTCCGTGTAAATCTCTGAAATATATGATTCAGACAGAACCCGGGCAGAAGATCCCCTATAATAATGGCAGATGAAGGCACAGTGGATGCTGTCTGACCTGTGATCCAGTGATGTTCATCTTTTTAGGCGAGCATAAAAGTGCAGTCGACCACAGAGAGACCAGATCGAGCCCAGAATAATCTCTGCTGTCTCACTGTAGTAACATAGTAACATAGTAACATAGTTAGTAAGGCCAAAAAAAGATATTTGTCCATCCAGTTCAGCCTATATTCCATCATAATAAATCCCCAGATCTACGTCCTTCTACAGAACCTAATAATTGTATGATACAATATTGTTCTGCTCCAGGAAGACATCCAGGCCTCTCTTGAACCCCTCGACTGAGTTCGCCATCACCACCCCCTCAGGCAAGCAATTCCAGATTCTCACTGCCCTAACAGTAAAGAATCCTCTTCTATGTTGGTGGAAAAACCTTCTCTCCTCCAGACGCAAAGAATACCCCCTTGTGCCCGTCACCTTCCTTGGTATAAACAGATCCTCAGTGAGTGGATCCATTGGGGGGGTTTCATGTGTCATATCACTCAGTGATTTAGATAGAAACCCCAAAGTAAGTGCTTAGCGTAGTTAAATGTAATCGTAAATGTTATGTAAAATGTTCCCAATAAAAGCTGCAACTCAAGCCACAAAAAGCAAGTCCCCACTCAGGTCTGTCATCTGTTAACAGAAATATAGAGGGCGTCAAAGGCTCTGGAAAAGCGAAATAGCTCCTCACCCCCAAAATAAATTCAGCAAATTCTGCACTCCCAAATCCAAATGCCCCTCTCTTGTTTGTTTCTGGAAAACACCCATGGAGAAAAAATAGTCACTACATCTGTAGATAAATTCCAAAAGGGGTATAATTTCCAAGAGGGGTCACTTGAAGGGTGATTCATCTTTTCTAGCACTTGGGGCTCTGAATATGGTGTCCGCAAACTATTCTAGGAAAATCTGTGCTCCAGGAGGCAAATAGTGCTCCATCTCTCCCTAAGTCTAGCCAGAGAAGCAGTACTGTACAGCCACATACTGGGTATTTCTACATTGAGCAGAAATTGTGGGACACATATTGCTGCCATTTTTACCCATTTCCCAGTATGAAAATGTAAAATCTGGGGTTAACACACAATCTTGGTGGTAAAAATGTAATTATTTTTCTTCACTGCCCAATGTTATAAAATTATGTGACAAACCTGTGGTGTCAATATGATCGCTGCATCCCTAAATGAATTGAGAGGTTTAGTTTATAAAATTGGGTTTCTTATGGGGGGTTCTACTGGTCTGGCACCTCAGGAACTCTACTAATGTGACATGGCACCCTCAAACCAGTACAGCTAAATCTGAACTTCAATATGGCGCTGCTTCCTGCTTCCCTTCTGTGCTTTTCACTGTGCCTTAAAAGTATTTTTCTACCACAAATGTGGTATCGGTGTACTCAGGTGAAATTGCACAACAAATTTTGGTGTCCGTTTTCTCATGTTACCCTTGTGAAAATGCAAAATTTGGGGCCCAAAAAATGTGGCAAAAATGTAATTTTTTTTTTTATTTTCACCACTTAATGTTATAAACTTCTAAGAAGCACCTACGGGTTCAAGGTGCTCACCACACATTTACATAAGTAGGGACTAGTTTCCAAATTTTTGTCACTTGTGGGGGGGTTACCACTGTTTAGGCACATCAGGAGCACTCCAAACGTGACATGGCGTCTGCTAATTATTCCAGCAAATTTTGTATTCAAAAAGTCAAATGGTGTAGATTCTTTTCCGAGCTCTGCAGTGCGCTCAAACAGTGTTTTTCCTCCTGTTACCCTTGCGAAAGTAAAAAAAATTGGATCTAAAGGAAAAATTTAGTGGAAAAAGTTAAGTTTATTTTTTTCCTTCCACATTCCATTAATTCCTGTGAATCACCAGAATGGTTAATACATTTCTTGAATATGGTTTTGAGTACCTTGAGGGGTGCAGATTTTAGAATGATGTCACTTTGGGGTATTTTCTGTCATATAGGCCCCTCAAAGTCACTTCAATGTGATGTGGTCCCAAATGTGATGTGGTCCCAAAATTTTGATGAAAAAATAAGAAATAGTTTGTCAACTTTTAACCCTTATAATTTCCTAACAAAAAAACAAATTGTTTCAACAATTGTACTGTTGTAAAGTAGACATGTGAGAAATGTTATTTATTAACTATTTTGTGTGATATGACTGATTTAAGGGTATAAATATAAAAAATTTAAAAATTGCTAAATTTTCCCTCCTCCCTCCCTCCCTCCCCCTCCCTCTCTATTCCCCGCCCCTCCTCTCCAGGTCAAGACACAAAATTCTAATAAAGTTCTTTGGAAAAAAAAAATTGCTAAATTTTCGCCAAAGTTTCGATATTGTTCAGGAATAATCATAAGTCATATCAAACCAATTTTACCACTACCATGAAGTACAAAGTGTCACAAGAAAACAGGACCTGCTGCAGTTCGCAGGCCTCAAGATGGCTTTCATCAGCCACATCTGAAGGGTCCAAGACGTTACAGAATCCAGATGGGAGTTATCGGGCTCGTGACAAGCGCAATAAGTCGCGCGCACCCTCCAAGGCTATCAGCCGGGGAAAACCATCCCCCACGGCTTCCAGCCACGCCAGCTGCCATGCAGTCGCACAAGACAGAGCCATAATTCCGCCATTGCATGGTTGTAATTAAGCTCGGGTGCACGACAGTCCATCATGCGCTCCAACGTTGGCTAACAACCAGGAATACGTATCGTAAGATTCCCTGGTGTCCAATCAGGCCATCGTGGTAGCGGGAGCCAGTTTCCTCATCCTGTGATATCACCCCATCAACATCAGCGGGAGCCGGGGTTACTCCAGGATCGGTGTACACTCCTCCAGAGTCACACTGCGGTGAGTGTTCCAAAGATAGCGAGGAACTGTTACGCTACGGGGGTAACTTAAAAGAAATGGAGCTAACCTTAGCGATAAAGGAGCTAATTCTACACCTATTACATCCGAGCAGTACAGTGGTGAACACTACAACAATACAGCAAATAGATTAATGGCTGCACTCAAAATTAATCTGTGCTAGAGCAAGGAAATGTGCGATACATGAAATGGGAATAGCATAATGGCTTGTGAAATATATGAAAAAAACACATGAGATTCTTACCACAAGATCTGGCCAAAAGTTGTGAGCCCATCCACCAATCGTCAAGGTAATCTCAGAACGGATGGGTACCTTAGCTGACTGCCTAGTGTGAACACTTACCTATGGCTAATAACGTGGTAAAGCCTGCTTATATAGGAAGCTCAGAACCAACTGTGTTAGGATGTAATTAAAATCACAGCATGGTGAAGGGCGGGGCGTTCAAGTCAGAAAAAATAGTACATAGTAAATATAAAAAAACTGACTGAACAGCAATCTAGTCTGAACTGGTGCATAACCAAAAAAGTCATATAGCAAATAGATTAATGGCTGCACTCAAAATTAAACACTTACCTATGGCTAATAACGTGGTACATCCTAACACAGTTGGTTCTGAGCTTCCTATATAAGCAGGCTTTACCACGTTATTAGCCATAGGTAAGTGTTCACACTAGGCAGTCAGCTCAGGTACCCATCCGTTCTGAGATTACCTTGACGATTGGTGGATGGGCTCACAACTTTTGGCCAAATCTTGTGCTAAGAATCTCATGTGTTTTTTTCATATATTTCACAAGCCATTATGCTATTCCCATTTCATGTATCGCACATTTCCTTGCTCTAGCACAGATTAATTTTGAGTGCAGCCATTAATCTATTTGCTATATGACTTTTTTGGTTATGCACCAGTTCAGACTAGATTGCTGTTCAGTCAGTTTTTTTATATTTACTATTTTTTATATTTTTTATATTTACTACAACAATACAGTCAGCGAGTCTACACAAAGACGTGTTTTTCTGTGGGATCAGCCCGCTAGGCGGTCATATAGACCAGGAGACTAGACAAAAAATTTGGAACAACAATTATGTTGACATATGGTCGCTGCTATCAGTCGACCAACAAACAGTGGATAAAGCTAACGAACGGGTTTATGATAGGAATAGATAAAAATAGCATTAACTATGAATAATTGGCTTCAGGCCTTCGCAGAATTGGGCTGTATCTAGGCCAGAAGCATATGGAATGCTGCTCCGAATTATTTATATATCAGGACATGATAAATAGTTCATACAAATCGCATGGCGGTTCAGCCTGACGGCGGTATGACGAGGAGTTCCACAGGCGGCTGGCCCTACAGCCCAATCTAGGGTGGAGAGTTAAAGTGACAGACGTATGGTTGCGACTGATGCTGCCGCAGAAGCAGCCCCCCTTTTCAGCTACGACCACTAATTACTCCGCAGCTGCAGGTCAAAACTCAGTGGTTGTACGAAAACCCGGGGCCTGCTGGCTATTTAACGAGGGAAACTGCCGTTTCCACGTGCTATGCAAATTCAGATATGACTGCTCAGCTTGCGGGGGGGGGACACCTAGCGTCAAGGTGCACTCTCCAGCCATATAAAGCGCCTACAAGGCAGAACCCCAGTGAGCGTAACCGCGATCGGCCCCTGGTTAGACCTCTAACCCAATAAAAAAGCAGCACAGCAACTACAAGCTGGCTTTACGGACGGGGTTTTTATCCCCTTCAAGTTTACAAGAACGTCAACCCTATCTGATAACCTAAAATCTGCTTGTGAATTTCCCGAAATCCTAAGACAAAAAATACAAAAGGAGGTGAAACTAGGTAGAATAGCAGGCCCCTTTCAGTCTCTACCCTTCAAAAATATCAAAATATTGCCATTAGGCATTATACCCAAAAAGGAACCCAGTAAATATTGTTTAATCCATCATCTGTCTCACCCAAACGGCGAATCGGTTAATGACGCTATCTCCCCAGAAGAAGCTTCTGTCACATACGCGTCTTTCGATAAGGTGGTGGAACTAGTTCGGGCAGCCGGACCTGGCGCCCTGCTAGCCAAATCAGACATAGAATCGGCATTCTGTTTACTACCTCTGCACCCCGAATATTTCCACCTACTGGACTGCAAAGTGGACCAAGCACTATTATTTTGATATGTGTTTACCAATGGGATGTTCCATCTCATGTCACTATTTCGAATTATTCAGTACCTTCTTGGATTGGGTAGTTCGATATGAAACAGGCAGCAAATCCCTAATTCATTACCTCAACGATTTTTTGTTTGTCAGACCCAGAAATTCTAAACTCTGCTCCGATCTACTAGAGAAATTCAAAGCTATCTCACGGCAATTCGGCATACCATTATCGCCCGAAAAAACAGAGGGACAGTGCAACGTATTGCCTTTCTTAGGAATCGAAATAGACACCAATTCAATAGTTTTCCGCTTACCGATGGATAAAACACAGCAGATGTTGAAAGGCTTCCACAAAGTTAAAGAAGTAATCCTCCAGCAAATGCAGGCATTATTGGGTCTACTGACGTTCGCCTGCCACGTAATGCCGGCTGGCAGAGCATTCTCGCGCAGACTATCGTTGGCAACAAAAGACGCTTCTCAGCCCGGTCATAGAATTAGGCTCACGTTCCTGCAATCGTACAACGGTCATAAATGTGTCATGGCTAGAGAGACTGCAAGCAAGGACCTTGGACTGGCAATAGGGTGGAGCAAAAAAGAGGGTTTTGCAGCAATCTGCAAAAACCAATGGTGCAAATACGATTGGCCGGAGCTATGGACCACATCAAACGCGTGACCCAGCCCTATGGGAAATGTTTGCAATTGTGGCGGCTGTTGAGATATGGGCTAATCAGTTGATAAACATGAACATTCGTTTCCAAACAAAAAATATGAAAACAGCAAGGAGTCTAAACCACATGTCATCCTCATCCTAGCGCTGCTATGCCTAGAAAGCAATATTTGGTGTAGAGCCACCACTGTGGTGGAAGTAGACGACAATATAATTAACTCACTGTTATTTTCCAATTGGCAGGCTTTCAGAATCCAGCATCCCAATGCGCAGCCCCGGGGTATTCAGTGTCCACTATCCCTGTGGGACACAGTGGCCAATCACTGATGCCCTTAATCTGGGACTCCATTTCGCCGGCTACCTAGCAGGTCTATGGTAAGGCTTGGGAGGACGGGTGCTCATTACTTCAGGGTAGGCCAGTTGATAAATGCGACTGAACACGAGGTGCCGTGAGGGTCGAATTTCTACTAAGGCTGAAGGAAAGCGGGGCGTCGGGGACGTCGGCGCAACGGAAATTATCAGTGTTAGCCTTTTTCTTTCAACTACTGGGATGGGCAGACATAATAAAGTTCTTTTTTATTAAGCAAGCCATTAAAGGATTGAAAACGCTTCAGCCAAGCCAAGAATGTAGCTGCCCCATTTCACTGAGGCTATTGCATGACATGATTTCAATATCCCCATCAGTCTGCATATCGCAATACGAGGCGGTCCTGATATCGGCAGCTTTTGCGATCGCCTTTTTTGGAGCACTGCGCATTAGCGAATTACTACCACGGTCAAAAAACGCGTCGGAAGGAGGCCTAATTAATGAGGACATAGTCATATGCAGCGACGCTGTACGCATTCGGGTGAGAAAATCCAAGTGCGATCCCACCAGTAGGGGCACATGGGTCCTGGTTAACTCTACAGACGGCCCAGTTTGCCTGCTAAAAATCATCCAAAGATACGTTGGAATAAAACACGCAAGTAGATTTTTCTTCACTCATATAGACGGGTCCTCTCTGACCAAGTACCAATTCCAGGCAATGACAAGCTATGCTTGAAAAAAATAGGTGCTAATCCAAAGGAGTATGGAACACATTCGTTCCGGATCAGGGCAGCCACAGAACCAGCTAGAACAGGAGTGTCAGAGGTCGAGGTGCAGAGAATGGGACGTTGGAAGTCCAACATGCTTCGCCAGATACATAAGACCTGATTTGCTGAATTAACATATGTTGTCTCTTACAGGAGTAGAAGTTTGGGTTGTAGGACATTCCTATGTCTACTGGGTGGAAAAAAGGGCCACACTGCGGCCGAGAGGAACAAGTCTTGGCCTCCCAGGCCTAGAAGTTAACTGGAGGGGTATCAGAGGACTCCAATAGAAACAGGTTTTCAAAGAAATGGTTGACATAGCAAGGAGGGCGAAACACCCGGTGATAATAGTGTTACACGCGGGTGGCAATGATCTAGGCAAGCAAAAGGTGGCCGACCTGTACAAATGGATGACAGCGGATATGGAACGGTTCAGCTGTTTATTCACAAATATGATACTGGTGTGGTCGGAGATGATACCACAGGCCGTCTGGCGTGGCGCAAGAGATAAAAAAGCCATAGATTGCACAAGAAGGAAATTCAATGCTCGGATCGGAAAATTTGTGAGGGTAAAGGGCGGTATCGTAATTCGTCACCACCAGCTGCAAGGAAATAACACGGTACTATTACGAACGGACGGAGTTCACCTAACGGATATTGACCTCGATATTTTTCAGTCTGGATAACAGGATGAGGTTGAACAGGCTCTAAGGTTGTTGAGTGGGGGTCAGAGTCCCATGTAGGTCATACACGCGATCCTCAGTGGCGGAAGAAGCAGAGGAGGGCAAAGGTTCGTAACCGCTCATTGGACCCATTCACCTGTCGATCATGGACAGGAGCTCGGCGCAAGCCGCCCGTTACGAAATGTAATTGCCTTTTTCTGCTTATGTAATTAATAAACTGACCAACCTGTTAAACTCACCTAGGACAGTGTGTGTTTCATTGCCGGATTGGTGGGAGAGTGGAAGGCACTGGTTACGACACACAGGTCTCTACAGTCTGGCAGGCACGGTCCTGTTTAAAGTGCGTGCCTCTGACTGGGGTGCACATATAGCAAACAACAATAAAATACAGTCAGTGCCCAGTTCCCCCCTCGCACCACTCCTCTTGATGATGCACTAATTAGGATGCCCCTGCCGGCCAATGGTCCCTAAAGGGGAAGGGTCCTACTGCCACATCTACAGGGGTTAAATCCAGGTGTCCGTTCCAGTAACTTCCTCTTTTCCCCGGCGGACACCTGGAAGCTTTTTTGGATTAAATAAAAGTAAAAAAAATTTCCACAAAATTATCCCGGTGCCACAGCTTTTTAAAGGTTATATGTCTCTATGACATATCAAAAGAATTCTAAAAGTGCAGTTACTCTTTAACTAGAAATTCTTGTTCTTCTATCAGTAAATAAATATATGTGTGTGTTGAACGGAGGCCACCATTGTTTTAGTGCATTTAACCCCTTCATGACCCAGCCTATTTTGACCTTAATGACCTGGCCGTTTTTTGCAATTCTGACCATTGTCCCTTTATGAGGTAATAACTCGGGAACGCTTCAACGGATCCTAACGGTACTGAGATTGTTTTTTTCGTGACATATTAGGCTTCATGATAGTGGTAAATTTAGGTCAATAATTTTTGCGTTTATTTGTGAAAAAAATGGAAATTTGGCTAAAATTTTGAAAATTTCGCAATTTTCAAATTTTGAATTTTTATTCTGTTAAACCAGAGAGTTATGTGACACAAAATAGTTAATAAATAGCATTTCCCACATGTCTACTTTACATCAGCACAATTTTGGAAGCAAAATTTTTTTGCTAGAAAGTTATAAGGGTTAAAATTTGACCAGTGATTTCTCATTTTTACAACAAAATTTACAAAACCAGGGATCACCTCACATTTGAAGTCAGTTTAAAGGGTCTGTATGGCTGAAAATACCCAAAAATGACACCATTCTAAAAACTGAACCCTTCAAGGTACTCAAAACCATATTGAAGAAGTTTATTAACCCTTCAGGTACTTCACAACAGCAGAAGCAACATGGAAGGAAAAAATGAACATTTTAGTCACAAAAATGATGTTTTAGCAACAATTTTTTTATTTTCCCAAGGGTAAAAAGAGAAACTGGATGCCAAACGTTATTGTACAATTTGTCCTGAGTATGCCGATACCTCATATGTGGGGAGGAACCACTGTCTGGGCGCACGACAGGGCTCTGAAGGGAAGGAGTGCCATTTGACTTTTTCAATGCGGACACCATGTCGCGTTTAGAGAGCCCCTGTGTGCCTAAACAATGGAGCTCCCCACAAGTGACCCCATTTTGGAAACTAGACCCCCCAAGGAGCTTATCTAGATGCATAGTGAGCACTTTGAACCCCCAGGTGCTTCACAAATTGATCCGTAAAAATGAAAAAGTACTTTTTTTTCACAAAAAAATTCTTTTAGCCTCGATGTTTTCATTTTGACATGGGCAACAGGATAAAATGGATCCTAAAATGTGTTGGGCAATTTCTCCTGAGTACACCGATACCTCATATGTGGTCACAAACCACTGTTTGTGCACACGGCAAGGCTCGGAAGGGAAGGAGCGCCATTTGACTTTAGAATTTGCTTTAGAAATTTGCTCCAATCGTTAGCGGACACCATGTCGTGTTTGGAGAGCCCCTGTGTGCCTAAACATTGGAGCTCCCCCACATGTGACCCCATTTTCGAAACTAGACCCCCCAAGGAACTTATCTAGATGCATAGTGAGCACTTTGAACCCCCAGGTGCTTCACAAATTGATCCGAAAAATGAAAAAGTACCTTTTTTTTCACAAAAAATTTCATTTAGCCTCAATTTGTTCATTTCCACATGAGCAACAGGATAAAATGGATCATAAAATTTATTGGGCAATTTCTCCTGAGTACACTGATACCTCACATGTGGGGGTAAACCACTGTTTGGGCACGCGGCAGGGCTCGGAAGGCAAGGAGCGCCATTTGACTTTTTGAATGAAAAATTAACTCCAATCGTTAGCGGACACCATGTCGTGTTTGGAGAGCCCCTGTATGCCTAAACATTGGAGCTCCCCCACATGTGACCCCATTTTGGAAACTAGACCTCCCATGGAACTAATCTAGATGTGTGGTAACCACTTTAAACCCCCAAGTGCTTCACAGAAGTTTATAACGCAGAGCCATGAAAAAAAAAATCATTTTTCTTTCCTCAAAAATTATTTTTTAGCCTGCAATTTTTTATTTTCACAAGAGTAACAGGAGAAATTGGACCCCAAAAGTTGTTGTCCAGTTTGTAGTGAGTATGCTGATTCCCCATACGTGGGGGGGAACCACTGTTTGGGCACACGTCGGGGCTCAGAAGGGAAGTAGTGACTTTTGAAATGCCGACTTTGATGGAATGGTCTGCGGGCGTCACGTTGCGTTTGCAGAGCCCCTGATGTGCCTAAACAGTAGAAACCCCCACAAGTGACCCCATTTTGGAAACTAGAGCCCCCAAGGAACTTATCTAGATGTGTGGTAACCACTTTAAACCCCCAAGTGCTTCACAGAAGTTTATAACGCAGAGCCGTGAAAATAAAAAATAATTTTTCTTTCCTCAAAAATTATGTTTTAGCAAGCAATTTTTTATTTTCACAAGGGTAACAAAAGAAATTAGACCCCAATAGTTGTTTCCCAGTTTGTCCTGAGTATGCTGGTACCCCATATGTGGGGGTAAACCACTGTTTGGGCACACATCGGGGCTCGGAAGGGAGGGAGCACCATTTGACTTTTTGAACGCAAGATTGGCTGGAATCAATGGTGACGCCATGTTGTGTTTGGAGACCCCTGATGTGCCTAAACAGTGGAAACCCCTCAATTCTAACTTCAACACTAACCCCAACACACCCCTAACCCTAATCCCAACTGTAGCCATAACCCTAATCCCAACCCTAACCCCAACACACCCCTAACCACAACCCTAACCCCAACACACCCGTAACCTCAATCCCAACCCTAATCCTAACCCTAATCCCAACCATAGCCCTAATCCCAACTCTAACCACAACTTTAACCACAACGCACCCCTAACCCTAACCATAACCCTAACCCTAACCACAAGCCTAATATTTTCCCTATTTCCAACCCTAGCCCTAATTCCAACCCTAACTCTAATTCCAACCCTAACCCTAAGGCTATGTGCCCACGTTGCGGATTCGTGTGAGATTTTTCCGCACGATATTTGAAAAATCCGCAGGTAAAAGGCACTGCGTTTTACCTGCAGATTTACAGTGGATTTCCAGTGTTTTTTTGTGTGGATTTCACCTGCGGATTCCTATTGAGGAACAGGTGTAAAACGCTGCGGAATCCGCACAAAATTGACATGCTCCGGAAAATACAACGCAGTGTTTCCGCATGGTATTTTCCGCACCATGGGCACAGCGGATTTGGTTTTCCATAGGTTTACATGGTACTGTAAACCTGATGGAAAACTGCTACAAATTCGCAACGGGCGGCCAATCCGCTGCGGATCCACGGCCAATCCGCTGCGGATCCACGGCCAATCCGTTGCGGATCTGCAGCCAAATCCGCACCGTGTGCACATACCCTAACCCTAACCCTAGCCCTAACCCTAGCCCTAACCCTAGTTCTAACCCTAACCCTAGTGGGAAAAAAATATATATTTTCTTTATTTTATTATTGTCCCTACCTATGGGGGTGATTAGGGGGGGGGTCATTTACTATGTTTTTTATTTTGATCACTGTGATAGCTTTTATCACAGTGATCAAAATATACCTGGAACGAATCTGCCGGCAGATTCGGCGGGCGCACTGCGCATGCGCCCGCTATTTTGGAAGATGGCGGCGCCCATGGAGAAGACGGATGGACACCAGGAGGCTCGGTAAGTATGAGGGGGGAGATCGGAGCATGTGGGGGATCGGAGCACGGGGGGAGCGGGCAGGAGGACGGGGGAGCAGACAGGACAACAGAGGGGAGCGGAGCACAGAATAGAGGACTGGGGAGGTGATCGATGGCGGTGGGGGGGGCACATCAAGGTTTCCAGCCATGGCCGATGATATTGCAGAATATCATCGGCCATGGCTGGATTGTAATATTTCACCAGTTTTTATAGGTGAAATATTACAAATCGCTCTGATTGGCAGTTTCACTTTCAACAGCCAACCAGAGTGATCGTAGCCACCCCCCCTGGGCTGAAGTACCACTCACCTGTCCCTGCAGATCGGGTGAAATTGGAGTTAACCCTTTCACCCGATCTGCAGGGACGCGATCCCTCCATGACGCCACATAGGTGTCACAGGTCGGATTGGCACAGACTTTCATGACGCCTACGTGGCGTCAAAGGTCGGGAAGGAGTTAATAGCTAAAAGCAAAAACTGGCTAACCTTCATGTAGAAGGTGTGTACAGATTTATGTGTATAAAGAATGCTAAAGTAGGTAACAGGTAGCATTATAAAATGAATTCCAAGCCTGATTCACATGTCCATGTTTAAACACATATGCAAAAAAATGGTACCATCACCAGTGTTGTCCATTTTTACCATCAGTTTGTTATCATTGTGTCCATTTTTAACATCAGTGTGTCGTCCGTGCGTCCGTTGTTACCATCAGTGTGTCATCTGTGAGTCTGTTTTTATCATCAGTGCGTCGTCCGTTGTTAACATCAGTGTGTCATCAGTGTGTCATCCGTATGTCCGCTTTCACCATCACTCTCATCAGTGGTTTTCACAGATGGATAAAGGAAGAAAGAAACAAAGCTTTTCTTATAATTTTCAATGTTAGACATGAATGGCACACGGACGCCATCCCTGTGCTGTAGATGTTTTTCACGGACCCATAGACTTGTATTGGCCCTTGTCATTTGTGCTGCTAGAAAGAAACTGACATGTCTGTTTTGCACAGACACTGTCTGTGAAGAACACGGACACTTGAGCAGCACCATAGATTAAAATGGGTATGTGTTGTATCTGTGAAAAAAAACCAGATACATCACGGACGTCTGAATGAGGCCTAAGAGAAAGTACTTACCAGTGCACACTTCTTCATATGTGGGATTCTTTGTAAAACCTCCTGCATAACCCACTTGGGTAGAGAAGACCCCCTTCTGTCTCCAGAACAGTCGTTCAACTCCCCAGAAACAGCCCATGCCTGTAAAGTGTCAAAAGGTGACAGTCAGGATAAGACTTCCATGTAGCGCTGCTCTTTAACCCCTTTCTGACATTAGACGTAATAATCTGTCAAGATGACCTGGGTCTATCTGACCAGGGATAGATTATTACGTCTACATGATCGCACACACGGATGGTGTGGGGCTCTCCAAATTGGACATGACATGGACTAATGATTCCAGGAAATGTTACACTCAAAAAGTCAAATGACACTCCTTCCATTCCGAGCCATGCCATGCCCCCAGAAATGTTTCTACAAGATTGGGGAGTCCATCACTCCTCTGTGGGTCATTTGCATTAAAGCTGTTCCATCCTGCATGTCCACATGGATATTCCTTCTCTGAACCCTGCTTATACAAGTACTATACAGATGATCAGGTTTTAAATACATCAGATAGGGATTATATACATTAGATATGACTGCTCTATAAGGGTATAGCTTGACGATTGGTGGAGCAGCTTAGTATACATTTTTTTGCAAAAAAACATATCAACTAAATACCCTGTTTTTTTCCATCTTCTGACTAGCACTTGCTTATTACTATGATTTTTTTTACAACAGAGTATTTTTGACCTCACTGTGCTCTTTTGTGTCTTCAAGTGTCTTGATGGTGTGAACAGGTTCCTACAGACTTGTTCAATGTGCAAGTAGTCCATGTGTTTCTGGTTCTATAATTGTTCTCTTGTTTTTATAAGACTGGGGAGTCCATCACTCCTCTGTTGGTCATTTGCATTAAAGCTGTTCCATCCTGCATGTCCACATGGATATTCCTTCTCTGAACCCTGCTTATACAGGTACTATACAGATGATAAGGTTTTAAATACATCAGATAGGGATTATATACATTAGATAGGACTGCTCTATAAGGGTATACCTTGAGGATTGGTGGAGCAGCTTAGTATACATTTTTTTGCAAAAAATGTATCAACTAAATACCCTGTTTTTTTCCATCTTCTGACTAACACTTGCTTATTACTATGTTTTTTTTTTTACAACAGAGTATTTTTGACCTCACTGTGCGCTTTTGTGTCTTCAAGTTTCTTGATGGTGTGAACAGGTTCCTACAGACTTGTTCAATGTGCAAGTAGCCCATTTGTTTCTGGTTCTATAATTGTTCTCTTGTTTCTACAAGACTGGGGAGTCCATCACTCTTCTGTGGGTCATTTGCATTAAAGCTGTTCCATCCTGCATGTCCAAATGGATATTCCTTCTCTGAGCCCTGCTTATACAGGTACTATACAGAGGAACAGGTTTTAAATACATCAGATAGGGATTATATACATTAGATAGGACTGCTCCATAAGGGTATACCTTGACGATTGGTGGAGCAGCTTAGTATACATTTTTTTGCAAAAAAACCGTATCAACTAAATACCCTGTTTTTTTCCATCTTCTGACTAGCACTTGCTTATTACTATGATTTTTTTTTACAACAGAGTATTTTTGACCTCACTGTGCTCTTTTGTGTCTTCAAGTTTCTTGATGGTGTGATCAGGTTCCTACAGACTTGTTCAATGTGCAAGTAGCCCACGTGTTTCTGGTTCTATAATTGTTCTCTTGTTTCTACAAGACTGGGGAGTCCATCACTCCTCTGTTGGTCATTTGCATTAAAGCTGTTCCATCCTGCATGTCCAATTGCACAACAAATTGTATGGTGTACTTTCTCCTGTTACCCTTATGAAAATGCATTATTTTGTGCTGAAAACATATTTGTGGGAAAAATTAGATTTTTTTTTTTTTACAGCTCAACGTTAGAAACTTCAGTGAAGCACCTGAGAGATCAATGTGCTCACCACACATCTAGATCAGTTCCTTGAGGGGTTTAGTTTCCAAAATGGTGTCTTGTGATGGATTTGCACTGTTTAGGCACATCAAGGGCTCTAAAAACGCGACATGGCATTGGCCAATTGCTCCAGCAAATTTTGCATTCAAAAAGTCAAATGACGCTCCTTCCCTTCCGAGCTCTGCCGTGTGCCGAAACAGTCATTTTATCCCTCATATAGGGTACCTGCATGCTCAGGAGAAATTGGACCCAAAAATTCTTGCGTAATTTCTCCTGTTAACATTATCAAGATAAGAAAAATTAGATCTGAAATCAATATTTTGTGAAAACAAGTTAAATGTTAATTTTTTCTTTTTCCAAAAATTCCTGTGAAGCACCTGAAAGGTTAATAAACTTAACGAATGTGGTTTTGAGTACCTTGAGGCGTGCAGTTTTCAGAATGGTGTCACTTTTGGGTATATTCTTTCATATAGATCCCTCAAAGTGACTTCAAATGTGAGGTGGTCCTTAAAAAAAATGGTTTTGTAAATTTTATTGGAAAAATGAAAAATCGCTGGTCAACTTTTAACTGTTATGATCCGGTGACATAGGAGCTGCATGAGAACTTTCACTGGAGAAGGTGTCCACTATACTGACCGCAATCCTGAACTTAACAACGACGCAACTAGAAGTAGCAGTGGAGTGTACCTAACACACCTAGACACCTCGTCACAGCCGGAGGACTAAATACCCCTAAAGATGGAAATTGGAATACTATCTTGCCTCAGAGAAAATCCCCAAAGGATAGACAGCCCCCCACAAATATTGGCGGTGAGTCGGAGAGGAAAAAACATACACAGGCAGAAAAACAGGATTTAGCATAGGAGGCCACTCTAGCTAGATAGGACCGGATAGGACAGAGTTCTGTGCGGTCAGTATTAAAACCCTTCAAAACATACACAGCAGAATATACAAAAAACACTTCCTACATCTACTAAAAGATGTAGGAGCATAAATCTGCAACTCTAGTGAATCCTACAATCAGAGCAGGAATAAAACTGAAACAAGCACACAGCAGTGTGCCACAGATACAAAAACCAAACACTTATCTTTGCTGAATTTGGCAGCAACAGGAGAAGCCAGAAAGTGATCCAACACTTCACAAGTAACATTGACAACTGGAAAGGGCTAAAGGATCCTGCACACCTAAATATCCCAGTCAGAATTGTAATCATCCGATACACCTGGCCAGGACTGCGAGTCAGAGACATCTGCATTCCCACCAACAACCACTGGAGGGAACCCAAGAGCAGAATTCACAACATTTAACCTTTATAACATCCCTACAAAATTGCTGATGTAAAGTAGACATGTGGGAAATGATATTTATTAACTATTTTGTGTGACTATTTTGCAATTTTCCAACTTTGAATTTTTATGCCCTTAAATCACACAGATATGTCACACAAATTACTTAAGTAACATTTCCCACATGTCTACTTTACATCAGCACAATTTTGGAACCAAATTTTTTTTCTTAGGGAGTTATAAGGGTTAAAAGTTGACCAGCAATTTCTCATTTTTACAACACCATTTTTTTAGGGACCACATCACATTTGAAGTCACTTTGAGGGGTCTATATGATAGAAAATATCCAAACGTTACACTATTCTTAAACCTGCACCCCTCAAGATGCGCAAAAACACATTCAAGATGTTTATTAACCCTTCTTCACAGGAATTTATTAGGAGTTTATAAATGTATTTATCAGGAGTTTATTAATTCCCTGCTTCACAGAAATTTTTGGAATGTTTAAAAAACACGAACCTTTAACTTTTTTTTCACAAACAAAAAGTACTTTAGATCCAAATTTTTCTATTTTCCCAAGGGTAAAAGGAGAAATTGGACCCAAAAGTTATTGTGTAATGTGTCCTGAGTATGCTGATACCCCATATGTGGGGGGGGGGGACCACTGTTTGGGTGCATGGCAGAGCTCAGAAGGGAAGGAGCACCGTTTGACTTTTTCAACGCAAAATTGGCTGGAATTGAGATAGGACACCATGTACCATTTGGAGAGCCCCTGATGTGCCTAAACAGTGGAAACCCCCCTCCACAAGTAACACCATTTTAGAAACTAGACCTCCCAAGGAACTTATATAGATGTGTGGTGGGAACTTTGAACCCCCAAGGGCTTCACAGAAGTTAAAAACTTAAAAAATCATATTTTTTCCACAAAAATTATTTTTTTCACCCCCCAATTTTAATTTTCCCAAGGGTAACAGGACCCCAAAGGTTATTGTGCAATTTGTCCTGAGTATGTTGATTCCTAATATGTGGGGGTAAACCATGTCAAGTTTGGAGAGCCCCGGCTGTGGCCAAACAGTGGAAACCCCAAAAAATGACACCATTTTGGAAACTAGACCCCCTGAGAAACTTATCTAGTTGTGTGGTGAGCACTTTGAACCCTCACAGGCTTCACAGAAGTTTATAGCGTAGTCGTAAAATTAAAAAATCATATTTTTTCCACAAAAAAATGATCTTTTCACCCCCAATTTGAATTTGCCCAAGGGTAACAGGACCTCAAAACTTATTGTGCAATTTGTCCTGAGTACGCTGATACCTCATATGTGGGGGTAAATGTTGTGAATTCTGTGGCAGAGCTCCCTCCTGTGGTCACAAGTGGTACTTCGGCTGGTTCTCTCTGTGAGCTTCCGTTGATGGAGGAAAGTGGTACTGCGGCTTCTGAGTTTCCTTCCTCAGGTGATGTGGTGAAGTCGTTAGGTGCTGCTCTATTTAACTCCACCTAGTGCTTTGATCCTGGCCTCCAGTCAGTGTTCTAGTATTGGACCTGTTTCCTCCTGGATCGTTCCTGTGGCCTGCTGCTCTGCATAGCTAAGTTCCTCTTTGCTATTTGTTTGCTGTTTTTTTCTGTCCAGCTTGTCAATTTGTTTTTTTCTGCTTGCTGGAAGCTCTGGGACGCAGAGGGTGTACCTCCGTGCCGTTAGTTCGGTACGGAGGGTCTTTTTGCCCCCTTTGCGTGGTTTTTGTAGGGTTTTGTGTTGACCGCAAAGTTACCTTTCCTATCCTCGCTTTGTTCAGAAAGTTGGGCCTCACTTTGCTAAATCTATTTCATCTCTACGTTTGTCTTTTCATCTTAACTCACAGTCATTATATGTGGGGGCTGCCTTTTCCTTTGGGGTATTTCTCTGAGGCAAGGTAGGCTTTTTTTCTATCTTCAGGCTAGCTAGTTTCTCAGGCCGTGCCGAGTTGCATAGGGAGCGTCAGGCGCAATCCACGGCTGCCTTTAGTGTTGTTGGAGAGGATTAGGGATTGCGGTCAACAGAGTTTCCACGTCTCAGAGCTCGTTCTTGTTTTTTGGGTTATTGCCAGGTCACTGTATGTGCGCTGACCTCTATGTCCATTGTGGTACTGAATTACCTTTCATAACAGTACTGGAGGCCAAAAGTACTAATGATTCTCAATAGAGGGAAAAAAGAAGTTCTGAGACCATTTTTTTTTTTTTGCACTGTGTTTTGCCTTTTTTTTCCCCTAGACATTTGGGTGGTTCAGGACACAGGTGCAGCAATGGACATTAAAGGTCTGTCTTCATGTGTGGATCAGCTCACGGCAAGAGTACAAAGTATTCAAGACTTTGTGGTTCAGAATTCTATGTTAGAACCGAGAATTCCTATTCCTGATTTGTTTTTTGAAGATAGAACTAAATTTCTGAGTTTCAAAAATAATTGTAAACTATTTCTGGCTTTGAAACCTCGCTCCTCTGGTGACCCAGTTCAACAAGTTAGGATCGTTATTTCTTTTTTGCGTGGCGACCCTCAGGACTGGGCATTTTCTCTTGCGTCAGGAGATCCTGCATGAAGAAATATCGATGCATTTTTCCTGGCGCTCGGATTGCTGTACGATGAGCCTAATTCTGTGAATCAGGCAGAGAAGAATTTGCTGGCTTTGTGTCAGGGTCAGGATGAAATAGAGGTATATTGTCAGAAATTTAGAAAGTGGTCCGTACTCACTCAGTGGAATGAAGGTGCGCTCGCAGCTATTTTCAGAAAAGGTCTCTCTGAAGCCCTTAACCCCTTTACCCCCAAGGGTGGTTTGCACGTTAATGACCGGGCCAATTTTTACAATTCTGACCACTGTCCCTTTATGAGGTTATAACTCTGGAACGCTTCAATGGATCCTGGTGATTCTGACATTGTTTTCTCGTGACATATTGTACTTCATGACAATGGTAAAAATTATTTGATAGTACCTGCGTTTATTTGTGAAAAAAACGGAAATTTGGCGAAAATTATGAAAATTTCGCAATTTTCCAACTTTGAATTTTTATGCAATTAAATCACAGAGATATGTCACACAAAATACTTAATAAGTAACATTTCCCACATGTCTACTTTACATCAGCACAATTTTGGAACCAAAATTTTTTTTTGTTAGGGAGTTATAAGGGTTAAAAGTTGACCAGCAATTTCTCATTTCTACAACACCATTTTATTTTAGGGACCACATCTCATTTGAAGTCATTTTGAGGGGTCTATATGATAGAAAATACCCAAGTGTGACACCATTCTAAAAACTACACCCCTCAAGGTGCTCAAAACCATATTCAAGAAGTTTATTAACCCTTCTGGTGCTTCACAGGAATTTTTTGAATGTTTAAATAAAAATGAACATTTAACTTTTTTTCACAAAAAATGTAATTCAGCTCCAATTTGTTTTATTTTACCAAGGGTAACAGGAGAAAATGGACCCCAAACATTGTTGTACAATTTGTCCTGAGTATGCCAATACCCCACATGTGGGGGTAAACCACTGTTTGGGCGCATGGCAGAGCTCGGAAGCGAAGGAGTGCCATTTGACTTTTCAATGCAAAATTGACTGGAATTGAGATGGGACGCCATGTTTCGTTTGGAGAGCCCCTGATGTGGCTAAACATTGAAACCCCCCACAAGTGACACCATTTTGGAAAGTAGACCCCCTAAGGAACTTATCTAGAGGTGTGGTGAGCACTTTGACCCAACAAGTGCTTCACAGAAGTTTATAATGTAGAACCGTAAAAATAAAAAATCATATTTTTTCACAAAAATTATCTTTTCGCCCCCAATTTTTTATTTTCCCAAGGGTAAGAGAAGAAATTGGACCCCAAAAGTTGTTGTACAATTTGTCCTGAGTACGCTGATAGCCCATATGTGGGGGTAAACCACTGTTTGGGCGGATGGGAGAGCTCGGAAGGGAAGGAGCGCCGTTTGACTTTTCAATGCAAAATTGACAGGAATTGAGATGGGACGTCATGTTGCGTTTGAAGAGCCACTGATGTGCCTAAACATTGAAACCCCCCACAAGTGACACCATTTTGGAAAGTAGACCCCCTAAGGAACTTATCTAGAGGTGTGGTGAGCACTTTGACCCACCAAGTGCTTCACAGAAGTTTATAATGTAGAACCGTAAAAATAAAAAATCATATTTTTTCACAAAAATTATCTTTTTGCCCCCAATTTTTTATTTTCCCAAGGGTAAGAGAAGAAATTGGACCCCAAAAGTTGTTGTACAATTTGTCCTGAGTACGCGGATACCCCATATGTGGGGGTAAACCACTGTTTGGGTGGATGGGAGAGCTCGGAAGGGAAGGAGCGCCGTTTGACTTTTCAAAGCAAAATTGACAGGAATTGAGATGGGACGCCATGTTGCGTTTGAAGAGCCACTGATGTGCCTAAACATTGAAACCCCCCACAAATGACACCATTTTGGAAAGTAGACCCCCTAAGGAACTTATCTAGAGGTGTGGTGAGCACTTTGACCCACCAAGTGCTTCACAGAAGTTTATAATGCAGAGCCGTAAAAATAAAACAACATTTTTTTCCCACAAAAATTATTTTTTTAGCCCCCAGTTTTGTATTTTCCTGAGGGTAACAGGAGAAATTGGACCCCAAAATTTGTTGCCCAATTTGTCCTGAGTGCGATGATACACCATATGTGGGGGGAACCACTGTTTGGGCACATGGGAGGGCTCAGAAGGGAAGGAGTGCCATTTGAATGCAGACTTAGATGGAATGGTCTGCAGGTGTCACATTGCGTTTGCAGAGCCCCTAATGTACCTAAACAGTAGAAACCCCCCACAAGTGACACCATTTTGGAAAGTAGACCCCCTTAGGAACTTATCTAGATGTGTGCTGAGCGCTTTGACCCACCAAGGGCTTCACAGAAGTTTATAATGGAGAGCCGTAAAAATAAAACAAAAATTTTTTCCCACAAAAATTATTTTTTAGCCCCCAGTTTTGTATTTTTCCGAGGGTAAAAGGAGAAATTCGACCCCACAATTTGTTGTCCAATTTGTCCTGAGTGCGCTGATACCCCATATGTGGGGGGGAACCACTGTTTGGGCGCATGGGAGGGCTCGGAAGGGAAGGAGCTCCATTTGGAATGAGGACTTAGATGGAATGGTCTGCAGGTGTCACATTGCATTTGCAGAGCCCCTAATGTACCTAAACAGTAGAAACCTCCCACAAGTGACACCATTTTGGAAACTAGACCCCCTAAGGAACTCATCTAGATGTGTTGTGATAGCTTTGAACCCCCAAGTGTTTCACTACAGTTTGTAACGCAGAGCCGTGAAAATTAAAAAAAAAAATCTTTCCCCCCAAAATTATTTTTTAGCCCCCAGTTTTGTATTTTCCCGAGGGTAAGAGGAGAAATTCGACCCCAAAAGTTGTTGTCCAATTTGTCCTGAGTACGCTGATACCCCGTATGTTGGGGGAAACCAACGTTTGAGCGCATGGCAGAGCTCGGAAGGGAAGGAGCGCCATTTGGAATGCAGACTTAGATGGAATGGTCTGCAGACGTCACATTGCGTTTGCAGAACCCCTAATGTACCTAAACAGTAGAAACCCCCCACAAGTGACCCCATATTGGAAACTAGACCCCCCAGGGAACTAATCTAGATGTGTTGTGAGAACTTTGAACCCCCAAGTGTTTCACTACAGTTTATAACGCAGAGCCGTGAAAATAAAAAATCTTTTTTTTTCCCACAAAAAATATGTTTTAGCCCCGAGTTTTGTATTTTCCCAAGGGTAGCAGGAGAAATTGGACCCCAAAAGTTGTTGTCCTATTTGTCCTGAGTACGCTGATACCCCATATGTTGGGGTAAACCCCTGTTTGGGCACACGGGAGAGCTCGGAAGGGAAGAAGCACTGTTTTACTTTTTCAACGCAGAATTGGCTGGAATTGAGATCGGACGCCATGTCGCGTTTGGAGAGCCCCTGATGTGCCTAAACAGTGGAAACCCCCCAATTATAACTGAAACCCTAATCCAAACACATCCCTAACCCTAATCCCAACAGTAACCCTAACCACACCTCTAACCCTGACACACCCCTAACCCTAATCCCAACCCTATTCCCAACCGTAAATGTAATCTAAACCCTAACTGTAACTTTAGCCCCAACCCAAACTGTAGCCCTAGCCCTAACCCTAGCCCTAACCCTAGCCCTAACCCTAGCCCTAACCCTAACCCTAGCCCTAACCCTAGCCCTAACCCTAGCCCTAACCCTAACCCTAGCCCTAGCCCTAACCCTAGCCCTAACCCTAGCCCTAACCCTAGCCCTAGCCCTAGCCCTAACCCTAGCCCTAACCCTAGCCCTAACTCTAACCCTAGCCCTAATGGGAAAATGGAAATAAATACATTTTTTTAATTTTTCCCTAACTAAGGGGGTGATGAAGGGGGGTTTGATTTACTTTTATAGCGGGTTTTTTAGCGGATTTTTATGATTGGCAGCCGTCACACACTGAAAGACGCTTTTTATTGCAAAAAATATTTTTTGCGTTACCACATTTTGAGAGCTATAATTTTTCTATATTCTGGTCCACAGAGTCATGTGAGGTCTTGGTTTTTGCGGGACGAGTTGATGTTTTTATTGGTAACATTTTCGGGCACGTGACATTTTTTGATCGCTTTTTATTCCGATTTTTGTGAGGCAGAATGACCAAAAACCAGCTATTCATGAATTTCTTTTGGGGGAGGCGTTTATACCGTTCCGCGTTTGGTAAAATTGATGAAGCAGTTTTATTCTTCGGGTCAGTACGATTACAGCGACACCTCATTTATATCATTTTTTTATGTTTTGGCGCTTTTATACGATAAAAACTATTTTATAGAAAAAATAATTATTTTTGCATCGCTTTATTCTCAGGACTATAACTTTTTTATTTTTTTGCTGATGATGCTGTATGGCGGCTCGTTTTTTGCGGGACAAGATGACGTTTTCAGCGGTACCATGGTTAGTTATATCTGTCTTTTTGATCGCGTGTTATTCCACTTTTTGTTCGGCGGTATGATTATCAAGCGTTGTTTTTTGCCTCGTTTTTTTTTTTTTTTTCTTACGGTGTTTACTGAAGGGGTTAACTAGTGGGCCAGTTTTATAGGTCGGGCTGTTACGGACGCGGCGATACTAAATATGTGTACTTTTATTGTTTTTTTTTTTTTATTTAGATAAAGAAATGTATTTATGGGAATAATATTTTTATTTTTTTTTTCATTATTTTGGAATATTTTTTTTTATTTTTTTTTACACATTTGAAATTTTTTTTTTTTACTTTTTTACTTTGTCCCAGGGGGGGACATCACAGATCAGTGATCTGACAGTTTGCACAGCACTCTGTCAGATCACTGATCTGATAGGAGTGCAGGCTGCTTCACAGTGCCTGCTCTGAGCAGGCTCTGTGAAGCCACCTCCCTCCCTGCAGGACCCGGATCCGCGGCCATCTTGGATCCGGGGCTGGAGGGAGCAGGGAGGGAGGTGAGACCCTCGCAGCAACGCGATCACATCGCGTTGCTGCGGGGGGCTCAGGGAAGCCCGCAGGGAGCCCCCTCCCTGCGCGGTGCTTCCCTGTACCGCCGGCACATCGCGATCATCTTTGATCGCGGTGTGCCGGGGGTTAATGTGCCGGGGGCGGTCCGTGACCGCTCCTGGCACATAGTGCCGGATGTCAGCTGCGATAAACAGCTGACACCCGGCCGCGATCGGCGGCGCTCCCCCCGTGAGCGCTGCCGATCGCATATGACGTACTATTGCGTCCTTGGGAAGTAAAGCCCACCCCACATGGACGCAATAGTACGTCTAATGGCAGAAAGGGGTTAAGGATGTCATGGTGGGATTTCCTATGCCTGCTGGTCTGAATAAGTCTATGTCTTTGGCCATTCAGATCAGTCGACGCTTGCGCGAACGTAAATCTGTGCACCATTTGGCGGTATTACCTGAGCTTAAACCTGAGCCTATGCAGTGCGATAGGACTTTGACCAGAGTTGAACGGCAAGAACACAGACGTCTGAATGGGCTGTGTTTCTACTGTGGTGATTCCACTCATGCTATCTCTGATTGTCCTAAGCGCACTAAGCAGTTCGCTAGGTCTGCCACCATTGGTATGGTACAGTCAAAATTTCTTCTGTCTGTTACCTTGATCTGCTCTTTGTCATCGTATTCTGTCATGGCATTTGTGGACTCAGGCGCTGCTCTGAATTTGATGGACTTGGAGTATGCTAGGCGTTGTGGGTTTTTCTTGGAACCCTTGCAGTGTCCTATTCCATTGAGAGGAATTGATGCTACGCCTTTGGCCAAGAATAAGCCTCAGTACTGGACCCAGCTGACCATGTGCATGGCTCCTGCACATCAGGAGGTTATTCGCTTTCTGGTGTTGCATAATCTGCATGATGTGGTCGTGTTGGGGTTGCCATGGCTACAAGTCCATAATCCAGTATTAGATTGGAAATCCATGTCTGTGTCCAGCTGGGGTTGTCAGGGGGTACATGGTGATGTCCCATTTCTGACTATTTCGTCATCCACCCCTTCTGAGGTTCCTGAGTTCTTGTCTGATTACCGGGATTTATTTGATGAGCCCAAGTCCGATACCCTACCTCCGCATAGGGATTGTGATTGTGCTATCGATTTGATTCCTGGTAGTAAATTCCCAAAAGGTCGACTGTTTAATTTATCTGTGCCTGAGCATGCCGCTATGTGGAGTTATGTGAAGGAGTCTTTGGAGAAGGGGCATATTCGCCCGTCATCGTCGCCATTAGGAGCAGGGTTCTTTTTTGTAGCCAAGAAGGATGGTTCACTGAGACCTTGTATAGATTACCGCCTTCTAAATAAGATCACGGTTAAATTTCAGTACCCCTTGCCATTGTTATTTGATTTGTTTGCTCGGATTAAGGGGGCTAGTTGGTTCACCAAGATAGATCTTCGTGGTGCGTATAATCTTGTGCGTATTAAGCGAGGCGATGAGTGGAAAACTGCATTTAATACGCCCGAGGGCCATTTTGAGTATCTAGTAATGCCATTCGGACTTGCCAATGCTCCATCAGTGTTTCAGTCCTTTATGCATGACATCTTCCGAGAGTACCTGGATAAATTCCTGATTGTGTACTTAGATGACATTTTGATCTTCTCGGATGATTGGGAGTCTCATGTGAAGCAGGCCAGAACGGTGTTTCAGGTCCTGCGTGCTAATTCTTTGTTTGTGAAGGGATCAAAGTGTCTCTTTGGTGTTCAGAAGGTTTCATTTTTGGGGTTCATCTTTTCCCCTTCTACTATCGAGATGGACCCTGTTAAGGTCCAAGCCATCCATAATTGGACTCAGCCGACATCTCTGAAAAGTCTGCAAAAGTTCCTGGGCTTTGCTAATTTTTATCGTCGCTTCATCTGCAATTTTTCTAGTATTGCTAAACCATTAACCGATTTGACCAAGAAAGGTGCTGATTTGGTCAATTGGTCTTCTGCTGCGGTGGAAGCTTTTCTAGAGTTGAAGCGTCGTTTTTCTTCTGCCCCTGTGTTGTGTCAACCAGATGTTTCGCTTCTGTTCCAGGTCGAGGTTGATGCTTCTGAGATTGGAGCAGGCGCTGTTTTGTCGCAGAGAAGTTCTGATTGCTCGGTGATGAAACCATGCGCCTTCTTTTCCAGGAAGTTTTCGCCTGCTGAGCGAAATTATGATGTGGGCAATCGAGAGTTGCTGGCCATGAAGTGGGCATTCGAGGAGTGGCGTCATTGGCTTGAAGGAGCTAAGCATCGCGTGGTGGTCTTGACTGATCATAAGAACTTGACTTATCTCGAGTCCACCAAGCGGTTGAATCCTAGACAAGCTCGTTGGTCGTTGTTTTTTGCTCGTTTTGACTTTGTGATTTCATACCTTCCGGGCTCTAAAAATGTGAAGGCGGATGCTCTGTCTAGGAGTTTTGTGCCCGACTCTCCGGGTGTATCTGAGCCAGCGGGTATCCTCAAAGAGGGAGTAATTGTGTCTGCCATCTCCCCTGATTTGCGGCGGGTGCTGCAAAAATTTCAGGCTAATAAACCTGATCGTTGCCCAGCAGAGAAACTGTTTGTCCCTGATAGGTGGACGAATAAAGTTGTCTCTGAGGTTCATTGTTCGGTGTTGGCTGGTCATCCTGGAATCTTTGGTACCAGAGAGTTAGTGGCTAGATCCTTTTGGTGGCCATCTCTGTCGCGGGATGTGCGTATTTTTGTGCAGTCCTGTGGGATTTGTGCTCGGGCTAAGCCCTGCTGTTCTCGTGCCAGTGGGTTGCTTTTGCCCTTGCCGGTCCCGAAGAGGCCTTGGACACATATCTCTATGGATTTTATTTCAGATCTTCCCGTCTCTCAAAAGATGTCAGTCATTTGGGTGGTCTGTGATCGCTTCTCTAAGATGGTCCATTTGGTACCCTTGCCTAAATTGCCTTCCTCCTCTGATTTGGTGCCATTGTTTTTCCAGCATGTGGTTCGTTTACATGGCATTCCAGAGAATATCGTTTCTGACAGAGGTTCCCAGTTTGTTTCGAGGTTTTGGCGAGCCTTTTGTGGTAGGATGGGCATTGACTTGTCTTTTTCCTCGGCTTTCCATCCTCAGACTAATGGCCAGACCGAACGAACCAATCAGACCTTGGAAACATATCTGAGATGCTTTGTTTCTGCTGATCAGGATGACTGGGTGTCCTTTTTGCCTTTGGCTGAGTTCGCCCTTAATAATCGGGCCAGCTCGGCTACCTTGGTTTCACCGTTTTTCTGCAACTCTGGGTTCCATCCTCGTTTCTCTTCAGGACAGGTTGAGTCTTCGGACTGTCCTGGTGTGGATACTGTGGTGGACAGGTTGCAGCAGATTTGGACTCATGTAGTGGACAATTTGACTTTGTCCCAGGAGAAGGCTCAACGTTTCGCTAATCGCAGACGCTGTGTGGGTCCCTGACTTCGGGTTGGGGACTTGGTTTGGTTATCTTCTCGTCATATTCCTATGAAGGTTTCCTCTCCTAAGTTTAAACCTCGTTTTATTGGTCCGTATAGGATTTCTGAGGTTCTTAATCCTGTGTCTTTTCGTCTGACCCTTCCAGATTCTTTTTCCATACATAACGTATTCCATAGGTCATTGTTGCGGAGATACGTGGCACCTATGGTTCCATCTGTTGATCCTCCTGCCCCGGTTTTGGTGGAGGGGGAGTTGGAGTATATTGTGGAGAAGATTTTGGATTCTCGTGTTTCAAGGCGGAAACTCCAGTATCTGGTTAAGTGGAAGGGTTATGCTCAGGAATATAATTCCTGGGTCTTTGCCTCTGATGTCCATGCTCCCGATCTTGTTCGTGCCTTTCATATGACTCATCCTGGTCGTCCTGGGAGCTCTGGTGAGGGTTCGGTGACCCCTCCTCAAGGGGGGGGTACTGTTGTGAATTCTGTGGCAGAGCTCCCTCCTGTGGTCACAAGTGGTACTTCGGCTGGTTCTCTCTGTGAGCTTCCGTTGGTGGAGGAAAGTGGTACTGCGGCTTCTGAGTTTCCTTCCTCAGGTGATGTGGTGAAGTCGTTAGGTGCTGCTCTATTTAACTCCACCTAGTGCTTTGATCCTGGCCTCCAGTCAATGTTCTAGTATTGGACCTGTTTCCTCCTGGATCGTTCCTGTGGCCTGCTGCTCTGCATAGCTAAGTTCCTCTTTGCTATTTGTTTGCTGTTTTTTTCTGTCCAGCTTGTCAATTTGTTTTTTTCTGCTTGCTGGAAGCTCTGGGACGCAGAGGGTGTACCTCCGTGCCGTTAGTTCGGTACGGAGGGTCTTTTTGCCCCCTTTGCGTGGTTTTTGTAGGGTTTTGTGTTGACCGCAAAGTTACCTTTCCTATCCTCGCTCTGTTCAGAAAGTTGGGCCTCACTTTGCTAAATCTATTTCATCTCTACGTTTGTCTTTTCATCTTAACTCACAGTCATTATATGTGGGGGCTGCCTTTTCCTTTGGGGTATTTCTCTGAGGCAAGGTAGGCTTTTTTTCTATCTTCAGGCTAGCTAGTTTCTCAGGCCATGCCGAGTTGCATAGGGAGCATCAGGCGCAATCCACGGCTGCCTATAGTGTTGTTGGAGAGGATTAGGGATTGCGGTCAACAGAGTTTCCACGTCTCAGAGCTCGTTCTTGTTTTTTGGGTTATTGCCAGGTCACTGTATGTGCGCTGACCTCTATGTCCATTGTGGTACTGAATTACCTTTCATAACAGGTAAACCACTGTTTGGGCGCATGGCAGAGCTCGGAAGGGAAGGAGTGCCATTTAACTTTTTCAATGCAAAATTGGCTGGAACTGAGATCGGACGCATTGTTGCGTTTGGAGAACCCCTGATGTGGCTAAACAGTGGAAACCACCCCACAAGTGACACCATTTTGGAAACTAGACCCCCCAATGAAATTATCTAGATGTATGATGAGAACTTAACCCCCAGGTGTTTCATTAAAGTTTATAACGACCGGGCGTGAAAATAAAAAAATCAAATTTTTTCCACAAACATGATCTTTTATTTTTCCAAGGGTAACAGGAGAAATTGGACCCCAAAATTTGTTGCCCAATTTGTCCTATGTACGTTGATACCCCATATGTGGGTGAAAACTACTGTATGGGCACACGTCGGGTCTCGGAAGGGAAGAGGTTTTGGAATGCAGACTTTGATGGAATGGTCTGTGGGCGTCATGTCGCGTTTGGAAGGCCCATGATGTGCCTAAACAGTGGAAACCTCCCACAAGTGACCCCATTTTGGAAACTATACCCCCCAATGAACTTATCTAGATGTGTGGTGAGCACTTTGAACCCCCAAGTGCTTCACAGAAGATTATAACGTAGAGCCATAAAAATAAAAAATCATATTTTTTCCACAAAAATGATCTTTTTGCCTCCAATGTTTTATTTTCCCAAGGGTAACAGAAGAAATTGGACCCCAAGCTTCATTGTGCAATTTGTTCTGAGTATGCTGATACCCCATATGTGGGGGTAAACCACTGTTTGGACACATGGCAGAGCTCAGAAGGGAAGGAGCACCAGATATAACTGTTATGGTTTGCAGGTGCCATGACCCACTGGGAGAGCCCGTGAGGTGCAAAACAGCAGAACCCCCCATAAGTGACCCCAAGTTATGAATTACACCTCTTAACGAATTCATCTAGGGGTGCAGTGATCATATTGACAACATGGGTGTGTCACAGAATTCTTTACCATTGGGCAGCCGTGCAGAGAAACTCGGGAGGAACGGAGCATTATTTGCTTATTCAAGTGAATGGGTCTGTGCACATGTCAGTGTGTTTCCACAGACCGCATGCCCATGGGCAAAACACGCTGACATGTCTTATTTTTTAATGTCAACACAGGCCAAAAAACATCCTGCACACGTGCAAATGCATAACACACATGGATGTTATCCAAGTGACATGCATCAGCGCCGGGGAAGAAGCGTTACAGTAAGCGCTGTTCTTCGGCGCCAGGTGCTGAACACGGCTCTCATGATTCTCCCCTGCTTGTGCCGATCGCTGGCAGAGCAGGAGAGAATGATGATAGCTTCCATTCTCCTCTACTTGTGCCGATCGCTAACAGAGCAGGGGAGAATGATGAGACCATGTTCAGCACCTGACGCCAGGGAACACTGTAACGCTTCTTCCTTGGAGCCCGGCCTTGTGGTACTGATGCCACAAGTGTGCCGCAACTATTACACACACGAACACTGACATCTCCGGTACCGGAAATATCAGAACGTGTGAAAGAGGCGTTATAGCGAGTTTTCATGTTTGGCTGCTGTCACACGCTAAAAGACGCTTTTCATTTAAAAAAATAGTTTTTGCATCACCATATTTTGAGAGCTATAATTTTTTCATATTGCGGCCCACAGAGTCATGTGAGGTCTTGTGTTTTGCGGGACAAGATGACATTTTTTTGGTACTATTTTCGGGCACATGACTTTTTTTTCCACTTTTTATTCTGATTTTTGGGAGGCAGAATGAACAAAAACCAGCAAATCATGATTTTTTTTCTTTTAACCCCTTTCTGACATCTGACTTACTATCCTGCCTAGGTGTTCTGGGCCCCTATGAGCACCGACGGGATAGTACATCATCACCGATCAGCTGCGCTCACGGGGGGAGCGCGGCCGATCGCCAGATAACTATCACAGCTGGCATCCGACACTATGTGCCAGGAGCAGTCACGGACCGCTCCTGCCACATTAACCCCCGGAACACTGCGATCAAACATGATCACAGCGTTCCGACGCCATAGGGAATCATCGCGCAGGGAGGAGGCTCCCTGCATGCTTCCGAGACCCTCGGAACAATGCGATGTGATTGCGTTGTTCCAAGCGTCTCCTTTCTGCAGGCCCCGTATCCAAAATGGCTGCGGAGCTCCTTCCGGGTCCTGCAGGGAGGTGGCTTGCAAGCACCTGCTCTGCAGGCGCCGGCAAGCCTGCAGCACTGCCTGTCAGATCGCAGATCAGTGATCTGACACAAAAAAAATCCTAAATAAAAATATTTATATATTGTTCCAATAGATACATTTCTTTATCTAAATAAAAACAACAATAAAAGTACACATATTTAGTGTCGCTGTGTCTGTAACAACCCGACCGATAAAACTGTCCCACTAGTTAACTAGTTCAGTGAACACCGTAAAAAAAAAAAACGAGGCAAAAAACAACACTTTATTATCATACCGCCCAGCAAAAAGTGGAATAACACGCGATCAAAAAGACGGATATAAATAGACATGGTACCGCTGAAAACGTCATCTTGTCTTGCAAAAAACGAGCTGACATACAGCGTCATCAGAAAAAAATAAAAAAGTTATAGTTCTCAGAATGAAGCGATGCAAAAATAATTATTTTTTATATAAAATAGTTTTTATCTAATAAAAGCGCCAAATCATAAAAAAATGATATAATTGAGGTATCTCTGTAATGGTACTGACCCGAAGAATAAAACTGCTTTATCAATTTTACCAAACATGGAACGGTATAAAAGCCCCCCAAAAGAAATTCATGAATAGCTGTTTTTCGGTCATTCTGACTCACAAAAGTCGGAATAAAAAGTGATCAAAAAATGTCACGTGCCCGAAAATGATACCAACAAAAATGTCAACTCGTCCCGCAAAAAACAAGGCCTCACATGACTCTGTGGACCAAAATATGGAAAAATAATAGTTCTCAAAATGTGGAGACCAAAAACTATTTTTTGCAAAAAAAGCATCTTTTAATGTGTGACAGCTGCCAATCATAAAAAATCCACTAAAAAAACCCGCTATAAATAGTAAATCAAACCCCCTTCATCACGCCCTTAGTTAGGGAAAAATAATAAAATAAAAAAAAGTATTCCCATTTTCTCATTAGGGTAAGGCCTTAGTTAGGGTAAGGCTACAGTTAGGGTTGGGGCTACAGTTAGGGTTGGGCCTAAAGTTAGTGTTAGGGTTGGGGCCAAAGTTAGGGTTAGGGTTGGGGCTAAAGTTAGGGTTAGAGTTGGGGCTAAAGTTAGGGTTAGGATTAGGGGTATGGTTAGTGTTATGGTTGGGATTAGGGTTAGGGGTGTGTTGGGGTTAGTGGTATGGCTGGGATTAGGGTTAGGGGCGTGTTCGGATTAAGGGTGTGATTAGGGTTATGGTTAGGGTTGGGATTAGGGATAGGGGTGTGTTTGGGTTAGGGTTTCAATTAGAATTGGGGTGTTTCCACTGTTTAGGCACATCAAGGGCTCTCGAAACGCGACATGGCGTCCGATCTCAATTCCAGCCAATTCTGCGTTGAAAGAGTAAAACAGCGCTCCTTCCCTTCCGAGCTCTCCAGTGCACCCAAACAGGGGTTTACCCCAACATATGGGGTATCAGCGTACTCCGGAAAACTTGGACAAAATCTTTTGTGGTCCAATTTCTCTTGTTACCCTTGGTAAAATAAAAAATTTGGGGGCTAAAAATCATTTTTGTGGGAAAACAATGATTTTTTATTTTCACGGCTCTGCGTTATAAACTGTAGTGAAACACTTGGGGGTTCAAAGTTCTCACAACACATCTAGATAAATTCCTTGGGGGGGTCTAGTTTCCAATATGGGGTCACTTGTGGGGGGTTTCTACTGTTTAGGTACATCAGGGGCTCTGCAAACACAATGTGATGCCTGCAGACCATTCCATCTAAGTCTGCATTCAAACGGTGCTCCTTCCCTTCCGAGCTCTGCCATGCGCCCAAACAGAGGTTTACCCCCACATATGGGATATCAGCGTACTCAGGACAAATTGCACAACATTTGGGGTTCAATTTCTTCTGTTACCCTTGGGAAAATAAAAAATTGGGGGCGAAAAGATAATTTGTGTGAAAAAATATGATGTTTTATTTTTACGGCTCTACATTATAAACGTCTGTGAAGCACTTGGTGGGTCAAAGTGCTCACCACACATCTAGATAAGTTCCTTAGGGGGTATACTTTCCAAAATGGTGTCACTTGTGGGGGCTTTCAATGTTTTCAATGTTTAGGCACATCAGGGGCTCTCCAAACACGACATGGCGTCCTATCTCAATTCCAGTCAATTTTGCATTGAAAAGTCAAACGGCGCTCCTTCCCTTCTGAGCTCTGCCATGCGCCCAAACAGTGGTTTACCCCCACATATCAGATATCAGCGTACTCAGGACAAATTGCAAAACAACTTTTGTGGTCCAATTTCTCCTATTACCCTTGGAAAAATAAAACAAATTGGAGCTAATGTAAATTTTTTGTGAAAATAGTTAAATGTCCATTTTTTTTAAACATTCCAAAAATTCCTGTGAAATACCTGAAGGGTTAACAAACTTCTTGAATGTGGTTTTCAGCACCTTGAGGGGTGCAGTTTTTAGAATGGTGTCACATTTGAGTATTTTCTATCATATAGACCCCTCAAAGTGACTTGAAATGTGATGTGGTCCCTAAAGAAATGGTGTTGTAAAAATGAGAAATTGCTGGTCAACTTTTAACCTTTATAACTCCCTAACAAAAAAAATGTTGGTTCCAAAGTTGTGCTGATGTAAAGTAGTCATGTGAGAAATGTTACTTATTATGTATTTTGTGTGACATATCTCTGTGATTTAAGGGCATAAAAATTCAGTTGGATAATTGCGAAATTTTCAAAATTTTCACCAAATTTCCATTTTTTTCACAAATAAACACAGGTAATATCAAAGAAATTTTACCACTATCATGAAGCACAATATGTCACGAGAAAACAATGTCAGAATCATTAGGATCCGTTGAAATGTTCCAGAATTATAACCTCATAAAGGGACAGTGGTCAGAATTGTAAAATTTGACCCGGTCATTAACGTGTAATCCACCCTTGGGGGTAAAGGGGTTAATACCGTTCCGCGTTTGGTGAAATTGGTAAGGCAGCCTAATTCTTTGGGTCACTATGATTACAGCGATACCTTATTTATATCCTTTGTTATGTTTTGGGGTTTTTATTTTATTTTATTTTTATTATTATTATTTTTGCATCGCTTTATTCTGACAGCTATAACTTTTTATTTTTCCGCTGATGGAGCTGTATAGTGGCTTTTTTTTGTGGGACAAGATGACGTTTTCAGCGGTACCATTGTTATTTATATCTGTCTTTTTGATTGCGTGTTATTCCACTTTTTGTTTGGCAGTATGATGATAAAGCATTGCTTTTTGACTTGGTTTTTTTATTTTTATGGTGTTCACTAAAGGGGTTAACTAGTGGGACAGTTTTATAGGTCGGGTCATTTGAAACACGGGGATACCAAAAATGTGTACTTTTATTGTTTAGATTTTTTTTCATTGAAATATTTATTTATTGATAGAATATGGATTTTTTAATTATTATTTTTTATTTTTTTTACATATTTTTACAATGATATAGATAATTGCATCACCTGGACAGGCAAGCATTCAATCACCTGTGCAATACTAAGGAAATCCTGAAAACATGACCTGTTGGTGGCTCTTGAGGACCGGAGTTGAGGAACACTGATATAGAAGCTGTCAGCGCAGCAGATTCTGCACACTGACCTTAGAGACTTCCTGACATGCACTGCGCAGCATGACAGGAAGTCTCTCAGCTCTGGAGACCTGGATGTCTTCATGACGACATCGGGTCTCCATGGCAGCGATCGGGACCCCACGGCATGCCATGGGGTCTCCGATCCAAAAGCAGAGGGGCTGTCAGCCCCTGTGCTGGCTCCATAATGCTGCGATCATGTTTGATCGCAGTGTTCCGGGGGTTAAAGTGACGGGAGCGGTCCGTGACCGCTCCTGGCACTTAGTGCCGGGTGTCAGCTGTGAGAATCAGCTGACACCCGACCCCGATCGGCCGAACACCACCCATGCGCGCAGCCGAACGGCTATGATGTTCTATCCCGTCCATGGTCAGACGGGCCCAGCTCACATGGACGGTATAGTAGTTGAATGTCAGAAAGGGGTTAAGGGCTTAAAAATTCAAAGTTTGAAAATTGCTAAATTCTCAAAATTTTCACCAAATTTCCATCTTTTTCACAAACGCAAGTTATACAGAAAACTTTTTACCGCTATCATGAAGTACAATATGTCACGAAAAACCTTCTCAGAATCACCGAATTCCAGAATTATAACCTCATAAAGTGACAGTGGTCAGAATTGCAAAAATTGGCCCGGTCATTAAAGGGACACTGTCACCTGAATTTGGAGGGAACAATCTTCAGCCATGGAGGTGGGGCTTTGGGGTGTTTGATTCACCCATTCCTTACCCGCTGGCTGCATGCTGGCTGCAATATTGGATTGAAGTTCATTCTCTGTCCTCCATAGTACACGCCTGCACAAGGCAATCTTGCATTGCGCAGGCGTGTACTATGGAGGACATAGAATGAACTTCAATCCAATATTGCAGCCAGCATGCAGCCAGCGGGTAAGGAAAGGGTGAATCAAAAACCCAAAAACCCCGCCTCTATGGCTGAAGATTGTTCCCTCCAAATTCAGGTGACAGTGTCCCTTTAATGTGCAAATCACCCTTGGGAGTAAAGGGGTTAAAATGTGTTACTATTTGGAACTTAAAGGGGTTGTCCACTAAATAACCTAAATAAAATAAAGTAAAACATACTTCCCAAACCAGCGCCATTCTAGCAATGTTTGTGCTGTAAATACCAAAAAGGCTTGGGCACTCGAATGAAAATGTATTGTCTAAAGTAGACCAATGAGTAGTGTTGAGCGATACCTTCCGATATCGGAAAGTATCGGTATCGGATAGGATCGGCCGATATTCAAAAAATATCGGATATCGCCGATACCGATACCCGATCCCAATGCAAGTCAATGGGACCAAAATATCGGAATTAAAATAAACCCTTTCTTTCCTTGTAGGTTCATTCTACATGAAGGAAAACAACTAAGAATAATGCAGGATGTATTTGGGGAGGTGGCGGAGACATTAAAGTCATAGAGGTTTAGCCCAATCAAATAGAATAGCATGTTTTTTTTGTTTTTTTTTAAAGACGTTCGGAGTGACAAAGATATTGACTATGTAAATATTTTTTTTATTTTGTCAGATATTGATGTTTCAGTATTCCACGACCTTCCCCTTCTTTTTTTTTTTACTTTTCCCACACTTTCATCTTCATCATCATCAGCATCTTTGACATCAACTTCTTCTTCACCTTATTCATCTTCTTCATCCTTTACCTTTTTTTTTTTTTTTTATTACATTCTTCATATTCATTTTATTCAACTATTATTCTTCCTATTCTACATATTCATTTTATTCAACTGTATTATTCTTCCTATTCTACTTCTTCATCATATTCTCATTTGTGACAGGCATTCCCGTAGTTGTTATCTATAAAAGTTGGAAGATTACACCTTCCGTTCTGCCAGTCACAAAAGTTACATTTGTCCGCGTTCAGTTTGGCCTGCAGCATCAGGCTTTATCCAGGGGCACCACGAGGAGGAACGGACTCACCCCCATACACTGCTTAGTCTTCTTCTGCATATAATTGAGATAATATCTTTTGCTCTGATATTAAGTGTTATGCTTAATGTTCTTCTGCTCTTTGTTCTGCAGCCTCTTGTTCTTCTGCTTCTCGGTCTTCCATGTCGTCGTCTCCAGTGTCGTCATCTCCGCCGTCGTCGTCTCCGCCGTCGTCGTCTCCGCCGTCGTCGTCGTCGTCTTCGGGGTGGTCTTCCGGGTTGCCGTCGTCGTCGTCTTCGGGGTGGTCTTCCGGGTTGTCGTCGTCGTCATCGGGGTGGTCTTCCGGGTCGTCGACTTTAGGGTCTTCAACTTGGAAATGTAGCAGAAGGTACAAGAAGGCTGAGAAAATGCCAAGAACCTGATGATGGAACTGGAACTCGGATGGCTACCCGAAGGTTCAAGAGCCTATGGAACTACCGAGGACCAGCTGACGTTACTGGAACCCGGTTACTAAGCAGGAGGTACCCGTGCTAAAAAGCACTACCAAGGACCGCCTGACGTTGGCGGAACTCGGATACCCAGAAGGAGGCACCTAAGCCAAAGGCTCTGCCCGGAACCAGCTGACGGTACTGGAACCAGGATGGGGAGCAGAAGGTCCAAGAGCCAATGGAACTACCGAGGACCAGCTGACGTTACTGGAACCCGGTTACTAAGCAGGAGGTACCCGTGCCTGAAAGCACTACCAAGGACCACCTGACGTTGGTGGAACTTGGATACCCAGAAGGAGGCACCTAAGCCAAAGGCTCTGCCCGGAACCAGCTGACGGTACTGGAACCAGGATGGGGAGCAGAAGGTACAAGAGCAAAAGACACTGCCGAGAACCAGCTGACGGTGCTGGAACCAGGTGGTGGACCCGAAGGCCCACAGGAGAGGAGAGAACAGCTAGGCCGCGAGGCAGCCGCAGTTACCGAACCCCAACAGTCCTACAGGGGGAGCTGGGCCTACTGGCACTACAGAACCAGCCTTGACTACCAGTTCACGCACCACATAGGAAGCTCCTAAACTGGAGGCACCCTGGAGTTGGCTAACCCGACCGCACCACGACGGGGCAAGCATAGGCGTCTCAGTGAGCTTGACACTACCCGGAAACAGCTGACGGTGCTGAAACCAGGTTTGGCACGAGGGAGTACCTGTGACAAAAACACTGCCGAGAACCAGCTGGCGGTGCTGGAACCCAGATGCGTTGCCCCAGTGTGCAAGAGCCAATGGCACGACCGAGGACCAGCTGACGGTGCTGGAACCCAGTTACTAAGCTGTAGGTGCCCGCGCTTAAAAGCACTACCAAGGACCGCCTGACGTTGGCGGAACTCGGATACCCAGGAGGAGGCACCTAAGCCAAAGGCTCGGCCCGGAACCAGCTGACGGTGCTGGAACCAGGTGGTGGACCCCAAGGCCCACAGGAGAGGAGAGAACAGCTAGGCCGCGAGGCAGCCGCAGTTACCGAACCCCAACAGTCCTACAGGGGGAGCTGGGCCTACTGGCACTACAGAACCAGCCTTGACTACCAGTTCACGCAGCCCACATAGGAAGCTCCTAAACTGGAGGCACCCTGGAGTTGGCTAACCCGACCGCACCACGACGGGGCAAGCATAGGTTTCTCAGTGAGCTTGACACTACCCGGAAACAGCTGACGGTGCTGAAACCAGGTTTGGCACGAGGGAGTACCTGTGACAAAAACACTGCCGAGAACCAGCTGGCGGTGCTGGAACCCAGATGCGTTGCCCCAGTGTGCAAGAGCCAATGGCACGACCGAGGACCAGCTGACGGTGCTGGAACCCGGTTACTAAGCTGTAAGTGCCCGCGCTTAAAAGCACTACCAAGGACCGCCTGACGTTGGCGGAACTCGGATACCCAGGAGGAGGCACCTAAGCCAAAGGCTCGGCCCGGAACCAGCTGACGGTGCTGGAACCAGGTGGTGGACCCCAAGGCCCACAGGAGAGGAGAGAACAGCTAGGCCGCGAGGCAGCCGCAGTTACCGAACCCCAACAGTCCTACAGGGGGAGCTGGGCCTACTGGCACTACAGAACCAGCCTTGACTACCAGTTCACGCAGCCCACATAGGAAGCTCCTAAACTGGAGGCACCCTGGAGTTGGCTAACCCGACCGCACCACGACGGGGCAAGCATAGGCGTCTCAGTGAGCTTGACACTACCCGGAAACAGCTGACGGTGCTGGAACCAGGTTTGGCACGAGGGAGTACCTGTGACAAAAACACTGCCGAGAACCAGCTGGCGGTGCTGGAACCCGGATGCGTTGCCTATCAAAGATTGTCTTCCTACAGCCCCAACTAGCGGTGTTGGAGCAAAGGGTAAGCAGGGGGAGCAGAGTGTAGGCCGAAGCCTGCACTGGAGTCAGCTTTGTGTCTGCGTTGCATTTGCAGGACACTTTGCCGGCTACACAGTGGGGGAACAGCAGGCGGTGCTGAACCCCACTAACACATTGGCTGGTGTTTTTCTCTGTGCAGCTAGCACTTCCGGGCAAAAACTAGCGGTGTTATAGCCCAGGGGCAGCAGGAGGAGGAGAGGAGCAGAGTGTAGGCCAAAGCCTAGTTGAACCAATTTCAAAGGTAACCTTTAACCCCCCCTCAGGTGTTACAAAGTACAAGAGCCACACCTTGTGCAGCATTAATGCTGCACAAGTAAAAGGTTGCTCTATTAATTTTTCTACTTGCACACGCTGAATGCAACACATACACAATTTAGCCCATTCTACAGTCAAACTGTAGTTGAGGCGTGACTTGTATTTTTAAGGAGACGCAGCATAGGTGTCCCAAATAACGCCTTTGTACTTGGCGCAGCTTCCTGAGCGTTGTTTTTTGCTGTACAGGAGTCTGCGCTCTTGTGTTATCCCTTGGCAATGCCCTGTTAGCGCTGCCCGTCTTATGACCTCATTTCATGTTGGGCGCTGCGGTTAACGATGGCCATAAATCCCAGACCCACAGTGCCTTTTCATAAAGTCACACTGCGGTGCTGGGATTCGTGGCCTTGAGCAGTAAATATTTTCGACGCTCACACACGTCCTTACACCTGCTTCAGACTGGGCGGCCTCTGCTGATCCCTTTTCGCATGCCGCGGCCATGAGGCCGCACAGTCTGAAGAAGGCGGAAGGAGATGAGTGACGACAGGCGAACATATGCACTGCTCGTGCCCATAAACCACACCCTCGCTGACAAAATAAATAAGACAACGAGGGGCGTTGTTTCACGCAGGGCGGATGCACAGGCGCAGCCAGCTAACCATGATGTCAAAAGACGGGAAGCGCTACCAAGGGGGGTGCTGCGTATCATTAGAAAGGAAAGTCACACCTCAGGGACAGTGGAATGGTCTCAATGATACACATTTTGTACGTGTTGAGTTCCACGTGGGCAAGGAGAAAAAGTCAGCCACCTTGTACAAATGCAGCAGTACTGCTGAACAAGGTGGCTGTTATACATAGAAACACCTGGGGGTGGGGGGCAAGCTCCCTTCAATTTCAGTTCATGTGCCTGCGTGGCGTTTGCAGGTCACGTTGCAAGCTACACAGCAGGGGAACAGCTGGCGGTGCTGAACCCCACTAACACATTGGCTGGTGTTTTTCTCTGTGCAGCTAGCAATTCCGGGCAAAAACTAGCGGTGTTAGAGCCCAGGGTCAGCAGGAGGAGGAGATGAGCAGAGTGTAGGCCGAAGCCTCCACTGGTGGCAGCTTTTGGTTGGTTGTGCCAGCGTGGCTTGTGCTGGACACGATGCCGGCTACACAGCAGGGGAACAGCTGGCGGTGCTGAACCCCACTAACACATTGGCTGGTGTTTTTCTCTGTGCAGCTAGCACTTCAGGGCAAAAACTAGCGGTGTTAGAGCCCAGGGTCAGCAGGAGGAGGAGAGGAGCAAAGTGTAGGCCGAAGCCTAGTTGAACCAATTTCAAAGGTAACCTTTAACCCCCCCTCAGGTGTTGCAAGGTACAAGAGCCACACCTTGTGCAGCATTAATGCTGCACAAGTAAAAGGTTGCTCTCTTCATTTTGCTCCTTGCACACGCTGAATAAAACACGTACACTATTTAGCCCATTATACTGTCAAACAGTAGTGGAGGCGTGACTTTTCTTTTGAAGAAGACGCAGCACAGGTGTCAAAATTTACACCTAGGTGCTGGGCGCAGACTCCTGAGCGTTGTTATTAGCTGTACAGGAGTCTGCGCTATTGTGATCCCTTGGCCATGAGCTGTGAGCGCTGCCTGTCTTCTCACCTCATTTCATGTTGGCCGTTGCGGTTAGCAATGGATATGAATCCCATGCCCGCAGTGTGTTTTCAAAAAATCACACTGCGTGGCTGGGATTCGTGGCCTTGTGCAGTAAATATGTTTGCCGCTCACACATGTCCTTACACCTGCTTCAGACTGGGCGGCCTCAGCTGATCCCTTATCGCCTACCACGGCCAGGAGGCCGCACAGTCTGAAGAAGGCGGAAGGAGATGAGTTAAGACAGGCGAACATATGCACTGCACATGCCCATCAATCACACCCTCGCAGCAAAAATATATGAAACGAGGGGGGTTGTGTCGGGCAGGGCGGACGCACAGGCACAGGCAGCCAACCAATGATGTCAGAAGACAGGCAGCGCTACCAAGGGGGGTGGTGCGTGTCATTAAAAAGGAAAGTCACACCTCAGGGACATTGTAATGGTCTGTAATGAGACACATATTTTACGTGTTTAATTCTACGTGGGCAAGGATAAAAAATCAGCCACCTTGTACAAATGCAGCAGTACTGCTGTACTAGGTGGCTGTTATACATAGAAACACCTGGGGGGGTGGGGCCAGGTTCCCTTTAATTTCAGTTCATGTGCCTGCGTGGCGTTTGCAGGTCACGTTGCCGGCTACACAGCAGGGGAACAGCTGGCGTTGCTGAACCCCACTAACACATTGGCTGGTGTTTTTCTCTGTGCAGCTAGCACTTCCGGGCAAAAACTAGCGGTGTTTAAGCCCAGGGTCAGCAGGAGGAGGAGAGGAGCAGAGTGTAGGCCGAAGCCTGCACTGGTGGCAGCTTTTGTTCTGTTGTGCCAGCGTGGCTTGTGCTGGACACGTTGCCGACTACACAGCAGGGGAACAGCTGGCGGTGCTGAACCCCACTGACACATCACCTAGTGTTTTTTCTGTGTAGACAACACTTCCAGGTGGCAACTGACAGTGTTGAAACCCAGGGAATCAAAGAGGAGCAGAGTGTAGGCCGAAGCCTGCAGTGGAGCAAGTTGAAAGGGAACCTTTAACCCCCCCCCCCCCAGGCATTTGTTGCTGAAAGAGCCATCTTGTACAGCAGTAATACTGCACATGGAAAATGGTGGCTCCGAAAATTATGCTCCTTGCAAACGCTGAAGTACACACTCATATAATGTGTCCCCTCACACTGTCAAACCGTCCTGGAAGTGGGACTTTCCTTTGTAATGTGACACAGCAAAGCCGTCATTCCAACCCCCTTGGTGCCGTGCGCCACCTCCTCAACGTTGTTTGGTTCTGTCACGGAGCCCGCGCTGTAATGTTATCCCTTGGCCATGCACAGTTAGCGGTGCCCGTCTTCTGACATCATGTAGGTGTCAGGCTGGCAGTGCCTGTGCGTCCAAGCTGCCCGAGATCCAACCTTGCAGTGTCATCTAATGTAGTCCCACTGCGGGCCAGGGATCCATGGGCATGCGCAGTGCATATCATCGCCTCTCACTCACCTCCTTCCTGCTTCTTCAGACTGTGCGGCGTCACGGCCGTGGCATGCTATTAGGGATCAGCTGACGCCACCTAGTCTGAAGAAGCGTGAAGAAGGGGAGTGAGAGGCTAGTATATGCACTGCGCATGGCCATGGATACCAGGCCCACTGTGGGATCACATTAAACGACACTGCGAGGTGGGATTTCGGGCAGCGTAGACGCACAGGCGCAGCCAGGACGACAACAAATGATGTCAGAGGACGGGCAGCGCAAACTGTGCATGGCCAAGGGATAACATAACAGCCCAGGGTCCATGACGGAATCGAACAACGCTAAGGAGCCAGCGCACGGTGGCAAGGGGGTAGCAATGACGGCTGTGCTGCGTCACATTACAAAGGTAAGTCCCACCTCCGGGACGGTTGGACGGTGTGAGGGGACACATTACATGAGTGTGTAGTTCAGCGTTTGCAAGGAGCATAATTTCAAGAGCGACCTTTCCCTTGTGCAGTACTAGTGCTGCACATGGTGGCTCTTTCAGTAACAAACGCCTAGGGGGGGGGGGGGACAGGTCCCCTTACATTTTAGTTGTGCCAGCGTGGCGGTCGCATGACACGTTGCCGGATACACAGCTGGGGATCAGCTGACGTTACTGAACCCCAATAACAGAGGAGCGACTGTTGACTGTGCAGACAGCACTTCCAGGCACCAACTGGCGGTGTTAGAGCCCAGGGACAGCAGGAGGAGCAGATTGGAGGTATTGCCGCACACACAGCTGGGGATCAGCTGACGTTACTGAACCCCAATAACAGAGGAGCGACTGTTAACTGTGCACACAGCACTTCCAGGCACCAACTGGCGGTGTTAGAGCCCAGGAACAGCAGGAGGAGCAGATTGGAGGTATTGCCGCACACACAGCTGGGGATCAGCTGACGTTACTGAACCCCAATAACAGAGGAGCGACTGTTAACTGTGCACACAGCACTTCCAGGCACCAACTGGCGGTGTTAGAGCCCAGGGAAAGCAGGAGGAGCAGATTGGAGGTATTGCCGCACACACAGCTGGGGATCAGCTGACGTTACTGAACCCCAATAACAGAGGAGCGACTGTTAACTGTGCACACAGCACTTCTAGGCACCAACTGGCGGTGTTAGAGCCCAGGGTCAGCAGGAGGAGCAGAGGAACAGAGTGTAGGCCGAAGCCTGATTGGAGCAAGTTGAAAGGGAACCTTTAACCCCCCCCCCCCCCCAAGACGTTTGTAGCTGAAAGAGCCATCTTGTGCAGCACTAAGGATGCAAAAGGAAAAGGTTGCTCTTTTAATTATGCTCCTTGCAAACACTGAAGTAAACACTAAAAATGTGTCCCCTTATACCGTTCAACCGTCCCGGAGGTGCGAATTTCCTTCGTAATGGGACACAGCACAGCTGTCATTCCTATCCCCTTGGTGCCGTGCGCTGCCTCCTCAGCGTTGTTTTAAGCTGTCACGGAGCCTGCGCTGTTCTGTTAGCCCTTGGCCATGCCCAATTAGCGCTGCCTGTCTTCTGACATAATTTGGTGTCAGGCTGTCAGTGCCTGTGCGTCCACGCTGCTCCAGATCCCACATCGCAATCTCGTCTAACGTAATCCCACTGCGGGCCTTGGATCCATGGGCATGCACAGTGCATATACTCGACTCTCACTCCCCTCCTTCCCTCTTCTTCAGACTGTGCGGTGTCACGGCCGTGGCATGCTATTAGGGATCAGCTGACGGCGCACAGTCTAAAGAAGGCGGAGGGAAATGAGCGAGAGCCCGAGGGGAAGATATGCACTGCGCATGCCCATGGATCCCAGGCCCGCAGTGTGACTCAATCAGAAGACACTGCGAGGCGGGATCACGGGCAGCGCGGCCGCACAGGCGCAGCCAGCCTGACACCAAATTATGTCAGAAGACAGGCAGCGCAAATAGGGCATGCCCAAGGGATAACAGAACAGCGCAGGCTCCGTGACAGCTTAAAACAACGCTGAGGAGGCAGCGCATGGCACCAAGGGGGTAGGAATGACGGCTGTGCTGCGTCACATTACGAAGGAAAGTCCCAGCTCCGGGACGGTATAACGGTATCAGTGAACACATTTTATAAGTGTTAAGTTCTGCGTGTGCAAGGAGCTAAACCAAAAGAGCTACCTTTTCCTTGTGCAGCATTACTGCTGCACAAGATGGCTCTTTCAGTAACAAACGACGGGGGGAGGGGGGGGACAGGTTCCCTTACATTTAGGTTGTTGTGCCAGCGTGGCGGTCACAGGACACATTGCCGGCTACACAGCTGGGGATCAGCTGACGTTACTGAAACCCAATAACACTGGGTCGTATGTTTTTACTGTGCAGCCTGCACTTCTGAGCCGCAACTGGCGGTGTTGGAGCCCAGGAATAGCAGTTCAGGTGGTAGAAAGATGAACACAGCAGGAGACCTGGATGACACCCAATTACTTAATCAGGCAGAGGAGTGGCAAATTCCTGCGAGATCCAGGCCTGGTTCATTTTCAGGAAAGTAAGCCGGTCAACGTTATCGGAGGACAGTCGCATGCGACGGTCTGTTAGTACACCACCTGCAGCACTAAAGACACATTCCGATAAGACACTAGCCGCAGGGCAAGCCAGCACCTCCAATGCATACTGGCTTAGCTCTGGCCATGTATCCAGCTTAGAGACCCAAAACTTGAACGGGGAAGAGCCGTCTGGGAGTACAGTAAGAGGGCAAGCCATGTAGTCTGTCACCATCTGACGGAATCGTTGCCTCCTGCTGACTGGAGCCGCCGGTGATGGTGTAGACATTTGGGGCGGGCACACAAAAGTGTGCCAGAGTTGTGCCATACTGGGCTTGCCTTGGGCAGAGGCACTGCTTCTGCTCCCTCTTTGGGCAGAGCCTCCCCCACTGCCTCGACGCACTGAGCTGCTTTGTAAAGCACTAGCAGCACTCCTCTCAGTTGGACAGGAGAAGATGATGGAATTCACCAGTGTGTCGTGGTACTCCCGCAATTTACGCTCCCGGGTCAACGCTGGGATGAGGTTTTGGACGTTGTCCCGGTAGCGAGGATCGAGGAGGGTGAACACCCAATAATCAGGCATGTTGAGAATGTGGTCGATGCGGCGGTCGTTTCTCAGGCACTGCAGCATGAAATCCACCATGTGCTGCAGAGTGCCAACTGGCCCAGAAACGCTGTCCCCTGCTTGAGACATGATCTCTGCCCGCTCGTCATCACCCCACCCTCGCTGTACACACTGACCACTGGACAATTGTGTCGCTCCCTCCTCTGGACAGAGCTCTTCCTCCTCCATTGACTCCTCCTCATCCTCCTCACAAATTGGCCCCTGCGTACCCCTTTGTGAGGAACCACGTGGCGCTGACTCTCCAGAAGCTGATGGAAAAGGTGACTCCTCATCCTCCACCTCTTCCACAACATCATCCCTTAACCCTTGCAAAGTTTGCTGAAGCAGGCAGATAAGGGGGACAGTCATGCTGACTAGTGCATCATCTGCACTTGCCATCCGCGTGGAATAATCAAAAGGACACAAAACCTGGCAGACGTCCTTCATAGTGGCCCACTCTGTGGTTGTGAAGTCTGATCGGCGCTGACTGCGACTTCTTTGCGCCTGATGCAGCTGGTACTCCATAACTGCTTGCTGCTGCTCACACAACCGCTCCAACATATGTAACGTGGAATTCCACCGGGTAGGTAGGTCACATATGATGCGGTGTTCCGGAAGGCGGAATCGGCGCTGCAGAGCAGCAATGCGGGATCTGGCCAAGCTGGAACGCCGCAAGTGAGCACACTCTAGGCGGACCTTGTGCAGCAGGGCATCAAGATCCGGATAGTCCCTCAGAAAACTCTGCACAACCAAATTGAGCACATGTGCCAGACATGGGATGTGAGTGAGGTTGCCAAGGGCCAAAGCTGCCACCAGATTTCGGCCATTGTCACACACTACCATGCCTGGCTGGAGATTCGCTGGCAGTAACCACACATCGCTCTCCTGCTTGATGGCATTCCAGAGCTCCTGCGCTGTGTGGCTTCGATTCCCCAATGAAACAAGTTTCAAGACGGCCTGCTGACGTTTGGCCACGGCTGTGCTCATGTCGGTCATAGGTAAACGTTCACGGGTCCATGTGGAGGTGGACTGTGATGGCTCCTGCAGAGTTGATTCTGAGGAACTTGTGTAAGAGGAGGAGTCAATGCGTACAGACTGGATTCCTGCAATCCTTGGAGTGGGCAGGACACGTCCTGCGCCACTCGCACGATCTGTACCTGGCTCAACAACATTAACCCAATGGACAGTGAGGGAAACGTATCGCCCCTGTCCATGCTGACTGGTCCACGCATCGGTGGTGAGGTGGACCTTGCTACTGACGGCGTTCAGTAGCGCATGTTTTATGTTTCCCTCAACATGCCTGTGCAGGGCAGGGACAGCTTGCCTGCTGAAGTAAAAGCGGCTGGGCACCTTGTACTGTGGGACTGCCAATGCCATCAAGTCACGGAAGCTGTCAGTCTCCACCAGCCTGAACGAGAGCATTTCCAGGGACAACAGTTTGGCAATGCCTGCATTCAGAGCCTGTGCTCGGGGGTGGTTGGCCAAGAATGCCCGCCTTTTCTCCCATGCCTGTACTACCGATGGCTGTAGAGTAGACTGGGAGTGTGACGATGACTGGGAAGGTGGTGCTGTGGGTGGAATTACACAAGGTCTCTGGACAACAGTGCTAGAGGTTCTTCCATGGCGATCCTGGGAGGAAGCCAAACCAGCTGTGCGTGAGCTGGAGGAAGAGGCAACACGAGCTGAAGAGGTGGTAGCTGCCGCTGTTGGTTGGCCTACATCTTCAGTCTGTTTCTGTAACTCCACCACGTGCCTGGTCCGCACATGTTTCCACATATTTGTGGTATTGAGGTTGCTGACATTTTTCCCTCTTTTTACTTTCTGATGACACAGCTTGCATTTGACAAAACAAATGTCATCTGCAACTGTGTCAAAAAAGGACCAGGCACTGCAAGTCTTGGGAGCGCCCTTTTTGGCTTTGGAAAGAGACAGGCTCCTAACGGGTGCCAAAGTGGAGGCTACAGGCTCCGCAGTCTTTCCCCTCCCTCTCCCTCTCTGGCCCGTAAGGGGAATCTCTTCCTCAGAGCTGCTCCCACCACCTTCCTGTTCCTCACGCCACGATGGGTCAACGACCTCATCATCTCCACTACCCTCTGCCACCAACTGCTCCTCCTGGGTAGTCTCGGCAGCACAGTACGCACCAGAAAGCGTCAACTGAGTTTCATCATCAGATGCGTACTGCGCTGTGGTCACCGGAGGCACTGGCCCACCCGCCTCTTCAGAGTCAGAGAGACAAAGCTGTTGGGCATCACTGCACACTTCCTCTTCTTCCATTTCTCCAATGCTGCTTGGCTGGCCCCCTGTTTCCAAGCCAAGCGATTCAGAGAACAGAAGTAGAGACGGCTCCTGTCCTGGGCTCTCTGACTGCCTGGCCAATTTGGCAGGTGGTGAAGAGACAGATGGCTGCTCTCCAGTGGTCTGTGCCTGAGAGGATGTGGCACTAACTGAAGTCGATGCCGAGGCGTTAGCTGCCATCCACCCGACAACGGCTTCAATTTGGTCTTCACGCAGCAGCGGTGCACGGCGCTCTCCGACAAAGCTGCGCATGAAGGACTGTTCCCTGCTGAAACTGAGTGACGACGAGTCACCGGCGCTCCGCAGCAGGCACAGAATCACCACGTCCTCTCCCTGCTCCTCTCCCTGCTCCGCGCCCACGCCCACGTGCCTTACTCCCTGCCCTCTTCATCTTGGTTGACAGATAAAGATAAGCAGAAAAGTACTAAGGCCTTAGTGTGCTTATTCCTGAAATGCTCCTCCTAACAGGTGTAAGAAACACTAATGTTGTAAAGTGTGGACTAAACTTTATTATTTTTCAAATGTGGCCTACACAAGTGTTAAGTTGTGTTTGGTGAACTTTACTTTTTTTTTTTTTGCAGATCGGGCTACAGAGCTAGTTTAAATCACACGGAGACCGTGCAGACAGCCGTAAACGGCGCTGCAAGGCCAAAAAAACCTCCTCTAGGTTATCCTATTTAGTGTTTTTCCACTATTTAGCTGGAGACGGGTGGAAAGACACTAATAGGGAATTTTTTAAAAAAATTTTAAACAGGCTGCACTATTTGAAAAAAAGGAAATTTTTTTTCAAGGTATGAGGCAGTAACGCACCCTGAGCTGAATCCAACCGGCTATGGCTGCACACAGACTACAGGGCGAGCTGCGCTCACACAGAGACCATGCAGACAGCCGTAAACGGCGCAGCAAGGCCCAATAAACACCCTCTAGGTTATCCTATGTAGTGTTTTTCCACAATTTAGCTGGAGACGGGTGGAAAAACACTAATAGGAAATTTTTTTTTTAAATTTTAAACTGGCTGCACTATTGGAAAAAAATGAAATTTTTTTTCAAGGTATGAGGCAGTAATGCACCCTGAGCTGAATCCAACCGGCTATGGCTGCACACAGACTACAGGGCGAGCTGCGCTCACACAGAGACCATGCAGACAGCCGTAAACGGCGCTGCAAGGCCCAAAAAAACCCCTCTAGGTTATCCTATGTAGTGTTTTTCCACAATTTAGCTGGAGACGGGTGGAAAAACACTAATAGGAAATTTGAGAAAAAATGTGCAGCAGGCTGCACTATGAGCAAAAAAGGACAACTGTGTGAGGCAGTGTGAACCCCCCTGAGCTGAATACAACCGGGTATATGGCTGCACACAGACTACAGAGTGAGCTGCACACACACACACACACAGAGACCTTGCAGAACGCTGTTAAAACAGCGCTGCAAGGCAAGAGCAAGGTGAACAGTGAAGAACACACAGCGTTTTGCTAAATTAGCCTTTGGAAAGGAAAATAAAGCAATTAGCTATCTCAACTGGCCCTCAGTTAGAACACAGCGTCCTGTCCCTAACTGAAATCACAGCAGAGTGAGCGCAAAATGGCGGCAGCGTTTTTTATAGTGCAGAGTGACATCATTTCAGCAGCCAATCACAGCCTTGCCAGTACTTACATGCCCACCATGCTAAACAGGATGTGCCCACACTTCCAATCATTCCTCATTGGCTGCTGCGTTCAGTTTGAATTCTGCGAACTTCCGATTCCGGTATCCGATACGCGGGAAGTATCGGAATTCGGTATCGGAATTCCGATACCGCAAATATCGGCCGATACCCGATACTTGCGGTATCGGAATGCTCAACACTACCAATGAGGCAAATGCCACCACCATACAACAAAGAAAAAATACAGGATGACCCGATTGAAAGACAGATTAACTTTTGCCTGAATGGTGTGCGGGCGCTGACCACGGGTGCCAGAGTGTATATTCTCTAAAATGTTTGTGCTGTGTCAGTGTGATAAAAGGTCACCAGCGGGAGACACCGCACTGGTCCGGAAGGCAAATATGTGGGGGGTTTTATCCAGCATTTATCAATGGGGCTTTCACACTTTAATATAATATTATTATAAATAGTAATCTATATTTGCAGAACATATTCATAGGGAACATGTACAAAAAATAACGCTTTGCATGGTAAGAAACTAATTAATGTGAGGAAGTGGAGAGAGTGAATAATAATAAAGCTGACACAAAAGGTAAATGGGCTTGTTTTGTAGGGTCCAGCCATCTTTCATACTAATAAGGTAGCGCACATACATTTGCTTGAGCCAGTCATAAGCTAGTATCCAATTAATTAGCCTACTATTAAAAGGGTTATACACTACAATGATATTGACGACATGTCAGGAGAGGTCATGATTCATGAATAACAGATCAGAAGAACTTACCAAACATTGCCAGCTCAAATCCTGCTGGGTATGGCTCTAATGTGGAGTTTCCATTTACAGCATGCTTGGCTGCGAAGAGGAATAGATAATAAAATGCATGCAAAGACTGGAGAAATACTAAGGAGAGTTGTGACTCTCAGCAATCCTATGTTACTTCATTATCTAGCATGTTAGAAGAGTGTTCTCTTCATTCATATAGTGTTCATGAACGGACATTCTTACCTGCCACCTTGAGCGCTTCAGCCCTCCCTGGTAGGGCTTCTTCAGCAGTAGGAAGAACAGTCTTGCTTGGCATTGCTGCGGCATATGAATGTAGTAGGCACAGTCAGCCATGGGTATTTATAGGGTATAATTATGCGAAGGGGGCAGAGGTCAGCAGAATTTTTCTAATAAGTAACTTATGAGATCTGCTTGTTAAAGAGATACCAATAGCAATATTGCTACAAAACTTGTCCTGCCCAAATGTACTACTTGTAGCTATGTGCAAAACTTGTGTATGGAGAAGAAACAGGTACATGGGCATGTTAGACCCACTGTTTGATTTGTATCCCACCACAGCTCTGTATGAAACTTGTTATTCCAACAATTACTTCCATCAGATTGTGGGATGTACTGGATGAATTTAACCAAATCAGATCAGGCAGCATTGCTATGAACTAAGCCAATGTGCAGCCCACCAGTAGATGGAATCGGTCAATGCCCATACATTTCTGCTGTGTAATAATATGCAAATTCTTTCATAACCAAACATTAACTAAACTTTCTATTCACTGTATGTACCAACAATTAATAAGAGATGTATGCCCCCTAGAACCATTTCAGCCATCAACACAGGCTCCTTATTTATTACAGTGAAATATTCCACAGGTAAATCTGCAATGTGTGCACATAGCCTAAGTAACCAATAGTTTTGCATTCAGTAATTATTATACAAATTCAAGCACAAAATCTTTATAAATTATCTATTAAGTAAAGACTCAGGTAAATAGACAAAATGTTGTTATTGGCCCATGCAGTAAGTCAGGTCTCAAAGGCAGATGTCTGCATAGTTGTTGGACTGCTTCCTAATGTCCTGAGACACTGTTTAAAGGGACTCTGTCACCTGAATTTGGAGGGAACAATCTTCAGCCATAGGGGCGGGGTTTTCGGGTGTTTGATTCACCCTTTCCTTACCCGCTGGCTGCATGCTGGCTGCAATATTGGATTGAAGTTCATTCTCTGTCCTCCGTAGTACATGCCTGCACAAGGCAATCTTGCCTTGTGCAGGCGTGTACTATGGAGGACAGAGAATGAACTTCAATCCAATATTGCAGCCAACATGCAGCCAGCGGGTAAGGAAAGGGTGAATCAAACGCCCAAAAACCCCGCCTCCATGGCTGAAGATTGTTCCCTCCAAATTCAGGTGACAGTGTCCCTTTAAGTCACTTTGAGGAGCCTATATGACAGAAAATACCCAAAAGGGACCCCATTCTAAAAACTGCACCCCTCAAGGTTCTGAAAACCACATTCATGAAGTATAATGACCCTTCAGATGCTTCACAGGAATTTTTGGAATATGGAAGGAAAAAAAAACATTTACTTTTCTTTCACCAAAATTACTTTCGCAAGGGTAACAGGAGAACATGGACCATTCAATTTGTTGTGCAATTTCTCCTGAGCATGCCGATACCCCATCTACTATTTAGGCGCATGACATGGCTCAGCAGGGAAAGAGCACCATTTCACAATTTGCAGGCATAATTAGTGAACACTATGTCATGTCTGTAGAACCCCTGATGTGCCTAAACAGTGGAGACCCCGAACATGTGACACCATTTTGGAACCTAGACCCCTTAGGGAACTTATCTAGATGTGTATTGAGCACCTTGAATCCACAGGTGCTTCACAAAAGTTGATAACGTAGAGCTGCGAAAATGAAAAAAAATCACATTTTTCCAAAACAAGACTAAAGTCTTTTTTAGCTCCAAACTTTGTATTTTAATAAGAGTAACAGGAGAAAATGGACCCCAAAAATTGTTGTGCAATTTCTCATGAGTTCACCGATACCCCATATGTCATCAAAAACTACAAGTGCTTCTCACTAAATTAGACTATCATCAAAAGGTTAATTTATTTCAGTTCTTCAATACAAAAAGTGAAACCCATACAGTGCCTACAAGTAGTATTCAACCCCCTGTAGATTTAGCAGGTTTACACATTTGGAATTAACTTGGCATTGTGACATTTGGACTGTAGATCAGCCTGGAAGTGTGAAATGCACTGCAGCAAAAAAGAATGTTATTTCTTTGTTTATTTTTTTTTTAAATTGTGAAAAGTCTTTTCAGAGGGTCATTTATTATTCAACCCCTCAACCCACCAGAATTCTGTTTGGTTCCCCTAAAGTATTAAGAAGTAGTGCAGGCACAAAGAACAATGAGCTTCACATGTTTGGATTAATTATCTCTTTTTCCAGCCTTTTCTGACTATTTAAGACCCTCCCCAAACTTGTGAACAGCACTCATACATGGTCAACATGGGAAAGACAAAGGAGCATTCCAAGGCCATCAGAGACAAGATCGTGGAGGGTCACAAGGCTGGCAAGGGGTACAAAACCCTTTCCAAGGAGTTGGGCCTACCTGTCTCCACTGTTGGGAGCATCATCCGGAAGTGGAAGACTTATGGAACTACTGTTAGCCTTCCACGGCCTGGACAGCCTTTGAAAGTTTCCTCCCGTGCCGAGGCCAGGCTTGTCCGAAGAGTCAAGGCTAACCCAAGGACAACAAGGAAGGAGCTCCGGGAAGATCTCATAGCAGTGGAGACATTGGTTTCAGTCAATACCATAAGTAACGTACTCCACCGCAATGGTCTCCGTTCCAGACGAGCCCGTAAGGTACCTTTTCTTTCAAAGCGTCATGTCAAGGCTTGTCTACAGTTTGCTCATGATCACTTGGAGGACTCTGAGACTGACTGGTTCAAGGTTCTCTGGTCTGATGAGACCAAGATCGAGATCTTTGGTGCCAACCACACACGTAACGTTTGGAGACTGGATGGCACTGCATATGACCCCAAGAATACCATCCCTACAGTCAAGCATGGTGGTGGCAGCATCATGCTGTGGGGCTGTTTCTCAGCCAAGGGGCCTGGCCATCTGGTCCGCATCCATGGGAAGATGGATAGCACGGCCTACCTGGAGATTTTCGCCAAGAACCTCCGCTCCTCCATCAAGGATCTTAAGATGGGTCGTCATTTCATCTTCCAACAAGACAACGACCCAAAGCACACAGCCAAGAAAACCAAGGCCTGGTTCAAGAGGCAAAAAATCAAGGTGTTGCAGTGGCCTAGTCAGTCTCCTGACCTTAACCCAATTGAAAACTTGTGGAAGGAGCTCAAGATTAAAGTCCACATGAGCAGGGGCGGATTATCAGAGGGTCAATATGGGCAGTAGCCCAGGGCCCAGTGGTCTGGGGGGGCCCTGGGCTACCGCACAGATTGACCCTCCGCTAATCATCTGAATGCCCGCCGGCATTTGTGTGCCCCCGGACCCGGTGGGCAGAGAGAGGGGGCCCGCATTGGGCACCTTCTCATCTGCTCACCGGGCCCTTTCCGGCGCTGCGGCGGTTTTCTATTGACGTGCGGGCGCGTGCCCGCACGTCAATAGTTAACAACAATAGCCGCCAGCCAATTGGAGGCTGGCAGCTGATGTTGGCCGCAGTGCACACGTCGCCGGCGTCTGACGTCATTGTCAGTCGCCGGCGAGTGTGCGCTGCTGAAGGGAGCTCGCCGCCTGGAGCGCAGACAGGTGAGGAGACTGTTTTGTTTTTTTTTGTTTCTTTGTTTTTTTTTTTATCAGTTAACGGTGGACACACTGGGGGGCAATGCTGGAGACACTGGGGCAGATTGCTGGAGGACACACTGGGGGCAATGCTGGAGACACTGGGGCAGATTGCTGGAGACACTGGGGCAGATTGTTGGAGACAATGGGGCAATGCTGGAGATAGTGGGGCAATGCTGGAGATAGTGGGGCAATGCTGGAGACAGTGGGGCAATGCTGGAGACAGTGGGGCAGATTGCTGGAGGACACACTGGGGCCAATGCTGGAGACACTAGGGCAGATTGTTGGAGACAATAGGGCAATGCTGGAGACAGTGGGGCAATGCTGGAGACAGTGGGGCAATGCTGGAGACAGTGGGGCAGATTGCTGGAGGATACACTGGGGGCAATGCTGGAGACACTGGGGCAGATTGCTGGAGACACTGGGGCAGATTGTTGGAGACAGTGGGGCAATGCTGGAGACAGTGGGGCAATGCTGGAGACAGTGGGGCAATGCTGGAGATAGTGGGGCAGATTGCTGGAGGACACACTGGGGGCAATGCTGGAGACACTAGGGCAGATTGCTGGAGACAGTGGGGCAGATTGCTGGAGACAGTGGGGCAATGCTGGAGACAGTGGGGCAATGCTGGAGACAGTGGGGCAATGCTGGAGACAGTGGGGCAGATTGCTGGAGGAGACACTGGGGCAGATTGCTGGAGACAGTGGGGCAGATTGCTGGAGACAGTGGGGAAGATTGCTGGAGACAGTGGGGCAGATTGCTGGAGACAGTGGCGCAATGCTGGAGACAGTGGGGCAATGCTGGAGACAGTGGGGCAATGCTGGAGACAGTGGGGCAGATTGCTGGAGGACACACTGGGGGCAATGCTGGAGACACTGGGGCAGATTGCTGGAGACACTGGGGCAGATTGTTGGAGACAATGGGGCAATGCTGGAGATAGTGGGGCAATGCTGGAGATAGTGGGGCAATGCTGGAGACAGTGGGGCAATGCTGGAGACAGTGGGGCAGATTGCTGGAGGACACACTGGGGCCAATGCTGGAGACACTAGGGCAGATTGTTGGAGACAATAGGGCAATGCTGGAGACAGTGGGGCAATGCTGGAGACAGTGGGGCAATGCTGGAGACAGTGGGGCAGATTGCTGGAGGACACACTGGGGGCAATGCTGGAGACACTGGGGCAGATTGCTGGAGACACTGGGGCAGATTGTTGGAGACAGTGGGGCAATGCTGGAGACAGTGGGGCAATGCTGGAGACAGTGGGGCAATGCTGGAGATAGTGGGGCAGATTGCTGGAGGACACACTGGGGGCAATGCTGGAGACACTAGGGCAGATTGCTGGAGACAGTGGGGCAGATTGCTGGAGACAGTGGGGCAATGCTGGAGACAGTGGGGCAATGCTGGAGACAGTGGGGCAATGCTGGAGACAGTGGGGCAGATTGCTGGAGGAGACAGTGGGGCAGATTGCTGGAGACAGTGGGGCAGATTGCTGGAGACAGTGGGGAAGATTGCTGGAGACAGTGGGGCAGATTGCTGGAGACAGTGGCGCAATGCTGGAGACAGTGGGGCAATGCTGGAGACAGTGGGGCAATGCTGGAGACAGTGGGGCAGATTGCTGGAGGACACACTGGGGGCAATGCTGGAGACAGTGGGGCAGATTGCTGGAGACAGTGGGGCAATGCTGGAGACAGTGGGACAGATTGCTGGAGACAGTGGGGCAATGCTGGAGACAGTGGGGCAATGCTGGAGACAGTGGGGCAATGCTGGAGACAGTGGGGCAGATTGCTGGAGGAGACAGTGGGGCAGATTGCTGGAGACAGTGGGGCAGATTGCTGGAGACAGTGGGGCAGATTGCTGGAGACAGTGGGGCAATGCTGGAGACAGTGGGGCAGATTGCTGGAGGACACACTGGGGGCAATGCTGGAGACAGTGGGGCAGATTGCTGGAGACAGTGGGGCAGATTGCTGGAGACAGTGGGGCAATGCTGGAGACAGTGGGGCAGATTGCTGGAGACACTGGGGCAGATTGTTGGAGACAGTGGGGCAGATTGCTGGAGACAGTGGGGCAGATTGCTGGAGACAGTGGGGCAGATTGCTGGAGACACTGGGGCAATGCTGGAGGACACACTGGGGCAATGCTGGAGGACACACTGGGGCAATGCTGGAGACACTGGGGCAGATTGCTGGAGGACACACTGGGGCAATGCTGGAGACACTGGGGCAGATTGCTGGAGACACTGGGGCAGATTGTTGGAGACAGTGGGGCAGATTGCTGGAGACAGTGGGGCAGATTGCTGGAGACAGTGGGGCAGATTGCTGGAGACACTGGGGCAATGCTGGAGACAGTGGGGCAGATTGTTGGAGGACACACTGGGGGCAATGCTGGAGACAGTGGGGCAGATTGCTGGAGACAGTGGGGCAATGCTGGAGACAGTGGGGCAGATTGCTGGAGACAGTGGGGCAATGCTGGAGACAGTGGGGCAATGCTGGAGACAGTGGGGCAATGCTGGAGACAGTGGAGCAGATTGCTGGAGGAGACAGTGGGGCAGATTGCTGGAGACAGTGGGGCAGATTGCGGAGACAGTGGGGCAGATTGCTGGAGACAGTGGGGCAATGCTGGAGACAGTGGGGCAATGCTGGAGAAAGTGGGGCAGATTGCTGGAGGACACACTGCGGGCAATGCTGGAGACAGTGGGGCAGATTGCTGGAGACAGTGGGGCAGATTGCTGGAGACAGTGGGGCAATGCTGGAGACAGTGGGGCAGATTGTTGGAGACAGTGGGGCAATGCTGGAGGACACACTGGGGCAATGCTGGAGGACACACTGGGGCAATACTGGAGACACTGGGGCAGATTGCTGGAGGACACACTGGGGCAATGCTGGAGACACTGGGGCAGATTGCTGGAGACACTGGGGCAGATTGTTGGAGACAGTGGGGCAGATTGCTGGAGACAGTGGGGCAGATTGCTGGAGACAGTGGGGCAGATTGCTGGAGACACTGGGGCAATGCTGGAGACAGTGGGGCAGATTGTTGGAGGACACACTGGGGGCAATGCTGGAGACAGTGGGGCAGATTGCTGGAGACAGTGGGGCAATGCTGGAGACAGTGGGGCAGATTGCTGGAGACAGTGGGGCAATGCTGGAGACAGTGGCGCAATGCTGGAGACAGTGGGGCAATGCTGGAGACAGTGGAGCAGATTGCTGGAGGAGACAGTGGGGCAGATTGCTGGAGACAGTGGGGCAGATTGCGGAGACAGTGGGGCAGATTGCTGGAGACAGTGGGGCAATGCTGGAGACAGTGGGGCAATGCTGGAGACAGTGGGGCAGATTGCTGGAGGACACACTGCGGGCAATGCTGGAGACAGTGGGGCAGATTGCTGGAGACAGTGGGGCAGATTGCTGGAGACAGTGGGGCAATGCTGGAGACAGTGGGGCAGATTGTTGGAGACAGTGGGGCAATGCTGGAGGACACACTGGGGCAATGCTGGAGGACACACTGGGGCAATACTGGAGACACTGGGGCAGATTGCTGGAGGACACACTGGGGCAATGCTGGAGACACTGGGGCAGATTGCTGGAGACACTGGGGCAGATTGTTGGAGACAGTGGGGCAGATTGCTGGAGACAGTGGGGCAGATTGCTGGAGACAGTGGGGAAGATTGCTGGAGGACACACTGGGGGAAATGCTGGAGACAGTGGGGCAGATTGCTGGAGACAGTGGGGCAGATTGCTGGAGACAGTGGGGCAGATTGCTGGAGACACTGGGGCAATGCTGGAGACACTGGGGCAATGCTGGAGACAGTGGGGCAATGCTGGAGACACTGGGACAATGCTGGAGACACTGGGGCAGATTGCTGGACACACTGGGGGTAATATGCTGGACACACTGGGGCAGATTGCTGGACACACTGTCTGGGGGCAATATGCTGGACATACTGGGGCAGATTGCTGGACACACTGGGGGTAATATGCTGGACACACTGGGGGTAATATGCTGGACACACTGGGGGTAATATGCTGGACACACTGGGGGTAATATGCTGGACACACTGAGGGTAATATGCTGGACACACTGGGGGTAATATGCTGGACACACTGGGGGCAGGACTGGAGGCATGGGCAGAATGGAGACACAGGGTAGAATGAAAGACATGGGGCAGAGTGCTGGACACAGATGGGGCAGGATTGGATCATGGGGCAGGATGGATACGATGGAGACAGATGGGGCAGGATGGGGAGATCATATGGTGTAGAATGGATACTCATGAGTGCAGGATGGGATAACATATGGCTGGAGCCAGGAATGAGACACACGGGGCCAGGATGGGGAATATTATTACCATAGGGGCTAATTAAGGGATATTATTACTGCAGTGATGTATTTATTTTATTTTTTTGAGTATACTGTTTTAAATGGGGGGGCGGTCCTGTTACTGTGCAGAGTGACACTATATTGCCTTTTTTTCTTCATGTGGTTTAATTTAGAAGTTGTGAAAAATTAAGTAATGTTTTCTGCAAGCGGTGCTCGAGATAACTGTTATTTCCTGCAGAAACGAGTCCTGGCTGGAAGAAATGATGGCGGTCTGTGCTGGATGAAAGATGAAGGACTTCACCTAGAGACGTCACTGGTGAGTCAGTGTTACCTATACACTGACACTATACACTGTATACTATATACAGAGGTCCTGTGTACAATGTCACCAGTGATCACTGTATTACCTCTACACAGACACTGCATACTAAGTACAGATCTCCTGTGAATACTGGCACTTATGGTGATAGTATTGTGTTTTTTTATTTTTTATTACTGATCAGTATTGTAGTATTCAGTCACTATGTGGTGGTAATATGTGGTCTGGAAATGGTGTTGTGGTATTTGTCCCTTGTATGTGCTATTTGGTCACCATGTGGTAATATGTGGTCTTGACATGGTGCGGTGGTATTTGTTCCTTGTATGTGCTATTTGGTCACCAAGTGGTGGTAATATGTGGTCTTGACATGGTGCGGTGGTATTTGTTCCTTGTATGTGCTATTTGGTCACCAAGTGATAATGTGTGGTCTTGACATGGTGCGGTGGTATTTGTTCCTTGTATGTGATATTATTCGATCACTGTGGTTGTAATTTGTGGTCTGGTCATGGTGCGGTGGTATTTGTTCCTTGTATGTGATATTATTGGTCAAGATATACCTAAATTGTATTGCAGATTTTAACAAATATTTAATAGGTTACAGTAGAGTAGGGCCCGGCCATTTTTCTGGAATAATCTGGTTCGGGTATATCATGACCCCGGTCACATGACTCCCGTCACATGACCCCCGTCACATGACCGGGGGGGCCCACAGTGTGTGAACAGCCCGGGGCCCTGACTACCCTTAATCCACCCCTGCACATGAGACACCCAAAGAACCTAGATAACTTGGAGAAGATCTGCATGGAGCCAAGTGGGCCAAGATAACTCCAGAGACCTGTGCCGGCCTGATCAGGTCTTATAAAAGACTATTATTAGCTGTAATTGCAAACAAAGGTTATTCCACAAAATATTAAACCTAGGGGTTGAATAATAATTGACCCACACTTTTATGTTTAAAATTTATAAAAATTTAACTGAGCAACAAAACTTTTTGGTTTGTAAGATTTATGCATCTGTTAATAAATCCTGCTCTTGTTTGACGTTTGAAGGCTCTAACTTATTTGCATCTTATTAAACCTGCTAAATCTGCAGGGGGTTGAATACTACTTGTAGGCATTGTATATTATAGAGCCAATACAAGGAGTGATCTATTTCAAGTGTTTATTTCTGTTAATGTTGATGATTATGGCTTACAGCCAATGAAAACCCAAAAGTCATTTCACTTTTATATCACTGAGCAGTGAAGATAAAATAACATTTTTACCACCAAGATTATTGTGTTAGCCCTAAGTTTTACATTTTCTTACTGGGAAATGGGTAAAAATGGCACCAAAATTTGTCCCACAATTTCTACTTAACGTGGCAATACCCCATATGTGGCTGTACAGTATTACTTAGCCATACGGAGAGACTCGGGAGGGACGGAATGCTATTTGCTTCTGGGACACAGATTTACCTAGAATAGTTTGCGGATTCCATATACAGAGCCCCTAATTGCTAGAAGAGCAGAATTCCCCCTCAAGTGACCACATTTTGGACATGATAACCCTTTGGGAATTTATCTACAGATGTACTGACGGTTTTGACTACATGGGTGTTTTCCAGAAACAAACAGCAGTTGATGTTGCTGAGTGAAAATTGCAAACTGCCATTGTAGTGACCAGCAGGGCCACCATCAGGGCATTACAGCCGTGACTGGCGTATGGGGCCCGTTGGGCAGAGGGGGCCCGCATCGGGCCCCGTCTCATCTGCTCACCGGGCCCCCTGCAGGCGCTGCGGCACACTATTGAGGTGCGGGCCCGCGCCGGCACGTCAATAGTTAACAGCCGCCAGCCAGTCGGAGGCTGGCAGCTGAGTAGGGCCGCAGTGCACACTCGCTGGCATCTGATGTCATTGTCAGCCACCGGGCCTGGCGAGTGCGTCTTCACCTGCGTGGAGCCTGGAGGGAGCTTCGCCCGGCGCAGGAGCACGGCCAGGTAAGAACTCGTGTTTTTTTTTTCTTTGAGAGCGACGATCCAGGGGGGCCCGGGGCAGAATGCAGGACACGGGGGCAGTATGCTGGTGGACACACACTGGGGCAGAATGCTGGTGGACACACACAGGGGCAGAATGCTGGTGGACACACACTGGGGCAGAATGCTGGTGGACACACACTGGGGCAGAATGCTGGTGGACACACACTGGGGCAGAATGCTGGTGGACACATACTGGGGCAGAATGCTGGTGGACACACACTGGGGCAGAATGCTGGTGGACACACACTGGGGCAGAATGCTGGACACACACTAGGGCAGAATGATGGACACACACTGGGGCAGAATGCTGGACACACACTGGGGCAGAATGCTGGACACACACTGGGGCAGAATGCTGGACACACACTGGGGCAGAATGCTGGACACACTGGGGCAGAATGCTGGACACAGTGACAGGGGCAGTATGCTGGACACAGGGGCAGACTGTGAGACCCGGGGGCAGAATGCTGGACACGGGCAGAATGCTGGACATTGGGGCAGAATGCTGGACATTGGGGTGGAATGCGAGACATGGGGCAGAATGGAGACACGGGGCATGATTGGAGACACGGGGCAGGATGAAAGACATGGGGGCATGACTGGAGACAGATGGGGGAGAATTGGAGACACAGGGGGCAGGATTGGAGACAAGTGGCAGGATTGCAGACATGGGGGCATGATTGGAGACATAGGGGGCAGAATGGAGACATGGGGCATGATTGGAGACACTGGGGGCAGAATTGGAGACAGATCGTGCAGGATCATGGGGCAGGATGGAGAGATCACATGGGGCGATCATATGGGGCAGGATGGGGAGATCATATGGGGCAGAATGGATACTCATGAGGGCAGGATGGGAGAACATATAGCTGATGCCAGGAATGAGACACACGGTGGCCAGGATGGGGAATATTATTACCATAGGGGCTAATTTAGGGATATTATTACTGCAGTGATGTATTTATTTTATTTGTTGAGTATACTGTTTTAAATGAGGGGGCGATCCTGTTACTGTGTAGAGTGATACTATGTCGCCTCTTTTTCTTCATGTGGTGTAATGTAGAAGTTGGGAACAATTAAGTAATGTATTCTACAAGCAGAGCTCGAGATAACTGTTTTATTTCCTGCAGAGACAAGTCCTGGCTGGATGAAATGATGGCGGTCTGTGCTGGATGAAAGATGAAGGACTTCACCTAGAGACGTCACTGGTGAGTCAGTGTGTTACCTATAATGACCATACAAAACTCACACACCAAAACAACAGAGTGGGACACAGGGGAATTAAGGAAGGAGAAACCAAATAGAAGACGATGAGAATGTACACACAGATAAAATCTCCTGAACAATCTCCCAACCCCAACTCCAACCATGAACTACACCAACTCCAGAACCAGGCAGTAGAGATCAGCGGTGTTCGAGTCGAACTGTTCACCAATTTCAAATTCGAGCTGTTTTGGGCGGTGTTTGAGTCGTTCGACGAACTCGAACTATTTTCTTAAAATTCGGCCGTTCAAGTTTCTGTTCGATAACTGTTCGTTCACCAAAAGCATAACTTGATTTGCACATTAAAACTGTTTATCATTGTTAAGACTGCTTCAGTGTATAGTGGGCGGGGGGCGAGGGATAGATCTGTGCTGAAATAAGGCCGATCTCCATTTTTTTTCTTTCCCGCATTTACAGTGGGGCGGTGCAGTCTCTCAGCCTATCAGCAGTGCACACACACACAGCAATGTGCATGTGATGCACGCAAGCAAGGGCATGTGTCATTGGCTGTGTATGTCACATGTCCTTGCCCTATAAGAACCAGCCATTTGCCCCGTCGCCACCGTTTCCTCACTGCTGCAGCTTAGTGTTAGATGGCACCGCTGCTGCTGTGGGCGCTATACAGTCTAAGAGTGTTTTTTTGGAGCAAATTTTCAGAGAGATAGGTTTTAGGGAGTCGGGAATAGACGTAATATTAGCCCTTTTCAGGGTAGGTTACAGCAGTTCATAGCATTGTTTGCCAGGCAGGTCTGTGCCAGTGCTGTGCAAGTGTTTGTCACAGCATTTGGTGTAATCTAGCTCAGCCAATCCTTTTGGGCTAGTAGCATTGTCTGATAGTCATCTGAGTAGCCCACCTGTGAAGCTAGCTACACCGCCTGTGTATCTCAATTTTTACTGCATCTAACCCAGTTAATAGTTTTGGGCCTAGGAGCAGTGTCTGCATGTCAGCAGAGTAGCCCGCCTGTGAAACTAACTATACCGCCTGTGTATCTAAATTTTTACTGCATCTAATCCAGTTAATAGTTTTGGGCCTAGGAGCAGTGTCTGCACGTCAGCAGAGTAGCCCGCCTGTGAAACTAACTATACCGCCTGTGTATCTCTATTTTTACTGCATCTAAGCCAGTTAATAGTTTTGGGCCTAGGAGCAGTTTCTGCATGTCAGCAGAGTAGCCCGCCTGTGATACTAACTACACCGCCTGTGTATCTCTATTTTTACTGCATCTAATCCAGTTAATAGTTTTGGGCCTAGGAGCAGTGTCTGCACGTCAGCAGAGTAGCCCACCTGTGAAACTAACTACACCGCCTGTGTATCTCTATTTTTACTGCATCTAATCCAGTTAATAGTTTGTGGCCTAGGAGCAGTGTCTGCACGTCAGCAGAGTAGCACACCTGTGAAACTAACTATATCGCCTGTGTATATAAATTTTTACCTCATCTAACCCAGTTAATAGTTTTGGGCCTAGGAGCAGTGTCTGCATGTCAGCAGAGTAGCCCGCCTGTGAAACTAACTATACCGCCTGTGTATCTAAATTTTTACTGCATCTAATCCAGTTAATAGTTTTGGGCCTAGGAGCAGTGTCTGCACGTCAGCAGAGTAGCCCGCCTGTGAAACTAACTATACCGCCTGTGTATCTCTATTTTTACTGCATCTAAGCCAGTTAATAGTTTTGGGCCTAGGAGCAGTTTCTGCATGTCAGCAGAGTAGCCCGCCTGTGATACTAACTACACCGCCTGTGTATCTCTATTTTTACTGCATCTAATCCAGTTAATAGTTTTGGGCCTAGGAGCAGTGTCTGCACGTCAGCAGAGTAGCCCACCTGTGAAACTAACTACACCGCCTGTGTATCTCTATTTTTACTGCATCTAATCCAGTTAATAGTTTGTGGCCTAGGAGCAGTGTCTGCACGTCAGCAGAGTAGCACACCTGTGAAACTAACTATATCGCCTGTGTATATAAATTTTTACCTCATCTAACCCAGTTAATAGTTTAGGGCCTAGGAGCAGTCTCTGCATGTCAGCAGAGTAGCCTGCCTGTGAAACTAACGACACCGCCTGTGTATCTCAATTTTTACTGCATCTAACCCAGTTAATAGTTTTGGGCCTAGGAGCAGTGTCTGCACGTCAGCAGAGTAGCCCACCTGTGAAACTAACTATACCGCCTGTGTATCTCTATTTTTACTGCATCTAATCCAGTTAATAGTTTTGGGCCTAGTACCACAGTTTGGCCACTCAGTTCTGCTCGGTTTTCATCCATCGGTTGTTGTGCCAACAACTACAGATACAGAGTTGCCAATTAGTTAAGCACTAAAATGAGTGGCAAAAGGCATGCTGCTGGTGGAAAGGGGAATAGGCGTGTTGGAAAGGGAAAAAAAAGGTTGTGTCCGTGGGGTAGGTGGTAAAGCAACAGTAACATCTGCAGAAGAAAGACCATCTTCCAGCCAAAGTAAGATGTCTACTTCTTTTCGTGGACAATCTGATATGATCCCTTTCTTACGACCATCGCTACAAGCATCGCCAAAAATTCCAGATGAGGCACAAAAACAGCAGGTGCTTGAACGGATATCAAGTGCTCGTTCAAGTGGGCTCTCCTCCATGTCAACTTCAACATCACAACTACTCCAGTCCTCAGAGTTGTCACCCCAATCGCACTTGCTTCCTCACAGCTCCCAAGTCTCCAGCCGCCCGTCTGAGCATGGGGTAACACACATGGTTGAGTCTGTAGAGCTGTTTACGCATACTATAGCCTGGGAATCAGCGGTCTGCTCAAGAGCTTCTGTGAATCCAGACGAGGAAATGATCTGCACTGATGCCCAGAATCTTTGTGAGTCGGATCCAGGCCCAGATGAAGAAGGTTCTGAGCATAATGTAGACCCTCGTTCCCAAACTGTAACTCCTGTTGGTGGAGACAATGAGGAAGATGATGATGAGACTGAGATACCTGACGAACGAAAACTTGAGTATTCGGTCAGGGCAGGAAGAGGTTGGCTCTGAGGACGACGGGTGTGAGAACACACAGGATGATGATGATGAGGTTGTAGACCCCACTTACTGTCAACCCCCAGTCCGCCAGTCCATGAAGTCAGCAGAGGAGGTGGAGGAGGATGCTAGTGATGAGTCTGATGACGAGGTAACATTGCGCCTTCCTGGACAGAGACGGAGTACTGGAAGCATGTCAACAACTGCATCCTCAACCCCAACTGTGCCTCAGACCAAAAGTTGTGGTGGTTCTTCAGGTCGCACGGGCTTTAAGCGTTGCATAGCCTGGGCATTTTTTGACATTGCAAAGGATGACCCAACTCATGTTGTCTGTAAGATTTGTCAACAAAATCTCAGTAGACGACAAAAAATGACTAGCTTGAGTACTTCATGCATGAACCATCACATGGTCACATGGATATAAGGCATAAGTTGCAGTGGGAAGCTCACTGTGCTACAATGCGGCCTAGTGGGCCGGGTCAACCACCGTCTGCCCCATCAAGTGCATCCGCGTCCTCTTCATCCTCTGTGACTGTGGGGACAGCAGTCGCACATGGTTTTGGACGCAGACCTTACACCTTTTTACCCACAACAGCCAGTGTGATTGGCAGGTCGTCAGGACATTCGCAAGTGGAAACACCTGCTGTTGTTGAGCGCTCTCCGACATCAACACCACATTTTGATCAAGGAAACATAACATCTCTGCCTGCACTTTCCTCACAGACCTGCAGTTTGCCGGGGACACACTACTCAACTCCGTCTAAGCACGGCAGCCAGCCCTCAGTCCCTCAGATGTGGACAAGTAAAAGACCATTTCTGTTGTGAGTTCTGTTGTCGGGCTCCCTCCTGTGGTCATGAATGGTACTTCGGCTGGTTCTGTCCATGGACTTCCTCTAGTGGGTGTTTCTGAGTTTCACAGGTGACGAGGTTAATTCGTTAGCTGCTGCTCTATTTAACTCCACTTAGATCTTTGCTCCATGCCACCTGTCAATGTTCCAGTATTGGTCTGTTCACTCCTGGATCGTTCTTGTGACCTGTCTTCCCATCAGAAGCTAAGTTCCAGCTTGTATTTCTTTTGTTTTCTATTTTTCTGTCCAGCTTGCTATTTAATTTTTTGTCTGCTTGCTGGAAGCTCTGGAACGCAGCGGGAGCGCCTCTGCACCGTGAGTCGGTGCGGAGGGTCTTTTTGCGCCCTCTGCGTGGTCTTTTTGTAGGATTTTGTGCTGACCGCAAAGTAACCTTTCCTATCCTCGGTCTGTTCAGTAAGTCGGGCCTCACTTTGCTAAATCTATTTCATCTCTGTGTTTGTATTTTCATCTTTACTCACAGTCATTATATGTGGGGGGCTGCCTTTTCCTTTGGGGAATTTCTCTGAGGCAAGGTAGGCTTTATTTTTCTATCTTCAGGGCTAGCTAGTTTCTTAGCCTGTGCCAAGTTGCATAGGGAGCGTTAGGTGCAATCCACGGCTATTTCTAGTGTGTTTGATAGGTTTAGGGATTGCGGTCAGCAGAGTTCCCACGTCCCAGAGCTCGTCCTTATTATCAGTAACTATCAGGTCATTCCGTGTGCTCTTAACCACCAGGTCCATTATTGTCCTGACCACCAGGTCATAACACATTTCCTCCTAGCCATGACAAAGCTAAGAGTTTAAAATTCTCCATCTGCAAGCTGTTGGCTACAGAAATGCTGCCTTTCCACCTGGTGGACACAGAGGATTTTCGAGACCTTATGTCCGTCGCAGTGCCCCAGTACCAGATGCCCAGTCGCCACTACTTCTCAAAGAAAGTTGTGCCTGCGCTACACCAGCATGTTGCACACCACTGTACTGCTTACTTGAGAAACTCTGTGTGTGACAGGGTGCATTTCACCACAGACACTTGGACGAGTAGACATGGACAGGGGCGTTACATGTCGGTGACAGGGCACTGGGTAACTACAGCGACATCAGGAGAAGGGGCTGCTGTCCAAGTCTTGCCATCCCCACGAGCTGCTCGTCGATCCTCTAAAAGTTCCTCCAATGCTTCTGCCTCCTCAACCTCCTCTCGGTCCTCCACCTGCACCCAAAGCCTGTCTGGTAATGCCACCCGCGTTGTAACTGCGCAGAAGGAATCCTGCACACCTCCTCACTATGCTGTCACCAGGGCTCAACGGCATCAGGAAGTGTTTACATTGAAATGTCTGGGAAATGTGAGTCACACAGCTGAGGAGTTGTGGTCAGCTGTGGAGACCGAGTTTCATCAATGGTTGTCTCCACTCAACCTGCAGCCAGGAAAGGCTGTGTGCGACAATGCTGCAAGCCTGGGTGCGGCCCTTCGCAGGGGCAATGTTACACACGTGCCTTGTATGGCTCACGTTTTGAACCTGGTTGTCCAGCAATTTTTATCCCACTATCCCGGACTAGATGGGCTTCTGCAAAGGGCACGGTCGCTGTGTGCTCACTTCCGCCGTTCGCATTCTGCAGCTCAGCGACTTACATCTCTACAGAAGACGCTGGGCCTGCCAGTTCACCGGCTGAAATACGATGTGCCCACACGGTGGAATTCAACTCTGCACATGTTGCAGCGACTGTGGCAGCACCGACAAGCCCTGGTGCAATACGTTATGACTTATAGCCTGGGCCAACGAGATCAAGAGGTGGGGCAAATCACGCTGCAGGAGTGGTCTCAGATCAGGGACCTATGCACCCTTCTGCACAGTTTTGAAATAGCAACGAAGATGTTTAGTGCTGACGATGCCATTATCAGCATGACCATTCCGGTGATTTACATGCTGGAGCACACCTTACACAGTGTTCGGAGTCAGGTGGTGGAACAAGAAGAGGAGGAGGAACAGGAGGAGTCCTATGCGGAATGGATAATATCTCCAAGGTCAAGAAGGTTGGCAGCACCAAAGCGGCTGGCATTGGAGCCTGGGGGAGAGGGATTACCGAGGGCGTATGGTAGCAGCCAAACTTTTGAGGAAGGTGCAGGAGGCAAGGAAGAAGTGGAGGACGAACTGGCGCTGGGCATGGAAGACTCATCAGATGAGGGAGACCTTGATCAAATTTCTGTTGTGTGAGGTTGGGGGGAGAGGGCAGACGAAGAGAGCATGATTCTCACCTCGCCATCACCAAGACAACAAGGACTTGGTCCTCCTGGATGCGCAAAACACACGAGTGCCTTCTTGCTGCACTACCTGCAACATGACCCTCGGATTGTCAGAATCCGAAGTAATGCCGATTACTGGGTTGCCACACTCTTAGATCCCTGGTACAAAAGCAAACTTGGTGAAATAATTCCTGCCATAGAAAGGGATTCACGCATACAGGAGTATCAGCAGAAACTGTTACAGAATTTAACATCTGCTTTTCCACAAAACACTAGTTGTGCACGTAGTCAATCTCTGAGTTCAATCTTGCCAACCGTGGGACTATCGATTCATCACTCTAACCGTAACAGTAACATCGTATCTGGTGGTAACAGCAATTGTTTCCAATCATTTCAAGATTTTTTCAGACCATCCTTTGCAAGGCCACAGGAGACAAGAAGTCTGACGCACAGCCAACGCCTAGAGAGGATGGTACAAGAGTATCTCCAAGTTAACATCGATGCCATGACTGTGGAACTGGACCCTTGCTCATTTTGGGCTTCCAATCTTGAAAAATGGCCTGAGATCGCCACTCACGCCTTGGAGATCTTGTCGTGCCCCGCAGCCAGCGTTCTCTCTAAACGTGTGTTCAGCGCTGCTGGTTGTGTGCTGACAGATAAGCGCACGCGGCTGTCCAGTGACAATGTAGACAGAATAACGTTCATCAAGATGAACAAATCCTGGATCTGCAAGGACTTTTCTACCCCTGTGTCATCTTGGGGAGACTAAAAGCTTGATGATTTTTGAAAATCACGTCACCAACCCTTTTAAAAAACTCTGGCAAAATTGATGCCACTTAAGTGGTGTTTGTGGCCGAATTTTTGGAAAAAATAGAAACTCTTTTATTTAGTCCCCTTGCTGAGTTTTACATGACGTTGCCATCATCAATTCCAGGTGGGTGGGGTCGTCTGCAGAGTTGTTTACTCATACTATGGCCTGGGATTCAGAGGTCTGCTCCAAAGCTTCAGTGTCCGCTAGTCAGCAGAGTAGCCCAGCCACCCACCGCCTGTTTACCTAAGTAATATTTTTAACGGCATCTGGCCCAGGAAATCCTTTTGGGCCTAGTAGAATTTAGTGCTACTCAGCAGCGTACCCCACCCATGAAGCAAGCTACACCGCCTGTTTACCTAAGTACTATTTTGTAACGGCATCTGTTATGACCTGGTGGTCAGGACAATAATGGACCTGGTGGTTAAGAGCACACGGAATGACCTGATAGTTACTGATAATAAAGGACGAGCTCTGGGACGTGGGAACTCTGCTGACCGCAATCCCTAATCCTATCAAACACACTAGAAATAGCCGTGGATTGCGCCTAACGCTCCCTATGCAACTCGGCACAGCCTAAGAAACTAGCTAGCCCTGAAGATAGAAAAAAAAAGCCTACCTTGCCTCAGAGAAATTCCCCAAAGGAAAAGGCAGCCCCCCACATATAATGACTGTGAGTAAAGATGAAAATACAAACACAGAGATGAAATAGATTTAGCAAAGTGAGGCCCGACTAACTGAACAGACCGAGGATAGGAAAGGTTACTTTGCGGTCAGCACAAAAACCTACAAAAAGACCACGCAGAGGGCGCAAAAAGACCCTCCGCACCGACTCACGGTGCGGAGGCGCTCCCTCTGCATCCCAGAGCTTCCAGCAAGCAAGACAACAATAAAAAATAGCAAGCTGGACAGAAAAATAGTAAACCAAAGAAATGCAAGCTGAAACTTAGCTTCTGCTGGGAAGACAGGTCACAAGAACGATCCAGGAGTGAACTAGACCAATACTGGAACTGGAACATTGACAGGTGGCATGGAGCAAAGATCTAAGTGGAGTTAAATAGAGCAGCCAGCTAACGAATTAACCTCGTCACCTGAGGAAGGAAACTCAGAAACACCCACCAGAGGAAGTCAATGGACAGAACCAGCCGAAGTACCATTCATGACCAGAGGAGGGAGCCCGACAACAGAATTCACAACAGTACATCCCCCTTGAGGAGGGGTCACCGAACCCTCACCAGAGCCCCCAGGCCAACCAGGATGAGCCAAATGAAAGGCACGAACCAGATCGGCAGCATGAACATCAGAGGCAAAAACCCAGGAATTATCTTCCTGACCATAACCCTTCCACTTGACCAGGTACTGGAGTTTCCGTCTCGAAACACGAGAATCCAAAATCTTCTCCACCACATACTCCAACTCCCCCTCAACCAACACCGGGGCAGGAGGATCAATGAATGGAACCTCAGGCGCCACGTATCTCCGCAATAACGACCTAGCAATGAAAAAGAAAAAATAATCTCCAGCATGGATCTTCTAAAAAGTCAATTTATTGAAAACACTTTAAAATGCAAACATTTGAAAAAAAGAGATGGGGGTCCCAGGTGGTCAACTCCGACGCGTTTCGACCATCAGGTCTTAGTCATTGCACTGTTGAGGGATTGGTGAGCTGACTTATTTTCTTCCCATTTTTTCCTTTTTCCCTATTTTTGCAATAACGACCTATGGAACACATTATGGATGGCAAAAGAAGCAGGAAGGGCCAAACGAAATGACACAGGATTGATAACCTCAGAAATCTTATACGGACCAATGAAACGAGGCTTAAACTTAGGAGAGGAAACCTTCATAGGAACATAACAAGACGACAACCAAACCAAATCCCCAACACGAAGTCGGGGACCCACACAGCGCCGGCGGTTAGCGAAACGTTGAGCCTTCTCCTGGGACAATGTCAAATTGTCCACCACATGAGTCCAAATCTGCTGCAACCTATCCACCACAGTATCTACACCAGGACAGTCCGAAGACTCAACCTGCCCTGAAGAGAAACGAGGGTGGAAACCAGAATTGCAGAAAAACGGCGAAACCAAAGTAGCCGAGCTGGCCCGATTATTAAGGGCGAACACAGCCAACGGCAAAAAGGACACCCAATCATCCTGATCATTAGAAACAAAGCATCTCAGATATGTTTCCAAAGTTTGATTAGTTCGTTCGGTTTGGCCATTTGTCTGAGGATGGAAAGCCGAGGAAAAAGACAAATCAATGCCCATCCTAGCACAAAAGGATCGCCAAAACCTCGAAACAAACTGGGAACCTCTGTCAGAAACGATGTTCTCCGGGATACCATGTAAACGAACCACATGCTGGAAAAATAATGGCACCAAATCAGAGGAGGAAGGCAATTTAGACAAAGGTACCAAATGGACCATCTTAGAAAAGCGATCACAAACCACCCAAATGACCGACATCTTTTGAGAGACGGGGAGATCCGAAATAAAATCCATAGAAATATGCGTCCAGGGCCTCTTCGGGACCAGCAAGGGCAAAAGCAACCCACTGGCATGAGAACAGCAGGGCTTAGCCCGAGCACAAGTCCCACAGGACTGCACAAAAGAACGCACATCCCGTGACAAAGACGGCCACCAGAAGGATCTAGCCACCAAATCTCTGGTACCAAAGATTCCAGGATGCCCAGCCAACACTGAACAATGAATCTCAGAGATAGCTCTACTAGTCCATCTATCAGGGACAAACAGTTTCTCCGCTGGGCAACGGTCAGGTCTATCAGCCTGAAATTTTTGCAGCACCCGCCGCAAATCAGGGGAGATGGCAGACAAAATTACCCCCTCTTTGAGAATACCCGCCGGCTCAGGAACACCTGGAGAGTTAGGCACAAAACTCCTTGACAGGGCATCAGCCTTCACATTCTTAGAGCCCGGAAGGTACGAAACCACAAAATCAAAACGGGAGAAAAATAACGACCATCGAGCCTGTCTCGGATTCAACCGTTTGGCAGACTCAAGATAAGTTAAATTCTTGTGATCTGTCAAGACCACCACGCGATGCTTGGCTCCTTCCAGCCAATGACGCGACTCCTCGAATGCCCACTTCATGGCCAACAACTCACGATTACCAACATCATAGTTACGCTCAGCAGGCGAAAACTTTCTAGAAAAGAAAGCACATGGCTTCATCACCGAGCCATCAGAACTTCTTTGCGACAAAACAACCCCTGCTCCAATCTCAGAAGCATCAACCTCAACCTGAAACGGGAGCGAAACATCTGGCTGGCACAACACAGGGGCAGAAGAAAAACGACGCTTCAACTCCTGAAAAGCCTCTACAGCTGCAGAAGACCAATTGACCACATCAGCACCCTTCTTGGTCAAATCAGTCAACGGTTTAGCAACAGTAGAAAAATTAGCGATGAAGCGCCGATAAAAATTAGCAAAGCCCAGGAACTTTTGCAGGCTCTTCACAGATGTCGGCTGAGTCCAATCGTAAATGGCCTGGACTTTAACAGGGTCCATGTCGATAGTAGAAGGGGAAAAAATGAACCCCAAAAATGAAACCTTCTGAACTCCAAAGAGACACTTTGACCCCTTCACAAACAAGGAATTCGCACGAAGGACCTGGAACCCCATTCTGACCTGCTTCACATGAGACTCCCAATCATCCGAAAATACCAAAATATCATCCAAATACACAATCAGGAATTTATCCAGGTACTCTCGGAAGATGTCATGCATAAAGGACTGAAACACAGATGGAGCATTAGAAAGCCCGAATGGCATAACCAGGTACTCAAAATGGCCCTCGGGCGTATTAAATGCTGTTTTCCATTCATCGCCTTGTTTAATACGCACAAGATTATACGCCCCTCGAAGATCTATCTTGGTGAACCAACTAGCCCCTTTAATACGAGCAAACAAATCAGACAGCAACGGCAAAGGATACTGAAATTTGACTGTAATTTTATTAAGAAGGCGGTAATCAATACAAGGTCTCAAAGAACCATCCTTCTTGGCCACAAAAAAGAACCCTGCTCCTAACGGTGATGACGACGGGCGAATATGGCCTTTCTCCAAGGACTCCTTTATATAACGCCGCATAGCGGCGTGCTCTGGCACAGATAAATTGAACAATCAGCCCTTAGGAAACTTACTACCAGGAATCAAATTAATTGCACAATCGCAATCCCTATGAGGAGGTAGGGCACTGGCTTTGGGCTCAGCAAATACATTCCGATAATCCGACAAAAACTCTGGAACTTCAGAAGGAGTGGAAGACGAAATAGACAAAAATGGAACATCACCATGTACCCCCTGGCAACCCCAGCTGGACACAGACATAGATTTCCAGTCCAATACTGGATTATTAACCTGTAGCCATGGCAACCCCAAAACAACCACATCATGCAGATTATGCAACACCAGAAAGCGGATATCCTCCTCATGTGCAGGAGCCATGCACATGGTCAATTGGGTCCAGTACTGAGGCTTATTCTTGGCCAAAGGCGTAGCATCAATTCCTCTCAATGGAATAGGATACTGCAAGGGTTCCAAAAAAAAACCACAGCGCCTAGCATACTCCAAGTCCATCAAATTCAGGGCAGCGCCCGAATCCACAAATGCCATAACAGAATAGGATGACAAAGAGCAAATCAGAGTAACAGACAATAGAAATTTAGACTGTACCGTACTAATGGTGGCAGACCTAGCGAACCGCTTAGTGCGCTTAGGACAATCGGAGATAGCATGAGTGGAATCACCACAGTAAAAACATAGACCATTCTGACGTCTGTGTTCTTGCCGTTCAGCTCTGGTCAAAGTCCTATCACATTGCATAGGCTCAGATAGTACCGCCAAATGGTGCACAGCTTTACGCTCACGCAAGCGTCGATCGATCTGAATGGCCAAGGACATAGACTCATTCAGACCATCAAGCATGGGAAACCCCACCATGACATCCTTAAGGGCTTCAGAGAGACCCTTTCTGAAGATTGCTGCCAGGGCACATTCATTCCACTGAGTGAGCACAGACCACTTTCTAAACTTCTGACAATATATCTCCGCTTCATCCTGACCCTGACACAGAGCCAGCAAGATTTTCTCTGCCTGATCCACTGAATTAGGTTCGTCATAAAGCAATCCAAGCGCCAGGAAAAACGCATCAACATCACGCAATGCCGGATCTCCTGGCGCAAGGGAAAATGCCCAGTCTTGAGGGTCACCACGTAACAAAGAAATAATGATCCTTACTTGTTGAACAGGGTCACCTGAGGAGCGAGGTTTCAAGGCAAGAAACAATTTACAATTATTTTTGAAATTCAAGAACTTAGATCTATCACCAAAAAACAAATCAGGAATTGGAATCCTAGGCTCTGACATCGGATTCTGAACCACAAAATCTTGAATGTTTTGTACCCTTGTAGTGAGATTATCCATCCAAGAGGACAGACCTTGAATGTCCATGTTTACACCAGTGTCCTGAACCACCCAGAGGTAAAGGGGAAAAGAGAGACAAAACACACTGCAAAGAATAAAAAATGGTCTCAGAACTTCTCTTATCCCTCTGTTGAGATGCATTAGTACTTTGGGCCACCTGTACTGTTATGACCTGGTGGTCAGGACAATAATGGACCTGGTGGTTAAGAGCACACGGAATGACCTGATAGTTACTGATAATAAAGGACGAGCTCTGGGACGTGGTAACTCTGCTGACCGCAATCCCTAATCCTATCAAACACACTAGAAATAGCCGTGGATTGCGCCTAACGCTCCCTATGCAACTCGGCACAGCCTAAGAAACTAGCTAGCCCTGAAGATAGAAAAATAAAGCCTACCTTGCCTCAGAGAAATTCCCCAAAGGAAAAGGCAGCCCCCCACATATAATGACTGTGAGTAAAGATGAAAATACAAACACAGAGATGAAATAGATTTAGCAAAGTGAGGCCCGACTAACTGAACAGACCGAGGATAGGAAAGGTTACTTTGCGGTCAGCACAAAAACCTACAAAAAGATCACGCAGAGGGCGCAAAAAGACCCTCCGCACCGACTCACGGTGTGGAGGCGCTCCCTCTGCGTCCCAGAGCTTCCAGCAAGCAAAACAACAATAAAAAATAGCAAGCTGGACAGAAAAATAGTAAACCAAAGAAATGCAAGCTGAAACTTAGCTTCTGCTGGGAAGACAGGTCACAAGAACGACCCAGGAGTGAACTAGACCAATACTGGAACATTGACAGGTGGCATGGAGCAATGATCTAAGTGGAGTTAAATAGAGCAGCCAGCTAACGAATTAACCTCGTCACCTGAGGAAGGAAACTCAGAAACACCCACCAGAGGAAGTCAATGGACAGAACCAGCCGAAGTACCATTCATGACCACAGGAGGGAGCCCGACAACAGAATTCACAACAGGCATCGAGCCCAGGAAATCCTTTTGGGCCTAGTAGAATTTGGTGCTACTCAGCAGCGTACTACATGTCCTGTTGATCTAATTACTCATTTTTAACTGTATCTAGCCCAGGAAATTGTTTTGTACCTAATAGCATTTTGTGCTACTCGGTAGAGTACCCCACCCATGAAGCAACTAACACCGCCTGTTGATCTAATTACTAATTTTTAACTGCATCTTGCCCAGGAAATCATTTGGGCCTAGTAGAATTTGGTGCTACTCAGCAGCTACCCCACCCATGAAGCAAGCTACACCACCTGTTGATCTAATTACTAATTTTTAACTGCATCTAGCCCAGGAAATTGTTTTGTACCTAATAGCATTTTGTGCTACTCAGCAGCTACCCTACCCATGAAGCAAGCTGCACCGCCTGTATACCTAACTACTATTTTGTAACGGCATCTGGCCCAGGAAATCCTTTTGGGCCTAGTAGAATTTAGTGCTACTCAGCAGCATACCCCTCCCATGAAGCAAGCTAGACCGCCTGTTTAGCTAACTACTATTTTGTAACGGCATCTGGCCCAGGAAATCCTTTTGGGCCTAGTAGAATTTAGTGCTACTCAGCAGAGTACCCCTCCCATGAAGCAAGCTAGACCACCTGTTTACCTAACTACTATTTTTTAACAGCATCTGGCCCAGGAAATCCTTTTGGGCTTTGTAGCAATTTCTGCTACTCAGCAGAGTCCCCCACCCATGAAGCAAGCTACACCGCCTTCTTTCTTTCTCAATCTAACCCCTCGGCTCTGGGGTGTCCATTCTCCCTCCAGCTCTCTCCTTCTCACAGGTGGACTACCGCGTGTTTTCACACTGTGGCGAATCTTTTGGGCCAAGGCATAATAAGTCGTCGAGGTAATGGATAATATGTGCCGCCTTACAAACGTCCATGACGACACATTTGAGGAAGCAACTAAACGCCTCAAATAGTGAGCAGGATATGGAGCACCCCATGGGCAAACAGCGATCTATGTAGTATGCTCCTTCACAGAAGCAGCCCAATGGGAGGACACTATTCAGAGGCACAGGTAGTAACCAGAACGCCCCCTCAATGTCTGTTTTGGCCATTAGGGTGTCCTTTACCAACTTCTTGACCCGCCTGATTGCCTCATCAAAGGAGGTACAGTACATAGTACTGTACTTGGTTCTGCGTCCGTCGATGTTGTCGTTTACTGACCTGCCCCTTGGATATGACAAATGGTGGATTAGTCTGAATGTATTAGGTTCATTTTTTGGCACAACTCCCAACAGGGGTACCACTACGTCTTCTAAGGAAAGTGTTCTGAATGGACCCGCCGCCATTCTACCTAAAGATATTTATTTTTATTTTTTTTTTGTCAAGACGTCTGGGTGTTGGTAGAGTGATTTTAGATTTTTACTCCAGCCTTTCTTGATTTTAGAAGGGCATAACATGCCTATATCTGTGTCTCCTCCTCCTTTTACTCCTCCGTCTCTTTTCTTTTCACATGACTATATGTAGTTGTGACTTTTCCATGTGTTTGTTGTGTCTTCTGAGCAGTTTGTCAGCTTTTGGACACCTTTTAAGGTGTTTTCTATGTGTTTTCCATATGTTTGTATGTGTTGGTCTGCCATTGGTTTCAATGGGGTTCGACGGCAAGTCCCTGTTCGACGAACCGAACCCGAACACTAGGGAGGTGGCTCCAGGAGCTTCAATTGAACAGATTAACACTCGCACTTCTAGCAAGGAAAAAAATGCACTGTTTCATATGATGGAGAAGTATTATACTTTTAACCAATGCAGCAGTTCATGAAACCAGACTTCACAATCTTCTGGTCCCTCTCTGTCGTGGTATACCTGTGACTGCACCCCCTATAAGAGGGACCTCAAGGCCAGGTTTATCAGGGTGTGTCGCGTGAAATGACCAGACTAACCCGACCCCATGGATGTCAGATGAATGTACCCACATTCTGTCTTTGTGATCACAACCATTCCAGTGTACCAAATACTGAAGAGCTTGATGAACAAAGCAAGAATCGATAATCTTAGCAATCAGAAATTCCAAATTCCCATCAACAATGGAAGGCAGTGCAGATGGTTCAGAGGAAGCAATGTATTTTTTGAGTACAGACTGGTGAAACACATTATGAATCCTAAAATTGGGTGGCAAAGCAAAGCGAAAGTAGAGGACACAAAGATAACAGTGTGGGTGGTTCAGTTAAGACCCCCTGGCTGTTATCGTTGACAGCCTTCCCGACGTCTAGTTTAGAAAAGCATTTTTCCCTGACAATATATGTATGTATTGAAAAAAAAGACCATGGTCTGAAACAGATAGAACAAAGTTTATCTGCCATGTGTGATGAAACAAAATCACGCTAAAATCACGATGCCCATTATTTTTGCTTCTATTTCTACGAATAAATACTTTACAACTCCATGGGCCAGCCCCTTACCTTATGGCTCCCTTCTCTCCTTGTTTTCTGTATTTACAGGTGCTTTATGGGTATCATGATTTTAGCATGATTCTGTTTCATTATGTAAGAGGGTGAACTGTAGTCCCACTGAGAGGGCACTAGGACCCTGTGGTTTTTGCCTATTGCAGAAGAGAACAGACCGTGCAAAACTCCCAGAGACAATGTGTGCTGCTGGGTGGGGTCTAGTGTCTCGGGTGTAAAGTGAAACTTGGAAGTGAGAGCTGAGAGAGAAAAAGGCGGGAAGCAAAGGCAGAAGCTGCTGTGAGATCTTAAAGAGAGACTGTGTGTGGATTTACTGCAAGTGTTTTTGGAGGAAAAGAAGCTTTTTAGAGACTTTTTGTTGCTAACGTTCCCCTGGAGAAGAATTAACCTTTTGTTTAACTCTGTGAGAGACTTGTGTGGCTAACGTTTCCTGGAGAGGAGTTAACCCTTTATTTAACAAAAGACTGAGACTTTACTAAGAACCCAGTACGTATTTGGAAGTCTGTGGATTCCCTGTGCATTGAGTGGAGGAACAAGTCTGGACAGACTGCTGATGCAGAGACGGACGGATTGTCGTGGAAGCATTCCTAGGAGCTACAGAAGCAGAGACAACATCGTGAGACCACTAACTAAGTCCCCGGCGTTTGGGCTCGGCATCGGCCGACAAGACAAGAGGAGTTTGCTGTAACTTATTGGCGCTGAAAATATGAACTGGCTGCAGCCTGTGCGGATTCCTGCCTGAGAGGAAATCCATCTCAGGATACGGTACCATAGTTATAGATACCCGGGTATCTCTACTCAGAGTGTTAAATTGTTACTTTAGAGGTGTATCTTATATTAGAGTTGTGTAAGTTATACTCAATGTGCCATTCCAGGGGCTCCCTTAATAACACTACATTCAATTTACACTTGTTCCTGTTTTTAGTTGCCTGTTAGGTAAATTTCTTACTAGTCTGTTGTAGTACACAGTTCTCAGGAGACCTTTGAGTGGCACAGTGATTTCAGCTGCTGCTGAATTGGTGTATCTTTGGGGTGCATCTGTCTTAATATTCTCCATATTACCTTGATTATTTTGCCTTTGAGTAAATACCGTTGGAGATTTCTGCCTTGGTCTTGGTTTGTGACTCACTGGATCTTATTCGGACCTCTGGTCATTACATTTTTGGCGTAGTCGGCAGGATCCAGTGTTTGTCATGGACGAGGGCGATGGTGGAAATGACCCCGCTGTATCCGCATCCTCCTCGGGGGTTGGGGTTCCCCTGGCAGCCGCTGCGACTCCGGGAGGGTATGTGCCTGTAGGAGCTTTACTTCAGCACATGCCGAAATACGATGGGCGCAATATGGCGTTGCAAGATTGGGCTGAGAGAATCCGGAGTATTCTGCGCATGTGTAATTTGACCCCCGCGTTACGCGCTGAGCTGGCATTAAATGCACTGGAGGGTGATATTAGGCGTATGGTGATGGTGCGCCCAGAATCAGAGAGGGATACATTAGAAAAGATTTTGGAACTGTTAGAGGGGAGTTTGGGGGGCCGAGCGCGCGTGGCCCAGCTTCGGTCCCTATTCTTTAATCGTCCCCAGAGAGAGTGTGAGTCCCTGATGCAGTACTCTAATATTTTGCAAGAGATGTTGAATGAGATGCAGCGACTAGACCCGGGGGCCATGGGGGCATTCCGGGAGGTAGACCGCTTGCTCCGGGACCAATTCATCACCGGTGTAGCCAATAGACTTCTCCGGGACAAACTGTTGGAAATGGCCCGGGTTGCACCAGAGTTATCTTTCTGGCAGATTTACCGAGCTGCAGTGGAAAGGGAAGAGAAATCGGCCTATGTTCCCGAGGGGTCAGTGAACAGTGCCCAGCTGGAGGAAGGTGGTTCATCAGGGTCGGGGGGAGAGGGGCTGGTAAGCGTGGTACAAGCTCTGCGTGCTGAGGTGAAGGAGTTGAAGCTGAAATTGTCTCAACTGACAGTTGATCCCGCCTCTACCCCCTCGCAGGAACCTCCTGCCTCACCCCCTGGAACGGTGACCCCGCAAATGGCCAGGTCGTCCTATCAGAATGAGTCAAGCCCTCGCCCACGAGGAACAATCACCTGCTGGAAGTGTGGCCGCCAGGGACACATCTCGCGTTACTGCCGGGCGCTTACAGCCCCAGAAACCCCGTCGCCGGCTTTAAACTTCCGGCCGCTGCCATGAGAGGGCAAGCAGCAGCGGCCCCACCCACACAAAGCCCTCGACGGAATGAACAAGATTTGTTTGCATGTAGTCCAGTGATAGAAGCAGAGTTTGAAGGGCGGAAAATGAGGTGCTTGGTTGACACGGGATCCGAATGTACTATAATGCCTCTAGAAGTATATGAGAGATACTTCAGTCGACTAGTGATTCCAGAGGATGGCCGAGTGATACGACTGACCGCCGCAAATAATGGTCAATTGTCAGTAAAAGGGATCGTGTGGATGCAACTAAAAATGTTTGGTCAAGAGCTGGGGCAGAAAGGGGTAGTACTGGTGGATCACCCCCCTAGAAGAGGGATGGAAGTGACACTCGGAATGAACGTGCTGCGAGATTTGAATCACCAGATGTATGCCAGTGAAGGACCCCGATACTGGGCCCGTGCGACAAGACACCGACCCACACAGAGAATTCTACACCGTCTAGTGCTGAGTTGCGACTTGCTGAAAAGTGCGGTCCCAGGTGGCCGGGTGGGCCGGGTCCGAGTGACTTCGAGGGCCCCGATCCTGCTGGGACCCAGACAAGAGGAACTCTTAATGCTGCCTGTGGGAGCTGCACAGAGATTGAATGGGCTTGAAGTGCTACTTGAGCCCGCCCGAGAGGGTTCCTCATTTGCCAAGGTACATGTGGCCCGTTCTTTGGCGATTGTGAAGAATGGACGAGTACCGGTCCGATGCATCAATGTTTTAGATGAAGCTGTTGCAATTCCCGCTGGGACCATACTGGCTGAACTGTTCGTACCGGCAGAGAAGGTGCCGGAAAATGCAGGGTTCGAATTGCGACCAGACCAACAGTCATCCTGGACATTCGCGGTCGAGGTAGGCCGGACTGAACCTCCTACGGAGGAATGGAATGTTCATGTGATCATGGAGCAGATGGGAGTGGATCGGGAGAAGCTGACCCCCGTGCAGTTGGAGCAGTTGGAGAGAGTTTTGTGGGAACATCAAGAGACCTTTTCCCGACATGGAGAGGACTTCGGGTGTACCCAGACGATTGAGCATGAGATTCCAACGGGGGATACTCCACCCATTAGAGAAAGATATCGCCAAATTCCTCCGGCGCTCTATCAAGAGGTGAAGAGCATGGTGGCCAGTATGCTGGACAACCAAGTGATCCGAGAGAGCCGGAGTCCCTGGGCGGCCCCTGTAGTCTTGGTCCGCAAGAAGGATGGGACACTCCGATTTTGTGTGGACTATCGGAAATTGAATGCCCACACCGTACGGGACGCATATCCTTTACCCCGTATTGAAGAATCCCTGTCGGCCCTGGGTCGGGCCAAGTATTTCTCAACGTTGGATTTGGCAAGCGGGTACTGGCAGGTCCCAATGGCTGAAAAAGATCGGGCCAAGACGGCGTTTGTATTGCCAATGGGGCTCTTTGAGTTCAACCGGATGCCCTTTGGCCTCGCTACCGCCCCGGGAACCTTCCAACGCCTGATGGAACATTGCTTGGGTGATCTAAATTTTGAATCAGTCCTGATATATTTGGACGACATTGTGGTGTTCGGAACCTCATTTGAAGATCATCTGGAGAAGCTGCGTCAAGTTCTCCGGCGGCTCAAGAGCTACGGCCTGAAAATAAAGCCAAAAAAATGTCAGCTGTTACGAAACCAGATTGAATATTTGGGGCATCTGGTGACCCCGGACGGGGTACTACCTTTAGCCAGTAAGATTAAGGCGGTACAAGAGTGGCCACCTCCTTGTGACCTGCGAGAAGTGCGGGCCTTCCTGGGCCTAGCAGGATACTATCGGCGGTTTGTGCCTAAATTCTCACAAGTGGTGAGTCCCTTGAATGAACTTTTGAGAGGGACAGCGCTGGGTCCTCGAAATCGCCCCATTCCATGGGGGCCCCTACAGAAAAAGGCATTTGATGGAGTGAAAACCGCCCTAACGAGTGCCCCATTGCTGGCCTACGCCCGGTTTGACACCCCTTTTTTGTTGTATACCGATGGTAGTCTTCATGGGTTGGGGGCAGTACTAGCACAGGTGCAGGACGGCCGAGAACGAGTGATTTCTTATGGCAGCAGATCTTTAAGAGACTCCGAGCAAAATCCGGCTAACGACAGCTCATTCCGTCTGGAATTGCTGGCCCTGGTGTGGGCAATGACAGAACGCTTCGCCGAGTATCTAACAGGAGCTGAGGTGCTAGTCATGACAGATAACAACCCGCTAGCTCACTTAGAGAATGCAAAACTGGGGGCGTTGGAGCAGCGGTGGGTCGCCAGACTGGCCAAGTTCAATTACCGCATTAAATTTCGCTCTGGTCGAGAGAATGGCAATGCAGATGCATTGTCAAGAGTGCCCCTTGGGTCATCCGGGGAAGATGTTGATGAACAACTTGAGGATACTGAAACTCCAGCTTTGGGGCAAATACCTATCTTCCAAAGTGTGGTACACTCAAGTGGGGTGGCCACCGGGATGCCCTGTGTCCTGGGTAAAACACCCTCAGATTGGACAAGAGTCCAGGATGAGTGTCCGGACGTTGCACTTGTGCGCCGTTGGGTACAAAACAAGGCCTGGCCCAGTGCAGAGGACAAGGCTCAGTTGTCCATGGAAGGAATGAAACTCCTTCGACAATGGGATAAATTGTGTGTGGAACAAGGTCTTTTGTATCGTAAGGTGTACCTGCCATCGGAGCTGCAGCATCGGTACCAACTGATAATTCCTGTGGGGATGGGGCCGGTGGTCGCTCGTGAGGCGCATGAGAAGGGGGCCCATTTTAGAAGTGAAAAGACACTTCAGTGGTTGCAGCGAGTCCTTTACTGCCCTGAGTTGGGAGGGATGGTGGCCGACGCGTGTCGGCAGTGCCGAATTTGTGGGCTCAACAAAAGCCCTGAGCAGCGGGCTCCCACACAGTCTATTAAGACTTCAGCTCCACTGGAACTACTCATGATTGACTACGTGTTGATAGGGTACTCTACATCAGGGTACTCCTACTGCCTGGTGATGACAGATCACTTTACCAAGTATGCTGTAGCGGTGCCGACAAGAGATCAGACGGCCAAGTCGGCGGCTGAGGCAGTGTGCCGACATTTCTTCCAAGTGTTCGGGTGTCCGCAGAGAATACATTCAGATCAAGGGGCCTGCTTTCAGGGAACGCTGATGAAAGAGTTGCACCAGCTCTATGGTATCGAGCAGTCGAGAACAACGCCTTACCACCCTCAGGGTAACGGGGCGTGTGAGCGTTTTAATCGGACCCTGTTGCAAATGTTGAGGTCCTTAGAGAGTCAGCAACAGACATGCTGGCCTGAGTATCTCCCCGAATTGATGTGGGCTTACAATAACAGGGTGCACAGTACTACTGGTTACTCACCACACATGTTGATGTTTGGTAGACCTGGCCGAGACATTGAGGATTTGAGCATGCCAGATCCCTCCTCCGCCCCCCTTCGGACTGCATCCGAGTGGGTACGAGAGCATCGGCGGCGGTTGAGGGTGGTGCATCAGGTGGTGGGTGACCGCCTTCGCCAGGTGGTCCATAAGGACACGCGACCTGTACAAACAGAGCTGTTCTCTCCGGGAGACAGAGTGTTGGTGAGGACAAAACGACGGTCAGGAAAGCTGAGTGACCGATGGGAGGCGATACCGTATCTGATAAAAAAACAGGTGAACCCTGAGATTCCAGTGTACGAGGTCGAACCGGTGGGGACAGGGGGGCCAACCCGTAATTTGCATCGTAACATGTTACAGCGGTGCTGGTTTGAAGATTCGGCGCCTACCTCCCTAGAGCCAGAGGCCATGTTTCAAGGGGCGGAAGCTCTGAATGATCTTGAGTTTGATGGTGTGCTTACTCCTGCGCCTGCTTATTTGCCCCCTGTGACCGATCTGGCCTCGGGTGATGAGAATGTTGGGGATATGGAGGATGTTGTTGAGGAGAGTGCATCAGGTCAACTGCTTGGTCCTGACGCTGTATCACAGGACATCGAGCCGCAGGAGGAGACAACTCCACTTACGCCCACTGACACGACCATGGAAGAGACTCTAGCTCCCTCTAAGGTCGCACTTGTTGATGTAGGACTCAGGAGAACTACACGATCTACGGCAGGAATACCGCCTCAGCGATATGCTCAAGATGAATTTGAGTGGGAAGGTATGTCGAGGACGCCAACCTCTAGTGGGGTGGCATGTAAGAGGGTGAACTGTAATCCCACTGAGAGGGCACTAGGACCCTGTGGTTTTTGCCTATTGCAGAAGAGAACAGACCGTGCAAAACTCCCAGAGACAATGTGTGCTGCTGGGTGGGGTCTAGTGTCTCGGGTGTAAAGTGAAACTTGGAAGTGAGAGCTGAGAGAGAAAAAGGCGGGAAGCAAAGGCAGAAGCTGCTGTGAGATCTTAAAGAGAGACTGTGTGTGGATTTACTGCAAGTGTTTTTGGAGGAAAAGAAGCTTTTGAGAGACGTTTTGTTGCTAACGTTCCCCTGGAGAAGAATTAACCTTTTGTTTAACTCTGTGAGAGACTTGTGTGGCTAAAGTTTCCTGGAGAGGAGTTAACCCTTTATTTAACAAAAGACTGAGACTTTACTAAGAACCCAGTACGTATTTGGAAGTCTGTGGATTCCCTGTGCATTGAGTGGAGGAACAAGTCTGGACAGACTGCTGATGCAGAGACGGACGGATTGTCGTGGAAGCATTCCTAGGAGCTACAGAAGCAGAGACAACATCGTGAGACCACTAACTAAGTCCCCGGCGTTTGGGCTCGGCATCGGCCGACAAGACAAGAGGAGTTTGCTATAACTTATTGGCGCTGAAAATATGAACTGGCTGCAGCCTGTGCGGATTCCTGCCTGAGAGGAAATCCATCTCAGGATACGGTACCATAGTTATAGATACCCGGGTATCTCTACTCAGAGTGTTAAATTGTTACTTTAGAGGTGTATCTTATATTAGAGTTGTGTAAGTTATACTCAATGTGCCATTCCAGGGGCTCCCTTAATAACACTACATTCAATTTACACTTGTTCCTGTTTTTAGTTGCCTGTTAGGTAAATTTCTTACTAGTCTGTTGTAGTACACAGTTCTCAGGAGACCTTTGAGTGGCACAGTGATTTCAGCTGCTGCTGAATTGGTGTATCTTTGGGGTGCATCTGTCTTAATATTCTCCATATTACCTTGATTATTTTGCCTTTGAGTAAATACCGTTGGAGATTTCTGCCTTGGTCTTGGTTTGTGACTCACTGGATCTTATTCGGACCTCTGGTCATTACAATTACACATAGCAGATGAACTTTGTTCTATCTGTTTGAGACCATGGTCTTTTTTTCCAATACATACGCACAAATAACTACACCCATTGTATGTATTTATGATGAGGGTATATCTTTATTTATCCACATTAGATCCATATTTTGAAGTTATTTTGATGTTCTTTTATATGTATTTTTGTTCTCTACCTCCTATCTACTCGTTCTATACATATGAGGTTGTTCCTTATCATCACTATTATACATTATTGGATTTGTGGAGCTCTTTTTCTTCCTCCTCGATATTGCCCTGTCCCTGGGCAGCAATTGGACATTTGGTGTCTTGATTCATTGAGCACTGGGATGGCGCTGTCATTGTAACACCTTACAGCGTCCATAGTTACTATCACTATGGAGCGCCGACGCGTAATTTCCACTCTTGGCGACGCTGCTCCGGCTTCCACACTGGAGACTTCATTATGACTGTTGCACACATGCGTATTCGCGCATGCACATGTGCTCTTTCAGCGGCCATATTTGTATGCCTCCTGCTTCTGGAGACTTCATTATATCCTCTGTGCACGCTCATGCCCGCACATGCGCAGTGATTCACCCAACAGCCTTGTGGATCCCAGCAGGATATGCCATTTCCGGGTAGACGCTGGGACTCAAGTATGTGAACTTTTGCCCACAGCTGTTCTCCGGCCACTTCATTATTTACAGGTCCTTAAGTCACTACAGACTGGATTGCAGTTACTGCCCCTGAAGAAGCCAGTCCTGCTGGCGACACGTGTTGGGCACATCCTGTGCCCTTGCTTCCTCCGCTTCTTTTACCCACAGCATAAAGTTTATTCTTTGTAGGATTATTTCCATATGGGTTGTACACTGCCTAGGTCCAGGTAATGTGTGGATTTAATACCCATTTTGAGCCATTGGTATTCTCATGTTTATTTTTCTTGAATCCTGTGGGTGTACTTTGCTACACTGGGCTTTTATTGAAACCAACTTTACTGAGCCAATTATACATATTTTTTGGCATTTGCTAATGTTGTTTCAGTGGGACCATCTGTTTTCCAACTTTTTGGTTAGCAAGACTACAATTGTTAATCTCACTGATCTCTTCCCATCATGCTTACAAGTACGGGTGCTCAATACAACTGGCCACAACAGTGTGATGAACATATGTTTACAGTGTGGCTTTTTGAACTATTATTGATCATCCAGGGATTTGGCCAGGGCACAGCCCTATTGTGGGCCTTTTATGTTGTTACATGCTGTTTTAACCCCGCCGATACGCCTTTTAATGGCTAACTAATGGTAGTTAAGGGTACTTAAACCGCAGCACCGTTAATTAATTGCGGTGTGGAAAAAGTGTATAGCGCATTTTTCCAGAGAGACCCCAGAGAACATGATTCAGGTTGGTTTTTACTGACCCCCGGGTTGCCATTGCCGGTAATTAACCCCTTCAGGACCTTGGGATTTTCCGTTTTTCCTTGTTCGTTTTTCGCTCCCCTCCTTCCCAAAGCCATAACTTTTTTATTTTTCAATATGTCAATATCGCCATCGGAGGGCTTACATTTTGCGAAACAAGTTGTACTTTTGAACGACATCATTGGTTTTAGCATGTCGTGTACTAGAAAACGGTAAAAAAATTCCAAGTGCGGTGAAATTGCAAAAAAAAGTGTAGTCCCACACTTGTTTTTTGTTTGGCTTTTTGGTTAGGTTCACTAAATGGTAAAACTGACCTGCCATTATCATTCTCCAGGTCATTACGAGTTCATAGACACCTAACATTACTAGGTTATTTTTTATCTAAGTGGTGAAAAAAAATTCCAAACTTTGCTAAAAAAAAAATAAAAAAAAAAAAAAAATTGCGCAATTTCCCGATACCCGTAGCGTCTCCATTTTTCATGATCTGGGGTCGGTTGAGGGCTTATTTTTTACGTGCCAAGCTGGTGTTTTTAATGATACCATTTCAGTGCAGATACGTTCTTTGGATCGCCCGTTATTGCAATGTCGCGGCGACCAAATAAACGTAATTCTGGCATTTCGGATTTTTTTCTCGCTACGCTGTTTAGCGATCAGGTTAATGCTTTTTTTTATTGATAGATTGGGCGATTCTGAAAGCGGCGATTCCAAATATGTGTAGGTTTGATTTTTTTTTTATTGATTTATTTTAAATAGGGTGAAAAGGGGGTGATTTAAACTTTTATATATATTTTTTTTTCACATTTTTTAAAACTTTTTTTTATTTTATTTTTACCATGCTTCAATAGCCTCCATAGGAGGCTAGAAGCTGGCACAACTCGATCGGCTCTGCTACATAGCAGCGATCATTAGATCGCTGCTATGCAGCAGAAATGCAGGTGTGTTGTGAGCGCCGACCACAGGGTGGTGCTCACAGCTACTGGGGATCAGTAACCATAGAGGTCTAAAGGACCTCTATGGTTACTATACAGAAGCATCGCTGACCCCCGATCATGTGATGGGGTCAGCGATGCGCTCATTTCCGGCCGCCCGGCCGGAAGCGCCGGTTAAATGCCGCTGTCAGCGTTTGACAGCGGCATTTAACTAGTTAATAGTGGCAGGTGAATCGCGATGTCACCCGCCGCTATTGCGGGCACATGTCAGCTGTTCAAAATAAACATGTACCCAACATACACAGGGGCGGAAGTGAGGACATGGCCTGATAAGGGCGCTTAATATAAAAATACAGTGCCGGCACTGGGACTCTGCCACACACAGCATTGACTACGGCCAGGGGGAACACTGAAGCCCTCAACCCTGGATCCTCTGATGAACCCTTGTACTTCTTAGGCCGGCGTCACACTCGGCGTAAGACAATACGGTCCGTAATTTACGGCCGTAATATGCTGAAAAGTCCCCAAAATAGTGGTCCGTATCTCCTCCGTAGGTAGGTTGTGTCAGCGTATTTTGCGCATGGCATCCTCCGTATGTAATCCGTATGGCATCCGTACTGCGAGATTTTCTCGCAGGCTTGCAAAACCGACATACGGACATACAATGGATCCATGTGCTCAAAAAATCGTAACAACATATATACTGTATATATATTTATATATATATATATATATACATATGTATATATATATATATATATATATGTCAGTAAGACACATATATATTAATATTTCATCCAGCGCGAGATAGCTTTAAAGCCGGTAATTCAATTGCCGGCTTTTGCTATCTCCTTCCTAAACCCGACATAATATGAGACATGGTTTACATACAGTAAACCATCTCATATCCCCATTTTTTTTGCATATTCCACATTACTAATGTTAGTAGTGTGTATGTGCAAAATTTGGGCGCTCTAGCTATTAAATTAAAGGGTTAAATGGCGGAAAAAATTGGCGTGGGCTCCCACGTAATTTTCTCCGCCAGAGTAGTAAAGTCAGTGACTGAGGGCAGATATTAATAGCCTGGAGAGGATCCATGGTTATTGCCCCCCCCCCCCCCCCCCCGGCTAAAAACATCTGCCCCCAGCCACCCCAGAAAAGGCACATCTGGAAGATGTGCCTATTCCGGCACTTGGCCACTCTCTTCCCATTCCCGTGTAGCAGTGGGATATGGGGTAATGAAGGGTTAATGTCACCTTGCTATTGTAAGGTGACATTAAGCCAGATTAATAATGGAGAGGCGTCAATTATGACACCTATCCATTCTTAATCCAATTGTATGAAATGGTTAAAAAACACACACACGCATTATTACAAAGTATTTTTATGAAATAAACACACAGGTTGTTTTAATATTTTATTAGACTCTTAATCCACCTGAAGACCCTCGACCTGTAACAAAGGAAAAATAAAAAAACAACAATATCTCATACCTTCCGATGATCTGTCACATCCCACAATGTAAATCCATCTGAAGGGGTTAAATTATTTTACAGGCAGGAGCTCTGCTATAATGCAGCTGTGCTCCTGCCTGTAAAACCCAGCGAGTGAATGGAAAGTAGGTCAATGACCTGTAGTTACCTTCATTCGCGGTGATGCGCCCTCTGCTGCAACCTCGAGGCTGAGAAAATATTCTGAAAAGTTCCCACGCTTGAGGTGATATGAGGACATCCAACAGAGGGCACATCACCGCGAATTACCCCATATCCCACTGCTACACGGGAATGGGAAGAGAGTGGCCAAGTGCCGGAATAGGCGCATCTTCCAGATGTGCCTTTTCTGGGGTGGCTGGGGGCAGATGTTTTTAGCCAGGGGGGGTCCAATAACCATGGACCCTCTCCAGGCTATTAATATCTGCCCTCAGTCACTGGCTTTACTACTCTGGCGGAGAAAATTGCGCGGGAGCCCACGCCATTTTTTCCCGCCATTTAACCCTTTAATTTAATATAAAAAGACAGGGTGATGCCGCGCTCAGGGGTTCAATAAACGTGACAAAGAATAAATAAAATCTATGAAGAAATGTCTAGAGCATGTGTGCAAATGTTATTACACCTGAATAATGCGTAACGGGAAGGTGTTTACCCGACAAGTAGATACGCTTATAGTCCCACTGTGAAACCCACAAAGTTACCCGATCCGGCGACCGCTGTTTGCTGGTTGCGGCGTGTCCGGGAACTAAGGGAGCAGAAGTAAGTAGCAGCCGACAAGTAGATACGCTTGTGGTCCCACTGTAAAACCCGCAGAGTTACCCGATCCGGTGTCCGGGAACTAAGGGAGCAGGAATGAGTAGCAGATGATGCGGTACCTAGGAGCCCCGGCCGAAGGCGTTCCTGGTAACCGCGAGGGAAAAGATGGCTGCTAGCGCCGGCTCACGCGTGCCTATACTGAGACGTCACAAGAGGTACGGAGCGGCGATGGGGCCAAAAAGGGAATGACTAACCAACGCGTTTCGAAGGTCCTCGGCCTTCTTCATCAGGAACCCTGATCAGCATACAGCGGTCGCCGGATCGGGTAACTCTGCAGGTTTTACAGAGGGACCACAAGCGTATCTACTTGTCGGCTGCTACTTACTCCTGCTCCCTTAGTTCCCGGACACGCCGCAACCAGCAAACAGCGGTCTCCGGATCGGGTAACTCCGTGGGTTTCACAGTGGGACTATAAGCGTATCTACTTGTCGGGTAAGCACCTTCCCGTTACGCATTATTCAGGTGTAATAACATTTGCACACATGCCCAAGACATTTCTTCATAGATTTTATATAATCTTTGTCACGTTTATTGAACCCCTGAGCGCGGCATCACACTGTCTTTTTATGATAATCCTTTACCTTTTTCCAGGATAGGCACAGATCCTGTTTTTTGATCCCAGCAGCTAGGGGTATTCAACCCACCATCCATTTTCCCTGTCACCGACTTTCTGCCCTCAAGTGTGGTGAGCGCCAGTGTGAGTTGTTGTTTTTTATTCCTTTAATTTAATAGCTAGAGCGCCCAAATTTTGCACATACACACTACTAACATTAGTAGTGTGGAATCTGCAAAAAAAATGGGGATATGAGATGGTTTACTGTATGTAAAACATGTCTCATATCATGTTGGGTTTAGGAAGGTTTTTCTCTCTAACACCGCTGCGTATTTATCGCAAGTCACACTGCTGGTCCGTGTGTAATCTGTATTTTTATCGCCCCCATAGACTTTCATTGGTGTATTTTTTGCGCAATACGGTGACAAATGCAGCATGCTTCGATTTTCAACGGCCGTAGAAAGCCGTATAATACGGATCAGTAAAATATGGCTCATAGGAGCTGGACCATAGAGAATCATTGGGCCGTGTGTAATGCGTGTTTTACGGACGTATTTTATGCGTTCATACGTCCGTAAAACTCGCTAGTATGACGCCGGCCTTAAGGGGGAAAAAAGTCAGGAATAAGAGGGAGCTAAAATGGCTGATAAGTACCACGACTGTGTGGAATATTTTTTTCATGGCTATTGATATCGGCTTATGTACCCATTTACTTGCTGGTTTCTGAAAGTAGGGGGGGAAGAGAGTGGATTAATACTACAGTCATGGCCAGAAGTTTTGAGAATGACACCAAAATTATATTTTCACATGATCTGCTGCCCTCTGGTTTTTATTAGTGTTTGTCTGATGTTTATATCACATACAGAAATATAATTGCAATCATATTATGAGTACCAATAGGTTATATTGACAGTTAGAATGAGTTAATGCAGCAAGTCAATATTTGCAGTGTTGACCCTTCTTCTTCAAGACCTCTGCAATTCTCCCCGGCATGCTCTCAATCAACTTCTGGACCAAATCTTGACTGATAGCAGTCCATTCTTGCATAATCAATGCTTGCATTTTGTCAGAATTTGTTGGTTTTTGTTTGTCCACCCGTCTCTTGATGATTGACCACAAGTTCTCAATGGGATTAAGATCTGGTGAGTTTCCAGGCCATGGACCCAAAATCTCTATGTTTTGTTCCATGAGCCATTTAGTTATCACCTTTGCTATATGGCAAGGTGCTCCATCATGCTGGAAAAGGCATTGTTGGGCGCCAAACTGCTCTTGGACGGTTGGGAGAAGTTGCTCTTGGAGGACATTCTGGTACCATTCTTTATTCATGGCTGTGTTTTTAGGCAAGACTGTGAGTGAGCCAATTCCCTTGGCTGAGAAGCAACCCCACACATGAATGGTTTCAGGATGCTTTACAGTTGGCATGAGACAAGACTGGTGGTAGCGCTCACCTCTTCTTCTCCGAACAAGCTGTTTTCCAGATGTCCCAATCGAAAAGGGGATTCATCACAGAAAATAACTTTGCCCCAGTCCTCAGCAGTCCACTCCCTGTACCTTTTGCAGAATATCAGTCAGTCCCTGATGTTTTTTCTGGAGAGAAGTGGCTTCTTTGCTGCCCTCCTTGAAACCAGGCCTTGCTCAAAGAGTCTCCGCCTCACAGCGCGTGCAGAAGCACTCACACCAGCCTGCTGCCATTCCTGAGCAAGCTTAGCACTGCTGGTAGTCCGATCCCGCAGCTGAAACAGTTTTAAGATACGGTCCTGGCGCTTGCTGGTCTTTCTTGGGCGCCCTGGAGCCTTTTTGACAACAATGGAAGCTCTCTCCTTGAAGTTCTTGATGATGCGATAGATTGTTGACTGAGGTGCAATCTTTCTAGCTGCAATACTCTTCCCTGTTAGGCCATTTTTGTGCAGTGCAATGATGGCTGCACGTGTTTCTTTAAAGATAACCATGGTTAACTGAAGAGAAACAATGATACCAAGCACCAGCCTCCTTTTAAAGTTTCCAGTGATGTCATTCTTACCTAATCATGACTGATTGATCACCGGCCCTGTCCTTATCAACACCCACACCTGTGTTAATGGATCAATCACTAAAACGATGTTAGCTGCTCCTTTTAAGGCAGGACTGCAATGATGTTGAAATGTGTTTTGGGGGTTAAAGTTCATTTTCTGGGCAAATATTGACTTTGCAAGTACAGTAATTGCTGTTAAGCTGATCACTCTGATATTCAGGAGTATATGCAAATTGCCATTAGAAAAAATGAAGCAGTAGACTTTGGAAAAATTAATATTTGTCTCATTCTCAAAACTTTTGGCCATGACTGTACTATTGTGTGGGATTTCTGTACGGAGATTTATTGTTTAGTTATGCACCCATTTTGTTGGACATAAAGAGAAAATAACATTGGGCATTAGGCTATTTGACTGAGGGAACAGGAAAGAGTTAATTATCTAGCAGTACCTTGTCATTTGATATCGTACTGTGCACCCACTTGATTGTTGTTCTATTAGTGGTGTACTTGTGCTATAAGACTATTTTGAGCACTGTGCAATAATGTTATTGATTATATATTTTTTTTCTAAACTGTAGCCCCCAAAAATGATTATTAATGTGATTCCATACTCTGGCTGTATCATTTTTGTTGAGGTGTTAATGTGACTGCATATCTTGGCTGAATCCCTCCTGAAACATACAGCAATAATTATGAGATATTCATCTATTATACCTTGATTTGACCTGGGGTGCTCCCTTCAATTGTTTTTGAATGTGTGTGTTTTTGTTTATATTTTAGTGTGTAGGATCTTTAGGGTGCACTAGGGTCCCTAGGGCTACCGATGTTGAGCGGGGGCGCCATCATGTCTACAACTAGGGTGCTAACCCACGCTGGCAGGAAGGGTGAACCTTAGGGCTCATCAAGGGGGAGATTAGCCCTTAGACAAGTTATTATACTTTTTTCCCTGTTGACCCTCCCTTTTTCCACCATTTTAACCCCTTAGTGACGGAGCCAAATTTTTGAAATCTGACCAGTGTCACTTTATGTGGTAATAACTCTGCAACGCTTCAACAAATCCCAGTGATTTTGAGACTGTTTTTTCCTAACACATTATACTTTATGATAATGGTAAATTTAGGTCAATATGTTTTGTGTTTATTTATAAAAAATATCAAAAATTTGAGAAAAATTTTAAAAATTAGCAATTTTAAAAATTTGAATGATTATCCCCTTAATCCAGATGGTCATACCACAGCAAACCATTAATAAATAATATTTCCCACATGTCGGCTTTAGATCAGCATCATTTGTAAAATGTTATTTCATTTTGTTAGCATTTTAGGAGGTTTAAAAATGTAACAGCAATTTTTCATTTTTTCAAGGAAATGTACTAAATTTATTTTTTTTAGGGACTTATCCATGTTTGAAGTGACTTTAGGGGTCTCATATATTGGGAAACCCCCAAACGTAATACCATTTTAAAAACAGCACCCCTTGACATATCAAAAACTGCTGTCAGGTATTAACCCTTCAGGTGCTTTACAGGAATTAATGCAAAGTGGTATGACAGAAATGAAAATGTGTATTTTTACCACCTAAATGCCTCTAACTTCTGAACAGATTACTGCAGCCGTCAGACTCTAAGGCCACTATTTGGTCGTGAATTGCCATCGCAAACATCAGGACCACAAAATCAAGATCTCAGGGCACCAACTGGGATAAAGAGGAAGCCCCCACACTCTGTTAACCATTTATAATGATGTAGTCACTATTGACAGCAGCATCTAAGGGGTTAAACAGATTTGGACGGTGCAAACACTGATCGTGGCTGATGCAGAAAGTTGTCAGCTATAGTGCACAACCGACAGATGCTGGATTGTTACCTGTATGGGGAGGCTATTCTCTTATACGTCAGGTCAGTTAAAAGACGTATTGGCTGTCATTAAGGGGTTAAGGATAATCAAGTATTTTTTTCCATTCCATTTGACATGGAATTTTTGGACATTCTCCTTAAAGTTGATGAATTGGGTTTGTTCACACGGACATTTTTCGAAAGCCCACCTCAACGAATAGTGTACTCCATTTTTCTTCATCGCATCAACATAGCCTTATCCAGGGCATACCTGTGGGGTCGGCAACCCAATGTGTAAACAAGGTACGATATATTCAATCTTTCAACTGCAGATGGCATGAGGTTAGAGATATTCTATCTAAACATTGGAGAATTTTGCAATTAGATCCTATTTTAACCCAATACTTACCTCCTAAACCATCTGTCACGTACAGAAGATCATCAAACATCCGCAATTCCTTGGTACACAGTCATTATATTAAAAGAAAGACTGATAACCCATTTCGTTCAAGAGGTCCTAAGGGGGGTTGTCGCCCATGTGGATCCTGTGTGGCATGCCCCAATATTGAAAGGTGTACCATTTTCTCTAATGCTCATGGGGATAAGACATATAATATTCTCTACCCAATAACATGTACTACAACAGCGGTCATTTACTGTGCCAGCTGTCCGTGTAACCTCAAATATATTGGTTTAACTTCCAGGGAATTTAGACGGAGAGTGAGGGAGCATATACTAGATATTAAGGCGGCACAGACCAATACTGATATTGAATCTCTTAAAACTTTGCCAAAGCATTTCAAGTTGTTTCATCAATGCAATGGCTCCTTATTAAAGGTTAGAGGGATTGATCATGTTGTTCTCAGTATCAGAGGTGGTGATATAAAGAAACATTTGGCCCAAATTGAAGCGAAATGGATTTTTAGATTAAATACCTTGGCACCTAACGGTCTTAATGAGCAAATGTCTTTTAGTGCTTTTTTTATAAAATTTTAGTAATGTTTTTTCTTTTTTGTTCTCTTTTTTAGCTTCTTCTTTTAGCTCTATCTGGCCATGATATCGGATGGAATCCTTTATGTGTTATTCTGTACATTATAACAAATATATATGATTTGTATTATTGTTTTTGTCACTGTTCACTCGTTCACACGCGTGTCTCACTGCACTTTTATCACTTTTTATGTTATTATAATAATATTATATATTTATTATTATATTTGTTCTGCATTTGTCACTTATTTATGGCCCCCTGGCATGTATATTATATTTCTTATTTTTATTATATTTAGTTTTTTATAGTCTTCTTATTATATGGAGTCTGGTTTCGGACTTGTTATCAGTGTCCCCTTTTGGATGTTCACCAGCGGCAGGGCCGCCATCAGGGCATTACAGCCGTGACTGGCGTATGGGGCCCGGTGAGCAGAGGGGGCCCGCATCGGACCCCGTCTTATCTGCTCACCGGGCCCCTACTGGCAGCCGCAGGCTGAACCGGGCCCTTAGCGGCGGCCGGCGCTGCAGCTGTTTAACGCTATTGACGGGCGGGCCCGCGCCCGCACGTCAATAGTTAACAGCCGCCAGCCAATCTGAGGCTGGCAGCTGACGTCAGCCGCAGCGTGCAGGTCGCTGGCGTCTGACGTCATTGTCAGTCGCCGGCGAGTGCACGCTTCAGCTGCGTGGAGAGAGCAGGAGCGCGGCAGGTAAGCAGAACTTGGTTTTTTGTTTTTTTTATTGAGAGCTGCGATCCGGGGGGGCCCAGGGCAGTAAAGCTGGACACAGGGAGGGCAAAAAGCTGGACACGGGAGGGCAGAAAGCTGGACACGGGGGGGGGGCGAAAGCTGGACACGGGGGGGCAGAAAGCTGGACACAGGGGGGGGGGCAGAAAGCTGGACACAGGGAGGGCAGAAAGCTGGACACAGGGAGGGCAGAAAGCTGGACACAGGGAGGGCAGAAAGCTGGGCACGGAGGGCAGAAAGCTGGACACAGGGAGGGCAGAAAGCTGGACACGGGGAGGGCAGAAAGCTGGACACGGGGAGGGCAGAAAGCTGGACACGGGGAGGGCAGAAAGCTGGATACGGGGAGGGCAGAAAGCTGGATACAGGGAGGGCAGAAAGCTGGATACAGGGAGGGCAGAAAGCTGGACACAGGGGGGGCAGAAGGCTGGACACGGGGGGGGGAAGGAAGCTGGGCACAGGGGGGCAGAAAGCTGGACACGGGGGGGCAGAAAGCTGGACACGGGGGGGCAGAAAGCTGGACACAGGGGGGGGCAGAAAGTTGGATACAGGGGGGGGGCAGAAAGCTGGACACAGGGGATGCAGAAAGCTGGACACAGGGGGGAGCAGAAAGCTGGACACAGGGGGGGCAGAAAGCTGGACACAGGGGGGGGCAGAAAGCAGGACACAGGGGTGCAGAAAGCTGGACACAGGGGGGCAGAAAGCTGGACACAGGGGGGGCAGAAAGCTGGACACTGGGGAGGCAGAAAACCTGGACACGGGGGGCAGAAAGCTGGACACAGGGGGGGCAGAAAGCTGGACACAGGGGGGCAGAAAGCTGGACACAAGGGGGGGCAGAAAGCTGGACACAGGGGGCAGAAAGCTGGACACAGGGGGGGCAGAAAGGTGGGCACAGGGGGGGCAGAATGCTGCGCACAGGGGCAGAACGCTGGACATGGGCAGAACACTGGACACAGGCAGAAAGCTGCATACAGGGGCAGAAAGCTGGACACGGGCAGAAAGCTGGACACAGGGGCAGATTGCTGGACACAGGGGCAGATTGCTGGACACAGGGGCAGATTGCTGGACAAAGGGGCAGAATGGAGAAACGGGGCATGATTGGAGACACAGGGGGCAGGATGACAGACATGGCGGCATGACTGGAGACACTGGGGCATGACTGGAGACAGATGGGGCAGAATTGAGAGACAGGGGGCATGATTGGAGACGGGGCAGAATGGTGATACGGGCATGATTGGAGACACTGGAGGCAGGATTGGAGACAGATGGGGCAGGATGGATACGATGGAGAGAGATGGGGCAGGATGGGGAGATCATATGGGGCAGGATGGATACTCCTTAGGGCAGGATGGGAGAACATATGGCTGACGCCAGGAATGAGACACACGGGGGCTAGGATGGTGAATATTATCACCATAGGGGATAATTAAGGGATATTATTACTGCAGTGATGTATTTTATTTTTTTAGTATACTGTTCTAAATGGGGGGGCGGTCCTATTACTGTGTAGAGTGATACTATGTCGCCTTCTTCATGTGGTGTAATGTAGAAGTTGGGAAAATTAAGTAATGTGTTCTGCAAGTGGAACTCGAGATAACGGTGTTATTTCCTGCAGAGACGAGTCCTGGCTGGATGAAGTGATGGTGGTCTGTGCTGGATGAAAGATGAAGGACTTCACCTAGAGACGTCACTGGTGAGTCAGTGTGTTACTTATACACTGACACTATACACTGTATACTATATACAGAGGTCCTGTGTATAATGTCACCAGTGATCACTGGATTACCTATACACTATATACAGAGCTCCTGTGTATAATGTCACTGGTGATCACTGTATTACCTGTACACAGACACTGCATACTAAGTACAGATCTCCTGTGTATAATGGCACTGATGGTGATAGTATTGTGGGTTTTTTTTTATTATTGATCAGTATTGTAGTATTCAGTCACTATGTGGTGGTAATATGTGGTCTGGTCATGATGTTGTGGTATTTGTTCCTTGTATTTGATATTATTTGATCACTGTGGTGGTAATATGTCATCTGGTCATGGTGTGGCGGTATTTGTGCCTTGTAGATAGTATTATAGGTCACTGTGGTGATATGGTGTCTGGTCATGGTGCTGTGGTATTTGTTCCTTGTATGTGGTATTTTAGGTCATTTTAAAAATTGAAAAATAAATAAAAATATACCTAAATTGTATTGCATATTTTAACAAATATTTAATAGGTTACAGTAGAGTAGGGCCTGGCCAAAAGTGTCTACCTTGTCATTTTGGTGGCTTAAATTTATTTTTGGCCAAAACAAAAGCTGCTGGCTATATGTGTGATCTGGTGATGGGAACTGTTAATGTGTGATAGGTGAGAAGTGGAGTTTTTCCAAGAAAGAGTGGTGGGACTGTGGACAGTTTGAGGGGTGGAGCGTGGAGGCGGGGCTGGGGTGGAGCCTGGGCGGAGTCTCAAGGGGGCCTCAGAAATTTTGCCAGTATGGGGCCCTGAAATTTCTAGTGGCAGCCCTGACCAGCGGTATACAGTTTCCGCTTGTGCGCATGACCGAAACGGGCCAATTGCTTATTTATTTTTTCATTTGTTATACACTGTATTGCTATATATATATATATATATATATATATATATATATATATATATATATATATTTTATATATATATATATATATATCTTACCGGCTTTTATATATTGTTTTCCATGTATTTTGGGAGATAATTTGTTACTTGGCGTAGAGACCTGGGTTCCCTGGTTGGTGACGCGGATCGCAGTACGTCACTTCCTGTCAGGCAGTGGCAGTCCGCGGCTTGCGTTCCACCTTGGGACGCAGGCTAATCGTGTGATAATTTGATGTGATCTTCATCGTGGTACATCACTCCCGATACCCTTGGTGGCGGCTTGTTGCATTTTTACCTCGGGACATAAATTCGCCTCGTGGCAATTCAGTGTTTACATATGGTAATTTTCATTGCGGCGGGTCACTTCCGCTTTCTGTTTACATTGTATTATATACGTGATTGCTGAATATATTTTATTGTTATCAATCTTATTTACATGTTCTCTGATTGATCTGAATGAATATAATAATGGATTCCATACACTTTAGTTCTGGTATTCATTTTACACTTAGTATACCAGTCACATGATCTATTATATCCCGTTTGATTGGCTGGGATTATATATAAAAAAAACACTTCATTTCCACTTCCTCTTCACTCCTTGAAAAAGCCACGGAGGCGAAACATACGTTGGAGTCGGAGTCCCTCTGAGCTACAGGTCATCTTTACACTGGTACTAGTATCTCTCCAAAGACTTTAATATGTTTTGTTGTCCTGAAAGAGTATTCACTATACTTGCACAGGCACTTTACTGAGTCTGGATAGACTGTTTATTATAGTTGCACATGTGGGTTTGTTCCCCTTGAGTACACTTTATCTGGTATCTTTTATTATATTATTGGATCTGTATTCTACATATAGCATTCTTTGAAATATGATATTGTATTGTTTTTGCTGTCAGATTCTCTGTTTTATATTCTAAATTAAATAAATTGTTTTAAAATATTTTGATGTTTTGGTTTTATGTTCACTTTCAAATAGGTCTTTGATATTGTTTAGTGGACATTATTCACTAGGGTGAATTGTTTAATTGTGTTGTTTATTTTGATTTGATACCTTGGGGTAAATATTAATGCCAAAGTGCTTTTCTGTTTTCTCAAGATGGGTCTTCGTACTCTTGAGGCCAATTGGTTGGTACAAGCAGAAAATATGTTTAAAGGGGAACCGACACAGAACACTACTAATCATAATAATATACGTGAGCTTAAAAGTACAATAAAAAATTGTTTCCACCGGAGGATAAAAATTCGGTGGAATAAAATTTTCTTGGAAAATTATTTAAGTAAACATTTGTGTTGTGAATTCTGTGGCAGAGCTCCCTCCTGTGGTCACAAGTGGTACTTCGGCTGGTTCTCTCTGTGAGCTTCCGTTGGTGGAGGAAAGTGGTACTGCGGCTTCTGAGTTTCCTTCCTCAGGTGATGTGGTGAAGTCGTTAGGTGCTGCTCTATTTAACTCCACCTGGTGCTTTGATCCTGGCATCCAGTCAATGTTCTAGTATTGGACCTGTTTCCTCCTGGATCGTTCCTGTGGCCTGCTGCTCTGCATAGCTAAGTTCCTCTTTGCTATTTGTTTGCTGTTTTTTTCTGTCCAGCTTGTCAATTTGTTTTTTTCTGCTTGCTGGAAGCTCTGGGACGCAGAGGGTGTACCTCCGTGCCGTTAGTTCGCTACGGAGGGTCTTTTTGCCCCCTTTGCGTGGTTTTTGTAGGGTTTTGTGTTGACCGCAAAGTTACCTTTCCTATCCTTGCTCTGTTCAGAAAGTTGGGCCTCACTTTGCTAAATCTATTTCATCTCTACGTTTGTCTTTTCATCTTAACTCACAGTCATTATATGTGGGGGCTGCCTTTTCCTTTGGGGTATTTCTCTGAGGCAAGGTAGGCTTATTTTCTATCTTCAGGCTAGCTAGTTTCTCAGGCCGTGCCGAGTTGCATAGGGAGCGTTAGGCGCAATCCACGGCTGCCTTTAGTGTGGTTGGAGAGGATTAGGGATTGCGGTCAACAGAGTTCCCACGTCTCAGAGCTCATTCTTGTTTTTTGGGTTATTGCCAGTTCACTGTATGTGCGCTGACCTCTATGTCCATTGTGGTACTGAATTACCTTTCATAACACATTTGATTCCTAGAGGCCTTCAGGTGCAATTGTTTCCATCTTATGGGAGAGATGATGTGGGATTCTCATCAGCATGGGAGAATATTTGTAATATATGCTCCAACTCTTTCCTGACTTTGATTGTAGATTTTAATTCAAAATCTCTACCTATACTTGAGAAAGAGATTGATGATCTTCAGAAAGATCTTAATAAATTGATTACACCTTCAGAGATTGAGGGATTCAGGAAGGAGCTGGAGGATTTGCATGTAATTTGGAAAAAAAAAGATAAAGGACACTAAAACTAAAAAATATGCCAGAGATCTGTCGGACAAAGAGAATAATAGAGTCTATAAATGGAAGTTCCCTCCGAAACAAGCCAGAGCTAGAAGTACATCCGTGAGATCTTCTACATCATATGAGTCTACTAGTTCTGGGACACAAAAGATGTATAATACAAGGACTCAGAAACGAAAGAATTATGGACATTTGTCACCTAGGAAGAGGATGGCCCCAGCAGGGCTGGGTAATAGTGCATCATCCTCCAATAAGGTAATTAACTTGTCCGATATTGAACTTTCAGCTCCTCAAATAGAGGTTCTTGACCTTGGACTCAATTTTTCACCCACTGCCAAATTTGATCCTTTTTCAGCAATAAAAGACTTGCATCTTTTTGCACGCAAGTTACTTTTGAAGAAACTTCATCAGAAAACCACAAATGATGTTACAGATATTACCCTGGATACGGAGGAGGAAATTGAGGCTTTGGATGTTTTAAATGAACTCTTGTTGGAACAGTCATCCACACCTTTAAATAAGTTTCCTAGAAGCCTGGTCCCTAAGTCCAAGAAGTTTCCACCTCTCACTTTGAGTACCAACATTGATTTGTTTGTTAAGCTAGTCAGTGAGGATTTGAAAAAGATATCTACTATGGTGTTAGGTCATAACTGTACACTTGAACATAAGAAGGCCATTGAAGAACTGTCTTCTAGGACAGATATAGTTATTAAACCATCTGACAAGGGTGGCAACACCGTTATATGGCCTTGTGACATGTATGAAAGAGAGGTATATAAACTATTGAAGGATGCCAGGTGTTACAGGAGACTTACTTTCAACCCCTTGTCATCTTTTTGTCTGCAGCTTAGGGATATTCTGCTAAAGGCAGTCGAATCTTCTATTATCAGTAAGAAGCAGGTGGAATATTTATCTATAGAACATCCGACCATTGCTACTTTTTATATACTTCCGAAGGTACATAAAAATGCGTCATGTCCACCTGGTTGTCCTATTGTGGCAGGAAATAACTTTAGTGAGCCAATATGTAAATTAATTGATTTTGTTCTTCATCCCATGGTAGAAACTTTACCGTTATATCTTAAAGATACGAATGATGTACTTCGGAAGATGGATGGATTACAATTGGAGGACAACATGGTCTTGGTGACTTGTGACATTGAATCCTTATATACATCATTAAGACATGAAGATGACGTAATGGCTGTTAAACAATTCCTGATGATGTCCAGTGAGGATGGTGAGCTTTCCTCCTTTATCGTGGATCTTCTCCAGTTTGCACTCACTCATAATTTTTTCGTTTTTATTGATAAATTTTTCCTACAGCTCCAGGGAACAGCAATGGGGGCGGCCTTTGCGCCCGCATATGCTAATTTGTTCCTGGGGCTGTAAGAAAGGAAGATATTCACCACTGAACCCATCCCCTTAGTGGATAGAGTGCAATACTGGGGAAGATTCATCGATGACATTCTGTTCATTTGGCAGGGGTCCCTTGAGGAACTACAGACATTTATGAATCATCTGAATGACAATGATTTGAATTTACATTTGACATATAAGGCAGGAAGATTTGACATGGAATTTTTGGACATTCTCCTTAAAATTGATGAATTGGGGTTTGTTCAAACAGACGTTTTTCAAAAGCCCACCTCAACGAATAGTTTACTCCATTTTTCTTCATCGCATCAACATAGCTTTATTCAGGGCATACCTGTGGGACAGTTTTTACGTATGCAACGCATTTGCTCTGATGAGGTTTCTTTTCAAAAACAAAGTAGAGATTTGTTATGATCTGGTGGCCTAGGAGCAGCATGAGACGTACTCTGGAGAAGGTGGTACCTGTACTGACCGCAAACCCTCGACTTAGCAGCGCAGGAAATTGACATCAAAGGAACGTGACCATGAACCCCCTGACAACCCCAACTAGTCACAGACATAGATTTCCAATCTAACACCGGATTATGTAGCTGTAACCATGGAAAACCCAGCACAATATCATCATGCAAATTATGCAACACCAGAAAACGACAATCTTCCTGATGGGCTGGCGCCATGCGCATGGTCAGCTTTGTCCAAAACTGAGGTATATTTCTAGCCAACGGTGTAGCATCAATCCCCCTTAAAGGAATAGGGTTCTGCAAAGGCTGCAAGGGGAAACCACAACGTCTGGCAAATTCTAAGTCCATTAAGTTCAGAGCGGCGCCTGAATCCACAAATGCCATGACAGAAAATGATGATAATGAGCAGATCAAGGTCACAGATAACAGAAATTTAGGTTGTACAGTACTGATGGTAACAGAACTAGCGATTCTCTTTGTACGCTTAGGGCAATCAGAAATAACATGAGCAGAATCGCCGCAGTAAAAACACAACCTATTCTGACGCCTAAATCCTTGTCGTTCAGCTCTAGACAAAATCCTATCACACTGCATAGGCTCAGGGCTCCGCTCGGAGGACAACGCCACAGTGTGCACAACTCTGTGCTCGCGCAAGCGCCGATCAATCTGAATGGCCAGAGACATAGAATCACTCAGACCAGCAGGCGTGGGGAACCCCACCATAACATCTTTAACGGATTCAGAAAGACCCTTTCTGAAAATTGCCGCCAAGGCATCCTCATTCCATTTAGTCAGTACAGACCATTTTCTAAATTTCGGGCAATACAATTCTGCCGCTTCTTGACCCTGACACAGGGCCAACAAGATCTTCTCAGCTTGATCCACAGAATTAGGCTCATCATACAATAACCCTAATGCTTGAAAGAAAGAATCAACATTAAGCAAAGCAGGATTGCCAGATTCCAGGGAAAATGCCCAATCCTGTGGGTCACCACGCAGCAGGGATATAATGATTTCAACCTGCTGAATGGGATCACCAGAGGACCGGGGTCTCAATGCAAAAAAACAGTTTACAGTTATTTTTGAAACTCAAAAATTTGGATCTGTCACCAAAAAATAAATCAGGAGTGGGAATCTTAGGTTCTAAGGCAGGAGTCTGAATAATATAATCTGAAATACCCTGTACCCTAGCAGCAAGCTGATCCACCCGAGAAACTAACTCCTGAACATTCATGTTATTACTAGGTTCCGCAGCCACCCAGAGATTAAGAGGGAGGAAAAGACAAAACAGGCTAAGGAAAAAAAAATGGCTCAAAACCTTTCCTCCCTTCTTCTGAGATGCAATTAACTAATTGTTGGCCAGTTGTACTGTTATGATCTGGTGGCCTAGGAGCAGCATGAGACGTACTCTGGAGAAGGTGGTACCTGTACTGACCGCAAACCCTGAACTTAGCAGCGCAACTAGAAGTAGCCGTGGGGAGTACCTAACACTCCCTAGACCCCTCGACACAGCCTAAGAACTAACTTCCCCTAAAGACAGAAATGGGAAAACTATCTTGCCTCAGAGAAAATCCCCAAAGGATAGACAGCCCCCCACAAATATTGACTGTGAGAGGAGAGGGAAATAACATACACAGACATGAAATCAGGATTTAGCATAGGAGGCCATGCTAGCTAAAAAGAAAGAATAGGACAGAGTACTATGCGGTCAGTATTAAAACACTAGAAAATATCCACCACAGAAAATACAAATCACCACATCTGACTAAAGACATGGAGGGTATATCTGCATCTCCAGAGACACAGCTTGGCTGCAAAAAATCCTTCACAGACAAAGCTGGACAAGACAAAACATGAAAATGCACAGAACTATAAGGTCCACAGAAGGTGGACAGCAAAAACAAAGCCAGAACTTATCTTTGTTGAAATGAACAGCAAAACAGGAGAGACCAGGTATGGATGTGAATCCTCCAAAAACAATGGACAACTGGCACTGACTAAAGGATAAAGCAGTACTAAATAGCCCAGCCCAAATTGCAAAAAATGGATACACCTGATAAATGCTGCGATCCAAAGACAGCAGCACTACCACTCATAACCACCGGAGGGAGCCCAAGAGCAGAATTCACAACAGAGATTTGAGTGCAAGATTTGCTGAAAGAGGATATTCTTGACAATGCATTAAACGGGCATATTGGCGGGCAAAGAAGACTGATCGTTCTCAAGCACTGAATAAACAGAGGTCGGCAACCCAAACTGTAGACAAGGTACGATATATTCAATCTTTCAACTGCAGATGGCATGAGGTTAGAGTGTTCTGTCCCCACATGAGGCGAATGGAGGTGTAGTTGATAATAAGCATTGTGAGAGAGAAACGTACCTTCCGTATTTTCCTCCACGTGAGGCAGACAGGACCAATGCTGCTCAGCGTCCGAAGAGATGATGCGCTCCAGGGATTGTGTAATCCAGACTTGATTATTTTGTAGATCTGGACATACAGCATATAACTGGTAATACAGTACTTTCTCCAGAAATGCAGGTGTAGACCAGGTACAGTATGATATAGTACCAAGTATGACTGCAAGTGTGAGCAACAAAGAGCAGCAAGAGGTCGAAAGACTGATGCCTTCCTAAGCCGGTCCAAGTGTCCTCTCACAACAGCATAAAACTGAAACTGAAATGGCTGCCAGAGGAAGAGAAGACTTGACCCCTGAACCGGAAGTGAAAGACATGCCAATAAGAAATAATGAATAACAGGCTGCCATATGGAAAAAGGCCATTGGGTGGCAGCAGAGTTAAATATAACAACATACATAGCATGAAGATGCATAAAATGCATAAGATGATGCATAAAACTAAGAAGATGCATAAAACTAAAGAACACAACAGCACATAGAGATATTCTATCTAAACATTGGAGAATTTTGCAATTAGATCCTATTTTAACCCAATACTTACCTCCTAAACCATCTGTCACATACAGAAGATCATCAAACATCCACGATTCCTTGGTACACAGTCATTATATTAAAAGAAAGACCGATAACCCATTTGGTTCAAGAGGTCCTAAGGGGGGTTGTCGCCCATGTGGATCCTGTGTGGCATGCCCCAATATTGAAAGGTGTACCGTTTTCTCTAATGCTGATGGGGATAAGACATATAATATTCTCTACCTCAAATATATTGGTTTAACTTTCAGGGAATTTAGACGGAGAGTGAGGGAACATATACTAGATATTAAGGCGGCGCAGACCACTACTGATATTGAATCTCTTAAAACTTTGCCAAAGCATTTCAAGTTGTTTCATCAATGCAATGGCTCCTTATTAAAGGTTAGAGGGATTGATCATGTTGTTCTCAGTATCAGAGGTGGTGATATAAAGAAACATTTGGCCCAAATTGAAGCGAAATGGATTTTTAGATTAAATACCTTGGCACCTAACGGTCTTAATGAGCAAATGTCTTTTAGCGCTTTTTTTTATAAAATTTTATTAATGTTTTTTCTTTTTTGATCTCTTTTTTAGATTCTTCTTTTAGCTCTATCTGGCCATGATATCTGATGGAATCCTTTATGTGTTATTCTGTACATTATAATAAATATATATGATTTGTATTATTGTTTTTGTCACTGTTCACTCGTTTACATGCGTGTCTCACTGCACTTTTATCACTTTTTATGTTATTATAATATATCTAGATTTGTTCAGCATTTGTCACTTATTTATGGCTCTCTGGCATGTATATTATATTTCTTATTTTTATTATATTTAGTTTTTTATAGTCTTGTTATTATATGGAGTCTGGTTTCGGACTTGTTATCAGTGTCCCCTTTTGGATGTTCACCAGCGGTATACAGTTTCCGCTTGTGCGCATGACCAAAACGGGCCAAATTGCTTATTTTTTCATTTGTTATACAGTGTATTGCTATATATATATATATATATATATATATATATATATATATATATCTTACCGGCTTTTATATATTGTTTTCTATGTATTTTGGGAGATAATTTGTTTCTTGGCATACAGACCTGGGTTCCCTGGGTGGTGACGCGAACTGCGGTACGTCACTTCCTGTCGGGCGGTAGCAGTCCGCGACTTGCGTTCCACCTTGGGACACAGGCTAATCGTGTGATAATTTGATGTGATCTTCATCGTGGTACGTCACTCCCGATACCCTTGGCGGCGGCTTGTTGCATTTTTATCTTGGGACATAAATTTGCCTCGTGGCAATTCAGTGTTTACATATGATAATTTTCATTGTGGCGCGTCACTTCCGGTTTCGGTTAACATTGTATTATATACGTGATTGATTGCTGAATATATTTTATTGTTATCGATCTTATTTACATGTTCTCTGATTGATCTGAATGAATATAATAATGGATTCCATACACTTTAGTTCTGGTATTCATTTTACACTTAGTATACCAGTCACATGATCTATTATATCCCGTTTGATTGGCTGGGATTATATATAAAAAAACACTTCATTTCCACTTCCTCTTCACTCCTTGAAAAAGCCACGGAGGCGAAACATACGTTGGAGTCGGAGTCTCTCTGAGCTACAGGTCTTCTTCACACTGGTACTAGTATCTCTCCAAAGACTTTAATATGTTTTGTTGTCCTGAAAGACTATTCACTATACTTGCACAGGCACTTTACTGAGTCTGGATAGACTGTTTATTATAGTTGCACATGTGGGTTTGTTCCCCTTGAGTACACTTTATCTGGTATCTTTTATTATATTATTGGATCTGTATTCTACATTTAGCATTCTTTGTAACATGATATTGTATTGGTTTTGCTGTCAGATTCTCTGTTTTATATTCTAAATTAAATAAATCGTTTTAAAATATTTTGATGTTTTGGTTTCATGTTCACTTTCAAATAGGTATTTGATATTGTTTAGTGGACATTATTCACTAGGGTGAATTGTTTCATTGTGTTGTGTATTCAAATTACAATATATACCTAATAAACATGTACCCAACATACACAGGGGCGGAAGTGAGGTCATGGCCTGATAAGGGCGCTTAATATAAAAATACAGTGCCGGCACTGGAACTCTGTCACACACAGCATTGACTATGGCCAGCTGGAACACTGAAGCCCTCAACCCTGGATCTCCTGATGAACCCTTGTACTTCCTAAGGGCAGTCCCACACGTCCAGATAATTCCGGTACTGGAAAAATCGGTACCGGAATTATCCGTGTCCGTGTGCCCGTGCGTTTCTGTGGCACATCAGTGTGGCACACGTGTGCTGTCCGTGTGCCTACTGGGTACCACACGCACCGTGCAGGAGACAGCGCTAGAGATAAGCGCTGTCCCCCCCACGTGGTGCTGAAGCCGCCATTCATATCTTCTCTGCAGCAGCGTTTGCTGTAGAGAAGATATGAATAATCCTTTTTTTTTGTTTCTCGTGTTTAACATAAAGATCCATGTTTACAGATCCGCCAATTACAGTCATGAATATGCGGCTCCACCTCCGATAGGGGTGGAGCCACATATTCATTACTGTAAATGAGCGGCCCCACGTGACCGCTCATACAGTAGAAGGTGCGGCCAGGACAGGAAGCAGCGCCAGCGAGGGAGCCGGGTGAGTATTTTAATAACAGCGGGCGGGCGCACAGGGGCTGGGAGGGGGGTGGGGACAGGGATCTTTACTTTAAACACAAGAAACAAAAAAAAAAGGATTATTCATATGTTCTCTACAGCAAACGCTGCTGCAGAGAAGATATGAATGGCGGCTTCAGCACCACGTGGGGGGGACAGCGCTTACTGTAGCACTGTCTCCTGCACGGCACACGGACAACGTGCGTGTGCGGTACGTGTTTTACACAGACCCATTGACTTTAATGGGTCCGTGTAATCTGTGTGCTCCCACGAACACTGACATGTCTCCGTGTTTGGCACATGGAGATACGGTCCGCAAAACATCAATGACATCTGCACAGATGCATTGATTTCAATGTGTCTACGTGTGTCAGTGGCTCCGGTACGTGAGGAAACTGTCACCTCACGTACCGGAGCCACTGACGTGTGAAACCGGCCTACGGGGGAAACAAGTCAGGAATAAGAGGGAGGTAAAATGGCTGATAAGTACCACGACTGTGTGGAATATTCTTTTCATGGCTATTGATATCGGCTTATGTACCCATTTACTTGCTGGTTTCTGAAAGTAGGGGGGGAAAAGAGTGGATTAATACTATTGTGTGGGATTTCTGTTCTGCGATTTATTGTTTAGTTATGCACCCATTTTGTTGGACATAAAGAGAAAATAACATTGGGCATTAGGCTATTTGACTAAGGGAACAGGAAAGAGTTAATTATCTAGCAGTACCTTGTCATTTGATATCTTACTGTGCACCCACTTGATTGTTGTTCTATTAGTGGTGTACTTGTGCTATAAGACTATTTTCAGCACTGTGCAATAATGTTATTGATTATATATTTTTTGTCTAAACTGTAGCCCCAAAAAATGATTATTAATGTGATTCCATACTCTGGCTGTATCATTTTTGTTGAGGTGTTAATGTGACTGCATATCTTGGCTGAATCCCTCCTAGAACATACAGCAATAACTATGAGATATTCATGTATTATACCTTGATTTGACCTCGGGTACTCCCTTCAACTTTTTTTGAATGTGTGTGTTTTTGTTTATATTTTAGTGTGTAGGATGTTTAGGGTGCACTAGGGTCCCTAGGGCTACCGATGTTGAGCGGGGGCGCCATCATGTCTACAACTAGGGTGCTAACCCACGCTGGCAGGTAGGGTGAACCTTAGGGCTCATCAAGGGGGAGATTAGCCCTTATACAAGTTATTATACTTTTTTCCCTGTTGACCCTCCTTTTTTCCACCATTTTAAGGATAATCAAGTATTTTTTCCCTTTTGAAATACATTAAAAAGGTTAATTTTTAGAGGTCTATTTTTCTTCTGGTGTTCAATAAGTATGGAAGGACAAGTACTCACAAAATTACCCTTCCGACCACAGAAAAAACACACTCCCCTTCACGCCAAACTACAGGAGAATCAGTTGCACCAGTTGTCCCCACCCCCAACTGCATAGGTTGCTACGTTGACCCAGCCCTAGGTTCCTTTGACCCCAGGCCCCCTACAAGTTGGAGAGTCTCTTTGTCTCTGACGAAGGTGATTGTCCACACGGATAGCCAGAAACATTGACCTCCAGAGAAACCGGTGTCTCATACAGAGCAAATGTATCCTTTACTTTCACAGAAAGACCGAGACAGAACTGACTATGGAGTGAGGGGTCGTTCCACTTAGTATCTGTGGACCACCTACGGAACTCAGAACAATATTCTTCCACTGGCAGGTCTCCCTGCTGAAGCTGACGTAGTGTAGATTGGGCCAAAGAGACACGGTCTGGGTCGTCATATATATTATCGACAGCCAGAAAAAAAATCCTCAACTGTCTGAAGCAACAGAGTCCGACGGGAGAGAAAATGCCCAGGGTTGGGGGTCACACTGAAGGAGAGAAATTCCGATCCCCACCCGTTGCTCCTCGGTGCTCGAGGGTGAAGCTGTGATATAAAATAGAGTTTAGAAGCCTCCCAAAAAACAATAAACTTATTCCGACCCAAGAAAACATCCGGTAGTGATCTTGGGTTCCACCAGAAGTTGCCCAAGACATGCGGGCCCTAAACCTGTGATCCTTAATGGATCAAAAGAGGAATGGGCCAGTGTTAAAGTCACAATCGTGTTAGTTCTAGGGACCTGGTTAGTGACCTTAGTTCCAAGGGGGCCCTAGTCTACCCCTGTCCCCAGGATTACTCCTGAAGGCGCAGATGCCTGGTTCACGTGTCTTGCTATGCTCCTATATCAACCCTTATCTGTCCCCTTCCCCACTCAGGGTAGTGGGAAGCGGAAATGTATAGGAACACACTAACCAGACAAACAAGGGAAGTTGGACAGGGATAATTGAAAATACCAACCATACAAAATTCACACACACCAAATAACAGAGTGAGACACAGGGGAGTTTAAGGAAGGAGAAACCAAATAGGATAGGATGAGGTTGTGCACTCAGACAAAACTCCAAGCAACAATCTCCTGAACAATCTCCAAACGCAAACGCCAACCATGGACTACATCTCCAACTCCAGAACCAGGCAGTAAGAACTAACACTGGCAATTGCTAAGTGCCAGTGGCGAGCATATATAGCAGAGGGGAGTGGCCAACAATGAACAGCTGAGACAATCCAAGTAGGAAAGCTCCTGGAGCTTTAACTGAACAGGGTAACCCTTGCACTGCTAGGGTTATTACTTTTAAATAAAATTACTTTTTAATAAATAAATATAAATACACACTAATTATATATTTAAAGGTGGAGGTTGCTCTTATTCTTCAGGAAATGCTCCTCTGATTGGAATGGTGACACAGGTAGAGGAGGGAGCATAGTGGGGATTGTTCACATCCTCAAATAAGTTCTTGTCCCATCATTTTGTACACATTTTTCTTTTTGAACTCTGAATAATGAATTACATTTTATTAGATTGGTCATTAATTCTAATCATGATACCAACAATTTATGTATATGTAAAAAAAAACTGGCTGGAGGGGCATCCATGAGCAATCGTCATGATATCCATCGTCTGGAAGAACATAGGCTGTGACTGCACAATATACCGGCTATAGATGCCAAAAGCTGTGGGGCAACCAAAAGTTGGGAGACAGTGGGTATCAACTGGTATGGGGCTAGTGAAACTGATCTCAGATTAGGAACTTGTGGACTGAGGACATTATATTTTTTCCATGTACCTGGATTTGTTGTACAACCACGGATGTATAGAATAAAAATAGTTGCATCGTTAACCTGCCTAGGTGATTTTTATAACCTACAACCTCGCATCCTCACAAATTGCAATAATTTTCTGGGAGAAATTCATTTTCTGGAGCAATTTGAAAGGTGTCAACACTTTTGGCCATGGCTGTATTTTAACTCTGTCTGTGAAGCAAATAATATGAAGATCTTAATAAAAAAAAATATTGAAAAAATACAGGAAGAACTTCCGTACACAGAAAGATCTAAGGTTTCAGCAAATCGTTTTTATTGTATGCTAAATAAACTTTTTAAGTGTTTTACTTGCATCAATTCTTCATGAGTGTCAAGAACTCAGCTCTCCCTGGCTCCAGAATATCTCTGTATACTGCATTGATTTTCCATGGTATGCACTGACTTTACCCAGCTCTCCCTGGCTCCAGAATATCTCTGTATACTGCATTGATTTTCCATGGTATGCACTGACTTTACCCAGCTCTCCCTGGCTCCAGAATATCTCTGTATACTGCATTGATTTTCCATGGTATGCACTGACTTTACCCAGCTCTCCCTGGCTCCAGAATATCTCTGTATACTGCATTGATTTTCCATGGTATGCACTGACTTTACCCAGCTCTCCCTGGCTCCAGAATATCTCTGTATACTGCATTGATTTTCCATGGTATGCACTGACTTTACCCAGCTCTCCCTGGCTCCAGAATATCTCTGTATACTGCATTGATTTTCCATGGTATGCACTGACTTTACCCAGCTCTCCCTGGCTCCAGAATATCTCTGTATACTGCATTGATTTTCCATGGTATGCACTGACTTTACCCAGCTCTCCCTGGCTCCAGAATATCTCTGTATACTGCATTGATTTTCCATGGTATGCACTGACTTTACCCAGCTCTCCCTGGCTCCAGAATATCTCTGTATACTGCATTGATTTTCCATGGTATGCACTGACTTTACCCAGCTCTCCCTGGCTCCAGAATATCTCTGTATACTGCATTGATTTTCCATGGTATGCACTGACTTTACCCAGCTCTCCCTGGCTCCAGAATATCTCTGTATACTGCATTGATTTTCCATGGTATGCACTGACTTTACCCAGCTCTCCCTGGCTTCTGAACGTCTCTGTATACTGCACTGGCTTTTCTATGCTTCCCCTGGATCTGAGTGTCTTGGTGCAGCACATATAATCCTTTTAGTATGCTTTCTCACCTATGAGCTTGTTTCCACGACCTGTTTTCATGTCTCTCATTGTGTGATCCTGGCATCTCTTTGAGTGGTCAGTCTTACCCCTCCCTCACTTTATGACCTTTGCTTAACTCTCTACATCTGGTCTCCCATACCCAGCCACCCCCTCATTCACACCTGATTGCCCTTAACTGGGGATATATTCACATGCAGGAGTCTGCTATAGACTCAGTCTGCTGCAAATCATCTTTTAAATTACATCTTTTTAATTATGATTCTGAATTAGACTGAATTGGACTGGAATTGACTGGAAGGTAACAGAACACCAACCACTACAATGTTTCGGTTTCTTTTCTCTTTCACCCCCATACTACTTTCCTTCTTACAATCTCCTGCAATCCCTCCTCCTAGTAAGGAACTAGTCATTTCTTCCTCCATACTCCCCAGCCATCTCACCTTCCCCTCAGAACTGTTCCTAGACATACAATCCTTTTTATCCAGACACACACGGCCACATCATGTCCTATCCTGCTCCCACCTTCTAATGATCTGTCTGTTACTCCTCATTGCTGGTGACATATCCCCAAATCCCGGCCCTCCCCAATTCATCCCCACACTCGTTTCTAACCCCCTGCCACGATCCTCCGCACGTTTTCCCAACCACGACAACCTCATACCCATTCATCCAGCCCCCACTCCCCCGCTCCCCCTACTTGGAGCACTATGGAACGCACGCTCCATCTGCAACAAACTGCCATTTATCCATGACCTCTTCATCACCAACAAACTCTCCTTCCTCGGCCTCACTGAAACCTGGCTCACCCCCTCTGACTCGCCCTCTCTAGCTGCGCTCTCCTATGGCGGATTCCACCTCTCTCACACCCCTCGCCCCAGCAACAAACGCGGTGGAGGAGTTGGCTTGCTCCTGTCCGACACCTGCTCCTTCACTCCAATCCCGCTACCACCCTCCGCTACTCTTCCCTCGTTTGAGGTGCACTCTGTCCGCATCTATTCCCCCTCCAACCTCCAGCTGGCTGTCATCTACCGCCCCCCAGAACTAGCCATCTCCACCTTTCTCGACCACTTCACCACCTGGCAACTTCATTTCCTCTCTGTTGACATCCCCACTATCATCATGGGTGATTTCAATGTCCCCATTGACACTTTCACCTCAGCTACCTCTAAACTTTTATCACTGACTGCCTCCTTTGGCCTCACTCAATGGTCCTCTGAGGCCACTCACAAAGATGGCCACACGCTGGACATCATCTTCACCCGCCTCTGCTCCCTTACTAACCTCACTAACACACCCCTCCCCCTGTCTGACCACAACCTACTGACATTCTCGTCCCTCTCCTCTCCTAGTGTGCAACCCCCACTCCACAAACTCACTCACCCTCGCAGAAATCTCAAACATCTCAACTTACAATCACTCTCTGAGTCCCTTCTCCCTCTCACAGACATAGCCTCCCTTCATGACACAGATGCTGCTGCCACTTTTTATAACACCACAATAACAACAACACTCGATTCGGCCACCCCACTCATGCATAGTAAAACTCGTACAATTAACAGGCAGCCCTGGCTGACCAGCCTGACCAAAGAATTGAGACGGGCTTCCAGGATTGCTGAGCGGAGATGGAAGCGATCCCGCTCTGCCGACCACTTCACTGCATACAAGCAGTCCCTCGCCAGCTTCAAGTCTGCGCTCACTGCCGCAAAACAAACTTACTTCTCATCCCTCATATCCTCCCTGTCCCACAACCCTAAACAGCTTTTCAACACTTTCAATTCTCTACTCCGTCCCCCCGCACCTCCTCCCTCCCCCCTCATTTCTGCTGATGACTTCGCCTCTTTCTTTAAACAGAAGATCGATACGATCAGAGAAAGCTTTGGCCCACAGCGCCCACTGCCCCTCTTAGCTGCTCAACCCTGCTCCTCCAAAACCAGCTTCTCCACCATGACAGAAGATCAGCTCTCCACCCTCCTGTCAAGATCACACCTCACCACCTGCACGCTTGACCCGCTCCCATCCCACCTCATCCCTAACCTTTCCACGGTCTTCATCCCAACCCTAACGCACCTCTTCAACCTCTCACTCACAACAGGTGTCTTTCCCTCATCCTTCAAGCATGCCAAGATCACACCCATCCTCAAAAAGCCCTCCCTCGACCCATCCTCTGTGTCTAGCTATCGCCCAATATCTCTTCTCCCTTATGCCTCCAAATTGCTGGAGCAACACGTCCATCTTGAACTGTCCTCCCACTTCTCCTCCTGTTCCCTCTTTGATCGGTTACAATCAGGCTTCCGTTCCCATCACTCAACTGAAACTGCCCTAACTAAAGTCACCAATGACCTACTAACTGCCAGGAGCAAGCGACACTACTCTGTCCTCCTTCTCCTGGACTTGTCTTCTGCCTTTGACACTGTAGACCACTCCCTTTTGCTACAAATCCTCTCATCCCTTGGCATCACAGACTTGGCCCTTTCCTGGATCTCGTCATATCTGACAGACCGAACATTCAGTGTCTCCCTCCCCCACACCACCTCCTCACTTCGCCCCTTGTCAGTCGGTGTTCCTCAAGGCTCTGTTCTAGGACCCCTACTCTTCTCCATCTACACTTTCGGCCTGGGACAGCTCATAGAATCCCACGGTATGCAGTACCATCTCTACGCTGACGACACGCAGATCTACCTCTCCGGACCTGACCTCTCCTCCTTGCTTACCAAAATCCCGCACTGTCTGTCTGCCATTTCAGCCTTCTTTTCTGCTCGCTTTCTACAACTGAACATGGACAAAACAGAATTCATCATCTTTCCCCCATCTCACTCTACCCCTCCACCAGACCTATCCATCAATGTCAATGGCTGCTCACTATCCCCAGTCCCACACGCCCGGTGCCTCGGGGTGATCCTCGACTCTGCCCTCTCTTTCAAGCCACATATCCAAGCCCTTGCCTCCTCCTGTCGTCTCAAACTCAAAAATATTTCCCGGATCCGTGCTTTCCTTGACCGCAACACTGCAAAAACGCTAGTGCATGCCCTTATCATCTCCCGCCTCGACTACTGCAACCTCCTACTCTCTGGACTCCCCTCTAGCACTCTGGCACCACTCCAATCCATCCTACACTCTGCTGCCCGACTAATCCACCTGTCCCCCCGCTATTCCCCAGCCTCTCCCCTGTGTCAAGCCCTTCACTGGCTTCCTATCGCCCAGAGACTCCAGTTCAAAACCCTCACACTGACATACAAAGCCATCCACAACCTGTCTCCTCCATACATCTGTGACATGGTCTCCCGGTACCTACCTACACGCGACCTCCGATCCTCCCAAGACCTCCTTCTCTACTCCCCTCTCATCTCTTCTTCCCATAACCGCATCCAAGACTTCTCCCGTGCTTCCCCCATACTCTGGAACTCTCTACCCCAACACATCAGACTTGCGCCTACCATAGAAACCTTCAAAAAGAACCTGAAGACTCATCTCTTCCGACAAGCCTACAGCCTGCAGTGATCCTCAACCTACTGAACAGCCGTACAGCCAGCTCTTCCCTCTCCTAGTGTATCCTCACCCACCCCCTGCAGACTGTGAGCCCTCGCGGGCAGGGTCCTCCCTCCTTATGTACTCGTGTGCCTTGTTATCTGCTCATGTTTAATGTATTTGTCTAAATTTGCCCCGTATTCACATGTAAAGCGCCATGGAATAAATGGCGCTATAAAAATGTATAATAATAATAATAACTCAGCTTGCTGTTATGCACTAAAATTATGGTACTTATTGTTTACTTGAAATGGATACAAATCTCTCCTTGATATTTGCGCAACGTAGAATACCAGGGGATCCTTTGGCAATCTTAAGGTACCTTTACACTAAACGACTTACCAACAATTACGACCAGCGATACGACCTGGCCGTGATCGTTGGTAAGTCGTTGTGTGGTCGCTGGGAAGCTGTCACAGACAGCTCTCTCCAGCGACCAACGATCCGGGGAACGACTTCGGCATTGTTGAAACTGTCTTCAATGATGCTGAAGTCCCCAAGTAACCAGGGTAAACATCGGGTTACTAAGTGCAGGGCCGCGCTTAGTAACCCGATATTTACCCTGGTTACCATTGTAAAAGTAAAAAAACAAAACAAAACAGTACATACTTACATTCCGAAGTCTGTCACGTCCCCAGCTGTCAGCTTCCCACACTGACTGTGTCAGTGCCGGCCGTAAAGCAGAGCACAGCGGTGACGTCACCGCTGTGCTCTGCTTTACGGCCAGCACTGACAGTCAGTGCAGGGAAGCTGACGGCGGGGGACGTGACAGACATCGGAATGTAAGTATGTACTGTTTTTTTTTTTACTTTTACAATGGTAACCAGGGTAAATATCGGGTTACTAAGCGCGGCCCTGCACTTAGTAACCCGATATTTACCCTGGTTACCCGGGTGCTGCAGGGGGACTTCGGCATCATTGAAGACAGTTTCAACGATGCCGAAGTCTTTCCCCTGATCGTTGGAGAGAGCTGTCTGTGACAGCTCCCCAGCGACCACACAATGACTTATCAACGATCACAGTCAGGTTGTATCGCTGGTCGTTATTGTTGGTAAATCGTTTAGTGTAACGGTACCTTAAGTGTGGTCGAACTAGTGACTTGTATAGAGGTAAAATTATGTTCTCCTTATGAGCATCTATGCCTCTTTTAATGCATCACATTATTTTATTTGCCTTTATAGCAGCTGCCAGACACTGGCCACTAAATGTGATTTTGTCATCCACCCATACTCCCGGGTCTTTTTCATTAACGTTTTCATAAGTTTTAGAATTAAGCACATAGTTATACATCTTATTACTTCTACCCAAGTGCATGACCTTGAATTTATCCCCATTAAAGCTCATTTGCCATTTGTCAGCCCAAGCTTCTAATTTACATAAATCATCCTGTAATATAAAATTGCCCTCCTCTGTATTGATTACCCTGCAGAGTTGTGTCATCTGCAAATATTGAAATTCTACTCTGTATGCCCCCTTACAAGGTCATTAATAAATGTTAAAAAGAAGAGGTCCCAATACTGACTCCTGTGGTACCCCACTGCTAACCGCGACCCAGTCCGAGTGTGCTCCATTAATAACCACCCTTTGCTTCCTATCCCCAAGCCAGCCCTTAACCCACTTACACATATTTTCCCCTATCCCCATTATTCTCATTTTATGTATCAACCTTTTGTGTGGCACCGTTTCTAAAGCTTTTGAAAAGTCCATATACACTACGTCCACTGGGTTCCCTTGGTCCAGTCCGGAAATTACCTCTTCATAGAAATTGATAAGATTAGTCTGACAGGAACGGTCCCTAGTAATCCCATGCTGATATTGGGTCATGAGGTTATTCCTCTTCAGATACTCCAGCATAGCATCTCTTAGAATACCCTTCATGATTTTACCCACAGTAGAGGTTAAGCTTATTGGCCTATAATTTCCGAGTTCAGTTTTTGTCCCCTTTTTGAATATTGGCACCACATTTGCTATACGCCAGTCCTGTGGTACAGACCCTGTTATTATGGAGTCTTTAAAAATTCCATGGTAAAATAGCTGCTAGGAAACCACTGCTAAGAACAGGCAACAAGCAGAAGAGACTTGTTTGGACTAAAGAACACAAGGAATGGACATTTGACCAGTGGAAATCTGTGCTTTGGTCTGATGAGTCCAAATTTGAGATCTTTGGTTCCAACCACCGTGTCTTTGTGCAATGCAGAAAAGGTGAACCGATGGACTCTACATGCCTGGCTCCAACCGTGAAGCATGGAGGAGGATGTGTGATGGTGTGGGGGTGCTTTGCTGGTGACACTGTTGGGGATTTATTCAAAATTGAAGGCATACTGAACCATCATGGCTACTACAGCATCATGCAGCGGCATGCTATTCCATCCGGTTTGCATTTAGTTGGACCACCATTTATTTTTCAACAGGACAATGACCCCAAACACACCTCCAGGCTGTGTAAGGGCTATTTGACCAAGAAGGAGAGTGATGGGGTGCTACACCAGATAACCTGGCCTCCACAGTCACCAGACCTGAACCCAATCGAGATGGTTTGGGGTGAGCTGGACCGCAGAGGGAAGGCAAAAGGGCCAACAAGTGCTAAGCATCTCTGGGAACTCCTTCAAGATTGTTGGAAGACCATTCCCGGTGACTACCTCTTGAAGCTCATCAAGAGAATGCCAAGCGTGTGCAAAGCAGTCATCAAAGCAAAAGGTTGCTACTTTGAAGAACCTATAATATAAGATATAATTTCAGTTGTTTCACACTTTTTTGTTAAGTACATAATTCCACGTGTTAATTTATAGTTTTGATGCCTTCAGTGTGAATGTACAATTTTCCTGTAGCCATCTTGTGGCAGAGAGTCAGGACGCTATCGCATCATCCCGATGGAAGCATGCAGGGAGTAAGTTCCCTGCACAATGCTCCTGTATGCCGCTGTCACTACTGACAGAGGCATCAGAAGGGTTAAATGCAGCTCCAGACCAAAAAAAAAAAAAAAAACACCTCCGCACTGCTGCTATCAGTTAGACTCAAATACCTCTGCCTTGCTGTACTGTGCAGCCGCAATGTCGCCCTTCACTGATTAACCGGGTGCTGCATCCACAGAAACAATCATCATAAATCAGTCACAAGGACCTGTTGAAGTGCCTTGTGCACGAAACGGCTGTCGTCCATCTGCATCTACTTCCCTCCCTGCTATACTACATTATATCCGAATAAGGTGGGACACCTGAATACCGGTGAGTGCGCTCCAGTTTTTTATCTTTGGACTGATTTATGATGACTGTTTCTGTGGATGCAGCACCCGGTTAATCAGTGAAGGGCGACATTATCTTTGGACTGATTCAGAAGGGTTAATTGCCTGCCATTTGTGCTAGCACTGACCATGGGCATTGCTGTGGGGTGTCCGCTCTCATACAGAGCTGACATTTGCACACAACTGATGCGGTGCTCAGCGTGAGACCGCACAATACCGCTGCCATACATATACGGCGGTTTGCGGGAACGCAGCTCCCTCCCAACGAGCAGTATGTGAATGGCACATGTCGAGAAGGGGTTAATCAGTGTAATGGTGCTAACCTACATAGTAACATAGTAAAGCCGAAAAAAGATATTTGTCCATCCAGTTCAGCCTATATTCCATCATAATAACCTCCCCCTGTCTGACCACAACCTACTGACATTCTCATCCCTCTCCTCTCCTAGTGTGCAACCCCCACTCCACAAACTCACTCACCCTCGCAGAAATCTCAAACATCTCAACTTACAATCACTCTCTGAGTCCCTTCTCCCTCTCACAGACATAGCTTCCCTTCATGACACAGATGCTGCTGCCACTTTTTATAACATCACAATAACAGCAACACTCGATTCGGCCGCCCCACTCATGCATAGTAAAACTCGTACAATTAACAGGCAGCCCTGGCTGACCAGCCTGACCAAAGAATTGAGACGGGCTTCCAGGATTGCTGAGCGGAGATGGAAGCGATCCCACTCTGCCGACCACTTCACTGCATACAAGCAGTCCCTCGCCAGCTTCAAGTCTGCGCTCACTGCCGCAAAACAAACTTACTTCTCATCCCTCATATCCTCCCTGTTCCACAACCCTAAACAGCTTTTCAACACTTTCAATTCTCTACTCCGTCCCCCCGCACCTCCTCCCTCCCCCCTCATTTCTGCTGATGACTTCGCCTCTTTCTTTAAACAGAAGATCGATACGATCAGAGAAAGCTTTGGCCCACAGCGCCCACTGCCCCTCTTAGCTGCTCAACCCTGCTCCTCCAAAACCAGCTTCTCCACCATGACAGAAGATCAGCTCTCCACCCTCCTGTCAAGATCACACCTCACCACCTGCACGCTTGACCTGCTCCCATCCCACCTCATCCCTAACCTTTCCACGGTCTTCATCCCAACCCTAACGCACCTCTTCAACCTCTCACTCACAACAGGTGTCTTTCCCTCATCCTTCAAGCATGCCAAGATCACACCCATCCTCAAAAAGCCCTCCCTCGACCCATCCTCTGTGTCTAGCTATCGCCCGATATCTCTTCTCCCTTATGCCTCCAAATTGCTGGAGCAACACGTCCATCTTGAACTGTCCTCCCACTTCTCCTCCTGCTCCCTCTTTGATCGGTTACAATCAGGCTTCCGTTCCCATCACTCAACTGAAACTGCCCTAACTAAAGTCACCAATGACCTACTAACTGCCAGGAGCAAGCGACACTACTCTGTCCTCCTTCTCCTGGACTTGTCTTCTGCCTTTGACACTGTAGACCACTCCCTTTTGCTACAAATCCTCTCATCCCTTGGCATCACAGACTTGGCCCTTTCCTGGATCTCGTCATATCTGACAGACCGAACATTCAGTGTCTCCCTCCCCCACACCACCTCCTCACTTCGCCCCTTGTCAGTCGGTGTTCCTCAAGGCTCTGTTCTAGGACCCCTACTCTTCTCCATCTACACTTTTGGCCTGGGACAGCTCATAGAATCCCACGGTATGCAGTACCATCTCTACGCTGACGACACGCAGATCTACCTCTCCGGACCTGACCTCTCCTCCTTGCTTACCAAAATCCCGCACTGTCTGTCTGCCATTTCAGCCTTCTTTTCTGCTCGCTTTCTACAACTGAACATGGACAAAACAGAATTCATCATCTTTCCCCCATCTCACTCTACCCCTCCACCAGACCTATCCATCAATGTCAATGGCTGCTCACTATCCCCAGTCCCACACGCCCGGTGCCTCGGGGTGATCCTCGACTCTGCCCTCTCTTTCAAGCCACATATCCAAGCCCTTGCCTCCTCCTGTCGTCTCAAACTCAAAAATATTTCCCGGATCCGTGCTTTCCTTGACCGCAACACTGCAAAAACGCTAGTGCATGCCCTTATCATCTCCCGCCTCGACTACTGCAACCTCCTACTCTCTGGACTCCCCTCTAGCACTCTGGCACCACTCCAATCCATCCTACACTCTGCTGCCCGACTAATCCACCTGTCCCCCCGCTATTCCCCAGCCTCTCCCCTGTGCCAAGCCCTTCACTGGCTTCCTATCGCCCAGAGACTCCAGTTCAAAACCCTCACACTGACATACAAAGCCATCCACAACCTGTCTCCTCCATACATCTGTGACATGGTCTCCCGGTACCTACCTACACGCGACCTCATCTCTTCTTCCCATAACCGCATCCAAGACTTCTCCCGTGCTTCCCCCATACTCTGGAACTCTCTACCCCAACACATCAGACTCGCGCCTACCATAGAAACCTTCAAAAAGAACCTGAAGACTCATCTCTTCCAACAAGCCTACAGCCTGCAGTGATCCTCAACCTACTGAACAGCCGCACAGCCAGCTCTTCCCTCTCCTAGTGTATCCTCACCCACCCCCTGCAGACTGTGAGCCCTCGCGGGCAGGGTCCCCCCTCCTTATGTACTCGTGTGCCTTGTTATCTGCTCATGTTTAATGTATTTGTCTATATTTACCCCGTATTCACATGTAAAGCGCCATGGAATAAATGGCGCTATAAAAATGTATAATAATAATAATAATAATAATAATAAATCCCCAGATCTACGTCCTTCTACAGAACCTAATAATTGTATGATACAATATTGTTCTGCTCCAGGAAGACATCCAGGCCTCTCATGAACCCCTCGACTGAGTTCGCCATCACCACCTCCTCAGGCAAGCAATTCCAGATTCTCACTGCCCTAACAGTAAAGAATCCTCTTCTATGTTGGTGGAAAAACCTTCTCTCCTCCAGACGCAAAGAATGCCCCCTTGTGCCCGTCACCTTCCTTGGTATAAACAGATCCTCAGCGAGATATTTGTATTGTCCCCTTATATACTTATACATGGTTATTAGATCGCCCCTCGGTCGTCTTTTTTCTAGACTAAATAATCCTAATTTCGCTAATCTATCTGGGTATTGTAGTTCTTCCATCCCCTTTATTATTTTTGTTGCCCTCCATTGTACTCTCTCTAGTTCCATTATATCCTTCCTGAGCACCGGTGCCCAAAACTGGACACAGTACTCCATGTGCGGTCTAACTAGGGATTTGTACAGAGGCAGTATAATGCTCTCATCATGTGTATCCAGACCTCTTTTAATGCACCCCATGATCCTGTTTGCCTTGGCATCTGCTGCCTGGCACTGGCTGCTCCAGGTAAGTTTATCATTAACTAGGATCCCCAAGTCCTTCTCCCTGTCAGATTTACCCAGTGGTTTCCCGTTCAGTGTGTAATGGTGATATTGATTCCTTCTTCCCATGTGTATAACCTTACATTTATCATTGTTAAACCTCATCTGCCACTTTTCAGCCCAAGTTTCCAACTTATCCAGATCAATCTGTAGCAGAATACTATCTTCTCTTGTATTAACTGCTTTACATAGTTTTGTATCATCTGCAAATATCGATATTTTACTGTGTAAACCTTCTACCAGATCATTAATGAATATGTTGAAGAGAACAGGTCCCAATACCGACCCCTGCGGTACCCCACTGGTCACAGCGACCCAGTTAGAGACTATACCATTTATAACCACCCTCTGCTTTCTATCACTAAGCCAGTTACTAACCCATTTACACACATTTTCCTGACAATGTCTGGAGTTTACTTAGCAAAATCCAGATGACAGGTTCGCTTTAAAGCTTTTACTGGCTAGTTAAGCAGTGGCACACTAAGGCTAGGGTCACATTGCATTAGTGCAATCCGTTTAGCGCTAGCGGATTGCGCTAACGCAATGTTTTCTATGGGGCTGCGGTCGGGGTCGCGGTAACGTCCCCGCTCTCGCAGATCCCCGATCTGCGAGAGCGGGGAACAGATCGCGGGCGCGCCTCGGACGCTGCAAGCAGCGTCCGCGGCGCGCCAGAAATCACCAGCGCGTCGCTAGCGCGTGCCGAACATGGCACGCGCTAGTGAAGCGCGTTCCCATTAGCATGAATGGGCGCATTAACGGCCGCGTTGCACGGCGTTAATTTCGCCGTGCAACGCTGTCCGTTTAACGCGGTCCCATAACGCAATGGGAACCCAGCCTAAGGGTATGTTTCCACGTGCAGGAAACGCTGCGTGTCTGACGCTGCATAGAGCTGCAGCGTCAGACACGCAGCGTCCAGATGTTACAGCATAGTGGAGGAGATTGAATGAAATCCCGTCTCCACTATGCGTGGTAACACGCACGCGGCGGCCCTGCGACTCCGGACATGCTGCGCGTCTTTTCAGATCGCAGCATGTCCGTATATCTTGCGGCGGCGACGAAGATATAGCACAGGGCCCTATGCGATGGGTGCGATGATGCCGGATGTGTGCTGTGAACACATCCGGCATCATCGCGTCCCAGAATGGGGCGGGGCTTAGCGCAGAGCGGCAAAGCCGCTCCGACGATACCGCCAGCCATCCTGAAAGTGGACACATACCCTTAGATGCATGCGATGGAGCATTGTCCTGCATAAAATTCATGGTTTTCTTGAAAGACGCAGACTTCTTCCTGTACAACTGCTTGAAGGAATTGTCTTGTAAAAACCGGTATTAGGCTTGGGAGTGGATTTTGAGTCCAGCTTCAAACAGAAAAGAGCCTGCTAGTTCATCAATAATACTGGCTCGTAACAGTCCCCCACCACTTTGCCGGCTTCTCAGTCATCCATTTGTTCTGTCAAGCCTCGCTCATCTGTTTAGTCCATAAAATCATTGAAAAAAATAAATAAATCTATCTTCAGATATTTCTTGGCCCAATCTTGAAGTTTCCACTTCTGTGTCTTGTTCAGTGGTGGTCTGGCTTCAGCATCCCTTACCATGGCCATATCTCAGAGCACTTAATACCTTGTACTTCTGTAATGACAGCATTGGAGGACAAGGCACTCCTGGTCGCTTCACCATTTTTATTCTCAAATCCAACAGTCAAGGTGTCTTTTCTCGTGACACTTTTCTGCAAGCCCGTTGACTACTGGCAACAAAGTTTCAAAAGTGCTGCATCCCTCTGTAAGATGTTGAACAATTTTTCACTTTTCAGAGTCAGTTAAATCTTTTTTGCTGCCTAATAATTCTGCACACTTCAATAAAGGGTGTTGTATCCCAAGGCAGCACCCTCCCTCAACACAAGTACACATCCCCTGATCTGCTTCATCCAATAAGCATTCATGTTTATAGTTTGGAGAAGAAAATTACGCATAAAAAGTATGGTCAAAATATTCACTTTCCTAATAATTCTGCACAAAGTGTAGGCGGTTAAACTTAGACCCTTTGGTAGGAGAGCTACTGAGAATTAAGTAAAAGGCTTGGTATTCTTTCTTTATCCCCGTTAAGTAGAATATCTTTAAAATGACATATCTTCCCAAATCCCTATATTTAGTTCTTTATTGTCCGTAAAACAGTATTTTCTATAGGCAGATCTCCTAGACTGCCCAATCATAAGGCGCAGGGCTGTGGAGTCGGTAGGCTAAATCTCCGACTCCAACTCCTCAATTTCCATGACACCGACTCCCTCATACATGGCTCAGTGACAATTTTACTGTGGCAAAATTGTAACATCAGGCTTTTAATCATTATTATGATACAATAATCAAGCAATTCAGATAGAACCGACAATATATTTATTGGAATACAACTTTAGAACAAAAAACTTTCATATTTAGAATTTATTATACACTCTGCAGTAAGTGTAAAACATTTTTTTTTTTAACAAACTTACTGAATAACATTTGTGCAGTCTATGACTTTGTTCTGAGAAATGGCATTGCCTCCATCAGATCCTCCTTTATAGATGACCTCAATTCTGACCTTTTTTTTTTTTAAGGCTAGAGAAAACCTCTCTAAACTAACTTGGGTTGGTGGCAAAGCAGTAACCACATGGGCGACATCTCTAACAATTTCAGAGTATAAAGGAATTGCCTTGCGCAGTCAGTTTTGATGAACGATTGAGATCTACTTTGAGAGCAAGTGAACAATGTTGCTGAAATATGGTCAATCTGTTTTCTATGGGAATGGAATCTTTTTCCCTGTGGCAACGCTTTGCCTGCTCCACGTCGTCCAAATACTTGTCGAAACCAAACTCCTCATCTGAGGATGAAGGAACAGCGGCAGCAGCAGCACTGGCAGGACCCGAGTCCTCTTGCTCTTGGCTGTCTTGTAGCCCACTCATCCTAACTACTACCTCAAAGTTTCTGTTCCTTTAGTAAACTGTTGATCATCCAGCAATATACGATGACTCGGGTCCACAGCTGCCAGAAGAATTTTATTTTCTAATAGTGCCTCTCTCCGTTTCATTGAAGCAGCAATGCCATCTGCGATTAAACCTCCTCTTTGGGACAGGCAAAACAACAAGTTCTTCCACTCCTTTAACTTTTTAGTCACTGTAAGTGGGTAATGAAGAAATTCCTTCAATTCAGTCACCTGTGTCCATTGACCTTCATGTAGTATTACCTGAGGGTTGGCCATATCTACAAGGAAGGTTTTCAGCTCAAGCAATCGCTCAATCATTAAATAGGTGCTGCCTCACCGAGTGGCTTGATCCACAATTTCCCCTTTTCCAGCACATCTATAAGATGGAATCAATTTTAGGGGTTCTGGCAGCAATAGCTAATTTCTTCACTTTGCTAATCAGAGTTTCAGCATGTCCCTCTTGCAGACTCTTAGTGCCAGCTGCAGCGTGTGCACAACACAGCGCATGTGATGAATAGGAAAGAGGTGTGAAGCAGCTTCAACAAGATCACCTAATTGTACAGAATAAGTTCCCTGTTCTTCTGTAGTAATATCTGTTTGTTCCTCCATTATGCGAACAGGACTGTGGCCTTCCATCTCCAACATACTGAATGTGAAATGTTCTTCTAGCTGCTGTTCACCTTCATTATTCTCATTCATCAGTTCAATTGTACTTATGTTTGAAGTATTATCAGTTACAATAGCAACAACCTGTTCTTTTTTGAGTTCATAATCTTACAGAACTTTTTCCACTAAGGTGTGGAGAAACTGGCTGCTGTGAAGAGCGTATCTTTTACTGTCAGCGTATTAGCAACAATTTTTTTGTTGTCACAAACATATCGAACGCCGATGCCAAAATAGTTCACTCTGACGCGCGCAGGCACCCATTTAAAGAAACACAATGCATCTCGAGAGTCTTTTTAAGATCTTCCTTTTGGTTAAGGGCTTCTTCAATCACTAATTTTCTAATACTTTCTCTTTCAAGAGAAACACCAAGTTTGTGGGCCATTTCTCCATGAAGAGCTGTAAAGCTGGTCATGCAGATAATGATAATGGTACACTGTACTTCACAACAAGCTTGATGAGCTGTCTCTTAAACACATCTCCTGTCATTGTTACAATAATTGTCACTTACAAAATATCTTGTAACTGACGTTTGAGATGCTCTTTCTTCCTCCTTTGCCTGGCGGGAAGTGCTGGTCTCTGGTTTCTTGGTGCTGCTGTGATCTTTTTCAATCACAGCTTTGTAAACTTCTGGGTGGCAGCTTGTAAATGTCTTCTTAGATTGGAAGCTCTTGAAGGAGCAATTTTATCACTGCCTGATTTTGGCATCACAGTATTTGTTTTCATCTGGGTCACTTATACACCGACAAAAAATGTTTTTTATCTTGAGTCACAGCAATATGCTCAAATACAGCTGACTTCATAGGAGGCTTCTTAGGGTACTGTTACACTATACGATTTACCAACGATCACGACCAGCGATACGACCTGGCCGTGATCGTTGGTAAGTCGTTGTGTGGTCGCTGGAGAGCTGTCACACAGACAGCTCTCCAGCGACCAACGATGCTGAGGTCCCCGGGTAACCAGGGTAAACATCGGGTTACTAAGCGCAGGGCCGCGCTTAGTAACCCGATGTTTACCCTGGTTACCAGCGTAAAAAAAACAAAACACTACATACTTACATTCCGGTGTCTGTCCCTTGCAGTCTGCTTCCCGCACTGACTGACTGCCGGCCGTAAAGTGAAAGCACAGCACAGCGCACTGTGCTCCGCTTTCACTTCACGGCCGGCAGTCAGTCAGTGCGGGAAGCAGACGGCAAGGGACCTGACGGACACCGGAATGTAAGTATGTACTGTTTTTTTTTTTTTTTACATTTACGATGGTAACCAGGATAAACATCGGGTTACTAAGCCCTGCGCTTAGTAACCCGATGTTTACCCTGGTTACAAGTGAACGCATCGCTGGATCGGTGTCACACACACCGATCCAGCGATGACAGCGGGAGATCCAGCGACGAAAGAAAGTTCCAAACGATCTGCTACGACGTACGATTCTCAGCAGGGTCCCTGATCGCTGCTGCGTGTCAGACACAGCGATATCGTATGGATATCGCAGGAACGTCACGGATCGTACCGTCGTAGCAACAAAAGTGCCACTGTGAGACGGTACCCTTAGACTTTTGTAATTATGTAAATTCACTCTCAGTTTTGTCCTGTAAAAAAATAAAGGTATATTGTAATTCTTAAATGTATAGATTAGCAGTGGTGCTCAGTACCTGAATATATTATAATGCTGCAGATTTAGACAAAACCACTATATTGTCACAGTAAAAAAAAAAAATATATTCGTGCAAAACGAATATTCAGAGAACCAGCAAATATATTTTAATAAGGTTGATTCATGGAGGTAGCAGGTAAAAATAACAAATTTGTTGAATTATTGCACCTAGCCCGTAGACCTAAAACGGTAATCTCCTAGATGGTTTGAATTAATCAGAAAAAAATGAAAGTTTATAAATGGTGCAAGTCCATAAAAGTAACTAAGGACCGGTTTGTAAAGTTGTCCCATATATTGTTGATGGGTATCAAGCAAACTGTCTGCAGAGTCACAATCCGTATGGCCACTATTAAACTTCTTTATATCATGGAGAGATTTCTCATATGATGAGGAAGGCCTCTAAATAATTTAAAAAAATAACAAAAAAAAAAGAGGGGGAGTGCGTGAAGCTGCTCCGGCCGGTAGCAAAGCTTCAATGGATGAGGCAGTGCGGCCTGTTGTACTCGGATTAACCGGGTCGGAAATCCGCTGCACACGCCGCCTGTTACCTTAGTTGGAGCTCGTGTGATGCCGCTGTCCGTCCTCATTAGTGCCTGTGGTGAAGGGTGTCCGGAATCCTGGGTAGTTGCTGTAGTCCCGGTCTCTAGTGGCGTTCACTGCTACCTCGCTATGCGTGATACTCGGAGCAGGACCTGCCGTGACGTCACTAGTCACGTGAAGCCTCGGGAGAATGAGAAGCTGAAAGTTCAGAAGGTACGGATCGCCAATTGGACCATATCCTACGCGTTTCGGAAAGAACGCTTGCCTTCATCAGGGATGGTCCTTGGTGCCCTAGAGATCATTTTATAGCGAATTGAAAGGTCAGCTGATTTTATAAAATCCCAAAGAGTTCTAATTCGCTATTTAAACCCTTTGGTATGAGCGTGTCTAACATAAAAATCCACTTGCTTTCTTACTCCATTGGAGCTTTGCTACCGGCTGGAGTAGCTTCACGCACTCCCCTCTTTTTTTTATTTGTTATTTTTTAATTATTTAGAGGCCTTCCTCATCATATGAGAGATCTCTCCATTATATAAAGAAGTTTAATAGTGGCCATACGGATTGTGACTCTGCAGACACTTTGCTTGATACCCACCAACAATATATGGGACAACTTTACAAACCGGTCCTTAGTTACTTATATGGACTTGCACGATTTATGAGTGGATGCTATTTATTAAACTTTCTTTTTTTTCTGATTAATTCAAACCATCTAGGAGATTACCATTTTAGGTCTACAGGCTAGGTGCAATAATTCAACAAATTTGTCATTTTTACCTGCTACCTCCATGAATCAACCTTATTAAAATATATTTGCTGGTTCTCTGAATATTCGTTTTGCGCGGATATATATTTCTTCCAAGAATAGAGAAGCATGAACTGTATAATTTAGGATATAAATAAAACAATCTTTGCATAAATCAATAGGACAGATAAGTATAAAGTTTGTAAAATATGTTAGATAGCTCTACGCTGAACTTTTAATGTCAGGCTTGTCTCAGGGTACAGCTCACAAAATGCTTCACGTCATATTTCTTCACAGTCTATGAAGAGGGGAGGAGAAAGGGAGCATGTTTGTGCTGAATCATATTGCAGAACACACACAAAAATATATGTCCTCATCAATCCTGTTACTGTATTTCTGAATTTGAGATGTTAGAAAACAGTTTTCCCCCTAATATTCTATGTATAGGGTATAAGTCATTAGGGCAGCTAATTTCTCAAAACATGAGCTAAGAGGAAAAACAAACTAAAACATCAAGAATATGGAGACAACATATACTGGACTGTTGATTTATGCACAGTTTATTGAAAGTTTAGCTATGGTTTAAGAAGTACTTACCTTAATCCTGCTTTCTTGTTCACTCCAGAAGTTCTGAGATAAATTCACGAATTCCTTCCCTGTGTGTTTAGAAAAAAATGGGATAAAAAGGTGGAATAACTCCACGCTGCTTGAAAGATAGATGTCCAAATGGATATTCATATGAAAAGTGGCTTTATTCAACGTGTTTCAGAGTACTATGATTCCATCAGGAAACCACAAAAGTATAGTACTCCGAAACGCGTTGAATAAAGCCACTTTTCATCTGAATATCCATTTGGACTTCTATCTTTTAAGCAGCACGGAGTTAATCCACCTTATCCCATTATCACATTTTTTTTTTCTTTACTCTGGCTGGTCACGAGGAGACCTGTGGATCTGCAGCAGCTAATATTTCTATGAGCCTGTGTTTGGGCTCCATCTGGTGAGTAAAATCTGATTAGAGATATCTCCTAATACTCAGATAAGACCCTATTGCGCTTTTACTTTCCTTCCAGCTTTTTATTGATTCCATGCGTGTTTGTTATTTTTCCCCTTATCTGTAGAGGAGGAGCTTCACTATTTATCATGAACATAAGCTGCAGCACAGATTCATCTCAGCTAAAAGTCTAGACCTTAGATCAGGAATAGGACAGATATTTATAGGACATTTCATAACTTTCCCAAATTCTTATGAAAAAAATATTCCCCACAAACTGCATTGAACTATTGTACCCAATTTATTATATATTTTAGGAGTCGGAGTCGGTCCATTTTATACCAACTCCACCACTCAGACTCCACAGCCCTGATAAGGCGGCAGCTACACTCAAAGGAAATTAGAACATGCACTCACCATAGCTCAGTGCAGGTTTTTCAGTGTGTGATCAGAGCTATGCCATTACACCTCGTACACTGAAAAAACGGCTATAAGCTATTGTGGGGAAATGTTCATCTTTCCTTTAAGTGTAGCTGCCAACTTCTGAATGGGCAAAATAAAAAAAGTTAAGAAGTACACGCCCCCAGTGAAAACTGTACGATAACCATTGGGACTTAACTCATTAAGGGTCAAACAATTGAATGCTAATAAACAAGCAACAGAAAGGCGAAATTAAAAAAAAAACAAAAACACACATTTAATTCTGCTCTGCAGCTATTACATACGGTGTCTAGTTCAACATGAAAAACTTGGTGAAAGGTCCTCTAAGAATTCTGATCAGTGACGCAAAAATGAAACACTGCATATGGTATTAATGATTATTATAAAAGCTCAATTATAACGATGCACAAAAAAAATATGCAAACAAAATATCCTGACCCACATTACAAACAAAGTTTAGATATGTTCCAATCGTTGTCAATTACCAGAACATTCTCCAACTCTCTAGACTAGATAAGTTAAAGCAGCAATACAGTGAAGACATTTTAAAAAAATAATTTGGTGTGTATGTGCATGTAGTGTAGGTCTGTGTTAATATGCTCACCTACAGCTTTCTCCGTTATCCAGTGCCTTTCTTCTCTTCTGACTGATGTCACCACTCTTCAGACTCTACAGGTCACGCTGCGCTCTATGTGACCAAGTGGCCTTTTCAGAACAAGCCTACATAAGCCTATATTGTAAAAAAGACTTTTGGCTCAAGCATAGAGTGAGCCGGATAGGGTTTATTCAATGTTTTGACATGCGCTTCTCATAAGATGGAATCCTGCACAGGGCCAGGCCCAATGGTGTATTGAATAGTGACCTCTAGAACTGGCTTCACCTTACCTCCATTCTTTTGTATTGTTTTTTTTTTCCCCAGCTACCATGAAGGTAACAAAATTATCTTCTCTCAATCGCTAAAGTTAATCTTGTTTAGTTGAGTTTTTATCTTTGTTTGAGCGCAGACTAAGTTTTTTACATAGTTAGTGATAGTGATCCTCATGCAATTTTTTTTTTTACTCTTTCAGTCCGGTGAGGTTCCCCGATTTTTGAGGAGTCTCAAATACTGGCTCTTTCTAAAGCAAAAAAGCATATTCCTTTGTGGTAGCCACCATCTGTGTCAATGAGGATACTTTTAGGATTATCGCTTTGCATGGGGCCTGTAGGACGCTCTTGAATAAGAACTTATTGTGCCACTCAGTACTTTATGGACTATTCCTTGAAGTTCCTTCCTGGAGGCCTGGCGCCTTATGAACGGTTTTAAGAAAGCTGTGTAACTTCCCAGATATCGGATGATTTTTCAGATGAATGGTATGTCTAATCCGGACTGCGGCAGGCCGATTCACATCCTGTTCAGAGACTACTCCATCTTGAACAGACTGGACAGTTCCAATCTTTGTGTCATGATCTCTCAAAGCTTTGAGTCTGCGATTCCCCCTTTTTATCCCCTCATATCAGTTTGCAATGTTTTGTTCATTGATAGGTTATAGTAATTTGCTGGCCTGAAAGTGTGGTGTGGGGTATGATGTATAGTGAAGGTTACGGTAACCTGTGTATTGTATTCTCATGCTATATATGGTATGTGTTATTTACACAGGCTACATTTGTTATTGAAGTCTGATTGTTAATAAAGGTATATTTTTAAAATATCATTAAGGATACTGGGGCTTCTAAATCAGAAGTGTCCAGGGGACTCAATGGTTCCTTTGGATTATGTAGGTTCTTTAAAAAAAAAAAAAGACTGAGCAGACGGAAAAAAGAACCGAACATCCTCACACAAACCTTAACGGCACTTCTGACTGGCAGATAGATGGTGCCAAATCAAGTGTAGAAATGTTTCCAAACATTGTCGCAGTTAAAGAAAGGTTTATTTAAACAAATATGTCGGTAACACAATCTTAACCATGATCAACAACACCCCAATCATAATTCTTACACGCTCCCTTCTAGCGTTCTGACCCAGCATTACCTCCAGAATTGATGGCAATTCGGTTTCTCTCACATTTCAACCCAGTACATTCAATACATTAATTGCGCCATTTTCAATCCAACAAGAGAGCATTTGTTTAATATCCAAATGAAAATTCTGCATGGAACATAACATTTAGTTTCAGGAAAAAAATATTGTAGCATATATAAGAGATGTTACAAACTACACACAGGTCGGGCAGATTGTCCCCCTTCCCAAATTCTAAACACAGAGATGGCTAGTAGCCTTACAAAATGACAGAATTCAGGTAGCACAAAAGATAGCCCTCAATGGTGAGAAACAAGCCACGTGACAACAGGACAGAAAAACAAGAAATACAATTTTGATGGAAATATAGGTCCTTAGTAATACAAGCCTATAAAAGATTATTTAGAAAATAACAAGTTATTCCCGAATCCAAAGGATAGAGAATAATTTACTGGTTGCTGGTGGACTGACCAGTGGGAACTCCAGCAACCGGCTGAGGCCTTGAAGTTTCACCTTGAATGCCAGAAGACTTGTGCACCCATAGACTGACGTAAACAGTGGAGCGCTGTACTCTGCTTTCTCCGGCAGTCCCATAGACAATGAATGTAATGGAAGTTGGGCATGTGCACCTCTCGGCTCTATTCAATACACTTTGCAGCTCGGTACTCTTGATGGATGGGGACCCCAGAGATATGGGATAACTTGTTATTGCGGGAATAACCTTTTAAATGCAAGCATCCTCTTACTAAGGACAATGCTTTGTCACTGAAAACATTTTTCTACTCTGGTATAAAATTCAAAAATAATTAAAATTGCACAGAAATGTATTCCCAAGTATAATCTTGCCATTTAATGATGCGAAGCTAATTGTATCAATTATAGAGATGGATTTAAGTCTTCCTCTATGAAGTAAACAAATAGTATATTATAGGGATAACCAAATAATCAACAAACCCTTGTTCTCAATAATTCTCTTGTGGGACTCATCACCATGCATCATATTTAAGATTTGTGTAGGACTTCTTTCAACAGTGCCAAACTGGATCAGTCATGTGTCACCTCTGCCCCATTGTTAGAAAGTACACGCTATTGAAATATTAGATAGAAGACATATCACAAAGTATCCCTATAAGAAATTAAGTGGGGTTAGCCATTTAGAAAAACCCCTTTAACATTCTTGGTTTGCCACGCATGCGTAACTATGGCAAATAACATTCCTCGAACCATGAACTTTCCATCCTGGCTAACAATTTTCTAACACTGAAGCTATATTTGAAACACTTGAATACGTCATGCAAGTCTTGGGTGAATTATTACTTTTTGTCGACGCTTTTAAAACAAGACATTTATTCCAATTTAAAGGTAATTGTTACCCTGAGCAGAATCATAGCCCACCAAGGTGGGGAGGGGGAAACCACACCAAGTGATGAAGGCAGTAATACCAAATTGTAGGCAGTCATCTTGACGTACATACCCATTCACAATATCTATATAAAGAAAAGTAATTAATCTCAGACTTCTTTCATCCATAAGAAACAAAATCGTGCACCTCTGCTTCAACTGGTAACATACACATACATACAGTGCGCAACGCTAAGTAATACATCAAGTGGTCATTCTTCAGATCGTTCTGCCTAACCGTGCTCCTGAAAGATAAAGGTATAGGAGACACACAAACAAGCGAAAATGTATCTACTGTTCACTCAGTGAGCAAGGTTATTGAGAAGTACTTGTAAAATCCAGATTGTGGTCCCGATGCAATATAGGCTTTTGATACAATAAACAGTTTGCAACGTTTTGCTTTGGGATCCTAAATAAAGTAAGGGTATGTAAGGGTATAAAGGAACCTAAATTGTGTGAACAAGACCCACTAATATCACTAGTTGCATGTTTATTGTAGTAAGTGCCATACCTGTGTCCTTAGATAAATGATGAATTAATACACACGCACACAAACAAAACATGTATGCTCAAAAAACATATGTACTGGGTGCTGTCGGGGTGGGGCCACACAAAAAAAAAAAAAGAAAGAAAAAAAAAAGGCTTCTGCCTGAATTTCAACAAAAAAAAAATTTGGCTTCTGCCACAAAATATGAAAGACAAATTAATGACCACAGGACTTTCCAAAAAATAATAAGTCTCCAGCCTCTGTGAGTGGGGAAGAAATCCAATCTTGAGCGGCAACCCAGCATTATTTTAATCCCTGAAATATGGTAAAGTGGACAATTCAGAGGCTTTGACCCCAAGTTTTTGTTTGTCCTTTAAACACTGTCAAACACATTTACTTGCTTAGCTCCGTTCCACAAAAGTTAAAGAGTTGAGGATAAGTCCTGTTTGATAATCCTGTAGGAGGAAAATTGAGACTGTAAGGTAAGGATATGTAAACATACATTTTAATATTTTAATTAACTGAAAGACTCTGTGGCATACTGAATAATAGAAATACTTCCACATATACAGTACTGTGAAAAGTCTTAGGCAGGTGTGGAAAAAACACTGCAAAGTAAAAATACTTTCAGAAATAGAAGTGTTAGTTTATTTTGATCAATTGGCAAAATGCAAATAGAATGGGCAAAGCACACAAAAAAAAAACAGACACAAACTGAAAGAACTCTGCAGGTAGGTTGTTTTAAACATCTTGGGAAAACCATAGATCTGCTGTGAATGTAGGTTTGCAGGAATCCTTTGTCTGATGACACAAAGCTAGGAGGGATAGCTAGAGAAGAGGGAGGGGGGATTCAAAAGGATTTAAAACTGGAACTGTGGGCAGCAACTAACAGAATAGTTTTTAACAGGGAGAAATGCAAAGTCCTACATCTGGGAATTAAACATGAAATAAGAATAAACAGAATTGAGGAATAGGGCTAAGCAACATATGTGAAAAAACCTTGGGTATACTAATAGATCATAGAATTAACATGAGTCAACAGTGTGATGCAGCAGCAAAAAAAGGCAAACAATTCTGGGTTGCATTAAACCGAAGCATAGAGACTAGAGCACGTAAAGCAATTATCTCCCTCTACTCCTCTTTGGTCAGATCTACTCTGGAATATGGTGTACAGTTCTGGGTACCACAGTTTAAAAAAAATAAGACATGCACAAACTGGAGCATGTTCAGAGAAGAGAGACCAGAATGGTGATTGGTCTGCAAGCAATGTGCTATGAGGAACGGTTACAGGATTTGGGAATGTTTAGCTTGCAAAAGAAAGACTTAATAGCGGTCTATAAATATCTGCTCACTACAGGAACAAGCTGGGGCGCCAGGGACCGGGCCAGGAGCAGGTGAGTATAATTAGACAGGCCCCGCTCCCCCTCCCCTGCCGACCCCTGGGTATGACTCGAGTATAAGCCGAGAGGGGGACTTTCAGCCCCCAAAAATGGGCTGAAAATCTCGGCTTATACTCGAGTATATACGGTAATATGTTTTGTTGCCTTTTTTGTGCCAAAACCTAATTCTATGAAAATAGGATTTTTTTTTCAACTCTAAACTTTATCAGCATGCAAAACAGACAAATATAGCATGCCAAACCACTGCAAAAAATGCATAAAAAAAAAAACAAAACTTTTTTTTTTCTTGTTTCTTTTCTGCCAAGAGATCAGGTTTTGCTGCAGGAAAAAAAAGCTGGAAAAACGCCTAGTGAGAACTTACCCTTACAATAGAAATGAACAGAAAGAGTCTTACAATTGTTCTCTCAACAACCTTTCAGGTGTCTTTTGAAGCAGACCACCTCCAAAAGACTCCTCAAAATACTCTCTTACTGCTGTTCCCTGGCACCGGGTGCTGAAGACAGCTCTCATCATTCTCCCCTGCGCTGCCGGTGATCAGAGCGAGAAGAGAATGATGAGAGTTATAGTCAACTGATCACAGTGACAGCAGGCTGTGGTTGATGGTGCTATTACTCCCATCAGCCTACACCTGCTAATAACAGTCAGAGCAGGCGGCGGCAGATGGGAGTATTCATCAGCTGCCGCCTGCGCTATAAATAAAATATCTGGCGTGGGTTCCCCTGTATTTTTGATAACCAGCCAAGCAAAACTGACAGCTGGGGGCTGCAACCCTCAGCTGTCAGCGTTATCAAGGTTGGTTATCAAGCATACAAGGGTTCCCAAGCTGTTTTTTTTAGTCTTTAAATAATAAAAAAAAAACAGCGTGGAGTGCCCCCCCTTTATTTTGACAACCAGCCCAGCTAAAGACAGCTGGTGGCTGGTATTCTCAGGCTGGTAAGGGGCCATGGGTATTGACCTCCGCCCCCCCCACACCAGAAAAGGCGCATCTATTAGTTGAGCCAATTCTGGTGCTTTGCCCAGCTCTTCCCACTTGCTCTGTAGCACTGGCAAGTGGGGTGCATATTTGTGGGGTTGATGTCACCTTTGTATCGTCTGGTGACACCAAGCCCACGGATTAGTAATGGAGAAGCGTCTATAAGACACCTATCCATTGCTAATCCTATAGTTGCATTGTAAATAAAGATACAGCAAGTGTAGTCTTTTATTTGAAATCAAAACACACATTTCCATTTTTTACTTAAAAATAACAAACATGTTTACACGCATCTAAAACCCATTGCATTGAATCCCTTGTCATCTGTATTAAGCCAAAAATATAAAACACAACAATATCCCTCACCTGTCCAATGTTCTGTCCCACACCGTAATATACATTTGGTGATTAATAGTTTTCAACCTGGACGGTGCCAAGATGCGAACGTCCAGGCTAAGAACCACTGGTAAATGAGCTGTTCGCAGAATCAGTGACCTCATCAAAGTTACCGCCAGTCACTGAGGCTGCAACCCAGCCGGGCTGAACTGCGGTGAACTCACTGAGGTAACTGTGGTGTACTCAGTGACTTTTTCTTATGGTGCTGAGGTCACCGCAGTTCAGCCTGGCTGGGAACGCAGCCTCAGTGACAGGCAGTAACCTGGATGTGGTTGAAACCTATTAAGGTACCATCACACTCAGCGACGCTGCAGCGATACCGACAACGATGTCAATCGCTGCAGCGTCGCTGTTTGGTCGCTGGAGAGCTGTCACACAGACAGCTCTCCAGCGACCAACGATGCCGGTAACCAGGGTAAACATCGGGTTACTAAGCGCAGGGCCGCGCTTAGTAACCCGATGTTTACCCTGGTTACCATTGTAAAAAAAAAAAACAGTACATACTTACCTTCCGCTGTCTGTCCCCGGCGCTGTGCTTTCCTGCACTGACTGAGCACAGCGGCCGGAAATCAGAGCGGTGACGTCACCGCTGTGCTTTCCGGCTGGCCGGCGCTCACAGCCAGTGCAGAGAAGCACAGCGGGGGACAGACAGCGGAAGGTAAGTATGTAGTGTTTTTTTTTTTTTTACTTTTACGCTGGTAACCAGGGTAAACATCGGGTTACTAAGCGCGGCCCTGCGCTTAGTAACCCGATGTTTACCCTGGTTACCAGTGAAGACATCGCTGAATCGGCGTCACACACGCCGATTCAGCGATGTCTGCAGGGAGTCCAGCGACGAAATAAAGTTCTGGACTTTCTGCAGCGACCAACGACATCACAGAAGGATCCTGATCGCTGCTGCCTGTCAAACTGAATGATATCGCTAGCCAGGACGCTGCAACGTCACGGATCGCTAGCGATATCGTTCAGTGTGAAGGTACCTTTAATCCCCAGATATGGACTATGGCATGGAACAGAAAATTATTGTGTTTTTATTTTTGATTTATTACAGGAGACGATGAATTCAATGGAACGGTTGTTAGGCGGGAATAACTGTTTGTTATTTTTAAATACAAATGGAAAAGTGTGTTTTGTTTTTATTTCAAATAAAAGAATGTATACTAGCTGTCTTTATTTACAATATAACTATAGGATTAGTAATGGAGAGGTGTCTTTATAGACACTAAGCTGTGGGCTTGATGTCACTAGAAAATACAAAGGTGACAGGAACCCTACAAATATGAACCCCACTTCTCACCGCTACGGAGCAAGTAGGAAGAGCCAGGCAATGCACCAGAATTTGTACATCTTAATAGATGTGCCTTTTCTGGGTGGCTGTGGGCTGCTATTTTTAGGATGAGGGAGGGGGCTCAATATCCACGGCCCCTTACCAGCCTGAGAATACTAGCCCCTAGTTGTCTGCTTTAGATTGGCTGGTTGTAAAAAATGGGGGGACTGCACGCTGTTTTTTTTTTAATTATTTATTTTAAGAATTAACAAAACAGCATGGGGCCCCTCTATTTTTGATAACCAGCCTTGCTAGTGCGGACAGCTGAGGGTTGCAGCTGTGAGATTTGCCTGGCTGGTTATCAAAAATACAGGGGAATCCACGCCGTTTTGAAAAATTTTTTACAGCGCAGGTGGCGGCTGATGGGAGTAATAGTCCCATCAGCCGCTACCTGCTGTTGCTGTTATCAGTTGAATATAACTCATCATTCTGCCCTGCTCGCCAGAAAGCCGTCTTCAGCACCAGGGGCCAGGAAACAGCACTAACTGTACCGCTGATTCTCAGACGCCGGTACGTATCACACGGATGACATCCCTGTGTACGTGTGCAGGATGATTTGTGGCCCATGCTGCTGTTAAAAAAGTGGACATGTCAGCTTGATTGGGTCTGTGTGTAGGTGTCTCCAGTACGTGTGAAACCTGTGACCACATGTATCGGACACAGAAGTCTGAAAGAGGCCTTACATGTATTTAGGATGTTTTTTTTTACATTTCTTTATTTTTAAATGGGGAAAAGTGGGGTGATTTAAACCTGCAGTTGTTTGATTGCTTGTACTATATACTTGAATACTCCAGTATAACTGTATATAGTTAAAATTAGTACATCTCTTACGACGCCCAACATGGGTGTTTGAACGAAAGCCTGGGCTTAAATGCTACGATCAGTTATTGATAGGAAATGTATGGCTGTGTGGAGCAGGCTCAGCTCTGGAGCCAGTTCCAAACATCCTGACAAGCACCATGACATATCTGTTTGTCATGGAGCATAAAAGGTCTTATATAAATTTACCATATTTATGTTCTACATGTACACTGTAAAATGGTTCTTGCTTCACAGATCAAAAACGTACCTGATTTTTGATGACCTTTCTAATTCTTAATCACCTAAAATAAGACAGAGCAGAGGATATATATTTACCGTAACTTACTTAAGAGTTATAAAGCACAGTCAATGTTTACCTGGAACAAAAAACATTGTTCATAGCATTTTTTGAATATTTCTTAAATCATGACAACACTAGGTTATTATGGCACTGTCAGAGAGTGTACAGAGCAGATTGTAAAGACTGGCAGGTGAATACAGCAGCTAGTTTTTACGAGAACTATCATCTCTATATGAAACCGTTAAATATGACCTTTTCACCAAATTTTTCATGTTGTACTGGACACAATGTAATACTGACAGCAGAGCACTTTAAAACTGAAACAACCGAAATTATGTCTTATATTCTAGGTTCTTCAGAGTAGCCACCTTTTGCTTTCATTACTGCTTTGCAAACTCTTGGCATTCTCTTGATGAGCTTCAAGAGGTAGTCACTGTGAATGGTCTTCCAACAATCTTGAAGGAGTCGCCAGAGATGCTTAGCACTTGTTGGCCCTTTTGCCTTCACTCTGCTGTCCAGCTCACCCCAAACCAACTCGATTGGGTTCAGGTCTGGTGACTTTGGAGGCCAGGTCATCTGGTGTAGCACCCCATCACTCTCCTTCTTGGTCAAATAGCCCTTACACAGCCTGGAGGTGTGTTTGGGGTCATTGTCCTGTTGAAAAATAAATGATGGTCCAACTAAACGCAAACCGGATGGAATAGCATGCCGCTGCAAGATGCTGTGGTAGCCATGCTGGTTCAGAATGCCTTCAATTTTGAATTAATCCCCAACAGTGTCACCAGCAAAGCACCCCCACACCATCACACCTCCTCCTCCATGCTTCACGGAGGGAACCAGGCATGTAGAGTTCATCCATTCACCTTTTATGAATCTCACAAAGACACTGTGGTTGGAACCAAAGTTCTCAAATTTGGACTCATCAGACCAAAGCACAGATTTCCACTGGTCTAATGTCCATTCCTTGTGTTCTTTAGCCCACACAAGTCTCTTCTGCTTGTTGCCTGTCCTTAGCAGTGGTTTCCTAGCAGCTGTTTTACCATGAAGGCCTGCTGCACAAAGTCTCCGCTTAACAGTTGTTGTAGAGATGTGTCTGCTGCTAGAACTCTGTGTGGCATTGACCTGGTCTCTAATCTGAGCTGCTGTTAACCTGCGATTTCTGAGGCTGGTGGCTCGAATAAACTTATCCTCAGAAGCAGAGGTGACTCTTGGTCTTCCTTTTTCTGGGGCAGTCCTCATGTGAGCCAGTTTCTTTGTAGCGCTTGATGGTTTTTGCAACTGCACTTGGGGACACTTTCAAAGTTTTTCCAATTTTTCGGACTGACTGACCTTCATTTCTTAAAGTAATGATGGCCACTCGTTTTTCTTTACTTAGCTACTTTTTTCTTGCCATAATACAAATTCTAACAGTCTATTCAGTAGGACTATCAGTTTGTATCCACCAGACTTCTGCACAACACAACTGATGGTCCCAACCCCATTTATAAGGCAAGAAATCCCACTTATTAAACCTGACAGGGCACACCTGTGAAGCGAAAACCATTCCCGGTGACTACCTCTTGAAGCTCATCAAGAGAATGCCAAGAGTGTGCAATACATAGTGGATGCTTTCCTGAAACGGAAAGTACTTGCAAGCAGCATAATACAAAGAATAGCAGGTTTACCCAGAATCCTTTGCAGTAGGCGGAGCTATGCAAATCATCTCTTTCCACCCCTGTCTAATCCACAGCGCTTGGAATCGCCAAGCGTGCAATGCTGCGGATTAGTTTCTAAATTTACACAGCCAACCAATTCTTACCTGTGGACACGTGTTTCGGGCTTTAGGCCCTCATCAGCACAGGGCTGGAATTGGTTGGCTGTATGGAGTGGGGCTCGTGAGCAAGCGATACATACATGCTAGCCACCTTAGGGAGAGACCCAAGTTGGGCTAAATGTAGCGGGACGAAAGAGACCGAAAAGCCCTCTACTTAAAAGGAAATACATAGAGTGTGCAAAGCAGTCATCAAAGCAAAAGGTGGCTACTTTGAAGAACCTAGAATATAAGACATATTTTCAGTTGTTTCACACTTTTTTGTTAAGTATATCATTCCACATGTGTTAATTCATAGTTTTGATGCCTTCAGTGTGAATGTACAATTTTCATAGTCCTGAAAATACAGAAAAATCTTTAAATGAGAAGGTGTGTCCAAACTTTTGGTCTGTACTGTATATATATATATATATATATATATATATATATATATATATATATATATATATCAAAATGGGTGTTATAAGACAGTTTTCACTGGGGGAGTGTATTCCTTCTCCCTGTATGATGTTGACCAATTATAAGCAGGAATCAACCCTCAAAAGGAAACAAGACTTTGCTCCCACAATAGCTTAGAGGAAATGTATCAGGGTGAAAGGTGTAGTTTAAGACAGCGATGATCTCCTGGTCTAACCTCCTGCAGGAGTCAAAGTGTGTGTGTGTCTCTTCATTACAGAGTGTGTCAATATCACACATGTGTTTGCTGTGCTCAAGCAACTTCAATTGCTGCCTGTTGTGGAGTACTGCTGTACGAGATATAACGACACCCTGCTCTGATTTCACTGCAGACCAAGTACAAGTTGAGCATAACAGACAAAAGTGTGATACTGACATCTCTGGACAACCAACATTAGGGAGGAGTAGTACAGCAGAAGTGACTGTGCCAGATGTAACACAGCTAAAATTAGCTGTGCTACCCCCCACAGGGAATTTTATATGAAGTCATGTGTGCTTTCTAATCAAGCAGGAAGTTAGACCTGGAGATCAGGCTGTCATTCATCTCACACACATAAAAACTTGCTCTAAGCTATTGTAGTGGCATGTTTTTCTTTCCTTTGAGTGTTTCTGCCTGATCATGGTTGGTTCATCAGCATCATACACCAAGAAGTACATGCCCGCAATGAAAATTGTCTGCCAACACAAGCTTGGACTATAAATAAAAAAAAGTTAACTCATTTGATATCCCAACATCTCTGGAACACAGATTAACCCCTTTCTGCCATCAGACAGAATAGTACGTCCAATGGCAGAACCCTTGCTTTGATGCGAGCTCCGGTGGTGAGCCCGCATCAAAGCCGGGACATGTCAGGTGTTTTGAACAGTTGACATGTGCCCGCAATAGGCGCAGGCGGAATTGTGATCTGCCCACGCCTATAAACTAGTTAAATGTTGCTGTCAAACTCCGACAGCGGCAATTAACAAGTGCTTCCGGCCATCCAGCCGGAAATGCGCGCATCGGTGACCCCCGTCACATCATCGGGGGTCAACAGTGTGTCGGCATAACCACCAGAGGTCTCCTGCAGACCTCATATGGGTGTTGATGCTGGATTTCTATGAGCACCATCCTGTGGTCGGTGCTCATAGCAATGCTGTCATTCTACTACTGTCATGATCTGTCCTTTTTTCCCTGTCCTGTATTTTGTATAATATGTCATGATGTGGTGTGACTTCTCTTTGGTTGTATTTACTGTACACTTTGCAATGTCATGTGATGTATGTAACTTAAAGAAGTTGTCCACTACTATAAAGTTTTTTTTTTGTTTTTGTTTTTTTTTCATAATCTTGCTATTATGTGCCACTGAAAACATATACTGTGTTTATTTTAGCAATATTACCTTTTATCATGCTGTAGCAGCACATCTTCAGTGCTGGATTCAGCTCTCATGGGGTTAATCGACAACTTCCTTTCTCCTGAGTTACTGTGCTCTAATACTACAAGTTCCATGATGCTTTGCACTGGCCACTAAGCCCGAACCTACCACACCCACTCCAAAAACACACCCAAACCCCTCCCTCCTCTCTTCAAAAGATTTGTGATGTCATTTCTGTCCAACTCCTCTTTTACATTTGTCCAACCCACACTCCATTACACACAGATAGATATTAGATAGATAGATATTAGATAGATAGATATTAGATAGATAGATAGATATTAGATAGATATTAGATAGATAGATATTAGATAGATTTAGATATTAGATAGATATTAGACAGATAGATATTAGATAGACAGATAGATAGAATTAGATAGATATGGGATAGATAGATAAATACAGATATATCTATATATCTATGTCTATTTCCATAGATATGTCCATATCCATGTTTCTAAACCCCTTCACCCCCTGGAGCTTTTTCCGTTTATCGCTCCCCTTCTTTCCATAGCCATAATTTTTCCGTCAATATGGCCATGTGAGGGCTTATCTTTTGCGGGACAAGTTCTACTTTTGAACGACACCATTGGTTTTACCATGTCGTATAACAGAAAATGTGAAAAAAATTTAAAGTGCGATGAAATTGCAAAAAAGTGCAATCCCACACTTGTTTTTGCTTGCCTTTTTGCTAGGTTCACTAAATGCTAAGGCTGTGTGCACACGTTGCGGATTTGATTGCAGATCCGCAGCGTTTTTTGCCGTACGGAATTGCATTAAATCCACAACCAATGTAAGTCTATGGGAGCCACAGACTTGTGCACATTCTGCAGAAAAGGCCGCACCGAAACGCAGCTTTTTTTTTTCTCCACAGCACGTCACTTCTTTTGTGCCGAACTGCAGCGTTTCTGCACCCTTAGGCCGGGATCACACTACAGTGAGATACGGCCGAGTCTCGCAGGTTAAAACCAAACTCTGGCACCGGCACTCGAGCGGAGCGTGCGGCCGCATAGCAATACATGGAGCTGCACGCTCCGCTCCGGAGTACCGGTGCCAGAGCTTGTATTTAACCTGCGAGACTCGGCCGTATCTCGCTGTAGTGTGACTCCGGCCTTAGACTTTCATTGAGATGTAAAAAATATCTGCAGTTTTGCTGCAGATGTGGGTCCGAGAAACGCTGCAGTTCAGGAGGAGGGAAGTGTGTGGGCGGTGACCAGGGCCGGACAGGCCATCGGGCACTTCTGGCAAATGCCAGAAGGGCCGGTGCCAGTAGTGGGCCGCTGCACTCTTTACCCCCTCCTCCCGCCAGTGCCGCCACCGCATTCAACTATACCGGCGTCTATGACGTTGCCTCCGTCGTGCAACGGATCCGTCGTGTTTTGGCGGACCGTCGGCACAAAAAAACATTCAAGTGAAAGTTTTTTTGGCCGTCGCGCCCGCCATTTTCTACTGCGTATGCGCGGCAGAAACTCTGCCCCCTCCTCCCCGCACTTCAGAATGGGCAGCGGATGCGTTGAAAAACTGCATCCGCTGCCCACGTCATGCACAAATTTCACAACGTGCGTCGGTACGTCGGCCCGACGCATAGCGACGGACCCGTAACGACGCAAGAGTGAAAGAGGCCTTAATGAGTGTTGAAAAAAAAAAAAGCGGAAAAAAACGGCGTGGGCCCCGCGCAATTTTCTGCGCCAGAGGGGGAAAGCCGACGGCCTGGGCCAATATCTGTAGCTAGCTATGAATACCAGCCCACAGCTGTCTGCGTAGCCTTTACTGGCTATTAAAATAGGGGGACCCCCCCAAAAAAAGACGTGGGGTCCCCCTATATTTTATAGACAGAAAGGCTACGCAGACAGCTACGGGCTGATATTCATAGCCTAGAGAGGGGCCATGGATATTGCCCCCCCCCTCCCCGGCTACAAATACCAGTCCGCAGCCGCCCCAGAAATGGCGCATCTTAGCACTTAGCCCCTCTCTTCCCACTCACGTGTAGCGGTGGGATATGGGGTAATAAGGGGTTAATGTCACCTTGCTATTGTAAGGTGACATTAAGCCGGGTTAATAACAGAGAGGCGTCAATAAGACGCCTATCCATTATTAATCCAATAGTAAGAAAGGGTTAATAAAACACGCACACATTCGGAAAAAAGTATTTTAATATTCTTCATTTAACCATACTTACCATACTTCAGCGCCTGCAAAAAACGTAAAAAAATAAACCGTATACTACCTGTCCGCCGTAGTCCAATTAATAACGAGTGTCCCACGACGATCTCCCCTATAGAACAGTGACATCGGGTGATGTCACTGCTCTATAGGACCCTCAATGACACACTGACAGGAGAAAATGGCTCCTGCAGTGCAACACGGAGGTTACTCTAGTTCACTGGTCTCACTTTATGGCATTTGCTGCGTGGGAAAATGTCTCAACCAGCATTGCCATAAGTGAGACTAGAGACTATTTTCTCACAGGGGCGTAGGAATACCTTGTGAGGAATACATGATGGAAGGATACCTTCCATCATTGTGTTCCTGGGACCCCTGGAGAGTGGTCGCATCAGCTGATGCTCCTGCTCTCCACTGGGAGATCGTCGTGGGACACTCTGTTGTGAATTCAGCTTTTGGGCTCCCTCCGGTGGTTGTAGAGGGTAATGCAGTTGTGCCTGGACTGCAGGAGTGGACAGGTGTATCTACTGATTGCAAAACTGACTGGGGTATATAGCTTTGCAGGATCCTTTAGTCAGTGCCAGTTGTCCATTGTTCTGGAAGGATTCACTTCCCTGCTGGTCTCTCCAGTTTGCTGTGCTTTTCTACAAAGTTAAGTCCTGGCTTTGTTTTTGCTGTCCACCTGCAGTGGACCTTATAGTTCTGTGCTTTTTCATGTTTTTGTCTTGTCCAGCTTGGTCTGTGAAGGATTTTTTGCAGCCTAGCTATTTCTCTGGAGATGCAGATATACCCCCCATGTCTTTAGTCAGATGTGGTGATCCGTATTTTCTACGGTGGATATTTTCTAGTGTTTTTATACTGACCGCATAGTACTCTGTTCTTTCCTTTCTTTTTAGCTAGTATGGCCTCCTATGCTAAAATCTGATTTCATATCTGCGTATGTTATTTCCCTCTCCTCACAGTCAATATTTGTGGGGGGCTATCTATCCTTTGGGGATTTTCTCTGAGGTAAGATAGGTTTCCTGTTTCCGTCTTTAGGGGTAGTTAGATCTTAGGCTGTGATGAGGGGTCTATGGAGTGTTACGTACCCCCCACGGCTACTTTTAGTTGTGCTGCTAGGTTCATGGTTTGCGGTCAGTACAGGGACCACCTTCTCCAGAGTCCGTCTCATGCTGCTCCTAGGCCACCAGATCATAACAGTACAACTGGCCTACAATGAGTTAATTGCATCTCAGAAGAAGGGCGGGAAGCTTTTGAGCCATTTTTTTTTCCTTAGCCTGTTTGGTATTTTCCTCCCTCTTTACCTCTGGGTGGCTACGGAGTCTAGTATTAACATGAATGTTCAGGAGTTAGTTTCTCGGGTGGATCAGCTTGCTGCTAGGGTACAGAGTATTTCAGATTTCATTGTTCAAACTCCTGCTTTAGAACCTAAGATTCCCACTCCTGATTTATTCTTTGGTGACAGATCCAAATTTTTGAGTTTCAAAAATAACTGTAAACTGTTTTTTGCATTAAGACCCCGGTCTTCTGGTGATCCTATTCAGCAGGTTAAAATCATCATATCTCTGCTGCGTGGTGACCCACAGGATGGGGCATTTTCCCTGGAATCTGGCAATCCTGCTTTGCTTAATGTTGATTCGTTCTTTCAGGCATTGGGGTTATTGTATGATGAGCCTAATTCTGTGGATCAGGCTGAGAAAATCTTGTTAGCCCTGTGTCAAGGTCAAGAAGCAGCAGAATTGTATTGCCAGAAATTTAGAAAATGGTCTGTACTGACTAAATGGAATGAGAATGCCTTGGCGGCAATTTTCAGAAAGGGTCTTTCTGAATCCGTTAAAGATGTTATGGTGGGGTTCCCCACGCCTGCAGGTCTGAGTGATTCTATGTCTCTGGCCATTCAGATTGATCGGCGCTTGCGCGAGCGCAGAGTTATGCACACTGTGGCGTTGCCCTCTGAGCGGAGCCCTGAGCCTATGCAGTGTGATAGGATTTTGTCTAGAGCTGAACGTCAAACATTCAGGCGTCAGAATAGGTTGTGTTTTTACTGCGGCGATTCTGCTCATGTTATTTCTGATTGCCCTAAGCGTACAAAGAGAATCGCTAGTTCTGTTGCCATCAGTACTATACAACCTAAATTTCTGTTATCCGTGACCTTGATCTGCTCATTATCATCATTTTCTGTCATGGCATTTGTGGATTCAGGCGCCGCTCTGAACTTAATGGACTTAGAATTTGCCAGACGTTGTGGTTTTCCCTTGCAGCCTTTGCAGAACCCTATTCCTTTGAGGGGCATTGATGCTACACCGTTGGCTAAAAATAAACCTCAGTTTTGGACACAGCTGACCATGCGCATGGCGCCAGCCCATCAGGAAGATTGTCGTTTTCTGGTGTTGCATAATTTGCATGATGATATTGTGCTGGGTTTTCCATGGTTGCAGCTACATAATCCGGTGTTAGATTGGAAATCCATGTCTGTGACTAGTTGGGGTTGTCAGGGGGTTCATGATCAGGTTCCTTTGATGTCAATTTCCTCTTCCCCCTCTTCTGAAGTTCCTGAGTTTTTGTCTGACTTCCAGGATGTATTCGATGAGCCCAAATCCAGTTCCCTTCCACCGCATAGGGACTGTGATTGTGCTATTGACTTGATTCCAGGTTGTAAGTTCCCTAAGGGCCGACTTTTCAACCTGTCTGTGCCTGAACATACCGCCATGCGGAGCTATATTAAGGAGTCTTTGGAGAAAGGGCATATTCGGCCATCTTCTTCACCGTTGGGAGCGGGGTTCTTTTTTGTTGCCAAGAAGGATGGCTCCTTGAGACCCTGTATTGATTATCGCCTCTTGAATAAGATCACGGTTAAATTTCAATACCCCTTGCCTTTGCTTACTGATTTGTTTGCTAGGATTAAGGGGTCTAGCTGGTTTACAAAGATTGACCTTCGAGGGGCATATAATCTTATTCGTATCAAGCAGGGTGACAAATGGAAAACTGCATTTAATACGCCCGAAGGCCATTTTGAATACCTTGTGATGGCATTCGGACTCTCTAATGCCCCATCTGTGTTCCAATCCTTCATGCATGACATCTTTCGGAGTTATCTTGATAAATTCATGGTTGTATATTTGGATGATATTTTGATTTTTTCCAATGATTGGGAGTCTCATGTGAAACAGGTCAGGATGGTATTTCAGATCCTCCGTAATAATGCTTTATTTGTGAAGGGGTCAAAGTGCCTCTTTGGAGAGCAGAAGGTTTCTTTTTTGGGCTTCATTTTTTCTCCCTCATCTATAGAAATGGATCCGGTTAAGGTTCAGGCCATTCATGATTGGATTCAGCCCACATCTGTGAAGAGCCTTCAGAAATTCTTGGGCTTTGCTAATTTTTATCGTCGTTTCATTGCCAACTTCACCAGTGTGGTTAAACCTCTAACCGATTTGACCAAGAAAGGCGCTGATGTGACGAATTGGTCCTCCGCGGCTGTTTCTGCCTTTCAGGAGCTTAAACGCCGATTTACTTCTGCCCCTGTGTTGCGTCAGCCAGATGTTTCTCTTCCATTTCAGGTTGAGGTTGACGCGTCCGAGATTGGGGCAGGGGCCGTTTTGTCTCAGAGGAATTCTGATGGTTCCTTGATGAAACAGTGTGCCTTCTTTTCTCGGAAGTTTTCGCCTGCGGAACGCAATTATGATGTCGGCAATCGGGAGTTGTTGGCTATGAAGTGGGCATTTGAGGAGTGGCGACATTGGCTTGAGGGGGCCAAGCACCGTATTGTGGTCCTGACCGATCATAAGAATCCGATTTACCTCGAGTCTGCCAAACGGCTGAATCCTAGACAGGCTCGATGGTCCCTGTTTTTCTCCCGTTTTGATTTTGTGGTCTCGTACATTCCTGGTACTAAGAATGTTAAGGCGGATGCCCTCTCTAGGACTTTTTTTCCTGATTCCCCTGGGGTTCTTGAGCCGGTCGGCATTTTGAAGGAAGGGGTGATTCTTTCTGCCATCTCCCGATTTGCGACGGGTTCTTCAGGAATTTCAGGCTGATAAGCCTGACCTCTGTCCTGTGGGGAAACTGTTTGTTCCTCATAGATGGACTAGTAAAGTGATTTCTGAGGTTCATTGTTCTGTGTTGGCTGGCCATCCTGGGATTTTTGGTACCAGAGATTTGGTTAGTAGGTCCCTTTTGGTGGCCGTCTTTGTCACGGGATGTGCGTTCTTTTGTGCAGTCCTGTGGAATTTGTGCGCGGGCTAAGCCTTGCTGTTCCCGCGCTAGTGGGTTGCTTTTGCCATTGCCGGTCCCTGAGAGACCTTGGACGCATATTTCTATGGATTTTATTTCCGATCTTCCTGTTTCCCAAAGAATGTCGGTTATCTGGGTTGTCTGTGACCGATTTTCTAAGATGGTTCATTTGGTGCCTTTGCCTAAATTGCCTTCTTCTTCTGATTTGGTTCCGTTGTTTTTTCAGCATGTGGTGCATTTGCATGGTATTCCGGAGAATATTGTGTCCGACAGAGGTTCACAGTTTGTTTCCAGGTTTTGGCGGGCCTTTTGTGTCAAGCTGGGCATTAATTTGTCTTTTTCCTCTGCATTTCATCCTCAGACAAATGGCCAGACTGAGCGAACTAATCAGACCTTGGAGACCTATTTGAGATGTTTTGTGTCTGCTGATCAGGATGATTGGGTGGCTTTTTTTTGCCATTGGCCGAGTTTGCCCTTAATAATCGGGCTAGTTCGGCTACTTTGGTTTCGCCTTTTTTTTGTAATTTTGGTTTTCATCCTCGTTTTTCTTCTGGGCAGGTTGAGCCTTCTGACCTTCCTGGTGTGGATTCTGTGGTCGACAGGTTGCAGCAGATTTGGGCTTATGTGGTGGACAATTTGGTGCTGTCTCAGGAGTAGGCTCAGCATTTTGCTAACCGTCGTCGGTGTGTTGGTTCCCGGCTTCGGGTTGGTGATCTGGTTTGGTTATCTTCCCGTCATGTTCCTATGAAGGTTTCTTCCCCTAAGTTTAAGCCTGGATTTATTGGTCCTTATAGGATTTCAGAGATTATTAATCCGGTGTCCTTTCGCCTGGCGCTTCCGGCCTCTTTTGCTATCCATAATGTCTTCCATAGATCTTTGTTGCGGAAATATGTGGAGCCCGTTGTTCCCTCTGTTGATCCTCCGGCCCCTGTATTGGTCGATGGGGAGTTGGAATATGTTGTTGAGAAGATTTTGGATTCCCGTTTTTCGAGGCGGAAGCTTCAGTACCTTGTCAAGTGGAAGGGTTTTGGCCAGGAGGATAATTCTTGGGTTTCTGCCTCTGATGTCCATGCCGTTGATTTGGTTCGTGCCTTTCATCGGGCTCATCCTGATCGGCCTGGGGGCTCTGGTGAGGGTTCGGTGACCCCTCCTCAAGGGGGGGGGGGGGGAATACTGTTGTGAATTCAGCTTTTGGGCTCCCTCCGGTGGTTGTAGAGGGTAATGCAGCTGTGCCTGGACTGCAGGAGTGGACAGGTGTATCTACTGATTGCATAACTGACTGGGGTATATAGCTTTGCAGGATCCTTTAGTCAGTGCCAGTTGTCCATTGTTCTGGAAGGATTCACTTCCCTGCTGGTCTCTCCAGTTTGCTGTGCTTTTCTACAAAGATAAGTCCTGGCTTTGTTTTTGCTGTCCACCTGCAGTGGACCTTATAGTTCTGTGCTTTTTCATGTTTTTGTCTTGTCCAGCTTAGTCTGTGAAGGATTTTTTGCAGCCTAGCTATTTCTCTGGAGATGCAGATATAACCCCCATGTCTTTAGTCAGATGTGGTGATCCGTATTTTCTGCGGTGGATATTTTCTAGTGTTTTTATATTGACTGCATAGTACTCTGTTCTTTCCTTTCTTTTTAGCTAGTATGGCCTCCTATGCTAAAATCTGATTTCATATCTGCGTATGTTATTTCCCTCTCCTCACAGTCAATATTTGTGGGGGGCTATCTATCCTTTGGGGATTTTCTCTGAGGCAAGATAGGTTTCCTGTTTTTGTCTTTAGGGGTAGTTAAATCTTAGGCTGTGCCGAGTGGTCTAGGGAGTGTTAGGTACCCCCCACGGCTACTTCGAGATGCGCTGCTAAGTTCAGGGTTTGCGGTCAGTACAGGGACCACCTTCTCCAGAGTCCGTCTCATGCTGCTCCTAGGCCACCAGATCATAACAACACTCGTTTTAATTGGATTTCTGCGGATCAGGGAGTATATTGTTTATTATTTTAATATTTTTTACAGGTGGCAATGGCTTCGGGGAACAAAGTGACAAGTGATGGTGAGTATGTACTCTGTTATATGTACTGTATGTCTATGTATGTTGTATGTATGTACTGTGCATGGTGCATGTCGTCGCATGGTGCATGTCGTCGCATGGTGTCGCATGTTGCATGTCGGCGCATGGGGCATGTCACATGGTGGCGCATGTCGTCGCATGGTGCATGTAGCATGTCGTCACATGGTGCATGTCGTCGCATGGTGCATGTCGGCGCATGGTGCATGTCGTCGCATGGTGCATGTCATTGCATGGTGCCTGCAGCATGTCGTCGCATGGTGCATGTCATTGCATGGTGCATGTAGCATGTCGTCGCATGGTGCATGTCATTGCATGGTGCATGTAGCATGTCATTGCATGGTGCATGTAATCGCATGGTGCATGTCGGCGCATGGTTCATGTCGGCGCATGGTTCATGTCATCGCATGGTGCATGTAGCATGTCGTCGCATGGTGCATGTCGCCGCATGGTGCATGTCAGCGCATGGCACATGTCGTTGCATGGCGCATGTTGTTGCATGGCGCATGTCGTCGCATGGTGCATGTTGTCGCATGGTGCATGTAGCATGTAATCGCATGGCGCATGTCACATGTCGGCGCCTTGGCGTCACATGGTGCATGTCGTCGCATGGTGCATGTCGCATGTGTTGAATGTTGTCACATGTTACGTCACATGGTGTGTGTTGTATGTATGTACTGTTTTTTTTTTATTTTTTACATTCAACACATTAGCCGGATGATGGGACTACTACTGTCCCATCATTGGCTAATGTGTTACTCGCTGTCACTGTAGCAGGCAGAGCCCGATGGGACTTGTAGTCCCATCGGACGATGTCTGCACACAGACGCCGCCGCACACTCCAGCACCATCGGCACAGACCCCCTCCGTTACACCGGCCGCCGCCACAGCACCGGCCGCCGCCGCCACCGGCGATGACACACCGGCCACCGCTGCACCGGCCGCCGCCTACGGCAGCAGATCCTAGCACAGCCCCGACCGCCCCCAGCACACACAGCCCCGCCCGCCCCCAGCACACACAGCCCCGCAGGCAGCACGCCCACAGCCCAGTCACTCTTGAGTGACTGCTGACTGTGGGGGCTGGTCACGCCTGTTGCCGACGTCACGTCAATTTCCAGAGTCTGGAAATTGACGTGACGTTAGCGGAAATTAGCGGTGGCTGCAGCCTGGGGGTCACGTGACCCGGACTCAGCCGCTGCCATAGCGCCGCTCACAGGCGAAAACGGCAACAGAAGGTATTTACACAATTCATTAGGGGCCCAGGGGGGATACATTGGGGGGGTTACATGAAAGTAGTGGACAACCCCTTTAACCTGTCGCCTTCCCCCAATACTTGCAGCCCTGAGCTATAATGTAATTAAGCTTTGTCAACACCACTAGTGAAGGAATAGCCATTCTTCCTCACAGCAGGTGGCTAGTCAAATGCACATACTGGATAGACTAAAGGTACCTTCACACTCAGCGACGCTGCAGCGATACAGACAACGATGTTGATCGCTGCAGCGTCGCTGTTTGGTCGCTGGAGAGCTGTCACACCGGCAGCTCTCCAGCGACCAACGATGCCGAGGTCCCCTGGTAACCAGGGTAAACATCGGGTTACTAAGCGCAGGGCCGCGCTTAGTAACCCGATGTTTACCCTGGTTACTAGCGTAAACGTAAAAAAAAAAAAAACACTACATACTTACCTTCTGCTGTCTGTCCCTGGCGCTCTGCTTTCCTGCACTGACTGTGAGCACAGCGGCCGGAAAGCAGAGCGGTGACGTCACAGCTGTGCTTTCCGGCTGGCCGGCGCTCACAGCCAGTGCAGAGAAGCACAGCGCTGGGGACAGACAGCAGAAGGTAAGTATGTAGTGTTTGTTTTTTTTACGTTTACGCTGGTAACCAGGGTAAACATCGGGTTACTAAGCGTGGCCCTGCGCTTAGTAACCCGATGTTTACCCTGGTTACCAGTGAAGACATCGCTGAATCGGCGTCACACACGCCGATTCAGCGATGTCTGCAGGAAGTCCAGCGACGAAATAAAGTTCTGGACTTTCTGCAGCGACCAACGACATCACAGCAGGATCCTGATCGCTGCTGCGTGTCAAACTGAACGATATCGCTAGCCAGGACGCTGCAACGTCACGGATCGCTAGCGATATCGTTCAGTGTGAAGGTACCTTAAGGGTACAGTCACACTAAAACGACGCTGCAGCGTCGCTGTTTGGTCGCTGGAGAGCTGTCACACAGACAGCTCTCCAGCAACCAACGATCCCGAAGTCCCCTGGTAACCAGGGTAAACATCGGGTTACTAAGCGCAGGGCCACGCTTAGTAACCCGATGTTTACCCTGGTTACCAGCGTAAACGTAAAAAAAAAAAAAAAAAACACTACATACTTACATTCCGGTGTCTGTCCTCTTCGGCGCTCTGCTTCTCTGCACTGACAGTGAGCGCCGGACAGCCGGAAAGCAGAGCGGTGACGTCACCACTGTACTTTACGGCTGGCCGGCGTTCACCAGTCAGTGCGGGAAGCTGAAGGCGAGGGACATGACCAGACACCGGGAATGTAAGTATGTAGTGTTTGTTTTTTTACATTTACACTGGTAACCAGGGTAAACATCGGGTTACTAAGCGCGGCCCTGCGCTTAGTAACCTGATATTTACCCTGGTTACCAGTGAAGACATCGCTGAATCGGCGTCACACACGCCGATTCAGCGATGTCAGCGGGAGATCCAGCGAAGAAATAAAGTTTCAAACGATCTGCTACGACGTACGATTCTCAGCGGGGTCCCTGATCGCAGTAGCGTGTCAGACACAGCGAGATCGTAATTATATTGCTGGAAAGTCACGGATCGTGCCGTCCTGGCGACCAAAGTGCCACTGTGTGACGGTACCCTAAGCGGAGCCGACCAGTCTAGAATCTTCTGGTGGACCCAACCATTGAATAGAAGGTGTGACCCCCTACCCCCTTCATGGGCTTATCCCAGGGGCTCAGACCATCCATTCTTATTTTGAGATCAGATGTGAGGTGACCTTTGAAGGCAAAGGAGTGGGGATTCTTAGCCGAGGCAAGACCCCACGTCCATCTCTGACTGCGGAAGCGAACGGGGCGAGACTTGAGCGGAGGACATATCTCGTCGTTCGTGGGATTGTTTTGGGATCCCTTGGACTCGTGTGGACTATTGCTTTGTTAGCTGGCACAAGGATTATCGGGAGGTGCCCCCGAATCTGTTCCGTTGGACTAATTGTGGATTCTGTAGATCTACCTGCATGTGTTGTTCCAACGTTCTTGATAATAAATCTGTTGAATCATCCCTCGGCCTGTTGTCCCTTTTTGCTCTGCCGTACACCCCGTCACAAACTGGTGGCAAGCAGCGGGATCAGAGCAGAAGGAATGGAGGACAACGGCCCATCAACATCGGGAACCAGCACCGCAGAGTACAAGAACTGGACTGCGGTGAACCTACAAAGGCCCGTGAACTGGGAGTCAGCTACAAGGGACTCTCCAAGGAGCAGCTAATTGAGGTTTTGGAAGGAGTTCGCCTGCAAGATTACGCAGAGGAAGGATCCCCACAGCAAACGGAGGAAAGACGGCAGCCGGCGGTAAATACCCAAAAAAGTCAGTGGGTTATGTGGTACGGGGAGGAGTGGCATTGCTGGGAGAAGAGGCCACCGTAGATGATAAGAGGGAGGCCATTCACAGAGCTCAGGAGATGGCATTGCTGGAGAGGCAGATTGCTTTGGAAGCAGCTAGAAGCTTCAGACAGACTAACCTCAGCACCCACCATGAGGAAACTCCCCAGAGTGTCCCGCAAAGACTTCAAGCCATTTAACCCCTTTACCCCCAAGGGTGGTTTGCACGTTAATGACCAGGCCAATTTTTACAATTCTGACCACTGTCCCTTTATGAGGTTAGAACTCTGGAACGCTTCAACGGATCCCAGTGATTCTGACAATGTTTTCTCGTGACATATTGTACTTCATGATAGTGGTAAAATTTCTTTGATATTACCTGCGTTTATTTGTGAAAAAAACGGAAATTTGACGAAAATTTAGCAATTTTCCAAATTTGAATTTTTATACAATTAAATCACAGAGATATGTCACACAAAATACTTAATAAGTAACATTTCCCACATGTCTACTTTATATCAGCACAATTTTGGAACCAAAATTTGTTTTTGTTAGGGAGTTCTAAGGGTTAAAAGTTGACCAGCAATTTCCCATTTTTACAACACCACTTTTTTTTTTAGGGACCACATCTCATTTGAAGTCATTTTGAGGGGTCTATGTGATAGAAAATACCCAAGTGTGACACCATTCTAAAAACTGCACCCCTCAAGGTGGAGGAAATGGACCCCAAAAGTTGTTGTACAACCGATTGATATTGGTGGACTGTGTCATTTAAAGACAATATGATGTATAGTCCTGAGTGGGCATAATGGAAATCTGTTAACATATCTTATTCCTAGTCATGGTGATATATACCCTAGATGGGCAGTGGGCCCTATCGGTTTTTCTCTGATATACAGCCTATTTTATTCTCCCCCTATTTTTAGGGTATTGCCATGCAATTGTGTATATATTTATATTCTCTGCTAGTGTTTGTATATATTGATACATGTTTGTTAGATAAATTTATACTTTTTTACATATTTGCACCTTCCTTGTTCTCTATTGGGTTCATGCCTTTTCGCCGTCGTTGTAATGATCTACTGAATTACCCACTATCAGGAAATCATCTACATCTAAGAAAGGGACAATAAGAATATTCAACTCCCGCAGATGGGCCATGACCTCGGCAATTAATTTTGTGAATACAGGAGGGGCGGCCAATAAACCAAAGGAAGCGCCGTAAACTGAAAATGGCGGACTCCCTAACCCCCCCCCCACCCCCCCATGGACACGCCACCCTCAGGAATTGCTGGAAATCTGTATGGATAGGTACATGATAGTACGCTTCTCTCAAATCCATGACCGCCATGAAACAATTTTCAAACAACATCTTGTTATTGATGAACTGATTGATTCCATTTTAAAGGTTCGATTGGAAACTCATTTAGGGAACAGAGATTAATAATGGTTATAAATGATCTATCAGGTTTCTGAATGAGGAACAGAGGAGAGTGGAATCCTCTACCTCTCTCAGAATCCTGAACCTCCACCAGGACATTTTTAAGGCATAAATTTAAAACTTGTTTCTAATGCCATCTGTTCAAGAGGGGAAGAGCGCAAGGGAGTGAATTTAAAGCTATTCCGTGGAATAAAATTGCTCTCAAGCTTGAGTCCATTAGGTATTATGTTCCGCACCCAGTCACTATTTGTGCTCTCTAACCATGCTGGAAGGAATGCCGACAATCTACCCCCCACGGGAATTGCTAGTCATTTGTCGGGCTTCTTACGCTCTCTTGAAGAGCGACTGAACATAAAGCCTGTACCTCTCCTTCGGTTATCTTCCCATCTGAAACGGTCTCTAGTGGGTAATGATGTTCGTCTTCTTCCCTGACCAAACCTTCTTCTATTGAAGGGACGTCGGTAGGACTTAGACAATAAATTTGGGAACTTTTTTCTTATCCCCTGCCTTATCCAGCAACTCATCCAGGGTTGGACCAAATAGATATTCCCCTTTGCACAGGATAACACAGAGCTTTGACCTTGTTTGGATGTCCCCCGGCCAGCATTTAAGCCACAAGGCCCTGCGAGCCGTGTTGGAAAGTCCTGCTGCTGTGGCCGCCATTCTAACAGTCAATTGAGGCATCCGATAGGAAAGCTGCAGCTTCCTGAATCACTGGCAGGCCACCTAGAATTGTATCTCTAGCAGCCCCTTCTTTTAACTGGGACTCTAATTGGTCAAGCTAGACCATCATGGATCTGGCCGTACAAGTTGCTGCTACCGCTGGTATTAGGGAACCGGTAGCCATCTCCCAGGTTCCCTTAAGGAAGGTTTCTGCCTTCCTGTCTAGGGGATCTTTAAGGGTCCTCATGTCTTCAAAAGGTAGTGAGGCCCTTTTTGATGCTTTGGCTACCGCCGCATCTAACTTAGGGGCTTTGTCCCAGGTACTGACTGCCAAATCCTCTAAAGGGTATCTACACTTAAGAGCTGGTGGCAAAGAGCCCCTCTTCTCTGGCTTTTTTCCATTCCCGGCAAATTAGCTCCTGGATCTTTTCATTTAAAGGGAAAGACCTTCACTTCCTCTGTTCCAGCCCACGAAACATCACCTCCTGCATAGATAGCTGTGGTTTGGGTTCTGCTATGCCCATCATACCCCTGACCGTTTTTACAATTTTATCTACTCGGTCTAGGGGCAAGCAAAATGAGCAGAGTCTTCCTCCGATGAAGAAAATGAGAGAACTGAATCGGAGATCAAAGGGGCTTTGTATCTTGAGGTCTTTACTTGAGACAGGGACTTCAGGGATTCCCTTACTTCTGCCCTGACTATATCTTTCAGGCTTGCAGTAATATTAGGAGATTCTTCTGCTACCTGGGAGAGGATAGTAAAAGCAACATAGTCTATTTAGACGTAATGCCACTCCACCCCTTACCCTTCCTGAGACCTCACCGACTGCTGGATATAGGCGGTACATCATTTTTTCAGGCACGAATCTGCTAAGGGGACTCCACAGAGGGCGCATTCTTTGTGTTTAGCCTTACCCGTGCACTTCTTCCCCTAGATAAAAAATATAAGGGGGAACCGCGTCACTGAGTGAACATTCACGTAGATCACTTACCAGTGCCTGCAGCAAATAAGTACCGGAATATGAGGGGGGGTTTTCACAGTCAATGCTCCAGACCCTTGTCTGGAGATCTTACGATTGGACTGGTGACTCCGTCTGTCCCGCTATTTCTCCTTAGGCTTCCGCACATCTTCCAACATCTGAGGCTGCTGCTCATAATCACTCTCCATTGTGCACAGAAAATGAGGTCAGAAGCATGGGTCCTTCCCTGGAGCCTGCTTATATCTCCTCCTCCAGTCAGCAGATCAGCCTCGCCTTCCTCCAGTTTGTTCTCCGCCCCTACAGGTGCACCGACCGGCCTGAGGGACGTGTGCAAGTGTCCAGTGTCCTATTCCTCTGGGCGCCGCCATCTTGGTTTTACTGCGCATAAGCAGCAACTCCGGTGACCTGGAAGCGCACACTGGCTCCGCCTCCTATGTCACCGCGGCCAATTGACGCTTCCTCAATGCGTCCAGAGCAGCGCGAGACGCCCGGCCTGCCAGCGGCGCCCCGGACAGCGCCCACCATCATGTCCCCGCCTTGCACACATCACCTCCAGCACCAGTGCTCTGCTGGAGCAGAAGAACCCGGGGGAATACTTACCTGGCACTGGCTTCTATGGAGACGGACATCCTCCGGACTCCACTCCCTGCTGCAAACTACACTGCCGTGCAGCCCAGCCAGGACCACCATGGGGTCTCCAGGAACTCCGCACCGGCAGAGGTATGAGATCCTCCCGCTACCTGAGCTGGCCGGCCTGGGATCCATGAGACTATTCATCTGTAGGATCCCGTCCCATCAGGAACAGGAAACAAACTGATGCGTGGGAGAGGTGCCACCCTTTTGTATCTGTAGGTTATTATTATTATTATCGCGCCATTTATTCCATGGCGCTTTACATGTGAGGAGGAGTATACATAATAAAAACGAGTACAATAATCTTAAACAATACAAGTCACAACTGGTATAGGAGGAGAGAGGACCCTGTGCTTCATGGTGTGTTCAATCATTTACATGCACTTTACAACCTGCTTATTTTCCATCTCACAGGGTACAGTAGTTCAGTGCAGTTTGTGCTGTAAGGGTACGTGTCCACGTTCAGGATTGCCGGCGGTTTGGACGGAGCGTCAAAATCGCTCCGCCCCCTTCTGGGGACGCGATGATGTCGGATGTGTTTATTGCACATGCGGTATCATCGCACCCCACACATCGAGCCCTGTGGTATACCTTGCGGCGGCGCAGCATCGCCGCAAGGTAAACGGACATGCTGCGATCTAAAAAGATGCGCCGCATGTCCGGAATCACAGGGCCGCCGGATGCGTGTTACCACGCATAGTGGAGATGGGATTTCATTAAATCCCCTCCACTATGCTGTAACATCTGGATGCTGCATGTTTGACGCTGCGTGTTTGATGCTGTGTCTCTATGCAGCGTCAAACACGCAGCGTTTCCTGAACGTGGAAACATACCCTAAGGCTATGTGCACATGTTGCAGATTTTGATGAGGATCCACGGCGTTTTTGGACGCACGGAATTGCATCAAATTCACAGTGTAGTGCTCTACCAACGTAAGTCAATGGGAAATTCAGAATTGTTGCGCACATGCTGCAGAAAAATACGGGCAGATTTGCAGTGTTTTTTCCCCGCAGCATGTCAATTCTTTTTGTGGATCTGCAGCGTTTCTGCATCCATTGACTTCCACTGAGTCAGTCAAATCCGCAGCAAAACCGCAGATTTAAAGATCTGCCGTTTTGCTGCAGAGTTGAGTGCGAGAAACACTCAAGATCGGGAGGAGGAAGAGTGTGTGATCGGAGACTGTGTGTGCGGGTCTGTGTGTAGGCAGGCATCGTCCGATGGGACTACTAGTCTCTTCCGGCTAGGTCTGCTACAGTGACAGCTAGCCGATAATGGCACAGTAGTAGTCCCTGCATCCGGCTGTGTTGAATCATTTACAAAAAAAAAAAAAAAAAACACATACAGTACATACTCACCATACAGCTAATCCCAAATGCCCTCGATCACCTGCAAAAAAATACAAATAAATAATAAACCAGCAGTATACTCCCTGTTCCAACGTAATCCATTTAATAAAAAATTGTCACACGACGATCTCCCGTGTAGAGCTGTCACATCGGGAGTTGTGACCACGGCAGTCACTTAGCAGATGCTGACTGCATGCCACCTTCACTACTCTGTCCGAGCAGATGTCCAGTCTGGGAGGCTAGTATGAAAGGTTTCTATTTAATTATGGCCAGTGAAGCCAACAAGATAGAGCTGTCCAACAGTAGACAACCACTTTAAAAATTGGTGCTGGTGAGTAGTAAAGCTGAGTATTCAGCAACCCCAAATAACTACCAGGCAGCACCATATCTGTTTACAATCCATCAGCCAGGTAAGTGGCACTTATACAGAGCCTGCAGAGGACCACATTATCATGATAAATCATGATAAATCACTCCCAACAGCCACAATAAAACATACAGGGGTACTAACATATGAGACAGTTCAGGCATATCAAAAATATATGCCATAAATGCCTGATAGAAAGTAGTCCAGAAAATGGAATCTGTACTATGGGAATAATACCCTTACCCCAGTTAACACTTAGAAGAGGTAAGACCGTCTGTAAATGTGGCTATAAACATTGTAAACTTAAAGGGAACCTGTCACCCCAAAAATCAAGAAGAGCTGCGGCCACCGGTATCGGGGGCTTATCTACAGCATTCTGTAATACTGTAGATATGCCCCTGATGTATCCGGAAAGATGAGAAAAAAAAGGTTAGATTATACTCACCCAGGGGCGGTCCCGCTGCGGTCCGATGGGCGTCGCGATCCGGTGCCTCCTATCTTCATAGGATGACGTCCTGTTCTTGTCTGCCTGCCGTGGGGGGGGGGGGGGGGGGGGGGGGGGGGTTGGGGGAAGGGGGCTAATGCTGTAGATAAGCCCCTGATGACAGTGGCAGCAACTCATCTTCGATTTTTGGGGTGACAGGTTCCGTTTAAATGTCAAATTACAAGCATATGCATGGCCTCCTGCCCCTTCCCTTCTCCTACATACCCCGTAATCTCCCATGAATTCTATAGGTGGGAATATTACACTGACATTATACACTGCTTTATAATAAATAATAATAATCTTTATTTTTATATAGCGCTAACATATTCCGTAGCGCTTTACAGTTTGCACACATTATCATCACTGTCCCCAATGGGGCTCACAATCTAGACTCCCTAACAGTATGTCTTTGGAATGTGGGAGGAAACCGGAGAACCCAGAGGAAACCCACGCAAACACGGGGAGAACATACAAACTCTTTGCAGATGTTGTCCTGGGTGGGATTAGAACCCAGAACTCCAGTGCTGCAAGGCTGCAATGCTAACCACTGAGCCACCGTGCTGCCCATATATCAGCATGTCTACTCCCTCCAAGTATATTAAAACCACCACATACTCCATTAACCCCCTAATGCAAAATGATGTACTTGTACGTCAGTGTTGCTGTTCTCATGTGTGGAGTGGGCGCAGGAGTTGAGCTCCATCCAAACACGGTAGATGACAGTATCTGCTCTAACAGCAATGCACAGAACAGACAACGCCATTTAAATGGTGCATTCTTTTATTGTACAGTTAGGGCCAGAAATATTTGGACAGTGACACAATTTTCGCGAGTTGGGCTCTGCATGCCACCACATTGGATTTGAAATGAAACCTCTACAACAGAATTCAAGTGCAGATTGTAACGTTTAATTTGAAGGGTTGAACAAAAATATCTGATAGAAAATGAAGGAATTGTACACATTTCTTTACAAACACTCCACATTTTAGGAGGTCAAAAGTAATTGGACAAATAAACATAACCCAAACAAAATATTTTTATTTTCAATATTTTGTTGCAAATCCTTTGGAGGCAATCACTGCCTTAAGTCTGGAACCCATGGACATCACCAAACGCTGGGTTTCCTCCTTCTTAATGCTTTGCCAGGCCTTTACAGCCGCAGCCTTCAGGTCTTGCTTGTTTGTGGGTCTTTCCGTCTTAAGTCTGGATTTGAGCAAGTGAAATGCATGCTCAATTGGGTTTAGATCTGGAGATTGACTTGGCCATTGCAGAATGTTCCACTTTTTGGCACTCATGAACTCCTGGGTAGCTTTGGCTGTATGCTTGGGGTCATTGTCCATCTGTACTATGAAGCGCCGTCCAATCAACTTTGCAGCATTTGGCTGAATCTGGGCTGAAAGTATATCCCGGTACACTTCAGCATTCATCCTGCTACTCTTGTCTGCTCTTATGTCATCAATAAACACAAGTGACCCAGTGCCATTGAAAGCCATGCATGCCCATGCCATCACGTTGCCTCCACCATGTTTTACAGAGGATGTGGTGTGCCTTGGATCATGTGCCGTTCCCTTTCTTCTCCAAACTTTTTTCTTCCCATCATTCTGGTACAGGTTGATCTTTGTCTCATCTGTCCATAGAATACTTTTCCAGAACTGAGCTGGCTTCTTGAGGTGTTTTTCTGCAAATTTAACTCTGGCCTGTCTATTTTTGGTATTGATGAATGGTTTGCATCTAGATGTGAACCCTTTGTATTTACTGTCATGGAGTCTTCTCTTTACTGTTGACTTAGAGACAAATACACCTACTTCACTGAGAGTGTTCTGAACTTCAGTTGATGTTGTGAACGGGTTCTTCTTCACCAAATTAAGTATGCGGCGATCATCCACCACTGTTGTCATCCGTGGACGCCCAGGCCTTTTTGAGTTCCCAAGCTCACCAGTCAATTCCTTTTTTCTCAGAATGTACCCAACTGTTGATTTTGCTACTCCAAGCATGTCTGCTATCTCTCTGATGGATTTTTTCTTTTTTTTCAGCCTCAGGATGTTCTGCTTCACCTCAATTGAGAGTTCCTTTGACCGCATGTTGTCTGCTCACAGCAACAGCTTCCAAATGCAAAACCACACACCTGGAATCCACCCCTGACCTTTTAACTACTTCATTGATTACAGGTTAACGAGGGAGACGCCTTCAGAGTTAATTGCAGCCCTTAGAGTCCATTGTCTAATTACTTTTGGTCCCTTGAAAAAGAGGACGCTATGCATTACAGAGCTATGATTCCTAAACCCTTTCTCCGATTTGGATGTGGAAACTATCATATTGCAGCTGGGAGTGTGCACTTTCAGCCCATATTATATATATAATTGTATTTCTGAACATGTTTTTGTAAACAGCTAAAATAACAAAACTTGTGTCACTGTCCAAATATTTCTGGCCCTAACTGTAATTTTACTATGCTTGGAAATCATTCCCTATTTTCCAGTACAGTGAATGGTAAAATGAATGACATTACTCAAAATTTCAACTCGTCCCACAAAAAACAAGCCCTTACATGGCTGTGTCAGCAGAAAGTTTAAAAAGTTATGGCCCTTGGACAAAGGGGAGGAAAAAACAAAAAAGTGCAAAACGGAAAACAAAAATCACCTAACCCTTAGGGTATGTTCACACTATGCGGTTTTTACTGCGGAACCTCCGCGATTTTGCCGCTGCGGGTCCGCAGCTGTTTTCCATGCAGGGTACAGTACAATGTTACCCTATGGAAAACAAAAACCGCTGTGCCCACATTGCGGAAAATCCCCCCAAAAAAACGCGCTGAATTGCTGCGGAAAAAAAGAAGGACCATGTCACTTCTTTGTGCAGAATCGCTGCGATTCTGCACCCATAGAAATGCATTGATCCGCTTACTTCCCGCATGGGGCTGTGCACACCATGCGGGAAGTAAGCGGATAATGTGCGGGTTATACCCGGGGTGGAGGAGAGGAGACTCTCCTCCAGGCCCCGGGAACCATATCTGAGTAAAAAAAAAAAAAAATAATTAAAATAAAAAATCATGATATACTCACCTCTGAAGTCTCAGCGCTGCATGCGGCCGTCCGGACTCAGGTTATGCAGCATCAATAGTAGGGGTAAAATCCCGCAGCGGACCCCGCAGGACAAACCGTGATAAATCTGCAGGGATAACCACAGCGGGTTTGCCCTGCAGATTTATCAAATCAGCTGCGGGAGAACCCGCAGGACAGAACACAACGTGTGAATGTGGCCTTAAGGGGTAAATATGTCGTTCTGTACTTTTTTGCGCTGCATAATTCCATTGCAGAGATATTCACATTTGATACTTCTGAAGCATAGTATGTGAAATCTCTGCTTTGCAGTCAAACTGGGCATTTCTTCACAATCAATTCTGGGGGCATGCGCTTTCACTTCTCCCTCTCAGATGCTGCCATTCACAACTCGGCAGCTGATCTAATCACTGCCGAGCTGTAAATGGCAGTTTCATTTCATGTAAGTACAATTATGGGAATACCATACTTAGCCAGGTATGTTTAACTCTGAAACGCTGTGTTTCAGATAGAGATATACTTTAAAAGTCGCGAGGGAGCGAATCGTGCTGAAGACAGTAGGGTCACCGAAGGATTCTTCCTGTAAGCTGCCCTAGATTAACAGGTCACTACCAATACGAACATGTACAAGTCATTATTTGACGATACCTTCCCTTTAAATGGAGCAGTAATCTGGAATACACATACACGCCATATTTATTGTCTCTGTGCCTGATTGAGAAAGTACAGCATGGTTCCTAGTGGCTAATGCCAAGTACAATTTTTTAACGTATAGTGGGCAAAATGTCCTATCTAAATGACAAATAAAACACACTATATATCAATGTCGCCAATGTATGAAGCATTTGTCTACACTTTAAAAAAAAAAATATATAAAATACTGCAACTCATCTCTTCAAGGACAAGAAATAAATGTGTCATATGTGCTAAAAACAAAAACCCCAGAGCCCGAAATAAAGCCAGTCAAGACATTTTTCATAACAATAATGCTTCAATATTATGTGTTAGATCAATTAAGAAATAGCAGTTTCCCATAAATGAACTTACTGTACTCAAACCAATGCTTCAAACACACACCCCTGAAAATTCATAGCCTAAAGCATGCCAACAAGTCAGAAAAACTTTACCTTCTTGGCACTGTCCTCCTCCTCTTGTCTCTTCTCATAATGTGAAAAGTCATCAAATATGGAAGTGGTATGCTTGTAGCTAGCTATGATTCGGAGCACCTGACGTGCCTTTTCTAGGGGAACCTCCTGTGTGTCTCGGGAGTTGGTAACCGGCTTATTCTCATTGTTCTCTAGTCGGATGTGTCGCAATTGCCCATTGGGTACATCCTTCACAAACACCCAACGAACATCAAATCGGCCCTTCCACTTGTCCTGAGACCAAACACCTGCACACGTATTGTAGTCCACAGCAGAACGCATTTCCGCCACACCACAAAAGTGACCACTTCCATTAACACTGAAAAGTAAATAGACAGGGCCTTTACCATTCAGCGAGCGATAAGCAGCGTCCAGACGTTTGTTACCATGTTCTGTAGAACACCATACATTATACTTGATAGAACGGTGTATGTCATCTTCTGAGTAGCTCTTCACAATAAATACTCTGCCAAATTTTGGACTGCAGTCAAAGTCCTTTGGATTATAGTTATTAAGAGAACGTAGTTTCTCCAGGACAGGATGTGGGTCCGTGGAGGATTGTGATACATGTGCTTGCTCTAAACCACGGCTTCGAGGAGCTGACCAACGAGCTGGAGCATGTGAAGAGGAAATAATGGGTGTTGGCTGTTGAAGGACTGGAGGTGAAGGTAGCTGGCAAATGTTAGCTGTGGTTACTTTATTTTCCCAAGTTCCAATTTCCATGTTTTGCTTGATAGGTGGAGGAAGGATCTTTCCTGTGTTTGGCTTGGCAGGTTTGCTGGCAATGTCTGCCCAAGAAGCCTGCTTTGGTGGAGCAATAGTTGCAGGAGGCAAATTGGTCACACCGGTTTTAATACCATTTCCTTCTCCCAATTTCAAGGCCCCCATGCTTTGCTCTAGACTGCCTACTGCTTTGCCACCTCCAAAACTTGCTGGACCATCTAAAACAGCTCCTCCCAAACTGCTGGGAGCATACGCATAACTACCACCATACCCAGAGCCAGGTGCAGATGCACCTGGAGAGTTTCCTCCATTACCCCAGGCTGAAAAGTCCATGCCACTTGGGAAAAAGTTGAATCCAGGTTGTCCCAGGAAAGGAGCACTACTTAGGGGTCCAAACATGGCATCTGGCAAAAAATGTGGTTCTCCGCTGCCTAACTGACCATAGGAGGCAAGAAAAGGCATAGTTGGTGGTGGGTCGCCGCCAGTAGACCAAGCAGCGTCACTTAAAGAATAAGAGAATCCAATGGATGGACTGTAGTAACTGGGAAGGTAGGAATCTGACAATGCAGTGTATCCATTACTCTAGAATTAAGCAGAAATTAAACATTTAGGCAATATTAGAAGTAGGATTTTACCATTTTACCACGTTTCCATCCTGAAAGTTGATACTAGTTGAAGTAAACAATTATAATACAAGTATAAATCACCTTCTTTGGAGGTAGCAAAGGGACACTTGACATTTTTAAAGTGAAACAGGTCCTAGTGCAGCATTCGGCATTTAAGTCACGAGCTCTCTTAATGTAAGAGTTTGCAATTCAAAAAAGGAGGCATGGGAACAATAACAGAGATGGGTCACCAGTATTTGATGACATATGACACAGGTGCAGCATAGTGTGGCCTCATCCGGTAGTCGGATCAGTCCTCAAATAGAATAGTGTATATTGATTTCTGTATGTGAATGTCCATAAGTTTTTTGTAGAACCAAAAGGCTACTAAGTTATTTACATTGTAATCCACAGTTTGATAGTGGCATATGTCAGGATGTGACCACAGCACAGCTGGACTCCGACCACATCTTGTAACCCAAGCCTCATGAGAGGTTCTGTAAGATAACCACTCCAATGACAGACCAAAATATTAAAATTAAAGGGGTTATCCAGTCTAAAATGATTGAAGTCTGCAGTCACTGTGTGACTGGAGACTTGTGAATCCCCCTAGCGCGTGACCTGTGAGAATTCGTTGTTCTCTTTCCCGGAAACAAAGGTCAGGTATGCAATATGCTTACTCCCAGGCAGAACCAGACTAGTGGTCACTAGTGCCCAATACAAGTATATTGACTACAGACTTTTCATTTTAAACCGGACAACCTCTTTAAGGGGACCTTGTCAGCAGGATTGTGCACAGTAACCTACAGACAGTGCCAGGTCGGCGCCATTCTACTGATTACAATGATACCTGAGTTATGAAAGCCATCTTGTGGTAGTGGTTTAATCTTTATTTTCAGTTTTAAGTTAATGATATGCTCGTGCCCCGGGGCGGCCTGTGGGGGTCTTCATGTGGTGCTCTGATTAGGTATTCACCAGCATGGCTTATGACAGGTCACTGATTCCTCAGTGACCTGCCCCCTATTTTACATACTGTATATCTTATTGTTTGGAAAAAAAGTATATTCATCATGCAGGTGCCTGCGCTGTAGCATGATCGGATCTATAATATCCATATAGTCATTTTATTTAGTGATATAAATTTGAGAAAAAAAAAAAAAAAGGTATTCCTTAAAATGGAGCCGGCCATGCCTGCGCAGTAGCATAATTCACAATGCGATAGATGAAATGGCGCAGGCGCCACCACCATTTTCCAAGAAGAAAAAAAAAATTGCCTCCACCAATATTTGTGTCGACCGATTGTACTGTAGGTTGCTCAGTACAATCCTGCTGAAAACTTCACTATAATGTATTGCTTTGTCATGCCAGAATAGAAAGAAAAAAAAAATCTATATTTAAGTATGGAAGAAAAAAAAAAAAAAAAGATTGCTTTCAAAATATTTTGCCATGGTGACTTCGGATCACAGATTGCCTTACCTGCCGCTCTTGTGTATGCAGATAGGGCTCAAACTCATCATCATTCACTCCATCTTTCTGGTGAACAGATCCATTTTGTACTAAAAATTAAACACAAGATTAGTGACTGCAGAACACTAAAGGACAATGTTTGCTAGACCAAATGTTCCTTCACAGATAACAAGCATTCTCTCTATACAGTGTCCATTTAGACTTTGTGATGCGCAGATCTAAAAAGTATCTGCCATTTTATGTTTTTTTTTGCATTAGTCAATAGGACACATGAACATAAACAACTTTGTAATATATATGTTATCAGAGAAATCTGCTTCTTTCTCCTTCTGAGCTGATCTTTCATGGAGGAGGAATAGTGGGAAGCAGGCACAAACATTCATAGCTGTAGAAAAAGATCACATTGATTTATTGCGGCCAAAGCAAAAATTTACAAAAATTGAACATGCGGTTCTTAGGTTAACATTCTGATTAGACTGAAGCCCACTGCCACGTGCGACATTTCTGCTGCAGGTTCTCCTCACATGACAGTTACAGTTCTCCATAGAATTTTATGAGAACCAACTGTCATCTCCAACCTCAGTAATGGGAAAATCTGTACTCACTGACGACAGATATTATCCGAGCACTGAAGATATTAAGAATGATTGATCAATTCTGAGGAGAAAGAAGCAGATCTCTTCAAAGACATTACAAAAGATTCTGATTGTCACATGTACCACTGATCTGCGTTAAAAATTTAAATGACAATTACTCTTTAAATAACCACTGACGGACATGTTCGCCAGTTGCTTAATAGCCTGTTTACATAGGCTGTGCATGCTTCTGGAGCGCACTGAACAATCAGTAATAAATTGTTCTATGCGCATATGCTGCCATTACTTTCAGCACAACGGGTCCTGTTTACACAGAATAATGTGCTGCTCAGAAAGGAGCATATTGCGCATTCGTCAGATGATCGGCAGTTTATTTCAAATTGCACGAGTAACGTGAAATGACTGTTCCTAGGAGTGCTGGTTCACATGAATCCAGCAGTTGTAAATGGACCATAACTGCTCAAACAGTAAGTGTCCTATGTAAAAACCAAACAACCGAATCCAACCTCATTCAGTTGCCCCTGATTTTTCTCACACACGAAAAGCAGATTTTCATCAGTGTTCTGGATCAAATTTTCATCGGGGTGTCAGTTTTTACCACTTTTTTTTGGTGCACACTAAAGATTCTCTTTATTTTCTCATATAAAAAAAAAAAATCGGATCGCACAAGGCTGAATATAAGATGTCACCAGAGTCCTGGCCAAATGTTTTTAGGAACTCAGACTCACATTGAAAAACTTGATACTAGACTTGGATTAAAAAAGAAAGAAAAACCCAGACAACTCTGGGGGAAATCTGAACGAAAAAAAAAATTATTGTTCATCATGCAGGCACCTAGACTGTAGCAAGATCGGTGCTATAATATCCATTTATTCATTTTAGGATATAAGTTGCTTGAGGAAAACAAAAATTCTTCTTAAAAATGGCACTGGCTGCGCCTGTGCTGTAGCAGAATACGGACTATGATAGATGCTACTGCACAGGCACCACCGCCATTTTGCTAGAGGAAAAAAAGTGTCGCCGGCGATGTCTGTGTAGTAGCATTTATCGCATTGCTGATAGATGCTACTGCGCAGACGCGGCTGGCGGGATCTTGGTGAAGACAATTTTTTTTTCGTCTAGTAAAATAGCAGTGGTGCCTGCGCTGTAGCATCTATCGCATTTCAACTTACGCTATTGCGCAGGCGCGAATGGCACCATTTTGAAGAAACATTTTTTTTCTCAAGCAATTTATATCAGAAAATAAAATAAAAATATGGATATTATAGATGCAATCCTGCTACAGCACAGGCGCCTGCATGATGAGTGTAATTTTTTTTTCTTTCAAACCATAACACATACAGTATGTAAGCTAGGGGGAAAGTCAGTGTGGGATCAGTGACCTGTCAGAAGCCATCTGTATGTATGTATGTGTATGTACCTAATCAGACCACCACATGAAGATATCATTAACTGAGAACTACAAATAAAGATTACACAACAACCAAAAGACAGACTAAAGGCCCCGTCACACTTAGCGACGCTAAAGCGATCCCGACAACGATACGACCTGTCAGGGATCGTTGCTGCGTCGCTATGTGGTCGCTGGTGAGATGTCAAACAGTGAGATCTTCCCAACGACGCAGCAGCGATGCGGCGACCTGTAGAACAATGTCGTTGGTCGTTGAGACCCTGTCAAATGGCAGCTATTATGACAATTCAGACCTCGATGAGGGACGTCCTGTGTGACGTTATAGTCACACAGGTGTGCATTTGCGTTGCCTTTTCCGCGCCCATTCAGTTCTGATTGGTGGTCGTTACTGCGTTCTGATTGGTGGCGGCCTTGCCTTATGAGGCGACACAATAGCCCTTCGGCGGGAACGCATTTGAGACCCCAAACGATACCTACCGTGCACAAAAGGTGTCAGAAGAACCGTTGAAGAATAGATAAATCGAAGAGGAGTCGCAGGCCGAAGAACTCTACAATGATCTGCAAACCACCACGCGGTCAGGAACAAAGGATGGAAGCGCTACTATGTCGCCTTCTGTTGAAGGCATGACCGCCAATCAGAACGCGGTAGCGACCACCAATCGGAGCGGAGGGGTGCGGAAAAGGCAACGCAAATGCACGCCTATGTGTCGGTGTCTGAGTCGTCAACGAGGTCGTTGGTAAGGTGTCAAACACAGCGATGTGTGCTACCCAGCGGGACCTTAACGATCAAAAAAAGGTCCACGCCATTACAACACGACCAGCAATCTCACAGCAGGTGCCTGGTCGCTGCTACGTGTCAAACATAGCGAGATCGCTACTGAGGTCGCTGTTGCGTCACAAAACTTGTGACTCAGCAGCGATCTTGCTAGCGACCTCGCTTAGTGTGAAGGTACCTTTAATCACCCAGGAATCATTGGAATCAGTATAACGGCACCGACCTGACACTGTCTGTAGGTTACTGTGCACAATCCTGCTGACAGGTTCCCTTTAAAAGAGGTTATCTGAGGAATAGCTGAATGTGAGAGGTACTACTGAAGTGACCTTTGTCAGCCGCTATCCAAGTCTCGTGCATGTCCAGAACGTATCATGCACATGTTATATTCTAATTATTTGGGAGGTGTATGATACATGTGGCCAATGGACGCCACATTAGAAGTGCCTTTTCCACTTAATGGAGAGGTAAAATGCTAAATAATACTTTTAAAAGTAACATGAGTGTGCATTAAAAATAATAAAAAGCACATATTCACCTACCGATCACCTGCCACCCTTTCATAATTGATTACAGCTGGTGAACAATAGCAAGCAGCCAATCCTCAAGTCAGCAGTATGAAGAAGCAGCAGGGGATCTGTCAATGAGTATGTGCCTTTTATTATTTGTAGACTACCTGGTACGGAATATCTCCCCTTTAAAAAAAAAAAAAAAAAAAAAAATATCACCCCTACAATGTTCCAATCGCTGCTTCTGTTCTGTGATTTAATCAAATATGCTCATTAGGGTACTCATCGTACCCTTGGCATGGCCAACAAACTCGGTGCACCGTTCCGACCATTGGCTTATGCATGCACCGCCTCCCTTACTGGTGACTGGCTTTCCTGGGGAGAGCACATTCTGCAGAGAATGCACATGCAAGCCAGTGATGGGCAGAACGGGGCGCTGAGCCTCTTGCCCACGCCACGGATACATCATGCATTCTACTCCGCATGCAAGACTCTGCAACACAGAGTCATTGATTAGGCTGCATCAGTGTGAGCGTTACCATCTGAGTGAAACGGACTGATTTTTTTCCCCCGGTGTCATTGTAAATTGATCTATCTTTGTTGCTTCCGATTTTTCAATGATGAAGAGTGTTCCCAAGCCAACAAAAAGATCCCTGGAAGGTCACATACTTTCATTTAAATTTATCACCAAGCAACAGACCTGTGAGACACAAATGCAAATTGGAAGGCTTCCTATTTACACCTATATCAATGTTTCACAGATCCCCATAGACTTTAATTGCCATCTATGATCCATAAACACGGATCAGAACAGGACACGCTCTGACTGACTTGGATCTACTTCTTGGATCTGTGATTTTAACTGATGCATGAATACATCCACTCAACCCCATGGGTCAATGTGCAGCCAAGGACAGCACTCCGAGAATTCACAGTGTGATTTCTATGTGCTTAAATTGTACCGTCACACTAGGCTGATGGACGCCTTATAAGAAGTCAAAATTCCCATTCAGCCTATTTGTAAAAAAATTATCTAAGCAAATGTCTCAAGGGTCATTTAAGGTACCGTCACATTAAAGCGACGCTGCAGCGATCCAGACAACGATCCCGATCGGTGCAGCGTCGCTGGAGAGCTGTCACACAGACAGCTCTCCAGCGACCAACGATGCCGGTCCCCTGGTAACCAGGGTAAACATCGGGTTACTAAGCGCAGGGCCGCGCTTAGTAACCCGATGTTTACCCTCGTTACCAGCGTAAACGTAAAAAAAAAAGAAAAAACACTACATACTTACCTTCCGCTGTCTGTCCCCCGGCGCTGTGCTTCTCTGCACTGACTGTGAGCGCCAGCCGGAAAGCACAGCGGTGACGTCACTGCTGTGCTCTGCTTTCCGGCTGGCCGGCGCTCACAGTGCAGAGAAGCAGAGCACCGAGGGACAAACAGCGGAAGGTAAGTATGTAGTGTTCGTTTTTTTTTTACGTTTACGCTGGTAACCAGGGTAAACATCGGGTTACTAAGCGCGGCCCAGCGCTTAGTAACCCGATGTTTACCCTGGTTACCAGTGAAGACATCGCTGAATCGGCGTCACACACGCCGATTCAGCGATGTCTGCGGGAAGTCCAGCGACTAAATAAAGTTCTGGACTTTCTGCGCCGACCAACGATGGCACAGCAGGATCCTGATCGCTGCTGCCTGTCAAACTGAACGATATCGCTAGCCAGGACGCTGCAAGATCGCTAGCGATATCGTTCAGTGTGAAGGTACCAATAATTACCAAGCCAATAATCAGGAACAAACTGATTGTTACTTTGGCTTCTATACAGCCGATCAGATTGGCTGCATGCTAGCCAATTAGCAGTAGATTAACAGCTACAGTCAGCAGATACAAATGAACATTAAACTAAACTTCCAAGAGACATACTTAACTGTAATCTCTCCTCACCTTTACTTCCTTGCCCCTTGGGTCTCTGCTAAAACAAAACAAAAATATTTTATCACAAATAGAAACCACCAGGAAAGGAAAACAAAGTATTACAAAATGGAAGAGAAGGGCAGAGAGGGGGAGTCAAAGAGACGTAAAACAGAGAAAGGGATAATGTTGGGGGGAGAGAGATAAAACAGAGAGAAAGAAATAAGAGGGAGCGACACACACGAGGGAGGCGGGAAGAGGGAGCGACACACACGAGGGAGGCGGGAAGAGGGAGCGACACACACGAGGGAGGCGGGAAGAGGGAGCGACACACACGAGGGAGGCGGGAAGAGGGAGCGACACACACGAGGGAGGCGGGAAGAGGGAGCGACACACACGAGGGAGGCGGGAAGAGGGAGCGACACACACGAGGGAGGCGGGAAGAGGGAGCGACACACACGAGGGAGGCGGGAAGAGGGAGCGACACACACGAGGGAGGCGGGAAGAGGGAGCGACACACACGAGGGAGGCGGGAAGAGGGAGCGACACACACGAGGGAGGCGGGAAGAGGGAGCGACACACACGAGGGAGGCGGGAAGAGGGAGCGACACACACGAGGGAGGCGGGAAGAGGGAGCGACACACACGAGGGAGGCGGGAAGAGGGAGCGACACACACGAGGGAGGCGGGAAGAGGGAGCGACACACACGAGGGAGGCGGGAAGAGGGAGCGACACACACGAGGGAGGCGGGAAGAGGGAGCGACACACACGAGGGAGGCGGGAAGAGGGAGCGACACACACGAGGGAGGCGGGAAGAGGGAGCGACACACACGAGGGAGGCGGGAAGAGGGAGCGACACACACGAGGGAGGCGGGAAGAGGGAGCGACACACACGAGGGAGGCGGGAAGAGGGAGCGACACACACGAGGGAGGCGGGAAGAGGGAGCGACACACACGAGGGAGGCGGGAAGAGGGAGCGACACACACGAGGGAGGCGGGAAGAGGGAGCGACACACACGAGGGAGGCGGGAAGAGGGAGCGACACACACGAGGGAGGCGGGAAGAGGGAGCGACACACACGAGGGAGGCGGGAAGAGGGAGCGACACACACGAGGGAGGCGGGAAGAGGGAGCGACACACACGAGGGAGGCGGGAAGAGGGAGCGACACACACGAGGGAGGCGGGAAGAGGGAGCGACACACACGAGGGAGGCGGGAAGAGGGAGCGACACACACGAGGGAGGCGGGAAGAGGGAGCGACACACACGAGGGAGGCGGGAAGAGGGAGCGACACACACGAGGGAGGCGGGAAGAGGGAGCGACACACACGAGGGAGGCGGGAAGAGGGAGCGACACACACGAGGGAGGCGGGAAGAGGGAGCGACACACACGAGGGAGGCGGGAAGAGGGAGCGACACACACGAGGGAGGCGGGAAGAGGGAGCGACACACACGAGGGAGGCGGGAAGAGGGAGCGACACACACGAGGGAGGCGGGAAGAGGGAGCGACACACACGAGGGAGGCGGGAAGAGGGAGCGACACACACGAGGGAGGCGGGAAGAGGGAGCGACACACACGAGGGAGGCGGGAAGAGGGAGCGACACACACGAGGGAGGCGGGAAGAGGGAGCGACACACACGAGGGAGGCGGGAAGAGGGAGCGACACACACGAGGGAGGCGGGAAGAGGGAGCGACACACACGAGGGAGGCGGGAAGAGGGAGCGACACACACGAGAGAGGCGGGAAGAGGGAGCGACACACACGAGGGAGGCGGGAAGAGGGAGGCGGGAAGAGGGAGCGACACACACGAGGGAGGCGGGAAGAGGGAGGCGGGAAGAGGGAGCGACACACACGAGGGAGGCGGGAAGAGGGAGCGACACACACGAGGGAGGCGGGAAGAGGGAGCGACACACACGAGGGAGGCGGGAAGAGGGAGCGACACACACGAGGGAGGCGGGAAGAGGGAGCGACACACACGAGGGAGGCGGGAAGAGGGAGCGACACACACGAGGGAGGCGGGAAGAGGGAGCGACACACACGAGGGAGGCGGGAAGAGGGAGCGACACACACGAGGGAGGCGGGAAGAGGGAGCGACACACACGAGGGAGGCGGGAAGAGGGAGCGACACACACGAGGGAGGCGGGAAGAGGGAGCGACACACACGAGGGAGGCGGGAAGAGGGAGCGACACACACGAGGGAGGCGGGAAGAGGGAGCGACACACACGAGGGAGGCGGGAAGAGGGAGCGACACACACGAGGGAGGCGGGAAGAGGGAGCGACACACACGAGGGAGGCGGGAAGAGGGAGCGACACACACGAGGGAGGCGGGAAGAGGGAGCGACACACACGAGGGAGGCGGGAAGAGGGAGCGACACACACGAGGGAGGCGGGAAGAGGGAGGCGGGAAGAGGGAGCGACACACACGAGGGAGGCGGGAAGAGGGAGCGACACACGAGGGAGGCGGGAAGAGGGAGCGACACACACGAGGGAGGCGGGAAGAGGGAGCGACACACACGAGGGAGGCGGGAAGAGGGAGCGACACACACGAGGGAGGCGGGAAGAGGGAGCGACACACACGAGGGAGGCGGGAAGAGGGAGCGACACACACGAGGGAGGCGGGAAGAGGGAGCGACACACACGAGGGAGGCGGGAAGAGGGAGCGACACACACGAGGGAGGCGGGAAGAGGGAGCGACACACACGAGGGAGGCGGGAAGAGGGAGCGACACACACGAGGGAGGCGGGAAGAGGGAGCGACACACACGAGGGAGGCGGGAAGAGGGAGCGACACACACGAGGGAGGCGGGAAGAGGGAGCGACACACACGAGGGAGGCGGGAAGAGGGAGCGACACACACGAGGGAGGCGGGAAGAGGGAGCGACACACGAGGGAGGAGGGAAAAGAGGGAGCGAAACACGAGAGGGAGCGACAAAGAGGGAGCGAAACACGAGAGGGAGCGACAAAGAGGGGTCAGGAAAGAGGGAGAGACACAAAGGGGTGGAAAAAGACACAAAGGGGGAGGGAAAAACAGCTAGACAAAGGAAGCAGAAAAAGAGACAAAGGGGTGGGAAAGAGACTAAATGGAAGTGTTGAAAGACAGACAGTAAGAGGTCAGAGGGGGAGAGGGAATATGGAGAGGGACAGAAAACAGCATGGAATTTGGAAATGACAAAGCGAGAGGGGAATGATAAGACAACAGGACACACAGCATCAGGTAAATATTAAGAATTGGGCCTTGGAAGATCATTTAGTAATGCTGATAGACACCAAGAATAAAAAGCAGGGCAGTCCATGGCAGAATGAAACTACAGCACATGACTGGGAATGACAAAATGGCAAAGGAGGAACAGCGCACAAGACAGGCAATGCAGGCAGAGGCTTGGAGAGGTGCGGGGGACGGTGAGGAAGAGTGAGGGCGGGGTCATCTCGGTACCGGCTCCAGCAGACTACTGGCGGACATATCGTCGGCGGAGATTTGATCCGTGAGATGCAGCAGGAGCGCGCCCTGAAAGCAGGAAAGGGGAGGGGACTGTGGCGCGAACACAGATGTGCCGACATCGACGTGTTTCTGTGCCCAGGCGGCCATGTTGAGTATGGGCACCTACGTCACGCAAAGAGGATCATGGGAACGTTCCTTTACTCGAGCGTCTAGGCTGCCATGAGCGAGCTCTAGTTTGGCGCCAATGACGTCACTTGTGCGCGCTGACGCACGGTGATGCGGTGGCTCTTGGTTGCGGCCAGTTTGGCTCTTCCATGTGATGATCTGTGTTTTAGCTTCTCCCAGCAGTGCATGTATGATGCCGGCTGAGTAACACGGGTTGTTGGAATTGCGGCTTCTCAGGCTATGTGCACACGTCAGGATTTCTTGCAGAAATTTTCCTGACAAAAACCGGACACTTCTGCCAGAAATCCGCATGCGTTTTTGTTGCGTTTTTTGTGCGGTTTTCCCAAATGCATAGAATAGCGAGAAAAGCGCAGAAAATCCGCAAAATTAATGAACATGCTGCTTTTTTACCGTGATGCGTTTTTTTCGCAGAAAACAACGCATCATGTGCACAAAACATGCAGAATGCATTCTAAATGCATGCGTATGCGTTTTTAATGAGTTCTTATAGCATTTTTACCATGAAAAAACCTGAACGTGTGCACATAGCCTTACAAGGCCATAGGCCTGGATCCTCTCAGCAGCTGCTGTACACGAAGAAGGTGGTAATATCGCACACACTGTAGGTCACACGATGCTGAAGTTGGTTTCTTAGGCTGATTTCACATTTGCGTTTGTGCGCGCAGCGTTTGATCCGCATGCATCATGCTTACATATATTTCACGTGGTGAACGCTAGTACTTGCGTTTGCGTACGCATGCGTCGTCTCGCGGGGTGGGGCTCGGCGAATGCAACGTTACATTTTTGAAGGTGTTAAATATTGCACAATCGTCCGCATGCTGATGATTGCGTAAAAAAAAAGCATTACCGTCTATGGGGACGCAAGGACATGCGTACTTCACACTAATTGTGTCCAGGAAACTACCGTATTTTTCGCTTTGTAATATGCTCCGGATTATAAGACGCACCCCAAATTTTGAGAAGAAAAATAGGAAAAAACTTTTAAATAAATTGGTGGTGCTTCTTATAATACAAGCATCTTATTGCTTACCGGGGGTTGTGGCTGCACTGGATCAGGGTTGCTGCTGGAGACAGGAGTGAAGCATTGCCGCAAACTGAGATGAGGGGGTGTGCAGGTGCTTCCAGTGCTGCAAGGGTGTCTCCGGTGCTGCGGGGAGGCTCTGCCGACATTTTGTGAAAGGCCGGAGCCCCCCCGCAGTTCGTCCATGCTTTCTTGTGCGGTGGACTTCGGGAAAATGGCCGCCGGGAGCATGCGCAGATGGAGATCTTTGGACCAAGATCTCGAGAGATGAGATCTCAGCGCTGAAATCTCATCTCCCGAGATTCCGACAACCATTTTCCCGAAGTCTGTCGCACAGGAAAGCCTAGACCAACTGCCGGGGGGCTCTGGCGTTTCACAAAATGTCGCCAGAGCACCAGAGACTCCAGCGTTACCCTGGGCGGCAGCAATCAACAGCAGCGGTGGCGGACACCCCCTCATCTCAGCCTGTAAGTGGTATATCCGCTTTGTAAGATGCACCCCCATTCACAAACCCAAATTTGGGGGAAATAAAGTGGGTCTTACAAAGCGAAAAATACGGTATGTTACCACCTGCAAAATTACTGATGTATAAAAGGTGTGTGGAGACAAGTAGTCCATTACTCTCAAGACTGTGGACGGAAGCACAGGACTGGTTGTCTCCTGGTGCTGCTATCTCTCCTGGTGCTGCCATCTGTCTCTGGTGAGGATAAGGCTGGCCTCACACTAGCGTGTTTTACGGACGTAAGAGAGGTGCTGAAAATATGGATTGCATACGGTACAATGCTTCTCTATGCCCCAGCTCCTATCAGCTGTATTTTACTGATCCGTATTATACGGTCTTCTATGGCCGTAGAAAAACACAGCATGCTGCGTTTGTCACCGTATTGCGCAAAAAATACGCCAATGAAAGTCTATGGGGGCCAGAAAATTATGGATTACACACAGACCAACAGTGTGACTTGCGAGAAATACGCAGCGGTGTTCTATAGAAAAGCCGGCAATTCAGTGCGGTGTACAGTAAAATCACACTGAGAGGTTAGAATAGAATAGCTAAGATAAATGTCTGCACATAGTATAGGGGTATATATATATACAGGTCCTTCTCAAAAAATTAGCATATAGTGTTAAATTTCATTATTTACCATAATGTAATGATTACAATTAAACTTTCATATATTATAGATTCATTATCCACCAACTGAAATTTGTCAGGTCTTTTATTGTTTTAATACTGATGATTTTGGCATACAACTCCTGATAACCCAAAAAACCTGTCTCAATAAATTAGCATATCAAGAAAAGGTTCTCTAAACGACCTATTACCCTAATCTTCTGAATCAACTAATTAACTCTAAACACATGCAAAAGATACCTGAGGCTTTTATAAACTCCCTGCCTGGTTCATTACTCAAAACCCCCATCATGGGTAAGACTAGCGACCTGACAGATGTCAAGAAGGCCATCATTGACACCCTCAAGCAAGAGGGTAAGACCCAGAAAGAAATTTCTCAACAAATAGGCTGTTCCCAGAGTGCTGTATCAAGGCACCTCAATGGTAAGTCTGTTGGAAGGAAACAATGTGGCAGAAAACGCTGTACAACGAGAAGAGGAGACCGGACCCTGAGGAAGATTGTGGAGAAGGACCGATTCCAGACCTTGGGGAACCTGAGGAAGCAGTGGACTGAGTCTGGTGTGGAAACATCCAGAGCCACCGTGCACAGGCGTGTGCAGGAAATGGGCTACAGGTGCCGCATTCCCCAGGTAAAGCCACTTTTGAACCATAAACAGCGGCAGAGGCGCCTGACCTGGGCTACAGAGAAGCAGCACTGGACTGTTGCTAAGTGGTCCCAAGTACTTTTTTCTGATGAAAGCAAATTTTGCATGTCATTTGGAAATCAAGGTGCCAGAGTCTGGAGGAAGACTGGGGAGAAGGAAATGCCAAAATGCCTGAAGTCCAGTGTCAAGTACCCACAGTCAGTGATGGTGTGGGGTGCCATGTCAGCTGCTGGTGTTGGTCCACTGTGTTTCATCAAGGGCAGGGTCAATGCAGCTAGCTATCAGGAGATTTGGGAGCATTTCATGCTTCCATCGGCTGAAATGCTTTATGGAGATGAAAAAACCACTGGTAAATGGTTTACTGACCATGGTATTACTGTGCTCAATTGGCCTGCCAACTCTCCTGACCTGAACCCCATAGAGAATCTGTGGGATATTGTGAAGAGAAAGTTGAGAGACGCAAGACCCAACACTCTGGATGAGCTTAAGGCCGCTATTGAAGCATCCTGGACCTCCATAACATCTCAGCAGTGTCACAGGCTGATTGCCTCCATGCCACGCCGCATTGAAGCAGTCATTTCTGCCAAAGGATTCCCGACCAAGTATTGAGTGCATAACTGAACATTATTATTTGATGGTTTTTTTTGTTTGTTATTAAAAAACACTTGTATTTGATTGGATGGGTGAAATATGCTAATTTATTGAGACAGGTTTTTTGGGTTATCAGGAGTTGTATGCCAAAATCATCAGTATTAAAACAATAAAAGACCTGACAAATTTCAGTTGGTGGATAATGAATCTATAATATATGAAAGTTTAATTGTAATCATTACATTATGGTAAATAATTAAATTTAACACTATATGCTAATTTTTTGAGAAGGACCTGTATATATATATATATATATATGTCAGTGAGACACATATATGTATATATATTAATATTTCATCCAGCGCGAGATAGCTTAAAAGCTGGTAATTCAATTGCCGGCTTTTGCTATCTCCTTCCCAAACCCGACATATGAGACATGGTTTACATACAGTAAACCATCTCATATCCCTTTTTTTTGCATATTCCACACTACTAATGTTAGTAGTGTGTATGTGCAAAGTTTGGGCGCTCTAGCTACTAAATTAAAGGGTTAAATCGCGGAAAAAATTGGCGTGGGTTCCCACGCAATTTTCTCTGCCAGAATGGTAAAGCTAGTGACTGAGGGCAGATATTAATACTCGATTCCGGACTCTCAGATCCTGTGTCATGGGATTCTTAGTACTTTGCCGCTCCATGCGAGGCATGGACCTGTGTCGGGAAGATTCCTGCCTGCGAGACCTGCCAGACGAACTGCCAGATGATGGCGAACGCTATCGCGAGGCTCTAGATCGTCTGTTGCGCTGGCTGGATCTGGATTTGTGAGAACGTCGCTTGCTATTGTAACATTTGCGCCGCTTATTCCTGCTTCTACAGTAACCCTGAGGATGATGATGATGAAATGCTGTGCACGGAGCGGTTACCCGCACTCTGTCTGCTGTTTAGAGCCGGGGTAGTAGCACCCTGGATAGGGGCACCAACACCGGTTGCCAACAGCGATAATAACGCCGTGGCGTTCTGATGTTCTATTGAGGCTGTCTGGGAGGGAGCTATTTGACCACCCGGTATTTCTGAATGAGGTGTGCTAAAAATGGCTGGGTATGAGGGAAAAGGTGCCTCACCCCCGACCTTAGACTGGGTATGAACACTTTGCTGTCAGGGGTCCTGATGTACCATTAGATGACACTATATTTTGCTGGGCTGGAACTATCATATCCCTCCCTCTGTCAGCACTAGTAATTGCTTCGCCCATTTGCAGTGAAAGTGATGGGTTAATTCCCTGTGTAGCCCCTAGTCCACTATCTGCTGCTCCTGAGTCATCGGAGGAAGATGACCCCTGAACTCCCCCCATACTGTTATCAAGTAAGTGCCCCGTTCTCAGTAAGTGTGATGGTACTTGCTGCACTAAGCCCCCTTCGTAACTTCCCGGGGCAGCAGGGCATAAATCGGAGGGTTCCCTTACCGCGGACCTTCCTGTTTTTCCCACCTGCACCTGCTCACCCCCTATAGCTGCGCTAGTGAGTTTGGCGCCCAGACAAAAGGAAGCGCGCGCACGTGAGCTGCGCGCGCTCCTCTTTGAATGCAATGGCGGGCTAAGCCACGCCGGAGGCCGGGTGGCCCTGCGAGGTCGCCGGCCATCTGGCGGCATCGCCTGCGCCATGGCAGGGAAGCAGTCGCTCCCAGCTAGCAATGCTGCTAGCCAAGCGCTGCCTTCCCTGCGGATCCTGTCCCTCGCCGCATCCTGAAGCGGTGGAGAGGGTCCATGGTTATTGGCCCCCACCTGGCTAAAAACATCTGCCCCCAGCCACCTCAGAAAAGGCACATCTGGAAGATGCGCCTATTCTAGCACTTGGCCACTCTCTTCCCATTCCCGTGTAGAGGTGGGATATGGGGTAATGAAGGGTTAATGTCACCCTGCTATTGTAAGGTGACATTAAGCCAGATTAATAATGGAGAGGCGTCAATTATGACACCTATCCATTATTAATCCAATAGTATGAAATGGTTAAAAAACACATTATTACAAAGTATTTTAATGAAATAAATACACAGGTTTTGGTAATATTTTATTATACTGGTAATCCACCTGAAGACCCTCGTTCTGTAAAAAAGGTAAAATAAAACAACAATATCCCATACCTTCCGTCGTTCTGTCACGTCCCACGATGTAAATCCATCTGAAGGGGTTAACTAATTTTACAAGCAGAAGCTCTGCTAATGCAGCTGTGCTCCTGCCTGTAAAACCCCAGGGAATGAATGGAATGTAGGTGAATGACCTGTATTTACCTTCAGTGGCGGTGATGTGCCCTCTGCTTGATGTCCTCATATGAACTCGAGCATGGGAAAATATTCTGAAAAGTTCCCAGGCTTGAGTTCATATGAGGACATCCAGCAGAGGGCGCATCACCGCAACCCGAGGTAACTACAGGTCATTCACCTACATTCCATTCATTCACGGGGTGTTTACAGGCAGGGGCGGCTGCATTAGCAGGCTTCTGCTTGTAAAATTAGTTAACCCTTTCAGATGGATTTACAGCGTGGGACAAGACTGATCATCGGAAGGTATGGAATATTGTTGTTTGTTTTTTTTACATTTGTTCCAGGTGACAAGGGTCTTCAGGTGGATTACCAGTATAATAAAATATTACAAAAACCTGTGTATTTATTTCATTAAAAGACTTTGTAATAATGTGTGTATGTTGTTTTTTTTTAACCATTTCATACTATTGGATTAATGGATAGGTGTCATAATTGACGCCTCTCCATTATTAATCTGGCTTAATGTCACCTTACAATAGCAAGGTGACATTAACCCTTCATTACCCCATATCCCACTGCTACACGGGAATGGGAAGAGAGAGGCTAAGTGCCAGAATAGGCGCATCTTCCAGATGTGCCTTTTCTGGGGTGGCTGGGGGCAGATGTTTTTAGCCAGGGGGGGGGGGGGGGGCAATAACCATGGACCCTCTCTAGGATATTAATATCTGCCCTCAGTCACTGGCTTTCCCACTCTGGCGGAGAAAATTGCGCGGGAGCCCACGCCATTTTTTTCCGCGATTTAACCTTTAAATTTAATAGCTAGAGCGCCCACATTTTGCACATTCACACTACTAACATTAGTAGTGTGGAATATGCAAAAAAAAAAAAGGGATATGAGATGGTTTACTGTATGTAAACCATGTCTTATATCATGTCGGGTTTGTGAAGGAGATAGGAAAAGCCAGCAATTGAATTACTAGCTTGGAAGCTAACTAGCGCTGTATGATATATTATATATATATATATATATATATATATACACATGTGTCTCACTGATATATATATATATATATAT